>NC_050448.1:64556760-65156760 GCF_903995425.1 Onychomys torridus
CCCTGCCTCCCCCAGCTCTTCAAGTTGACTTGGGCAGGGCCCGAGGACAGTAGGTGACCCTCACACTCCCCCACCCCAGGTCTGGCCTTCCCCGATTGGGCCTTCAAAGCCGAGTCGTCGCCAGGCTCCCGGCAGATCCAGCTGTGGCACTTCATCCTGGAACTGCTGCAGAAGGAAGAGTTCCGCCATGTCATCGCCTGGCAGCAGGGAGAGTATGGGGAGTTCGTCATCAAGGACCCAGATGAAGTGGCTCGCCTCTGGGGCCGCAGGAAGTGCAAGCCACAGATGAACTATGACAAGCTGAGCCGGGCCCTCAGGTGAGGAGAGGTGGCCAGCAGTATCAGAAGCAGAGTCAAGGAAAAGGGCTGTGGTTCCTGGCACTCCAGGCTGCTTCCCACTGCGGCAGGGCTTGGGAAATGCCCTCGCTGTGGGAAGATGGCTGGTGTCCTCCAGGACCTGCTGGATTGATGGAGAAGGTGCTGAGTCTCTTCCTCCTTCGACTCTCTAGGTATTACTACAATAAGAGGATCCTGTATAAGACCAAAGGCAAGAGGTTTACCTACAAGTTCAACTTCAGTAAGCTCATTATAGCCAACTGTCCTCCATGGAAAGTGTGGGCACCCTCTACCCCTCACCTGCTGTTGGGGTCCGCTGCCATGTGTCAGCCAGCCTTGGTGCCTGTGGCTGTGCAGAGTGAGGTAGGCATGGAGGCAACCCCTGTCCTCAGGACTCTGACAGGACCCGCTTCTGTCCCGGAAGCCCCAGGCCACACTCCACCTTAGAGACCTACTGGTCTCCAGTGTTCTCACATCTTCTAGTCCCCGAGGACCTCAGGACCTAGTCTTTGTGAGCCACACCCTCCTGTGAGGAAGGATGATTTCTGTACTAAACATCATCTTTCAGTGATGTGTCAGAGAGAAGGTTAAGGGGTGCAGGGAAGGCTCGGGGCGTCTGAGACAGCGGGCCACCCACAGCAGCCACTACCTGCTTAAGAATCAATATGGGACTATTTTGTCCCATTAACAACTGGGTGACAGTCCTGCTGTGTCTTAGAAGACTAGATACCAGAGAGAGCCTGTCCTCCCCAGCCTCCTTCTCCCCCTCCCTCGCCTCCTTTAGCCCCTGCAGAGCACGCTGTACACCCACTGGGCCACAGAAATGCAGCTGGCTGGAGAAAGGACCTGCCAGGAGCCACTGGAAACCTCTGGAGAGAAGGGGAACAGTAGCTTCGATGGTGAGTGTTAAAGACAGAATTAAACAAAGGAGGGGAGCCTCCCAGGGCCCGCCTGGCTGAGCATATGCCCAGGCAGGCATGAGATAAGAGATCTTCATTCAGTCAATGTTTAGGGACTCTATTTACTAGGCAGGAGGCCCAAACATGAAAGATGGATGGTTAGAACAGAGTCTGGGAGGGAGTAGAGATGGGAGGTGCCGGGAGGGCCCAAAAGAGGACTCTGGGCTCCCTGGACGAGGGGAAGAAGGGCCAAGATGCCCTGGCATAGGAAAAGGGAGAGCTGTGAGCATGGAAGGCACATCTGGAATGCTGCTACTATCTGTGTAGCATCAAGGAGGATGGGATGGTGAAGGAGGTGTGGGAGGCAGTTGCCAGGCCAACAGCTACCCAGGTCCAAAGGGCCTCAAAACAGTTTGAAAAAGGCTAGGCTTTCTCCTATAAGCAGAGAGTCCAGGAAGAGGAGGTATGTTTAGATTTTCATTTTATTTCTTTGGTTTTGTGGTACAGGTGATGGGCCTTGATATGCTCATCAAGCACTCTACCAACTGAGCCACATTCCCAGTCCCTAGATTTCATTTTATAAATGACAAAAGGTTCCAATCTGACAACAATTTGACTTAGGATTTCTAGACCTGATGATACAGAGGCAATATGCATTCCGTGACAGAAAACACATCTAGGATTTTGAAGTTTGACCTTTCTGCCGGCTGTCAACAGGAGGTGCAGGGAGCTGCCACTCCAGTCATCCACGTATCATGAGAGAAACCACCCAGCACTCCAGAGCACACTGCTGAACTGACTCATCTGTGGGTTGTGTACACCCAACACACCTTTGACCTATATTATTGTCAACTCACAATGGGTTTATTAGCCTGTAACCCTATCATAGGTCAGCACACATCTGTATGCGGGCTGTGTGTGGCTAGAATTGGAGGAGGAACCAGGCTGTCACTGGAAGGCTTTTAATTATTTTTTTATTGTTTTAAATTATGTGTAGGGGAATGTGTCTGCACGCAGGTATGTGCACGTGAGTGCAGGTGCCCTCAAGAGGCCAGAGGCATTGAATACCCCAGAGCCAAAATTATAGACAGCTGTGAGCCTTCTGACACGGGTGCTAGGAACAGACCTCAGGTCTTCTGGAAGAACAGGAACACTCTGAGCCACTGAGCCATCTCTCCAGCCTCCACTGGGAATTTTGTTGTTGTTGTTTTTGAGCTAATCTAAGAAGGAGACTCTGGTGTCATGGAGTAAAGAAGGAGGCTGAGCTGAAGAGAGGATGTTAGTCCGCCTTCTTTCGTCAGATGTTTAACTGCCTCTGTTTAATGCACTGGGTCTGAAGTTCAGATGGGAGCAATGCTGCCCTTCTAGGGCTCTTGGCCAAGGGCTTAAAGGCAGTCACCAACAGATACACAATTATAACTGCTGCTCGACCCAAAGGGGATGCTGGGGGTGCTGGGGACAGCAGGGAAGACTTCCTTGGCAAAGTGGCTCAGCAGACACCCGAGGACACACAGGCTCAGCTGCACTTACAGGAAGAAAGGAGGGCAAGGGTTTAAAAGCCTGAGACAGAAAGGGACTGGGACCACGCTAGTGGTGGCACTCCATGATGGAGGGAGGGGAGAAGGTGGACACTGGTAGACACCAGTGGCCCTCGAAGCAAGTGGGCCAGGCTTTCTTTGGAAAGACCCAACCCAGGTATCTTCTGCAGAGGTTCCTGCCCCTCCACTTCAGTTTTGAGGATTAGGACCACCCACCTTTACCCTCCCACAGTGCAGGCCATGGATGCAGGGTGGCTGGGCCATCAGTCTGGCATCCTAGAGCTACCTAGCACATGAGGGGGTTTCTCCGTTCTTCCACCCCTCCATTCTCCCAGCACCAGATCACTGAAGACACCAAGTTTGCCCCTGTGGGAAACCATCAGCCCCAACTTTTGTACATCCCTGCTTTCCTTCACACACACACACACACACACACACACACACACACACACACACACACATACACACACACCCCTTCCCTGTGCTTGGGCCCTGAAGGGCATGGAGGTTTGAGGTCAGCAAAGGGCTAGCAGTCATGTGTCATGCTTCTGGACTGGAAGTCCACCACCTGCCCGACCTCCACACTCACTCAGATCATGGGGTTCCAAGAGAGGAAGCCTTGGACTATGAAGCACAGGGACACTCGACCAGAGTCAGGACCTATCCCCTCCACATGCCTACTCGGCTACAACGTGGACACGACCCTGAACCCAGGGGCCCCTGGGGTCACAACCTCTCTGCAGGACAACAGAGTCCACATATTTTCTCATAGAGAACCATTCTGACTATTGTAATCCCTCATGAATCTGGCTTGAGAAGTATTCCTAGCTAGTAAACTGGCTACATGAGGTTCTACTTGATCTGCTTCCCTAGGTTCTATTCCCTGTATCACACCCGTGTGACCCCATTAGTGTCTTAGTTAAATGATGTGGCCTTGCTAAAAAGAAAAAAATGTAGCATTTCAAGAGGGCTTGCTGAAATGGAAAAACACAGTGTGAGCTCTGTCTAGCCATTTTCAGGAACCCCAGCCTGAGCAGGCCCTGTGGGGGCCTGGTAGGTGGGAGGGCAGATGGAGGGAACGGAAGAAGGAGATTTTTTTTTTTTTTTAGAGGAAGAGAGCTGTGAACCTAGCATCAGACAGAAGGGAAAGGCTGTGGGTCCCACACAGGGCCCCACAGTCATGGACTTCACTGGCCCCTTCTTACCCCTAATCTTAGCAGATGTCCTTGGATCCTAAGCAGGACAGAGGCCTTCATATCCAGGTGACAAGTGCTTGGTCCTGCCATCAATTCTTTACCCAGCTAACATTCGGAGCCTTTGAGCAGGGGGAGCTAGGGTCAAGATGGACTCACTGGGTCAGGACACGGACTCTCGTTCAGTCTCTCCACATATTTTTACTGAGGGCTTGATCTGTACCAGGTTAAGTCTGGACTAGATTCAGAGGAGAAGAAAGCCAATAACAGTTCCCGCTCCAGCAACCCGAGGGACACGGACATTAAAGAAACAGGCGCAAACCTAACTATATAACTGTATGGTTTCTGACCGAGCCAAGTGCTCCAGGAGAGGCGAAGGGAGAGGACCGCAGGAGTGCTCCCACAAGGAGTAGGATAAACCAAACAGGAGCAGAGAAGGGAGGGGGACGGCCCCCCATGCCCGGGGGGGGGGGGGGGGAGGGAGGACTGGTGGGGAGGACTCTGAGCAAGAGAGAAAACAGAAGCGGGAGCCCCCTCAGGGGGAGCACTCACCTGATGACAGGCAGGAAGTCCAGGTTTGTAATGCCAGCACTGAGGAGTTGGAGTCATGAGTTCAAGGCCACCTTCAGCTACATAACAAATCAAGGCCAGCCTAGCTGCTCGAGAGTCTGTCACGGGGAAAAGGAAGGGGAAGGGTGGAGAAGGGAGAGGAGAGGAGGAAGAAGAGAGGGGAAGGAGGTGGGGGGGCATCTGGGGAGGCTGCCCTCTTGACTCTTTCTCTCTCTCTCTCTCTCCAGGTTTTGGCTCAGCCCTGGGCCCAGGCTGGCAAGGTCCTTGCTGCTGTCTCCTGAACCTCCAAGGTGACCTTCCCAGATTTGCTTCCTTTACACATGCACCCTGCCTCTGCTGTAACTGGACCCACCTCTCGGGGCCCATCTTGCCTCCTTTCTCCTCCAAGCAGCCACTTTCAGGCTCCTCCAAACCCGGGCCTTGGCTCCCAGGCCTGCCATGTACGCCAGGTGCCTGGCATTTTCCAGGACTCCCCCTTCTGGGCAGGCTGAGACAGGACACTGGTGAGAGGCTTCAGTTTCTCAGGCCTGAGGAATTGGTGGTAAATCCTGACCCAGGGCCAAAGGGGCACCTGGGTTCCAGTGAGGGACTCTCCTCAGAGACTCGGGGACTCAAACTTGGAAAAGGAACTCCCATGTCCCCCGATCCAGAGAACCTCAGAGCCACGTGGCCTTTGGATCCCCCTTAATTGGGGAGAAAGAAGTCAAGGGACGGCCCTTCCCCTTTCCCCTAGCCCAGACTTTTGCACCTTCTCCTAGTTGGACACCAGCCAGACTCACTGGAGGACCTAGAGGGTGAAGCTAGACCAAGGTGGGTTAAATGTGGGCATGGGGAAAGTGAGGTAGTGCCCCCTCCCCTCCTACCAAATTGTTATCAGACTAAGGAGACATTATTTAATCTCAGCTTTTGGGAGGGAAATAAGATTAAGGATTTCCATCACTGAATGGCCCCATGCCTGGCCATGGGAGGGAAGTAAGGGGCAGGCGGGGGCAGATAGGGCTGGTTTGGCTTAAGTCTTAGGGTCTTTTTCTCCCTCTGGGTTCATTTCTCCATCATGTCTAAGGTTTCCAGGACCTCCCCCTACCCCTTCACATGTTTCTCTGCCTTCCCTCTGACTGGAACCTCTGTCCCAGGAAGGTTCTTGCAGGTGCAGAGCGAGGAGGAGTTGGTTTTCTCGTCTCTGCAATCCTCCACTGCTAACTGTGAATAAAAATGCCCTTGGCAAACTGCCCTCTTGGCCAACAGCCTTTCTCCAGTGCACCCCAGGCTTGGCTGTGTTCCTTCTGTGTTCCCATCATTGGTGGTGCTAAAGGCAACCCAGGCGTCCTGCTGGGAAATGCAGAGGAGGGCCTGAGGCTTCGAGTGAGCCTGGAATCACTCACTCAAGCTCCTTCTTCCTACCATCGCTCCTAAGAGAAAAGTGAACCAAGTAGGGGCCCCTGAGCTACCAGAAAAAGAGAGAAGCTGGTCCCAAAGACAGAAGAGCAGACAGAGCAAGGGTCTTTGCCAAATACCTTAAGAGGAGCTCTGGGCAAGACTCTAATGAGCAACGTGGGAAAGGAAGCCAGTGCTGAATTTCCCCTGTCTCTGCATGGGTTCCTAATGATGAACACCAGAGCAGGCAGAGGATAGAGAACACATGAGAGTCTCTGCTTAAGACCAGATGATCAGTCGGGAGGGATGCGGCACAAGCCAAGGCCACTGAGCCATGCCGCTCTCTGGCCTCTAAGCTATCAATTCCAGGGCTTGGATTTGTCTGCTGTCCTTTTCTGTGGAACAGCCCAAGAACTGGAAAGGCCCAGAGGGTTCCTCCTCCCATTCCGAGCTCCTCTTGGAGCCTCTCTAACATTACATTCTGCAGCCTCTTGGTCTTGTGACCGTGCACTGTCAGTCAATTAGAACGGGTCAGAACAGCGGCAGAGGACAAGGCACAGCCCTCGCCCACAGACAGGCCAAGATGGCCCCTGTCTCCCTCCCTCAGCCCAATGGCAGAAAGCAAATGCAGGCTCTATCCCACTATTCCCCACGGCCGCAGTGAAAACTACTTCCCCTCTCCAGCTGCAGAGGTCTCATGCCCAGAACTTAAGGACCGGCACAGGGCTTTCCTTTTACCCTTCTCAGTGGAGATGACAAAACAGTGTGCCTAAACGCAGCCCAGGGAAGCAGAGGGCACACTCATTGGGCACGTGTCCTGTTCAGAGTGGCTAGCCCTAAGGACAGGGTTTCTCCATAAAAAAGAAATTCTATGTGCTCTGCCTGGTCCCACCTCCTCTTCAGTGGTGTGTGGTGATTGTAATCCCCGTATTTCTCTGAGGCCTACATTCTAAGACTGCCCTTCAGGATATGTAGAGCCTACCACAAGGACTCGCTTCCAGATGGGACTTTCTTTACTGGAGGCCACCGATCTCGAAGAAGCAGACCTTTTCCACGTGGCACCATTGGTATTTTTTACTCTGTAATTCACTGTTATTGAGAGCTGTCCTGTGCACTCCTGAATACTTAGCAAAACATGGGTCCATACCCAGACAACAGCACCTGCCTCCACCCAGCTGTGACAACCCAAAATGCCTCCAGACAGTGCTAAATGTCCCCTGGGGAAAGGGGAAAAACTGCCCTGGGTTGAGGGTTGAGATCCATCCACTCAGTTCCACAAATCCAGGTTTTCTGGCAAAGATGGAAGTATCTTCCAGGAGAGATGTTGGGCTTCATGTTGCAAGAGTGCCCTCTGGTGGCTAGAGTCGGTACTCTTTATTCAAAGCTTTGAACTAGCCTTGTGTGTCAGTTCTGCGTCCAGAAATGTAGTGATGGCAACGTGGAGTCTCTGAGATGAAGAAGTGAGCTGCAAGATGCTAGAAGAGCCCTTCCCTTGTAAAGCCTCCTTAAATATGGTTGTCAATCCATCAAAGGGTCAACATGTCTAATGCAGCAGCACAGACAGTAGAGATTCCGTTTTAAAATAACCGGGTCAGCCACCAACTCCAGACATAACTTTGGCACCCTGTGGCCTTCAGCCTCATGTGGGGAAGGTGCAGTGAACACTCAGGGTTTCTCAGGAACAGTTCTGCAAGGCATACCCAGCAACCACTCTGCTCCTGGGCCTTATTCTGTGGTGCTAGAAAGCCTAGGGGACTCACAAGGACTTGAGAACTTAGGAACTCTAACTCCTGGGCGGCCAGAAGGGACCTCTGAGATCCCAGAGGAAGGGGTTGATTCAGGTCACAAGGAAGATGGTCATGGACTTACCCTCTGAAACTATAAGCAACTACCCCTCCCCATTAAATGCTTTCCTTTATAAGAGTTGGTCACGGTTGTTAGGATTCTGTACATGTGCAGCTCAGGGTCCTGTGTCTTACGTCTTACATCATCGGCGGGCGCTGGCGGCTACGTACCCGCCACGTGGTCACGCAATTCCCGCCTCTAAAAGCCAGACACAGACCCCCATACTCTCTGTCTGCTCCTGCCATCTTCCTTTCTGTCCGGGCCCGGCTCTCCTCCCTCCTACCCCCTCTTTCTTTCTAATAAAGCTCTTTATAACTCGTGGCCATGGCCCATGACTTTTCCGCCGGTAACCAGCACCACCACCAGTGCTGTTGATCATGACCATCAATGGTGTCTCATCACAGCAATAGAACACCAGCCGTGTCCTAAGTGCTTCCTGAATGCCATCTCAACCAATGCAGGGGCTTCAGGAGGTAGGCCCTGTTACCATCCCACTGTACCGGGGAGGACAAGTGCAGAGAGAGGAAACAACCCGGCAAGAGGCAGAGGTCGGGTGCAGACCCAAGCAGTCTCCCCACAGTCTGGCCCAGATGCCAGTCCAGGATGCTGGTCCAGGATGCCGATTGCAAGGCAGTCCTCCAGCCTAGGACCTGTTACCAGTCACCAGCCTAAGACCCTTTCACTCTATCTAGACAGAAGTCACAGGGCGTGAAAGAGAAGCTCGTGTCTTTGGATGACTCTGATTCGACGGCAGAGAGGCAGCAGTAAGTGGTGCCTCTTGTGTAGGTCAGGGGGCTAGATCCCTTGCTCTATAAGGGGTCTAGCTCTCGTATAGACCCAGGGAGTCAAGATTCCTCAAGCCGTCTCCCAGGCTCCACCATCTCTCCACCATCAGCACCAGCTCGCCTGCATCCCCCTGCCACGGCCGATCTTGTGTTGTTCATCAGCTTCTTCAGCTCCTAGCATTGCCACAGCTCAGGGAGAGGCAGCGGAGGCAGCGCAGCTATGCAGCAGCTGTGTGTCTCACTGCGCTGAGCAGCCTGCTTGCATAGCCAGAGGAAGGATGTCTGCACCAATCACAGTCACTCACAAATGGTGCTTTGTGTTTGCACCAATCCTAGCCCTGCCTCTCTGACAGTCCCTCTGCCCGGCCACCAAGGGAGGTGCTCCCCTCTGGCCTAGGTGAACATGGTTGTGGGGGTCATCTAGAGTTCACCGAGGCTTGTGCTAGCAAAGCTCCAACAGCTGCAGATCAAGAAATCAAATAGCCCCATCCCTCCAGTGTCTGCTTATGTACTGGGAAATGGACGCCAGGAGTGTGCTTACAAGAAACTTGACATTGATGCTAAGAATGATTCTAACAGGCTTAATAGTGTGAGATACCTGCCAGTACCAACGGGAGGCGTTCCCCTTCTCTGTCTAGCTGGCATTCCTAGTTACGGTGACTTTGGCCGTGATGAAACGCCATGATCAAAAGCAGCTTGGGGAGGAAAGGGTTTATCATCATCAGAAGCAGGGAGAGCAGGAACTCAGGCCGGGCAGGGACCTGGAGGCAGGAGCTGATGCAGAGGTCATGAGGGGTGCTGCTTACCGGCTTGTTCATAAATGACTTGCTCAGCCTGCTTTCTTATAGAACCCAGGACCACCAGCCCAGAGATGGCACCACCCACGATGGGCTGGGCCCTTCCACATCAATCACTAATTAAGAAAATGGCTTACAGGCTTGCCTACAGCCTAATCTTACGGAGGCGTTTTCTCAATTGAGGCTCCCTCCTTTCAGATGACTCTGGCTTGTGTCAAGTTGGCAAAACTAGCCAGCATGCCTTCTCTAGTCCTTTCCTCAAGAAACTGGTGCACACTGCTCCCAAATCAACAACAGCATCTGCCCCCAAGATAACAAACAAGGAAGCTTGGGCAGGCAAAATGGCCATGCTGACTTCAGTTCGGTCCACAGGGAGAAGTGTATAGTTGAAGAGGAGTCTGAACTGTTCTGGAGGCTCAGGGAGGTAGGTGGAGCCGTGTTTTTCATGCAGTACTGAAGCCACAGAGGTACAGTTTGATTCTTGTCTTAAAGGTCTATTCTGCGGGTGACGTCACTGACAACCTTTAATCACCAGGATCTTTCCCGTTTTTCTCATTCTCAGGGCTATTCCTATCCACTCCGGGCTTCCCTCTGCACCTCCACCTTCGGTGTTCTGGAGGAGATTGCCCACAGCCCCGTGTGTTCTACACCTGCTTTCTGGATGATTTTGGCTTCTCTCCTTGTCTTATCCACAACACAAACGCCAACTCTTCCCAGATCTGTGCAGCCCAAGCATCAGAACCACTGGTGCAATCACCCGCTGAACATCTCTATCCATAGGCCTTGAAAATGCAGTGTGTCCAAGATGAAATGTCTTGTCTCCACATCTAGGGCTGCCTTTCAGCCCCCATTTCTAGCTAATGCTTTAATTAATGATGCAATACATCTACTTACACCCAAGCAGAAACCAAGGTGCCAGCCTGAGCTTTCTTCTCCCTCAGCTGCTAAGCCAGGCAGCCTCCACGTCCTACAGTTTCACCTCCTAAATGTCTGTCTCTCAAATCTGTTCTCACTCAGACAACTCCACATTGGCATACTTTGACCTCCATCAGCCTCTTAGCCTAGTCTTGTGCCTAAAGTGCTAATATGCTCTGTGTAAAAACACTCATCTGAGGGCTGGGAAGATGGCTGCACAGTTAAGAGAACCTGTTGCTCTCAGAGAGGTCTCAGGTTCAGTTCCCAGCACACACATGGCAGCTCACTACCATCCGTAACTCCAGTTTCAGGAGATTCAATACCTTATTCTGGTCTCCACAGGCACTACACACATGTGATGCACATACATGCAGGCAAAACATTTATATATTGGAGGATTTATTAAGGCAACTACACATAGTTAAAAAGGAGGTTTATTTTGGGGGTTAAACTTACAGCTAGTAAAGAGGTTGGTTACAGGATCTGGGAGAGGTGAGGTGCAGTCCAGCTGGGTTCTCTGGAGAACTCTGCTCAGTCTACCATCCAGCATCCAGGATCACCAGGAACCATGAGATCTGGCACATCCGGATCTCAGGTCTTAAGGGCTCCTATCTCGGCCCGGCCTCAGGGGCAGGTCATAGGTAGGCGTGACAGTTATGGGAAGCCCCACTGTGGGGTAGTACTTCCAGGTCAAAGCTGGAACAGCTACCCACTGTACTTATACACATAAAATTAAAATAAATGGTTTTTTTTTAAATAAAACACCCATCTGAGGCTGACTGTAGTGGCATATTCTTGCCAGCACTCAGGAGTCTGGGGCTGGAGACTCACAAACGTGAGGCAAGCTCACATTAGACAGTGAGATCTGGACTCAATTAATTAATAGCCTGGTCTGGGACTAAAGAGATGCTTCAGTGCACAAAGAGTACCATGCAAACATGAAGGCTTGGGTTTGAATCCCCAGCACCTACACGCACCGGTAACCCCATCATTGGAGGTAGGCAGAGAAAACCTTGCTGCATGCCAGCCTAGCTGAAAGGAGAGCTCCAGATTCAGGTAGAGGCTCTGTTTCAAGGGGATGTGGCAAAGAACAACAGTAGGATACAGGCCTTTAACACACATATGATAGATAGATAGAATGATAGCTAGGTAGAATGATAGACAGAATGATTGATAGATAGATAGAATGATAGATAGATAGATAGATAGATAGATAGATAGATAGATAGCGGACAGATAATTGTCCAGGCCTGGTGGTGTGGGTATATAGGTGGGGTATATAGGTGCACGGTCTCAGCTGCTCAGAAGGCTAAGGCAGAAGGATAGAAAGTTCAAAGCCTGTCTGGACTACAGAATAAGTTGAAGGCCAATTTAGGCAACTTAGGAAGATCCTGTCTCAAAATAAAAAGTTGGAAAAAGTCCAAGAGGTATAAACCAGTGGTGAAACCTTTGCCTAGCATATGTGAGACCCTAGGCTTAATCCCAAGAGCCATAAAGTGAATTAATCAGTTAATTAAAAGAAATAAACGCCTGTGTTGGTTACTCTTCACTGCCAACTTGACTGTATCACCTAGTAGATTGAGGTACACCCCTAGGTGTGTCTCTGAGGCAATACAGAGAGGATTGCCTGAGGAGAAAAACCTACCCACATTCAGGATAGGTTTTTTTCTCCTCAGGTAATCCCATGGCTTCATCGCATGGGCTGGGGGCTTAGATGGAATAAAAGAAGTAAAAGTATGCAAGCATTCACAGATCCCTGCTTCCAAGTCACTGAGATGTGAACAAGCAATGACCACATGCTCCCCCTACACATAGGCAGCCTTCCTATCTGTGATGGATCACATCCCATCAAACTGACAAAAAAGAACCTCTCCTCCCTTGGACTGCTTCTTCTCAGGCCACAGAAACCAGGAAAAAGTAGTTAACAAAATACTAGTCTTAGTCATATCACTCAGGACCCTCCTGTAACTCACCTTGCAAGAAAACATCAACAACAAAAGTTCTCCGTCTTCCCAGGAATGGTCATTTTATTTGTGCAACATCACTCAAAAACATACAGACATAAGACTAGTATAAAAATGTACTTGTACGCCAAGTGGTGGTGGTGGCGCACGCCTTTAATCCCAGCACTCGGGAGGCAGAGGCAGGCAGATCTCTGTGAGTTCGAGGCCAGCCTGGGCTACCAAGTTCCAAGAAAGGCACAAAGCTACACAGAGAAACCCTGTCTCGAAACCCACCCCCCAAATGTGCTTGTACCATATAAACTATAAAGGCGATGGCAATTCACCAGTTAAATGGAAACAGAACTATAAAGTCAATATTCTTTACAATGAAAACAGGAATTGATTGCAATAAATGATGTTTGCTGAAGCTGTGTGCTCCTGGAGCTGCGGTACCCGTGTGGAGCTCCAAGTGTGGCCTGCTGCACTGCATGACTCTCTTCTTCCACCATGTCTCTCTTTGGAACTTCCTTTCACCCTTGGCTTACTCAGCATGTTAGGAGGGCACCAGCCTCCCAGGGCAAACACAGCATTGACACATGAAGCCCTCCTCTACCCTCTTCTCATAGCAGAGAGCCCTGAAGCCACAGTGCTAGGCACCAACTCATCACACAGGTAAAGGCAAATGCAGACACCAACATCACTTGGCCAAAAGTAACCAAGTGCCATCCTGATGACTCAGAACACGGTTTCCTTTTGTGTGTTGTTTATATCACATTAAAAAATGTGATGTAAAAGCCAGCTTTCCAAAGAAATTTCTTCTCCTCCTTTGAAATATTGTCTCACTATGTAGCCTTAGTTAGCCTGGAACTCTATGTAGACCAGGCTGACCTCAAACTCACAGAAATGCCTGCCTCTGCCTCCCAAGTGCTGGAACTAAAGGTGTGCGCTACTGCGTCTGGCTCATTAGCTTCTTCCAAAGAACTATTAAGTCCATTCTTGACCCAACACAGGATTCAAGGACTCATTGCTGTACCCGCATATGTACCACAGAGACTTCAGTCACCTTCCCCCATCACTGAGCATTATGATGTATCCAAATCACACATGCCGCTGTGCTTTGGGTGACTGTTCATCCCTTTGATGGGTCCCTACACACTCTCTTTCTCACCCTCTCCCTTTAGAGCTTACAGTCATGTGACCTCGTTGGCCTTTCTCTCTTCTGCACCTGATTTTCTGCAACACTGAATGTATCTTGTAGAATGGGATATAGGTAGGTGCTGTGGTGGACACTCTCTTGCAGCCTGCAGAGCTTGCTTTCACGACCCTAGGCAGTGAGCCTTTTCATGGCCACCACCGTGAGCTTCATCTGCTCCAACCACAAAACAGACAGCACAGATCCGCCAGTACAAGTGCACAGTAAGGAAACTTGCCACAGCGTGGCTCTAAAAGCAAAATCTTAGCAGCAAATTAATATCCACCGGTTAGACAAATGTGATACATCCCTACAATGGAACAGTGTGCAATATCAAAAAGAAAGAGGGAGCTTTGGGGGTACCATGTGGAATTGCCGCTAAGATTTCAGAGGAAGTCAGTCATAGAGGCACAAGCCTAGTCACCGAGATGTGAGCAAGCATCGGCCACATGCTCCCTCCCCACACACACATATACACACAGGCAGCAGCCACTTTCTCCTCCAGCATTCAGGAGGCCAAGGCAAGAGGATCAGAATTTCAAGGCCAGCCTGAGCTATATAGTGAGATCCCATCTCCACAAACAAGGCTGGCAGTGGTAGCTCATGTCTGTAATCCCAGCACTCAGGAGGCTGAAGTGCCAGAAGGATTGCCTTGAGTTTGAATCAGTAGGGGATGTATAGTGAGTTCCAGACCAGTCAGGGCAACAGAATGAGACCATAGACAGACAGAGAGACAAACCTAACAAAACAATTTAAAAGAAAACATAGAAAAAATAGTGTGGTTGAGGTTACTAGACTTTAAGAAGGGAAATTCCCACATGGATTTGTATCAACTTCACCACATACCAAAAGTATAGAAAAATAAACAAGATCTAATACTAGCAGTTATCTGTTGGGAAGAAATGTACAGATGTGAGAAGTGGATTCCTCAACACATGTGTTATAAGACTATATTGTGTTGATTTTTGCAAGATTTAGTTTTTTGAGATAGAGTCTCATGTAACCTAGGATAGCCCCAGACTCACTAGGTAAACAAGAATGGTCTTGAATTCTTCCTGATGCTGCTGACTTCACACCTTGAGTCTTGGGTTCCAGATGTGTACCAATCATGCCTGGCATCAATCACTATGTTCATCACATCATTATGCTCACACAAAATTAAATAAACATAAAAAGACACTATTACCTGCCAAACTACATCACAGCATCAAGACAGTAGGCCAACAAAACAGTGCAAAAGCACGTGCTACTCTTGTGAGGCATAAACAATAATGGCATTTTTGTTATGAAGCTTCTGTTCTGTGGTTGCATTAATTATAAAGACAAATGTGCCGTATATCTTCCTTCCTCCATGCTGCACCTCCCTCCATCAGACCTTCTAGGGGAGTTCAAGCTTGCTTTCCAAAAGAAGATCAGGGACAAGCAGTCTGACACATAATCTCACACCTGCTTCTAACATAGAGGTTCCCACACTTGATCCCTCCTGACACTTAAACACGCGCTGTCAACTCCACACATTCTTTTCTCATTACTCTAGCATGCACATGGGAGCTGGTGATCTTCCCTCACTAACCCTAGCATCCTCACAGGAATCCCAAGGCTGTAAATCTAGAGAGCAAGCCAACAGCGTGCTCCACACAGACACCAGATGCTGAACCCCGAGAACTTGACAGAGAATCTCAGTCAGCAATGGCATTTCTGCTTCTCATTCCTTGTCCCCTTTATCAATATTTCCAAGAGACAGGGACTTAAGGGAAGTCCAATACACCTCTGCACAATGAACAAGGTACATACAGACTATATTCATCAGTTCTTAATAGTTTCTATCAAGTGCTAACTAGATGTCAGGTAATACTCTAGAACTTTATAGTCATATTAGCTAATTTTCTCATCATTGTGACAAAATTCCTACTGCAAGCAACTTTAAAGACCTATTTGGTCATAGTCTCAAAGGTTTAGGTCCTGGTTGTTTAGTCAAAACGCCATAGTGTCAGGGATGTGTGCAGAGAAGGCTTTTCACCCTCTGGCAGGTAGGAAGCTGAGAGAGTAAGGAAGCGATAGCGAGCAGACACTCTTCCAGTGACACCCCCACTCCCTAAAGTTCCCAGATCCTCCAGCAAAGACTAGGAGGAGAAGGAGAGGGAGAGGGATGGGAGAAGAAGAAATGGGGAGAGATGACAGATTTGGGATAATCTCAGGTATTCCTGGGACGCAGAATTTAAACAAGGACAAGAACAGGGAACACACAAAGAAAGAGGCACAGCTACCGTGAGGTTGGTGACAAAGACAGTGACAGGCACATGGTATCTCCAACTGTGAACGGGAGGTTGGATCTATTCAAACACACCAGAGACCTTAAATCTCCATTTCCACCACCTGTTAGGTGTGTATAAAAATTTCCTTCCTGTCTCTTTCTCCTTTCTCTCTCTGTATTTTTTCACTTTGCTCCTGTGTTTTGCCTTTTATCTTTCTTTTTATTATACCTTTTATTTACTTGTGTGTTAGGGTTTCTATTGCTGTGAAGAGACACTGTGACCATAGCAATTCTTCTTATAAAGGAAAACGTTTCATTTGGGAGCTTGTTTACAGTGCAGAGGTTTAGTCCAAATGTCGTCATGGCAGGAAGCATGGTGGCATGCAGACAGACATGGTGCTGGAGAAGTAGCTGAGAGTTCTTCATCCACATCTGAAGGCAGCAGGAAGAGAGAGTGACACTGGGCCTGGCTTGAGCATCTGGAACCTCAAGGCCCACCCCCACTACACACTTTCTCCAGCAAGGCCACCTCTATTAAAGTACCACTTCCCGTGGAGGCCATTTTCACTCCACCGCCACAACTGGCTTATTTTTGTGGTTCTTGAGATTGAACCCAGGCCTTGCACATATCAGATAAACATACTCCCTCTGCTCTGAGGAATATCCCCAGCTCTCTTTTATACAATTAGTAAAATCATATCATTTTTAAAACATATTTTTATATGCCTTCCTAATACTGTGTATGTGTATTTTTCATATTAGGCAAAATCTCTTCTTTTTCTTCTGTGCCCTATGTTTCTTCCTTTTTTTTTTTCTAGTAGTTTTTTTTTTTAATTTGTCTTATTAGTATTGAAAAAACCTGTTATGGAAGCTGGAAGGATGGCTCAGTAGGTAAGAATGCCTTCTCTGTAAGCAGGGAGGACCTGAGTTCAAATCGCCCACATCCAAGTAAAAAGCAAGGCATAGATGCTTGCTCAGCCATGTTCATTGTCTCTCTAGTCACAATAGCTAGGAAAGGGAAACAGCTTGAGTGTCCTTCAACTGACGAGTGGGAACGAAATGTGGTAAATGCACACCATGGAACACCATTGCCCGTAAGGTGTCCCAGACCCAGAGACAAATGCTGCACCCCTCTCATCTTCAGCTCCTAGCACCAAGTTCTTACATGTGACTATATAACCTGGAATAACTGCAGAAACCCAAGTAAAAGGGGACCGTGGGGGGGGGGGAAGAAAGG
This sequence comes from Onychomys torridus, assembly GCF_903995425.1. Classification (NCBI taxonomy): domain Eukaryota; kingdom Metazoa; phylum Chordata; class Mammalia; order Rodentia; family Cricetidae; genus Onychomys; species Onychomys torridus. The sequence goes on from NC_050448.1 coordinate 64,573,638, forward strand.
AGAATAGCAAGGTACAAGTGATTTGAAGGGGAATGGGAAAAGTGGAGGAAAGGCTTTAGCTAGGGAGAAAGAAAGAGGTTAACACATAATAAGGAGGGAGAAGGGTAATTAATACAAAAGATGGAAGGAGAAGGGTAAACTAACAGCAAGTATGTCTGAAAAAGGCATAAGAAATCACATTATCTATCTAAAATTTCATTATGAATATAAATATGTATATTGTTTAAATGAAAATTTTCTCATCTGGGCTAACAATGCTGCCCTCAAAAGCCATAAACTGCCTGACAAAAACCCTAACGCTGGGCATATGAAGCCTCCTTTTGATATGTTGGTCAGAGTTGTTCAAGAAACTCCCAAAACATTGCGGACTACTTCAGTTGCCATTGGTTGCCACCCAGAGGTGGAAGGCAAGTCCCTGTTGCTAAGGATATTATGCACTTTGAATGCAGGACCCAGAGGACCTGAGCTGGCTATGACCAGAGAGCCTCTTCCTGAGGACTAGCTTTCATAGTACCAGAAGGTGCCATGCAAGCTTCCAAGAGAGAGAAGCAACCAATAGTCCCAACCAGCTATTCAGCTAATGAATTAAAGCTACTACTGGCATGGCAGGATACCCCTGAGGGTGTAGTAACACCTGGTGTGCCTTGTTGATCATCATCAGATCTCTAATTGGACTTAAGGCCCGCTCAATAAGAGGTAAACTGTGCCTAGTACTAGAAACCAAGCCAACTATCTGGGGCTAGGGAAGCCATGGATCTCTGGAGGACTATCTACAACCACCACTTTACTAAACCAGCATAATCCCTACATATCTGTAACCCCAGCACTAGAAGGGAGAGATAGGCAACCTGCCCAAATGACAACCTGCCAGGTCAGGGAGACTCCCAATCTTGTGGCAATGATGGAGAGAAACAGGAGGAAGTCCTAAATCCTGCTCTGGCTTCTACATGCCTGCTCATGCACTTGCACATTGAAAAGCATGCAACACACATGTGCGTGCGTGCGCACACACACACACACACACACACACACACACACACCAAACACTACATTATTATACACAAGCACACACAAATCCTTTCTTGTTTTTTCTTTTTTACATTTATCTACTTTGATTATGAATTTCCTTATTAGTAGTAAGTCTTTTATCATTTTTTATTTTTGTAATTATGAATAGAAACATGAATGGCTTGGGAAGAACTCCTTTTCAGAGTTCCATGCTTGAGGAGAACCCCTATTACTTGCTCCTCCCATAGTTCAAGGCTTTCTGGAGACCCAGTTTCCCACTGTAATAATATAAATGTGAAAGAAATCTCTGAGAATGCTGGAGGTGACTGTGAATTGCCATGTGCCAAGTCCATCTGCATACATAATTTCTTTTTCCTTCTTATTTCTATTTTTAAATTGGCTTAAAAAGTAATAGATTTGTATCTCGGGAATGTAGGTAATAACATTCCATAGGCTAGGGTCCCTCACTGAATAAAAAGGAGCACAAGCATTTACAATGTGACCATCCACCTCTTGCTCCTGATGTTACACATCCCTGCCTAGATTGATTATCTCCCCAGAACTGTGAGTTGGAACAAGCTCCCTCCTTCCTTTCTTCCTTCCTTAAGTTGCCTTTGTTAGGTATCTTGTCACAGAATTGAGACAAATAACTACCATAATAAGTAACAAATACTCCATTCTCCTCTACAGATAGGATATCTAAACTAAAAATCAACAAGTTAAACTACACCATAGAGAAAATGACTTAACAGATATCTATTAAACATTCCATCCAACAGATACAGAATGTATATTCTTCTCAAAAGTCTATGGAATCTTCTCTAAAATAGACTACATTGAAGGTCACAAAGAAGTCCTCACAAATACAAAGGAATCAAAGTAATTTCTTTTCTTTTTTAACATAATTCTTTATTGATTCTTTGGGAATTTCACATCATTCACCCCAATCCCACTCACCTCCTAATCCCTCCATATCTGCCCCTCACTCTGAAGCATACACTCCCAAAAGAATTCCCCCCAAGATTAATTAAAAATAAAACAAAACTAACAAAAAAGTATTCCCCCTTCTCTGTCTTTCCAACACCTCTTCCTTCATCCTAGTGACATCAGGAGCTAGAGTATGTCACACAGTATACCCTTTTTGTCCAATCATCCCCACCTGCAAAATGTTCATTGCAATGAGTCATTGGTCCTGTTCAAGTCCTCTGGCACACCATCATCACTGGACCCTCACTGAAACTCTTCTCAGATAACCTGCTGTTGCCTCAAGTCATGGAGATCCTGTGGTTATTATTCCACAGAACCAGTTCCTTCACGAACTCCAGCAGGTCATAAATGGGATAGATGTGAGGGTAGGCCAACAGAAGGCCCAAGATGTAGCTGATTGGTCTGGGCCACTAGGACTGGCCCTGCCTGAGGTGAGGGGCAGATCCAGCTCTCCTAAGTCCATGACATTGAGGCCAGCTCTCTCCTGGCCATGGTGAGGGGTGGGGCCATCTCTCCTGAGTACAGGGGAGCCAGCTCTCCTGCTGCAGTGTCCAGTGAGGGGCAGGGCCAGCTATCCCAGGGCCACTGAGAGGCAGGCCAGCTCACCAGGACCCTCAGATTTCTTTCTTTTCTTTCCTTTCCTTTTCTTTTCCTTTTCTTTTTTTTTTAAAGACACGGTTTCTCTGTGTAGCTTTGTGCCTTTCCTGGAACTTGCTTTGTAGACCAGGCTGGCCTCGAACTCACAGAGATCCACTTGGCTCTGTCTCCCAAATGCTGGGATTAAAGGTGTGTGCCACTACTGCCCAGCAACCCTCAGATTTCAACACACATAGTACTATGACTTCCTGTGGTAACAGAAGTTGTGGACATCATCACAGACCCCAGCTGAAGCAGAAACATGGACTCAGACATGGCCTTGACAGCAGCCTGGGCCCAGATGACACTATGGCCCTTTGTGGCAGTGTAGACCACACACTGATGTGTAATCCTAATGGCATTCCCACAGATGCCAACATGGCCACAGGTTGCAGCCCAGACCCTGGGCATCTGTGTGGCCTTTGGTAGTACCATGGGCCAAGGATATCAACACAGAACCCAACTGTGGTAGGACCACAGACCCAGACATAGTCCTCAGTAGCAGACCAGGCTAGAATGTCACCATGACATCAAATGGCAGTGCAGGGCACTCAGATTGACATGGCCCCTGTGGCAGCATGGCCCTCAGATAACAGCATGGCCCCAGGTAGTGGCCCAGACCCCTGGGTACTGTTGGTTGCTTCCCTCCTTTGGAAGCTTGAATGGTACCCTCTGGTATCGTGGAAGCTAGTCCTCAGGGAGGAGGCTTTCAAGGTCACCACTTGCTTTCAAATTGGAATTTAAGCCTATTCTACAGAAGGAATTCATGTCTCATACTTCAAACACCATCAAAAAAAAACATGGCTGGCGAGGTCATAGGCCTAGAGAGGAACAAGCTACTGTCATTTTGTTACAGTGAGCAACAGTGAATGCAGAAACTCATAACTAGTCAAAGCGTCAAAAATCAGTGCATGTTGGGTGCTCAGCCCAGTAAGGGACATCCGTATCAGTGTGGACGCCCAGGAAACACTGAGGAAGATGAGGCATAAAAATGCAAAAGCCAGAGGATAGAGGAGGTGCCACAAAACATGGTCTTCCAAACGTGACATGGCTGCTGCAGCAGCTGTGGTACTTGTACAGGACCTCAAGAAATCGGGTTCTTCAATATCTCATCATGAATGAGGAAGGGCTCAGGAGGCCCCATCCCGAGTTAAGGAGTTATTGGCAGTCAATGGCTGCTGGGAGACAGGGGGTCATCATGTTCTGGAGTGTAGACTGGTAAGCTGCCCAGCTCCATTAAACCATATCCATGCTCCTATAATAAGACATAACTAAACTCAGTGGGTCATTTAAAAAAAGACACAATAGATAGTAGGAAGAGGACTTGTTGGGGAGAAGGAGCTTGAGAGAGAAAAGAGGGGAAACTGGAAGATGATGAACATGATCAAAATGTATCATATACATGTACGGCACTGTCAAAAGTAAATAAAAAGCATTTTTAAGAAGAACTATGAATTAATCCCAAGATCCTCTAACTGGATTGGTTAAAATAGGTACTGAAGTGGGGCATGATGGCACACACCTTTAATCCCAGCACTTAGGAGACAGAGGCAAGTGGATCTCTGTGAGTTCAAGGCAAGCCTGGTCTACATAGCAAGCTCCAGGATAGCCAAGGATACACAGAGAAACCATATCTCAAAATGAAACAAAACAAGTTACTGGATGTTTTCAGCACCTCGGACAGTGCTGTTCATCAGAAGAAAGTATCCATTAAAACAAAAGAAAGAAAACCAAAGATCTTCTAAATGAGCACTTCTCAAGATCCTCTGATTTACAGAATTCTGTCCAAGTAACATATTGTTTCTGGGGCTGGAGAGATGGTTCAGCAGTTAGTAACACTGGCTGCTCTTCCAGAGGACCAGGGTTCTATTGCCAGCACATACATGGTAGCTCACAACTGCCCATGACTCCAGATCTCCAGGGATCTGATGCCCTCTTCTGGCCTCTATAGGCATCAGGCATTCACATGGTAAATATTCATACAAGCAAGCAAAACACACAGAAACATAAAATAATAAAAATAATTTTTAGAAATATTATATTACCTCTTCAAAACTGGGCAAGTTAAACAACTCCTTGTGGGGGCGTAAGTTTTAAATACTTTCATAGTTGAGCTTATTGCATCTCATAGCTGCACTATAATATGAGTCATATGACTTCCCGTGATTTACAGAGAAGTAACTTGACACAAGCAACTCATCTGAGAGGCTGGTGAGATGGCGGAATGAGCAGAGCACCTGCTGCATAAGGCAGATGACCTCAGCTGGGTCTCTGGAACCTATGCCTAGGTGGGAAGAGAGAACAACCCCACAAGTTTCCTCTGATCCCCACGTTCCACGTTGCTGCATGCAAACACCTACATATAGCAAAGGTCTAGTGGCTGACTCCCACACCCAGGTTTTTAACCATACCACTGTGACATCATAAAGAGAAAAGATTTAAATTAAAAACAATATGCTTTTAAAGGTTCTGCCACATGCCAAAGAGATGGCTCAGTGGTTAAGAGCATATACTGCTCTTGCAGGGAACCCAAGTTCAATTCCAGGCATCCACCTGGCAGCTCACTGCCATCTGTAACTTCAGACCCAGGAGATCTGATGCTCTCTGTTGGTCTCCCTAGATACCAAGATACACATGTGCTTGGTATAGATATGAGGTAGATCACTGAATCTACCCTGAGAAAAAAGATAAGGAAATAATAGGATAAATGGTAGATCATTGAATCTACACTACAAAGAAAAAGGGAAAGATATAAAAATGACAAAAGGTAGACAACTGAATCTATTATGAAAAGAAAAAAGATAGAATATGGATATGATTAGATAAAAAGGTCAATTATTGAATCTACATTTAAAATGGAACTATTTGTTTTACATAGGATAAGTAACGAAAATTTTTTTGTCTGAGTTTATCAAATGTTACTGGACTGGACATTGCTAATATATATAATGGAGTTTTTTGTCTGATCTGTCAAATGTTAATGGACTGAACATCGTTAATGTAATCTTGACTATGTATATTGTATATACTTATTAGATATGATTTTTCTTGTATTAGTTATAAGCTTTTTTTAATTTTAGACAAAAACAGGGGAAATATGGTAGTATTGTGTTCCTCGAAATATTGTGTGTTCCCTGAAATAAACTTATCTGGGGTCAGAGAACAGGATGGCCACAATATTAAATATGAGGATAGGCAGTGGTTGCACATGCCTGTAATCCCAGCACTCAGGAGGCAGGGAGGCAGAACCAGGTGGAGAGTTCAAGGCCACATTGGAAACAGCTAGGCATGGTGACACACACCTTTAATCCCAGGGAGTTGGGGCAGAAAGAGAAAGATTATATAAGGCGTGAAGACTAAACTAGAAGCAATTGGCTGGTTCAGCATTTGACTGGTTAAGCTTTTAGGCTTTAGAGCAGCAGTTCAGCTGAGAGCCATTGGGATGAGGACTCAGAAGCTTGCAGTCTGAGGAAACAAGACCAGCTGAGGAACTGGTGAGGTGAGGAAACTGCGGCTTGTTCTGTCTCTCTGATATTCCAGTGTTCACCCCAATAAGTGGCCTCAGGTTTGATTTTATTAATAACACTTTTAAGATTCATGCTACACACATATGCTACAAGAACATATATGCAAACAAAACACCCATACACATCAAAGATTCAAGCCTACCTCCTTTTCTATCTCTTCCTGATAGAGCAATAGAAAGAAAACCAGTAGGTATGATTAAAAAAAAAAAAACTGAGCCATACTATTAACCAAACCATCCTAGCTGACATTTAAAGATCACTTTACCCAAAAGCAGGACACATAGGATATTTACTATAAAATAAGTCTTAATAACTTTAAAAGTAGTCAAGACAAACAAAGAATATTCTCTAACCACAAAGTATTTAACCTAATAATTAATAACAATAATATCCAGAAAATCCCCAAGTATTTGGAAAATAAATAAGTCGCTTTTAAATAATTTATGGTTTTTAACTGAAAATGGAAATAAAATAATTTCAAAGCACATAGAATAAAAGAATATTAATAAAGATTAATACTAAAGAGAACTTAATAATGCGAAAGTGCTATGGGGTGTTCAGCACGGGGTGTAATCCTGGATGTCCTAGAATGTTGCACGAATCCTAAATGGTAGTATAATAAATAACTGGAGTCAGATACCAGGGTGAAAGCTGAAAGATCAGAGAAGCAGAGCAAGCCACAGCCACCACCTCTTACTTCACCAACTCCTCAGCCTGAAAGAGCCAGAGGTCCTGTCTCCTCCCACCTTATATTCCTTTTCACTTCCTGTTTCAACCTTCCTAGTGCTGAGATTAAAGGTGTGTGATCCCAAGTGCTGGAATTAAAGGTGTGTGCCACCACTGCCTGGCTGTTTCTCTATTAGACTGGATTAATCTCATGTAGGCCAGTGTGGCCTTGAACTCAGAAATCCAGATGGATCTCTGCCTCCCAAGTGCTAGGATTAAAAGTGTGTGCTAGACAGTCACCCAAGACACAGGCTAACAGAATGGATACAAAAGCAGGACCCATCTTTCTGCTGCATACAAGAAACACACCTCAAATACAAAAATAGACACTACCTAAGAATAAAGGGCTGAGAAAAGACTTTCCAATCAAATGGTCTAAAGAAGCAAGCGGGTATAGCCTTCCTAATATCCAGCAAAATAGACTTCAAACTAAAATCAATAAAAGAGATCAAGAAGGGCATTACATACTCATCACAGGAAAGATCCACCAAGATGAAGTTTCAATTCTTAACATTTAGGCCCCAAACACAAGGGCACCCACACATATATAAAAGAAACATTACTAAAGCTTAAATCACATATAAAAACCCACACATTAACAGTGGGAGACTACAACACCCCACTTTTACCACTGGACAGATCTCAAAATCGAAACTTAACAGAGAAAAATAAAGGACTTAACTGATGTTATGACTCAAATGGACTTAATCAATATCTACAGAACATTCCATCTTAACAAAAAAGAATATACCTTCTTCTCAGCACCCCATGGAACCTTCTCTAAAATCAACCACATACTTGGCCACAAAGCAAATCTCAACAGATACAAAACAATTGGAATAACCTCCTGTGTTCTATCAGACCACCATGGTTTAAAGTTAGATTTCAACAACAACAAAAACTACAGAAAACCTACAATCTCATGGAAAATGAATAATGCTCAACTGAATCACCAATTGGTTAAGGAAGAAATAAAGAAAGAAATTGAAGACTTCCTAGAGATCAACGAAAATGAATACACCACTTACCCAAACTTATGGGACACTATGAAAGCAGTGCTAAGAGGGAAATTCATAGCACTAAATGCCCACATAAAGAAGTTGGAGAAATCTCACACTAGTGACTTAACAGCACACCTGAAAGCTCTAGAACAAGAAGAAGCAAAGTCTCCCAGGAAGAATATACGCCATAAAATTATCAAATTGAGAGCTGAAAAATAAATCAATAAAATAGAAACAAAGAGAACAATAAAAAAATTAATGAAACAAAGAGTTGGTTCTTTGAGAAAATCAACAAGATAGACAAGTCCTTATCCAAACTAACCAAAACACACACACACACACACACACACACACACACACACACACACACAGAGAGAGAGAGAGAGAGAGAGAGAGTCCAAATTAACAAAATCAGAAATGAAAAGGGGGACATAACAATAGACAATGAGGAGATCTAGAGAATCATCATCAGGTCATACTTCAAAAACCTCTACTCCACAAAACAGGAAAACCTAAAAGAAATGGATAATTTTCTGGATAGATACCACATACCTAAGTTAAACCAAGACCAGATAAACTATTAAATAGTCCAATAACCCGTAAGGAAATAGAATCAGTCACTAAAAGTCTCCCAACCAAAAAAAGCCCAGGACCAGATGGTTCAGTACAGAATTCTACAAGATCTTCAAAGAAGACTTAATATCAATACTCTTTAAATTGTTCCACACAATAGAAGCAGAAGAAACATTACCAAACACCTTTGATGAGGCTACAATTACCCTGATTCCTAAACCAAACAAAGATGCAACAAAGAAAGAGAACTACAGACCAATCTCCCTCATGAACATTGATGCAAAAATATTCAATAAAATACTGGCAAATAGACTCCAAGAACACATCAAAACAATTATCCACCAAGATCAAGTAGGATTCATCTCAGGGATGGAAGGATGGTTCAACATACAAAAGTCCGTCAATGTAATATAGCATATAAACAAACTCAAAGAAAAAAACCACATGATCATCTCACTAGATGCAGAAAAGGCATTTGACAAAATTCAACACCCCTTCATGATAAAGGTCTTGGAGCAATCAGGAATACAGGGAACATACCTAAACATAATAAAGGCAATTTACAGCAAGCCAACAGGCAACATCAAATTAAATGGAGAGAAACTCAAAGCAATTCCACTAAAATCAGGAACAAGGCAAGGTTGTCCTCTCTCCCCCATACTTATTCAATATAGTATTTGAAGTTCTAGATAGATCAATAAGACAACATAAGGAGATTAAGGGGATACAAATTGGAAAGGAAGAAGTCAAGCTTTCCCTATTTGCCAGATGACATGATAGTATACATGAGTGATCCCCAAAATTCAACCAAGGAACTGATACAGCTTATAAATAACTTCAGCAACATAGCAGGATACAATATCAACTCAAAAAAATCAGTAGCCCTCCTATATACAATTGACAAACAGGCTGAGAAGGAAAACAGAGATACATCACCCTTTATAATAGCCACAATGATATAAAATACCTTGGAGTTACTCTAACTAAGCATGTGAAGGACCTATATGACAAGAACTTTAAGTCCCTGAAAAAAGAAATTGAAGATGTCAGAAAATGGAAAGCTCTCCCATGCTCATGGATAGACAGGATTAACATAGTAAAAATGGCAATCTTACCAAAAGCAATCTACAGATTCAATGCAATCCCCATTGAAATACCAACACAATTCTTCACAGACCTGGAAAGAATAATACTCAACTTCATATGGAAAAATGAAAAACCCAGGATAGCCAAAAGAATCCTGTACAATAAAACAATCTCTGGAGGCATCACAATCCCCGACCTCAAGCTCTACTATAGAGCTACCATAATAAAAACAGCTTGGTACTGGTATAAAAACCAACATGTGGACCAATGGAATCGAATTGAAGACCCTGGCATTAACCCGAACACCTATGAACATATAATTTTTGACAAAGAAGCCAAAACTGTACAATGGAAAAAAGAAAGCATCTTCAACAAATGGTGCTGGCATAACTGGATGTCAACGTGTAGAAGGCTGCAAATAAATCCATGTCTGTCACCATGCACAAAACTTAAGTCTAAGTGGATCAAAGACCTCAACATAAATCCAGTTACTCTGAACCTGATAGAAAATAGGAAGTAGTCTTGAACGCATTGGCATAGGAGATCACTTCCTAAATATAACACCAGCAACACAGACACTGAGAGAGACTGAAATCAATGGGACCTCTTGAAACTGAGAAGCTTTTGTAGAGCAAAGGACATGGTCAACAAGACAAAGCAACAGCTTACAGAATGGGAAAAGGTCTTCATCATCCTCACATCTGATAGAGGGCTGATATCCAGAATATATTAAAAAAAAAAACTCAAGAAATTAGACATCAAAATTCCCAACAGTCCAATTAAGAAGTGGGGTATAGAACTAAGCAGAAAATTCTCAATAGAGGAAGCTCAAATGGATGAAAGACATTTAAGGAATTGCTCAACATCCCTGATTATCCTGGAAATGCAAATCAAAATGACTCTGAGATACCACCTTTCACCTGTCAGAATGTCTAAGATCAAAAATACTGAAAACAGATTATGCTGGAGAGGATGTGGAGCAAGGGGAACTCTCTTCCACTGCTGGTGGGAATGCAAGTTTGTACAGTCACTTTGGAAATCAATATGGCGCTTCCTTAGAAAATTGGGAATCCATCTCCCCCAAGACCCATCTATACCACTCTTGGGCATATACCCAAGGAATGCTCAATCATACCACAAGGGCATTTGCTCAGCTATGTTTGTATCAGTATTGTTTGTTCTAGCCAGAACCTAGAAACAACCTAGATGCCCTTCAACTCTTCAGCTGGATAAAGAAAATATGGTACCTGGGGTGAAGGTGGGGGTGGGGGTGGGAGGGGGGAGGACAAGGGAACCCATGGCTGATGTATAAAATTTAAAATACATAATAATAAAGAAAAAAAGAAAAAGAAAAAAAAAGAAAATATGGTACATATACACAATGGAGTACTACTCAGCAGAGAAAAACAATGACATCATGAGGTTTGCAGGCAAATGGATGGATCTAGAAAAAAATCATACTGAGTGAGGTAACCCAGACTCAGAAAGACAAACATGGTATGTACTCACTCATAGGAGGATGCTAGATGTAAAACAAAGATGATTAGACTGCTACTCACAACTCTAGGGAGGCTACCTAGAAAGCAAGACCCTAAGAAAGACACAGGGATCGCCCAATGACAGAGAAATGGATGAGATCTACATGAACAACCTGGATGTGAGTGGGGGTAATGAAGGGCAAGTTTTGAGGGAAAGAGAGCTTAGGGGAGCAGGAGATCCCAGCTGGATCAAGAACAGAGAGGGAGAACAAGGAATAAGAGACCATGATAAATGAAGACCACATGAGAATAGGAAGAAGCAAAGTGCTAGAGAGGTCCCCAGAAATCCACAAAGATACCTCCACAATAGACTACTGGCAATGGTCAAGAGAAAGCCTGATCTGACCTAGTCTGGTGATCAGATGGCCAAACACCCTAACTGTCGTGGTAGAATTTTCATCCAATGACTGAGAGAAGAAGATGCAGAGATCCTCAGCCAGGCCCCAGATGGAGCTCCAGGAGACCAATTGGTGAGAAAGGGGAAGGAGTGTATGAGCGAGAATTGTTGAGACCAAGATTGGAAAAAGCACAGGGACAATTAGCCAAATTAATGGAAACACATGAACTATGAACCAATAGCTGAGGAGCCCCCAACTGGATCAGGCCCTCTGGATAAGTGAGACAGTTGAATAGCTTGAACTGTTTGGGAGGCCCCCAGGTGGTGGGACTGGAACCTGTCCTTAGTGCATGAGCTGGCTGTTTGGAACCTGAGGCTTATGCAGGGACACTTCACTCAGCCTGGGAGGAAGGAACTGGACCTGCTTGGACTGAATCTACCAGCTTGAGCTGAATCTCCAGTGGAGTCTTTGCCCTGGAGGAGATAGGAATGGGGTGTGGACTGGGGGGAAGGCGGGGGGGGGGGGCGGGGGGAGGACAGGGGAATCCATGGCTGATATATAAAATTAAATTAAATTATAAAATAAAAATTTAAAAACTCAGTTACTATTCTCCATTTACCAGATTTCTTTTTAATAACAAATACAGGAGAATTCCAAGGGCTGGTTGATTCTTGAAAATGCTGAGCATTTATCTGCTCTTGTAAAGCCTGCAGTTTCTCTGCTGTTAAAGACCATTGCTGAACTTATACAGGCTTGTCTATTAACCATTTTATTTGTTTTTTGTTTGTTTGTTTGTTTGTTTTTTTTGAGCTGAGGATCGAACCCAGGGCCTTGTGCTTGCTAGGCAAGCACTCTACCACTGAGCTAAATCCCCAACCCTTTTTTTTTGTTTTGTTTTGGTTTTTTTTTCAAGACAGGGTTTCTCTGTGTAGAATCATTTTATTTTTATTTTATTATTATTATTATTATTATTATTATTATTATTATTATATTTGTATTTTAATTTTACACATCAGCCATGGGTTCCCCTGTCCTCCCCCCTCCTGCCCCCACCCCCACCTTTCCCCTAACCCCCCTGCCCCCCCTGCCATTTCCATCTCCTCCAGGGCCAAGACTCCCCTGGGAATTCATTTAAACCTGGTGGAATCAGTACAGGCAGGTCCAGTCCCCTCCTTCCAGGCTGAGCAAAGTGTCCCTGTGTAAGCCCAAGGTTCCAAACAGCCAGCTCATGCACTAAGGACAGGTCCTGGTCCCACAGCCTGGATGCCTCCCAAACAGTTCAAGCTATTCAACTGTCTCACTTATCCAGAGGGCCTGATCCAGCTGAGAACAGGAATAGGCAGAGTGCTGGAGAGGTCCCCTGAAATCCACAATGATACATCCTCTGTAGACTGCTGGCAATGGTCGAGAGAAAGCCTCATCTGACCTAGTCTGGTGATCAGATGGCCAAACACCCTAACAGTCGAGGTGGAACTCTCATCCAATAACTGATGGAAGTGGATGTAGAGCCATTTTAAAAGTAGATCTGTTGGTGCCTTTGAAAGGTCAGCAGCTATTGTGCCTTGTACTTGTACAACCTGAATGATTGGTGACTATTTATATTATCTTCTAATATTTTTCCCAGAAATATATATTAGTTTATGGTTTGTTTCTGAGATTGGAGGAATGTTAATCTGGGTATTCCATTGCTGTAACAAATCACATCCCCATAAATTCATGGCTATATTAGCCACATATGGCTTTAGTTTTCCTCTCTGCCCTTCTGGCCCTATTCATTCAATTCATCTTGAGCTCTGTTTCACTTTAGATAATGTCCTAATCCCTAAAAGCTGAACATTTACCTCCTGAAGAGGTCAATTTGGATGCCAAGATTCTGGTGCAATTATTGTTATCTGCACCTTTGATGACAACATCATTTATTCATAATCTTAATTTTGGTCTTTGTTCATTTATAGAAGTTTGCCCAAAAAATGCTTTATATGGTTTCTCCCAAATTTTTTTTGTTGTTGTTGTTGTTGTTGTTTTTGTTTTTCGAGACAGGTTTCTCTGTGTAGCTTTGCACCTTTCCTGGAACTCGCTCTGTAGACCAGGCTGGCCTCGAACTCACAGAGATCCGACTGCCTCTGCCTCCTAAGTGCTGGGATTACAGGAGTGTGCCACCACCGCCCGGCTGTGTTTCCCATTTTTTAATGTGTGTGTGTGGGGGGGGGGACTCTCTCTCTCTGACTTTTTTCTAAAAAGCCAACTCCCCCTTTTAAGAAATCCCAATTTCCTCACCAAATCTACTGACAGCGACAAGCAAGGTGACAGGAGTGAGCTAGCTACCTAGTGTGGCAGCAGACAGAAGAGGGGCTCCAGTGAAAGCCACAACCCACCGGGAGAGGGGAGAAGGGAAAGAGCCAGTAGTCTGAACAGGGACACATGTGAAAGCAGCTAGCTCCTGGGGCTTGTGGAGTCCAAAAGCCTATGGAGTTTGCTGCAGATAGGGTGCAACAGAAACTTAGCCAGAAGGGTAGGGACTCTGACGCAGGTGGGGTGGAGACTCCACTGCCTGCAGCTCCAGCCCCAAAAGTTGGACACCAGATGTTGCATGAATCCTAATTGGTTTTACAATAAAAACTCAGAGCCAGGTATCAGCGTGAAAACTGAAAGATCAGAGAAGCAGAGCAAGGCCACAGCCACCACCTCTCCTCAGCCTGAAAGCGAGAACCAGAGCTCCTGTCTCCTCCCACCTTATAGTCCTTTCTCTGCCCAGACACACCACTTACTATTTCAACCTTCCTAGTGCTGGGATTAAAGGTGTGTGATCCCAAGCACTGGAATCAAAGGTGTGTGCCACCACTGCCTGGCTCTGTTTCTCTTTTAAACTGGATTAATCTCATGTAGCCCAGTGTGGCCTTGAACTCACAGAAATCCAGATGGATCTCTGCCTCTGCCTCCCAATGCTAGGATTAAAGGTGTGTGCCACCACTGCCTGGCTTCTATGTTTACTCTAGTGGCTTGTTCTGTCCTCTGATCTTCAGGAAAATTTTATTTGTTCCAAAATATCATCACACTGGAACTCACTCTACAAATCAGCCTGGCTTTATATTCATAAAGATCCACCTACCTCTGCCTCCTGAGTGCTGTCGGGATTAAAGGTGTGAGCCACCACCGCCTGGCTGAAAATGTTATTTTTCAGACTTTTATTATTATTTCTCTGTCTCTCTATCTGTCTCTCTGTCTCTGTCTGTCTCTGTCTCTGTCTCAGTCTCTCTCTGTCTCTGTCTCTCTGTCTCTCTGTCTCTCTCTCTGTCTCTCTCTCTGTCTCTCTCTGTCTCTCTCTCTGTCTCTGTCTCTCTCTCTCTCTGTCTCTCTCTCTCTGTCTCTCTCTCTCTCTCTCTCTCTCTCTCTGTGTGTGTGTGTGTGTGTGTGTGTGTGTGGTGGGGTGTGTGCACACATGTGTTCGGGTGCCCCTGGAGGCCAGAAGAGGGCATCGGATCCCTTGAAGCTGCAGTTATAGGTGGTTGCGAGGCACATGATGTGGGTGTCAGGAGCCAAACTCAGGTCCTCTAGAAGAGCAGCATATGCTCTTAACTGCTGAGCCATCTCTACAGTCCATGAAAATGCCACTTAGGAAGAAGATTGACCCTAGGGTCAGTCTTCTTCTTTCTTTAAAACAAAAGAACAAAACCCAAAGATCTTCTAATTGAGCACTTCTCAATATTCTCTGATTTACAGAATTCTGTCAAAGTAACATATTGTTTCTGGAGCTGGAGAGATGGTTCAGCAGTTAGTAAGCAGCACTTACATGGTAGCTCATAACTGCCCATAACTCCAGATCTCCAGGAATCTGATGCCCTCTCCTAGCACCTATCTTTTGTTTTAAAGAAAAAAAAAAAAAAAAGCAAATTAAGTGGAAAGAAAACAAGGGTTAGCATAGAAACCGATGAAACAGAAAAACAAGACAGAAAAAAAAATCAATGAAACAAGAACTGATTATTTGAGAATATCAATAAAATGTATAAACCTATAGTCAGATAATATATAAAACAACAAACAACAAGAATAAAAGAGAAAATATGGTGTTCACATATAAAACATAGTAAAGGAACAGCATAATGAGAGAAGGTGAAATGGACTAATTCTTGCAAAGAATTTTTTTTCAGAGCTGAGGACCGAACCCAGGGCCTTGCGCTTGCTAGGCAAGCACTCTACCACCAAGCTAAATCCCCAACCCCTCTTGCAAAGAATTTGAACTGATCAAAACTTATTCAAGGGGCTGGAGAGATGGCTCAGCAGTCAAGACACTTGTTGCTCTTGCAGTGGACTCAGACTTGGTTCCCAGCACCCACATGGTGGTTTACAGCATCTGTAACTCCAGTTTCAGGGGATGTGCTCTCTTCAGGTTTCCATGGGCACCAGGCACACACATGGTGCACATACATACATGCATATAAAACACTCATACACATAAAATAATAAATAAATAAATAACATTTTTTGTTTGTCTTTCAAGATAGGGTTTCTCTGTGTAGCCCAAGCTGTCCTGGAACTTGCTCTGTAGACCAGGCTGGCCTTGAACTCAGAAATCTGCCTGCCAAGTACTAGAATTAAAGGCATGTGCTACCACCACCCGGCAATAAAATATTTTTTTAATTTAAAAGAATAACTAAAAAAATAACAATTACAGTTATATATATATATATATATATATATATATATATATATATATATATGTATTTGTAGAGACCCACAGAGGTTTCCTAGTGAGAGCTTACTCAGGGTTCTAGAATCTGAGCTTGCTTTACCTAGCAGGACTGCATAAGGGGATGATTTGACCATGGGCACAGTCACCAGGTGTTTGGAAGGGTCTGCACTTGGCTGTGCAGTGTGCTTTGATCTAGCAAAGGACAGGTCTTTTGCCCTGCCCCTTGGCATTGTTATAAAAAGCCCTTTTGAGGAGACAGAAGGGGCTGGTAGATTTTGATCCAGGACCTCCCAAAGCTATCCTGTGTTTCTTTCTGTCTCCTCTCCATTATCTTTCTATCTAAAAGTTTCTTATCCCTCTCTCCTCCTCATAGGAACCCTTTAAAAGGTGGGAGCTGGCCTCCCACATATACTAAAAATATTAAACTTGGAGTTAATTTTTTGTTCACAAAAAATCTCCAGGTTTGAATGACTGCACTGGAGAATTTGTTTTAAAACTCTTATTTTGCTCTTTTTATTTTTTAGATTTATTTTTATTATTTTAATTAATGTATGTGTATGTGTCTTAGTTAGGGTTTCTATTACTGTGAAGAGACATCATGACCACAGCAACACTTATAAAGGAAGGCATTTCATTGGGGCTGACTCACAGGTTCAGAAATTTAGTCCATTGTCACTATGGTGGGAAACACGGTGGCACACAGGCAGACATGGTGCTGGAGAGGTAGCTGAGAGTTCTACATCCAGATCTGAAGGCAGCAGGAAGAGAGAGTAAGCCACTGGGCCTGGCTTGAGCTTCTAAAACCTCAAAGTCCACCCCCAGTGACACACTTCCTCCAACAAGGCCACACCTACTCCAACAAGACCATGTGTCCTAACACTTTCAAATACTGCCACTACCTATGAACCTATCAGGGTTATTTTCATTCAAACCACCACAGTGTGCATGTCTGTGTGTGAGTATGTGCACATTAGTTTAGGAGCCCATGGCAGCGAAGGCAATGGATCCACCTAGAGCAGGAGTTATGGACCATTATGAACTGCCTGATGTGGTAGCTGGGAAGCCAAACTCAGAGCTTCTAAAAGAGCAGCAAGTACTCCTAACCCCAGAGCCATCTTTCCATCCCCTGTTTGTTTTTTTATGGTGTATGTACCTGGGTGCATGTATGCAGGTCAGAGAGGACACCTTGCAGAAGTCCCTTCTCTACCTCTACCATGGAGGTTCCAGGATCAAACTCAGGTTATCACGGTCTTTATTCTCAGACAACATCATCTTTTACATAGACCATCCAATTCAACTTACACAATCCTAGGACCAAGAAGGAAGTTTATAAGAATGAAAGATTCGGCCAGGCAGTGGTGGTGCATGCCTTTAATCCCAGCAGTTGGGAGGCAGAGGCAGGTGGATCTCTGTGAGTTCGAGGCCAGCCTGGTCTATAGAACTAGTCCAGGACAGGCTCCAAAGCTACAGAGAAACCCTGTCTCAAAAAAAAACACAAACAAACAAAAAGAATGAAAGATTTGGCCAGGTGGTGGTGGTGGCAGCAGGGGCACACACTTCTAATCGCAGCAGTTGGGAAGCAGAAGCAGGTGGATTTCAGTGAGTTTGAGGCCAGCCTGGGCTACAGAGTGAGTTCCAGGAAAGGCACCAAAACTACACAGAGAAACCCTGTCTCAAAAAAACAAAAACAAAACAAAAACAAAAACAAAAAAAAACAAAAAAGAAAGATTCAAGATGGATATACAATACGGAACTGTTTCTACATACTAGCAGTGAACAATCAGAAATTTAAAAATTTTAAACGTCAGTAACTATAAAGTAAATATCCTAGGACATTGACATAGATGAATCTAAAAATAATTATGCTGGGTAAAAGAAGTAATGGTCTAGAGATGTAAAGAAATCTATAGAGACAAAATTCAAAATTCAAGTCTGTTGTTGACTGGGCACTAGGAATGGGGAAGGGTCACGGGGAAGGGTTGAGGGTGAATGATTAGCAAGGAACAAAAGTCAGCTGTTAAGGTCATTATGCTGACAGCTTCCTAAATGCATGTCTCAAAACAGCCAACTCTACATTTTGCATTTGTGTAATTGATTCTGTCAAGAATTCTTTTTTAAATGTATTTTTATTACATTTTATATGTGTGGTGTGTGCGTGGAGGTAAGAGGAAAATCAAGTGTCAGCCCTCCCATTCTGCGGAGTTCTAGGGATAGTATTCAGCTTTTACTCACTGAGCCAACTCGCCAGCCAAGCCACCTTTCAGCTTTTAAAGCAGGTTTCAGGCAGTTCCACTGTTTCCCTTTGGCATCTCACCTTCTTTCTGTTTCTCACATCCAACCCTGGAAACTTTTCCCGACAAGGACATGAAAACTCACACGCACGCACTCACGCACCCAGCTTCCCAAAATATGGGCCTTCCGTCTGAGACTAGTTTTCTTTCACACCTTTTTCCTCTGCTTTTTATCTTAGTGCCTTCTCTCCTATTCAGTCTATCTCAGCTTCTCCTGGTGTGACGGTAGGAGGTGGTTTCTAAGGTAACAACAGACAGGGAAGTATCAGGCTTGGGGAGATGAAGGGACTAAGGATGTGGCAGTCCTCACCCCTTGCAGACAACGCAGCTGTCTCTCCAGTGTGAATTTCAGTGAGTAACTTTTGTCAGCTGAATATTCTGAGATCCCTGAGAGGGGCAAGGGAACAAATCTCTGAAGGAAATAATTCAGGAGACCCTGGGGGGTGGGGGTGGGGAGTTGCACAAACTATGGGCATCTAAGAGAAATCATGCTGGTCACTGTGCCCTGGGAAAAAGAAACCACACTCTGTCATGTAAGATCGGCACAGCCTGAAGATGGCAGGGAGCAGTGATGGAAAGGGAACACTGGGCCTCTGACTCAGTCTCCTGGGCTCTAGTCTAGTTCTCCTCCTGACCACCAGGTGCCTCCTGATTCCAGGGCCTCAGTTTGCATTCAGAAAAATCTCTTTTGCTTTCTAAACCACTGTTTGCAGTTCACTTAGACAGAAATGTTCAAGGAAATGCTCCCTGAGAAAGCCATCCCCACAGTCTTCAAAGTGGAGTATGTGAGGAGATGCCATGGTGAATCTGAAGAACATATTCAAGAATGTACTCAGAGTAGCATTCAATGAGAGGAAGGTAATTATTTAAGCTAACACTCATGTCCTAGCATACACACCATGTCGAAAGCAGTATGTGAGGAATGCCTAGGAACCACAGGTAACATTACAGTTAACATTAGTTTTCTTCATAGATCACGCCATTCACTGGGCATAAACAAGACTGTCAATTGCCATAAATGTCCTGGATTTTTGTGATGGCTGGGGGATGAGCACGGGCTTCTTTCTCTTGCTGACAGTCTCCTGAGAAAGGACTAACACTAACTAGTGAGCACGGGGGATATAGGTTATTCCCATGGTCCATGAGAAATGACATGTGATGTCAGGATGGATCAATAGTTAAGAGCACATACTGTTCTTCCTGAGGACTCAAGTTCAGTTCCCAGCACCCAACTCCAGCAGTTCATAACTGACTGAAACTCCAGGGAGATCTAACACCCAAGGTGTCACCTACACAGACACACAGACACACACAATTTAAAAAAGAATATGTGACCCAGTACTTATTTTCAAAAACCAAACTAAACAAGCTAAAAATATCAACTTACTCTGAACCCTTAAAAGTGAAATGACAGTTTGTGACTGAGTGAGAAAGCCATTACCTTCCCAGAGAAGCATTTTGAGATTGGGTTATTGGGAGCTGGGAGCTGGTGGGATGGCTCAGCAGTCAAGGCACTTGTCACTAAGTCTGATAACCTGAGCTTGAGTGTAGATGTAATTCTAAACGGTCTTATTAAATAAGAAACACAGAGCCAAAGGCAGAGTTAAAAGGCCAGAGATCAGAGAGCAGTAGCCAAGAGCTAAGACCACCTTCTTACCACTCGCTGCTGTCCTTCTCCTGAGAAAGAGAGCTACTTCCTGTGTGTCTGTATTTTTATTGCCTTTCTGTTCTGCCTTCTCATTGGCTCTAAACATAACCATATGACTTTCTCGTCACTGCCTGTCTATACAGACCTCCAAGTCTCTATGGTTGGTACTGGGATTAAAGGTGTGTGTCATCTTGCTGGCTGTGTCCTTGAACACACAGACTCTGCCTGCCATGTGATCAATTAAGGGCGTGTACTACCACTGCCAGACTTCTGCTTAATGGCTATGACCTCTGATCCCCAGGCAACTTTATTTATTAACATACAAATAAAAATCACATTTCAGCACAAATAAAATATCATCATATTTGAGTCCTAGGACTCACAAAAAAAGTGAGAGAAGAGAACAACCAGGTTGTCATCAGACCTCCACACACACACTCTGGCATGCACCCACCCACCACAATAATAACAGTAAAGAAAAGCTTTTTGAAAGAAAATGGGTTGCTGAAAATATTTCAAATAGTGTGCGTTTCTTTTCTACACAGATGCAAGCTAGGAAACAGTTAGGTGTGTGTGCAGGCCTGCAATCCCAGCACCAGAGAGCAGAAGCAGGATTCCAAGTTTGATGCAGACCTGTGCTACTCAGTAGTACTGTCTCAAACAAAAACAGAAAATATTGAAGATAGAGCACAGAAGCCTGCTTAGAAATTTTAAGCTTCTTAATGTATATTATTTTTAATTTTTTATTATTATATACATTATTCATTTATTGCATACATTGTGTGTGTGTAACATACATGTATGATGTGGGGTAGGGCATTGTGTATATCCTGGCATGCATGTGGAGGCCAGAGGGCTTTGTATGGACCCTGGGGATTGAACTCAGGTCACCAGTATTGCAAAGTGAGTTCCTTTGCCCACTGAGAAATCTTGTCAGACCCTGGGTGTGTTTTAACTATTCTGCTAGAAATATAAAAATGTAATACCCTTTTCTAATAATTTAAAATAGACCAATTGCCCTGAGCCCCCAATGGGAGAGATTTGATGGAGACATCACTTAGGATTCACTGTTCCAAGGTCTCTCACTCTCTGCACATTGTCCAGTTGTGGGTCTCTGTATCTGTTCTCATCTACTACAGGAGGAAGCTTCTCTGATAATGACTGAGCAAGGCACTGATCTCTGAGTATAGCAGACAATGTCCTTAAGAGTCATTTTATTGCTATGTTCTGGTAGTAGAACAGTAGTATTTGATCTTCCCCTAGGTCCCTGGACTATCTAATCTCAGGTTCTTGGCTATCTGAGCAATGTTGGGAATTGGTATCTCACAGAGTGGGATTTAAAGCCAATCAGAAATTGGTTGGTTACTCCAGAAGCTTTGTACCACTATTGCACTGGTGTGCAATCAGAAATTGGTTGGTTACTCCAGAAGCTTTGTGCCACTATTGCACTGGTGCATTTAGATTTCCCAGAATAGTCCTCTAGTCTTCTGTCTAGAAGATAGAAGCGCCCAGCTTCCAGTCAGAGATAAACCAATTCTACGAGGGCCAGAGGGGCAGTCATCCCTAGGTGGCTAGAGCCAAGGAGGATGAAAATATAGTGCAGTTGAGCACTTGAGCTTGCCCTAAGAAGGGAAAGTGGGAAACCAATGGCTCCATAGCCATTTGTTCAACCTTTCTCCTGTGATTTCAAATTGTGGATACTCAGAATTGGAAGGGTCTGGGCCCACTGACATGATTTAGCTACCACTTGTTTTAAATATCAACAGTTATTCAACAAAAGGGTAGTTCAGTCTATTTTTCAAGGGCTTTAAGTAATAGAAAAAGAACTAACAGTCTAGAATGTCCTAATTTTTGTCAAATAGCCTATAATTTTTTAGAATACATGAAAATGTAAAATTAAAAACATAAAATAAAATGGACAGATTGACCCCAGACGTAAATTAACTAGTTGAATTCTGATTTAAGAAAAACAAAAACAAAAACAAAAACCTTTGTATCATTAATGAATGTGGTTGGAAGATGAGTGTCATGATTTATTTTTTTTAATCTATTTAACTTTTTAATTTTATGTGCATTGGTGTGAGGGTGTCAGATCCCCTGAAATTGGAATCACAAACAGCTGTGAGCTGCCATGTGGGTGCTGGGAATTGAACCCAGGTCCTCTGGAAGAGCAGCCAGTGGTCTTAACCTCTGAGCCATTTCCCCAGCCCGAGTGTCATGATTTAATGAATGCAATCAAGGATGCACTTCTTCCCCCACAATCTATACATCTTTGTCAAATGCATTTGATTATCCTGATTCACCAGTTGTCAGAGGCAATTGACTTGGTGAGTCCGTATATAAAACTTTTGATAATTTGTGGAAAAACAAAGAAAATGATTATGTTGGTTGTGATTGGTTGCTCTTGGCATCTCTGGATAAATTGACAAGGGAAAAGAATGAGCCCTATGATGAAATGAACCAACTTTCAGCATCTCAGAATACAGCGAAGGACAATGAACTAGTGATAAAAACTGACCAGGTCTAAATGCAGATAAATACTCTAAAGATTTTTAAGTGTGCCTTTGAAGACAATCTTCCCTCCAGCAGCCACAGAAATCAAGTTTCAGAAAATCAAACTGAAGCCCTCATTAGGTTGGCTGAATCACAGAAAAAAAATCTATTCTCAGCCTTGGAGGGTGTCTGTGTAAGGAAGGGCATTCATTATTCAAGGATGGGACCCTGTGACTTGGCACGGAGAAGCTAAGAACTTTGAACCTCAGCTTCTCAAGGGTTTATCTCTCCTGAGGTTGTTTCTCCACCTTCAGCAGAAGATTTACTCCTACCCCCATCTCCTGAAATATTGCCTTTTCTGCCTTTGACTGGGGAAATCAATCCTTCATTGTCTGCTAAAACAGCAGTGACTTTCTCTGAAGGAGGTGACAGGCAAGATAATACTGATGTCCCTCAGGGCCCCCCAATAGTTGCTTCAACACCTCAACAATAACCAGACTAAAGACTAAGCAGGGAGAGGTAGAAAGGATAGTCCAAGAGGAAGTGCACTACCATATTAAAGAGCTTAATGAATTCAGCTGATTCATTCAAGCAGAAGTCTGGGGATATGTATGAGAATGGATTGTAAGGATGTGGGATGATAAAAGGAACATAAAATTGGATCAGGCTGATATTATTGATATGGGTGGAGATCCTAAGTTTAATATGGAAGCTCATACAGTTTTAATAAAGCGGGGGTGTCAAAGTTTGTATGAATGGTTGACTGAGGCATTTGTCAAAAGCTGGCCTACTGAAAGGGAGTTGGAGATGCTTGATATTCCTTAGCTGAATGTTGATGAAGGGATTTTAAGGCTCAAGGAAATCACAATATTAGAGTGGGTACACTGTGTAAAACCTAACCCTCCACAATGGGAAAGACCTAAAGACTTACCCTTCACTGATCCTCTAAAATACAAAATGATGAAAGGGGCACAGCACATCTGAGGAGCTTCGTTTTCTCCCTGTTCCTTGTGCCAGACCTTAGGGTTGGCGATGCTACTGCTCAGTTGGATGAACTAAATACAGAAGATTTAATTGGGTCCCAAAGTAGCAGTGGCCAGGTAGCAGCACTGAATCGTCAAAGGCAAGGTGATCATAGTTATAATGGGCAGCATAGACAAAGAAATGTCCATAATGGCCTAACCCATAATGGGCAGCACAGGTAAACTTTATAGGTGCATGATTCACATGGATCTTTGGTACTGGCTAATCAATTATGGTGTTTCCAGGCATGAAGTAGAGAAGAAGCCTACTGAATTTTTGTTTGACCTATATAAGCTGAAAAATTCTCAAATTAAAGAAAGTCTACATTAGATTATGGCAAAAGGGAATCTTAGTCCATGAACCAATTTCCAGACTTGAGCCAGTGTGCAGATTTGAATGAAGGGATGGCCAGGTTCCCCTTAGGAATACCTTGATAAAATACCTAAGTTTTACTGTTGGCCTTTCTCTAGTCCTATGGACCTATGGCCTTTTACAGGGTAACTACAAACTGGGGGAAAAGGAAACAGACTTTCTGGGGTCTATTGGACACTGGTTCTGAATTGATGCTGATTCCAGAAGACCACAAGAAACACTGTGGCTTTCCATTAAAGTAGGGGCTTATGGAGGTAAGGTGATTAATGGAATTTTGGCTGACGTCTAACTCAAAGTAGTTCCATTGGGTCCTCAAACTCATCCTGTGGTTATTTTCACAATTCAGAATGTATAAATAGGATAAATATGCTTAGAAGTTGGTAGAATTCTCACATTGGTTCACTGACCTGTGGAATGAGGGCTGTTATGGTTGGAAAGGCCAAATGGAAGACTTTAAAGTTGCCTTTACCAAGGAAAACAGCAAATAAAAAACATTATTGCATCCCAGGAGGAATTTCAGAAAATAGTACCATCATCAAGGACTTGAAAAATGTAGGGTTGTGGTGGTAACATCTCCCTTTAACTCTCCTATCTGGTTAGTGCAGAAGACAGATGTATCATGGAGACTGATAGTTGACTATCAGAAACTCAATCAAGTAATGACTTTAAATTAACACATCTCCTGGTAGATGGCCTTGTATATTGTATGCAGCTATTGTTACAGCAAAACCTTTTTCTTTGGTCTTGTCCATAAAGACTACCAGAAGAAATTTTATTTCAGTTGGCAAGGATAAATTAACTCACCAGCCCTGTGTCATAACTTAATTAGAAGGGATCATGATCATCTGTCTCTTTCACAAAACATCACATTGGTGTACTATATTGATGATGCTGATTGGACCAGGTGAGCAGAAGTTTGTAACCACTTTTGACTGGTTAGTAACACATATGTGCATCAGAGAATGATGAATAAATCCAGCCAAATTTAAAGACCTTCTACTTTAGTGAAATTTTAAGAGCCCAGTGGTGTTGGGCATGCAGAGATATTCCTTCTAATGAGAAGGATAAGTTATTGCACTTGGTCCCTTCCACCACAAAAATGAAGTACAATGTTTAGTTGTTGTGGAATAATCTTTTTGTACACTGTGAAAATGTGACACTCTGATTGGTTTAATTAAAAAGTTGAATGGACAATAGCTAGGCAGAAATTTTGGGCAGAGGGGATGCTGGGAAGAAGAAGGCAGAGATTCCAGAAGATTCAGAGCAAGCAGGATGGGTGTTATGGAAATGATGTAATAAAGCCACAGGCAGAAAGTAAATTAATGGAAATGAGTTAATTTAAATTATAAGAGCTAGTTAGAAACAAGCCTAAGATATCAGCTGAGTTTTCATAATTAACAATAAGTCTCCATGTGGTTATTTAGAAGCTGGCTGGTGGGACATAGAAAGACTCAATACAAATGGCACCCAATGTGGGGCACATATTTCCACATAAGACCAGAGAAATCTTAAAAAAAAAAAAAAAAAAAAAAAAAAGTTCCAAACACACAAAAACAGAGCCAAATGCAGTTTCCTAGTCCCATGGTCTCTCATGTGGGCCATGGTACAGACACATCTCCCAGCCACTGCCTGCTGGCAGTGTGCCATGGGCTTAGCTATGTGGCAGTTTAAAATTTTGCTCATACAGGCAAAAAATGTTACAGACACACAGTAAAGCAGGTTCAGACAGGAAAAAAAGTCTAAACAGGTTTTAGAAAGAAAAGAAGAAGATTATAGACCACCATTAAAAAATAAAGAGTTTATAAATAATGAAAAAAGATAAGTCATACAAAGAGAGTCTGGATCCTGTATGGTGTTGTATTGATCTTAAATTTTTTTATTGCTGACGAGCAAACAATAGATGCTGAGAGATGCTAGATTATAAAAACTACTTACTAAATTAAACCAATCTATATATTTTTAAAATATCTTCAAAATGAAAATTAAAAAATATGTTATTTTGGGGAAGGGTTATGCTTTTGTTTCCACGGAAAATAAAAGGCTGTGTATTCATTCAAGGTTGATAGAGATCAGATTTGATTGGGAGAGACCCTCTGAAAATCCTGGCTACAGGCATAAAGAAATAAAACTAGAAAAACTACAAGACAGGTGAAGCATATTTTACATGCTCAAACATTAAAAAAATGTATTTTTGGCTGACTTGTGTACAATCCACAGTTCATACTTGTGCTATTACAGATATGTATGTTACTTTGAAAGTTTGTGTGTTTTCAGAGCAAGGGGACCAGACACCATTGAAAACAGGTGGCTCAAGTGATCCAGCCTCTCAGAGTGCCTCTGTTGTAGTTTCCTCAGAGTTCTGCATCCAGAACAGCTTCAAGGCTGCTGGCTGAGATGATCCAGCCTCTCAGACTACTCCAGCCAGGACTGCAGATAAGGCTTGTGCTTTCCCATTGCACAGAGACTGGACAGCAAATGTTATAGCCAGCTCTCCCAGGACTTGACAATCATCCCAATTTTCTCAGGGTCCCCCAAAGATGCCAGTACCCCCAGACAACAGGAAGCAGTCTAGAGAACACAATGCCCACATTCCCAAGAGTTGGGATGGTGGTTTTTGGTCATTTGGTGGGTTATGGATGTTTATCATTGTTTAGGGGGCAGCTGGGTACAAATTGCTATTGTCCATGTTCAGGGAGAAAGCTAAACAAAGGAGATTAGATTCAGGAATCTCTTTCTTAGGGGAAAAAGGGGGATATGTCATAGAAATGATGGGATAAAAGGTTGAATTGTTGAGTCTACTTTTGAACAACCACTACTGTCAAGTATTTTACAATGGTATGGATTTTTGTATATTGATACAAATTTAAGTTTATTTTTGTTGTGATGCATATATGTTTCTATTGACATTTAAGATATTGTACCTATGCAGCTCATTTAAAAGTGAAATGTAAAGTTTTAGTCCTTGAAAGCTATTTAGGATAATAAAGAAATATAGGTTAATAGTCATCTATAACAATCAAGCTTACAGTCATATTAGGTATGTTTTCAAGGTCAAACAGAGATACATTTTAAATAGATAGATGATCTTCAAGTACTTCAAAGACCTAAAGAATATGGCACTTAAAATGTTTCAATAATATAAGACTTTTTTATGACAATGAGACACATCTGCTCCTGGAAGCACCAATTTACTTCAAAAAAGGATGATGGGCAACAAAGAATCTCTAATTGGAGTTTAATTTCTTTGTGGCAGAAGCTAGCCATTTGGGCAAAAAGCTGCCCTTCCCTTGATTGTTGACAGTATGCTGTCCAAACTGGACAAGCAGGTCACTAAAGAGTGATTGCCAAACTTTTCCAAGACAGGGTAAGACAGTCCTTCAAAATTTTCTGCTTCACAGAAAAGTCTGCCAGATATTCCAGGCATTTAGGCTGAAGATAGATGCCCCAACATTACAGAGGAAACTTGAATGACTGTCCAGGCAGCCAACTGTTTCTGTCATTTCCTATAGTTTTGGAAATTGCTTGCTCTGCACTTCCTGTTTACTCAGGTAATATTATATCCTTCTCAGGTCTTTAATGGGGTTTAAGACCAGAGAGTTATGCTTAGAGTTTTCCTTAGTAACGATAAAATGTAAATTAGGTACAAAACTCTGGACTCATCAAGAGAGGATAGTTAATGGATTATTTTCTCTGAATTTGCCAAATGTAAATGGACTGGACATTGTGAATATAACTCTTGATAATTATTCTTATTGTATATAGTTTCATTTGTTAAAGTGAATACTTTTCCTTTCTATTTAGACAATACCTGATAATTGTTCTTATGTTTATATTTTTCTATATTAGAGTTAAAACTTTTTCTTTTTATTTATACAAAAAGGGAGAAATGTGGAATGATCTTTTTGTACACTGTGATGATTGGTTTAATAAAAAGCTGAATGGCCAATAGCTAGATAGGATTTTTGTGCAGAGAGGATGCCGGGAAGAAGAAGGCATAGACACCAGAAAACACAGAGTATCAAAATTTTCTCAGGGGTCTGCCCTAAGAAGATTTCTCCCAGAGTCCTGGGGAAGATGCTACAGCCATTGTGGAGTAACCTGCGGGAAAAGAATCTAAGTATACCATGCTCTTATTTCTTGAAGACAAAATTCTATTTACACAGCTTCAGTTCTGTCCTCACACTCAGCTCCTCTCTGTCCCTTCTCTTCCTGTCCTCTCAGAGCCCTGACTAAGCGCTTCTGCTATTGAGCTCATCTTCATCCTCCATTCCTCCATATCCCATCTTTCCTTCCTCTCCTACTCTCTTGACCTGATTCAAATCCACCTACAATGTGCAAAAACTTTTCCTTGCTGCTTTTCCTCAGGCTAAGCCACTCTCACCCTAACCTGGAGCCAGGAATTCTGTCCCAGTCTTCAGTCCACCTGGCTATGAAAAAAACAAAAACAAAAACAAAAAACAAAAAACAAAAAACAAAAATTTGTTCTGAGTCAATAGCTCTGCGATGCCACTAGGCCTTGCTCTGAGTTTCATTTGCATGATAAATAAAGCTATGCATTTACACATCTGACTGACTCCCATGCCTAGAAAGACAGGCATTGTCTCTGTAGGGGTGTTACCTAGTACAGATCAGCAGTAAGTCTGAGAGGCTTATACTGTTTGCCATTATGGCCTAGGAGTTATGGGCTCACCAGAAATTGATAGTAAGAAACAGCTGATATGTTAAAAGCCTAATAACATCAAATATTCCTTGATATTTGACTTCTCCTCTAGAAGTATTCCTTGATCCTTCCAGGTATAGCTTAATCATATATAGCTGAATCTCTATTTCATATTCTTGCAGACTGCAGCAACAGAGCAAGCAGGATGAGCAATACAGAGATGAGGTATTAATAAAACCATGAGGCAGAAAGTAAATTTATAGAAATGGGTTAAGTTATAAGAGGTAGTTAGAAACAATCCTAAGCTATCAGCTGAGTTTTCATAATTAGTCGTAAGTCTCCATGTAGGTATTTGGGAGCTGGCTGGTGGGACAGAGGAAGACTCACTACATTTAGTGGGCCTATCTGGATTCTAGAGACAGCACATTCTTCACTTGAGTATATTACTCCATTCCATATACCAAGTGACTCAGAAAGTTGCTAGCTTTGTGTAGGGCCTGGAACAGAAGAAGGCTCTTCAACAGGTCCAGGCTGCTGTGCAGGCTGCTCCACCACTTGGACCATATGATCCAGCAGATCTTATGGTACCTGAGGTGTCAGTGGCAGATAGCGGGTTGCTGTTTGGTTGCTCTTTGGCAGTTCCTTATAGGTAAATCACAGAACAGACCTTCGGGATTTTGGAGCAATGCTCTACCATCATCCTCAGACTACTGTTCTCCCTTTGAGAAACAGCTCTTAGCCTGCTATTGGTCCTTAGAAGAAACTGAACATGTGACGATGGGTCACCATGTTACCATAAGAGCTGAGCTGCCTATCATGAGCTGGGTGTTATCTGATCCACCAAGCCACAAAGTAGGATGAGCACAGCAGTAATCTATTATCAAATGGAAGTGGTATAGACATAATTGGGCCTGAACAAGTCCAGAATGCTCAAGCAAGTTACATGAAGAAGTTGCCCAAATGCCTAGGGTTTCTACTCCTGTTACAGTGCCATCTGCTGCCCAACATGAACCTATAGCCTTATGGGGTGTGCCTTGTGATTGATTGAGGAAGAGAAGACTAGGTCCTGGTTTACTGATGGCTCTACACGTTATGCAGGCAACACCCAGAAGTGGACAGCTGCAGCATTACAACCTCTTTCTGGGACAACCCTGAAAAACAATGGCAAAGGGAAATCTTCACTGTGGGCAGAACTTCAGGCAGTATACATGGTCATACATTTGTTTGGGAGGAGAAATGGCCAGATGTGCAATTGTTCACTGACTCATAGGCTGTAGCCAGTGTATTGGCTGGATGGTCAGGAACTTGGACAGAGAATGATTGGAAAGTTGGTGAGAAAGACATCTGGGGAAGAGGTATGTGACCAGGTCTTTCCAAATGGGCAAAGGACATGAAGATAATTGTGCCTCATGTAAATGTATATTAAAAGGTGACTTCAGCAGAAG
Source organism: Onychomys torridus (assembly GCF_903995425.1). NCBI lineage: Eukaryota > Metazoa > Chordata > Mammalia > Rodentia > Cricetidae > Onychomys > Onychomys torridus. The sequence continues at coordinate 64,603,680 of NC_050448.1, forward strand.
AGTTCAATAATTAAGTAGATAGGTTAAGCTATTATGTGGACAGTCAGCCTCTTTCCCCAGCCATCCCTGTGATTGCCTAGTGGACTATGAACAAAGTGGCCATGGTGGCAGAAATGGAGGTTATGCATGGGCTAGACAACATGGACTTCCAGTCACCAAGGCTACAGCTGCTGCTGAGTGCCAGGTCTGCCAATAGCAGAGATCAATGCCAAGTATCAGATATGGCATCATTCCCTTGGGTGGCCATTCAGTAATCTGGTGGCAGATTGACTACATTGGTCTACTTTCTCTATGGAAAGTACAATGCTTTGTCCTTATTGGAATAGATACTTACTCTAGTTATGGATTTGCCTTTCCTACACATAAGGCTTCTGCAAAATCCACTGTCCATGGACTTACAGAATGCCTTATCTACTGTCATGGTATTCCACACAGTATTGCTTCTGACCAAGGAACTCACTTCACCCAGAGAAGTACAATAGTGGGCCCATGATCTTTGGAATCCTGGTCTTACACATTTCCCACCATCCTGAAACAGCTTGTCTGATAAGATGATGGAATGGCCTTTTGAAGATACAGTTACAAGTGCCAATTAGGTGGCAATGGCCTGGAGGTCTGGGGCAGAATTCTCCAGAAGGAGGCATATGCTTTGAATATATCTGGTATTTAGATATATATCTAATATATGGTGTCTTATTTAGGGTTCCTATTGCTGTGAAGAGACACCATGACCATGGCAACTCTTATAAAGAAAAACATTTAATGGAGACTCACTTACAGTTCAGAGACTTAGTCCATTATCCTCATGGCAGAAAGCAAGGCAGCATGCAAACAAACATAGTTCCAGAGAAGCTGAGAATTCTACATCTTGATCTGCAGACAACAGGAAGGAATATGACTGTCACACTGAGAGAAGCTTGAGCAAAGAAGACCTCAAAGCCCACCCTTCAATGACACATTTTCTCCAATAAGGCCACACCTACTCCAACAAAGCCATACCTCCTAATAATGCCACTCCCTATGAGCTTATGAGGGCCAATTACACTCAAACTACCACATTCCACTCCCTGATCCCCATAAGCTTATAACAATATCATAATACAAAATGCATTTAGTCCAACTTCAAAAGTCCCCATAATCTATCACAGTCTCAACAATGTTTAAAAGTCCAAAGTCTCTTCTGAGACTCACACAAACTCTTAACTGTAATCCTCTGTAAAATCAAAATTCAAAAAGCAGATCACATACTTCCAGCATATAATGGCACAGGATATACATTACCATTCCAAAACATAGGGAAGGGAACACAATGAGGAAATACTGAACCAAAGCAAGACTGAAAACCAGCTTGGCAAACTCCAATCTTTGCATCTCCATGTCTGATGTCAAAACACTCTTCAGATCTCCAACTCCTTTTAGCTTTGTTGACTGTAACATACTTCTTTCTCTCTGGCTGGTTTCACTCCCTGTTAGCAGCTCTCCTCAGCAGGTATCCTATGACTCTGGCATCTCTAACATCTTGGGGTCTCCAAGGAAATCCAGACTTCTCCTTCACAGATTCACACAATGGCCTCTCTGAGCATGATGCAGAGACACCCTTGACACATGCCTGGCCTCAACAGCTTTCCTTAGTCATGGAGAAATATTCCATAACTCCTTTCTTATGTCCTTGACTCTAAAGCCAAAAATCATGTGACTGAAACTGTCAAAATCTGCTGCTTGTTGGGGCTAGAACATGGCTCCCTCATTTAATTACATCTTGATCAGTTTTTTGTTTTCAATTGTTTCTTTCACTGCCTAAGTTTGGCTGTCCTGAAACTGGATCTGGAGACCAGGTTGGCCTCAAACTAAAAGATCCAACTACTTCTGCCTCTGGAGTGCTGGGATTAAAGGCATGCACCACCATACCTGGCACTAAACTGTTATTTAATTCCTTTTCGAGTTGGAAGCTTAGCTGGGTGGATCTTGCCCTGAGGTCACCACTCTCTTTATTCCATTTCTCAATCTGTTTACCTCCTTGAACACAAGACTTAGCTTCATTTCACTTCCTGGTGCTCCTTTTCTCCTCAAATTGTTCATTTTGTATTTCTCCTTGTTCAGCTTGCTTCTGTATATCTTCATTAGAGTTAACACTAATAACCACATGACAGAGTCTATACTAGGCTGTTTTGAGATTTCCTCCACCAATGGAGTTAATCCAGAATCTCTTAACTTTAGCCTCAGGCATATTCTTCAGACAAGGTCAAAAAGTAACCACATTCTTCACCAAAATATTACAAGAATGTTCTCTAGGCAACATACTAAAATTCTTCCCTTCTGAAACCTCTTGAGCCAGGCCCCCACAGTTCACATCTTCCATGCTTCTACTAGTATGGCCTATTATGCAGTGCTTTAAAGCATTTCACTGATTTTCTAATCCAAAGTACTAAAGTCCAAATTCCTCCAAACAAAAACACGGTCAGGCCTATCACAGTAATACCCTACTTCTGGTACCAACTTCTGTCTTAGGGTTTCTATTGCTGCAGAAAGACACCATGATCATGGCAATTTTTTTTCCAAGATAGGGTTTCTCTGTGTAGCTTTGCACCTTTCCTGGAACTTGCTTTGGAGACCTCAAACTGGCCTCAAACTCACAGAGATCTGCCTGGCTCTACCTCCTGAGTGCTGGGATTAAAGGCATGCACCACCACCACCTGGCAGCAATTCTTATAAAGGAAAACACCCTCACAATGGCATACTTCCTCCAACAAGGTCACATCTACTCCAACAAAGCCACACCTCCTAATAGTTTCATTCCTTATACAATTATGAGGGCCAATTACATTCAACTACCACATATGGTATGGTTTCTCCCATAGCTAGGATCCATGGGTTCAGGAATCAAAAAGTGGAAAAGAGAATAATTTCACTCATTATCACACTTAGTGACTACTAGGAAAATTGTCTTTCTGTTCCCATGACTTTAAGTTCTGCTAGCCTAGAAATTTTGATCCCACAGGAGGAAGTACTCCTACTAGGAGCCACAACAAACCTTATTGAACTGGAAGCTCAGACTTCCCCCTGGACACTTTGGGCTTCTGATACCATTAAGCCAAGAGGCTAAGAATGAAATAAACGTGTTAGGAGGGATGATTGATCCAGATTACTGAAGAGAAATTTGATTGCTTCAAGAAAGATTGTTTGTAATATAGGGGATCCTTTAGGGCACCCCTTAGTGCTACCATGTCTGGTGATTAAAGTCAGTTGGAAACTACAACCTAATCCAGGCAGGGTGACAAAGGATATAGACTCTTCAGGAATGAAGATATGGGTCACTCCTCCAGGAAAAGAGCCAAGTGTGGGTTAATTTTTCTGTTCTACCTAGCCAGCTCCCAAATAATCACACAGAGACTTATTATTCATTATAAATGGTTGGCCAATAGCTTGGGCTTGTTAAAAACTAGATCTTGGGGTTGGGGAGTTAGCTCAGTGGTAGAGTGCTTGCCTAGCAAGTGCAAGGCCCTGGGTTCGGTCCTCAGCTCTGAATAAACAAAAAAAAAAAGAAAAGAAAAAGGAAAAAAAAAAACCCTAGATCTTACGATTTAAATTAACTCATATTTCTTCTCTATATTTTACCATGTGTCTTGGTACCTTTCCTCAGTATGGCATGTTCATCTTGCTTCTTCCTGTGTTTCCTAGTACTCTGCCTTTCTTTATCCCAGAACTCTCTCCGTGTCTACAAGTCCTGCCTAACCTCTTCTGCCTAGCTATTGACAATTTAGCTCTTTATTAAACCAATGAGAGCAACACATCTTCACAGTGTACAAAAAAGACTATTTCAACAACCAACATCTGCTGAGGTGCTTGCTGAGGGTGGAGGAAATACAGAATAGGTAGTAGAGGAAGGTTATAAATACCAGCTAAAGCCATGTGACCAGTTACAAAAACAAGGATCATAATTGACATGAATGCTTCTGTCATATTTTGTTAAGCATGTGTTTGTACATATATCTGTGTTTTCTTTCCTTAATTTCTTTATAATGTGATATAACATCAATTAAGAGAGTATCAGAGGTTATAGTATTTAAGTTTGAGATTCTAAAAGACTGTCCCTCAAGGGACAATATCATCTGTTCTAAAATTTATAATGTGTTTGCCGTTGTATGAGGGATAGTTATATCATGTTAGGTGTAATTATGATCTGACTTAAATATATAATGCATTTGCAAGTGTACATGGGACAGCTTTATCATGTTAGATATAATTATGACCTGGTTATTATTTTCACTTAGAAATTAAGCATGACTTAAGGAGATATGATTGTGTGTCAAGTTGATAAGGAGTGGATTATAATGGCTATTCTTAGTTATCAACTTGACTAGATCTGGAATTAACTAAAACCCAAGCTGCTGGGTACATCTGTGAGGGAAATTTTCTTAATTAAATCATTTGAATGGGGATACCCACTTTTAATCTGGATCTTTTGAGGTGGAAGATGCACCTTTAATCTGGGCCACATCTTCCAGTGGCAGCCTATATAAAGGACATGGAAGAAGGAAGCTTGCTCTCTGTGTCTACTTGTTCTTGTTCCATAAGTCCATTCCTTCACTGGCATTAGAGCTTACTTCTTCAGGATTCTGGCATATGCTGGAGACCAGCTGAGACATCCAGCCTCATAGACTGAACCGATACTGGATTCTTGTCTTGGACCTTCCATTGGTAGACAGCTATTGATGGACTAGCTGGACTATAGCCTGTAAGCCATTCTAATAAACTCATTATATACATACATTCATACATACATATATATACATATACATATGTATATGTGTATATATATATATATATATATATATATATATATATATATAGAGAGAGAGAGAGAGAGAGAGAGAGAGAGAGAGAGAGATTCACTCTTTAGGTTCTGCTCCTCAGAGAACCCTAATATACCAGCATACCCAGCACTTGGGAAACTGAAGTAGTAGTCATGGCTCAGAGACTGAGCCCAGCCTGAGATTTTAAATTAATAAAATGCTGATTGGCCAGTAGCCAGGCAGGAAATATGTCAGGATAAGCAGACAAGGAGAATTCTGGAAAGGGAAGGCTGAGTCAGGAGATGCCAGCCTGCCATCCAAGGAGCAGCGTGTAAAGGCACAGAGGTAAAGCCACAGAACATGTGGAAACATATAGATTAACAGAAACAAGCGGAGTTTAAATGTAAGAGCCAGTCAGTAGTGAGCCTGAGCTAATGGCCAAGCAGTTTTAATTAATATAAGCCTCTGTGTGTTTACTTGGGTCTGAGCGGCTGTGGGCTGGGTGGGACACAGGAGAACATTTAGCTACAGAGGTACTCAGTGAAAACACTATCTCAAAACAACAACAACAACAACAACAACAACAAAAGCATCTAGAGATATGGCCTAGTTGATAAAAAGTGCCTTGCAAGCCCAAGAACCTGAGTTCAATACTATTATGTGACAGACTGGCTCCGGAAAGGGACCAACAACAGACTACGGTACAGATGTGACAGAAGTCCAGCATGGTGAGCCAGTGAGTTTTATTAGGGTTGTTTACAGGAATGTGAGTAGGGACTTTCCCATAGGCACAGAAATGACTTACAGCTGTACCATCAAATCCCATCTCAGCATGGGTGACAGACAGCTCACAAAAGCTGGAAACCTGGAGCACAGCACACGCTCTGCAGCAGCTCACCAGATTGTAGTGTCCTTTCCAGGTTGGTAGCTTAGTGCGTCTGACCCTCTTTCAAGCTGCTCGGTCTTAGAGTGCTGGACTGTCTGATAGTCTTCTCTGTACCTTGGCTTGTCTGTGAATGACCGTAAGCAGTTCTTATTGTTTATATATGCTTGGAGAGGGAGGAGCCTAGTGAATCTGGTCAGTTTCAGGGACTTTCTGAAGCTATTTTGAGTTGTCTACTTCCTGTTTTAAGGAGCTTCTCTGTAGAATAGAATGTTTTCCCTTCCCTTTGAACATCCTGCCCTAAAACATTCTTCTTCATCTCCATTTCATATCATATATTTTATTAAGAGGAAGGTTTTAACTTGAGAGGAAACTGCTATACATCAAACCCCATGATCCTAATTGGTCTTAATACTAAAAACCCAGAGTCAGATATTGGGGTAAATGCCGAGAGACCAGAGAAGTAAAGGAGCAGCCCAAGTTACTTCTTATCTCCACAACTCCTCAGACCGAAAAGGGCTGAGTCCCTGTCTCTGCCCAGCCAAAGCACTTCCTGTCTCCTGTCTGTACAGAAGTCCAGATCTCTATGGTTAACTAATGGCTAGCTCCACCCTCTGATCTTGAGGCAAGCTTTGTTAGAGCACAAACAAAACATCACCACACCTAGAACTCACATAAAAAGGCTGAGTTTGGGTGGTGTGAACTTGTCATCAATGCTGAGAAGGGTGACAGGGCAGTGCTTACTCACCCGCCATTCCTGGCCTACTCAGCAAGCCAAGGCTGTTAAGAGACCCCTGTCTTCAAAAAGGGGATGAGGTTGTTTGACACCTGAGGCAGAAGGCTACACACAGTTGTCCTCTGGTCTCCTCAAGCATACTATGCAAGAGCACACTAGCTGTAAGATTCAGCAGGTAAGCACTCAGAAATTTCAAGTCGTTTCTAAAACAAACCAGATTCACAATACCCTCCCCAAGGTTAGAGAAGCAATAACAGCTCCAAAGGTGGAGGTCAATAGTCCACCGTCCTCACCCATGCCTGGGTGGGTTTTGTTTTTGTTTTTGTTTTTTGTGGTACAGCTGCCTTTACCTGCTCATGGTCCTAAGAAGTAACCCCAGTAAATTCACTGGCTCACTAGGATAAGCTTCCATAAAATTGTTGGTGTTCTATCTGATGTTCTATCTGATGTATCTCCCCAGGAAGTCACATCTTACACACACACACACACACACACACACACACACACACACACACAAACTATAGCAAAGTTCATTCATCAGCCTGTGCAGGAAAAAAAAAAAAAAGGAAATCTGATTTTAGTAGGTCCTGAAGAGATGCTTAATCCGTTTCTTTTCCCTTTTGCTAACACAAGTGGCAAGCTAGGCACTTGGAACAGGCTCAGGTAGGCCAAGCCCGAGGCAGGCAAAGGGGAAAAAAACCAAAACCAAAAACAAAAAAACCAGCGCCTGCACAGCTTCCCCAGGCAAAAAGAGAATTTCCTCCTCAGTCTCACAATGCTCCTTTTCCCTTCAGCCTTGGGACCTCCTGATCACCGACAGTTACTTGAAGAGATTTAGAAACCGTGATTTCACCAAGCGGGGTGTGTGTGTCATGAAAATAACGTTGCCCTGGAAAAGCTTTTGCATTGACGGGAAAAGCAGCGCCAAACAAGACGCCCAAGCTAATCCGAGCGAAGCGGAGAGGGCAGAGCCGGCCGGTGGGCGTTCGGAGGGGCGAGGGCACAGCTGGTAACTTGGAAGGAGACGCGACAAATGCGCGAAAACGAGCCGAGAAGGACCGGGCAGCGGCGAGCGCGCCGACAGAGGCGCGGCCGGCGGACGCTGCGGAAACAAAGGTCGAACCTCTAGGACAGCAGCACCCGGAGCAGCTAGGCCGCAACGCGCGGGCCGGGGGCGCGCGGGGCCGCCAGAGCTTGGGCGGTGCCAAGGAGGGGCCAGCGGCCTGCCGGGGCGAGCCGAGTCCGCTGGCGGGGGCGGGGCCGGGCCGGGCGGGGCGGGGCCGGGCCGGGCGGGGCGGGGCCGGGCCGGGCGGGGCGGGGCCGGGCGGGGCGGGGCGGGGCCGGGCGGCAGCGGGCCTGGCCTGAGCGAGCGCGCGCGGGGGCGGGGCCGGAAGCGCAGCGGCCGCGACGCGGACGCCGGGAGCGGCCGAGCGGGGAGGCTGTGGCTGGCTGGCGGGCGGGCGGGCGGGTGGGCACGGAGGCCGAGGCCGCGGCCCGGGCTCTCCGCGCCGCTGTGGAGGGCGCCCTGGCCCTTGCCGAGCCGCAACAATAGTGGGAGCGGGTCGCCGGGCGCGATCGGCCGGCGAGGGGAAGCGGGAACGACGGTCCAGGACGCTGCGGCGAGAGAGACTTTGGGAGCCTTGGACGTGCAGGATCTCACAGCGCTGACTGAGGAAATTGTCTCAGAAAAAGGCCGATCTGAGGCTGGGTCTGAGCACGGGACTGGGCTAGGTGGAGGAACCTGCAGGTCGAAAGGGAAAAGAGCATTTAAGATATCCTGGGGTTTTGGCCAATGCTACCATTTTGAAGGTAAAAAAGCATTGCGCTTCAGGTGTTTTGTGATTTTTTTTTTTTTTTTTTTTTTGGTGTGGTGTGTGTGTGTGTGTCTGCACAATTGGCTCATTTCAGAATTCAAAACCTTTAATGTAAACGATTGGTGTTTTGTTTTCCAATCCACAAATTTTGCTTCCCAGAGCTCCACTGGACTTCGTGTTGTGTACATACTGCTGTATGGTTTTATTTATTTTAACTGTGCAAATCATCTGGAAGATTTTTCTTTTTCCCCGAGTGCCATTTCGGATTTGTTCAGCCTTTTTTTGTTGTTTTGTTTTGTTTTCCTTCCCTGGCATTTTAAGCATTTGGAAACGAGAGATTTTTTTCAACCTTTGGAGCTTAAGGGTTCCCTTGTCAACAGAAGGACAGCTGGGAAAACTGGATTGAAAGGATGGTTTTTATCTGGCTGCAGTTAAGACCGATATTTTGAAGTCACAGTCTTTCTGTGGTTCGTTTTTTAGCGCAGAGTGCTACCCTTAAAGAGATTTGTGGTTGACGTTTTGGTTTCTAAGAAGGTCATAGTTTTTCCTCTTTCGTTTCTTTTTTTTTTTTTTTCCCCTTCCCATTTTCTTCTTTCTTTTTTAAGACAAGGGAAGGGGAGGGTAAAGGGTCAAGAAAGGAGGAGACCATGTTAAGTGGTAGAAGTAGACCGGTTCTGCAGTTACCAGGCTCCTGACAGCTGGAGGAAAAAGGATTCAGTCTTCAACTTGGGAGGCCTTCCTCTCACCTTCCTTAAACATTGCAAGGGATTCAGGCCTGATCAAGACGCCCAAAGAAGCTACAGGATTCCAGAACTGTGGAGACACCAAGAAACCATGAGCATAAGATTACCCCATAGTATAGACAGGTAAGTTTGCAAATAATTTGGGATTTTTCCAACACTTACTAAAAAGACTGGGAGGTGTTTTGAACTGACTGAGCCGAGGGATACGTAAGATAGGAACTGTGGTCTGTGGGTATGTCAGTATACATCTTTATAGTCCCTCTGTGTGTCCATGTCCAAAACAGACCTCCTAAGTCTGAGTCATTTATAACCAATGAGCAGTGAAGCTGGAGAGGAGGGGGAAATGCTTTCAGTAGCTTTTGCCTTAGACCAGGTGTAAGGCTGATTCTGAGGCCCTCACTTGCCAGCCTAGGGATTCCAAGCTTGGACCCAGCCTGGTCATGGGAACTCACAGGGTAAATGGGGACTAGTTTTAGATATTTGAGGAGGGTAGGGGTGGCTGGCAGGGTTGTGGGCCTCCATCAAGCTGACTGTTGTGGAATGGTCGGACACAGTGGTAGGGTGGTTTCCATTTAAAATGAGGAAGACACTCTTGGCCTGAAATGCTGGGACAGAAATACCCTGTATCCATATCATCAGAATTTTCACCAGTGGTTGATAGAGCTCCAACATGTTGAGGCCACATTAGAATTTCTTCCTCTTCAGGTTTAGAGTTTACATTGAGACCTACCAACAGTCTGATGCTTGAGGTTTAATTTTCCAGGCTGTTCTTAATAAGCTCGACTCTGCAAAACAGGCCTTCCCTCTGCTTGAAGCCGGAAGGAGTTGTTTTGGCTCTTAGGCCCTTGAAATCAGCTGGAGGCACATGATGCCCCTTCCCCCATGAGCTTGATCTGCCTTCTCTGTTGCTGGTAACATTGCAGCTCAATCATTGTGCCCTCCAAAGGGCTGGTACAACTTTGGTAGGTGTCTGCCTTGTCATTTCTTCCTTCTCCTCTTCAACTCTTAAAAATCCTCCCAGGGGGTGTGTTTCGTGGATATTCCCTACATCCTGCCTGAATAGAGAGGGAGGTGGTTGGAAGAGAACAGTCAGATGAAAACATAATATTTACGAGGTAGGGAAGAAAACCTGTAAGTCAGCAGCTGCCCTCTCTGTGTCCCTTAACCTTTGGTTATACATGCTAATTGTAATTTCCTTTGGACTGTGGAATGCGGCCTAAAATGCATAATAATCTCCCCAAGACTGCTGCTGTGTTTTCTCAGGGTCCCTGTTAGATCTGTTTGGTTGTTCTTATGTAGGGAAACTGCCTTGCAGTAGAGAAGAGGAGGCAGTCACAAAGGCAGTGTGGCTAGTTGGCATCTCCCTTCCCCTTCCCGTTGTGGTCTTCTGTGATTTGCCCCAGGGAAAGGGTAACTGAAACTGTCAGAGCAAGGAGGTGAAGGTGATTGCATGTCTGTCTTTTCATCCTTTTGAAGCTGGGGATTAGTACACCCAAATTAAGATTTGGGTGTTGAACAGTTTCTATTAATTCAGGGGTGTGAGCAGATGGCAACCAGGTATGAAGTGGTGAGGAGGCAGTGAGGGCTTTTGGGTTAACATGAGAGGTTCCTCTAGGAGCTTGCACGACTTCACAGATACAGATCCCAGGGTCCCAAGTGCTTTCATTAGAACATTCCTTATGTGAACCTCATGTTTCTGTGAGGTAGGCAAACCAGATATTATTCATGTTTTGCAGATGAGATTGAGTGGACTTCTGGTTTGTCCGGTGCCATTTAGCATTGTCTGAGGAGTGTCAAGATCTAGTCTCAAATCTAAGTCTTTTGATTTTGAATCCCTGGTCCTTTTTGTTGCCCATCCTGTCTACAGGGGTTTATAGACTCACCATCTAAATGAGTAAGACACCATTTTGCTCTCTCTCTTAGGCAGTTGGGTTAGGTGCTTGTCAAGTGTTCCCCTGTACTTTGGACCTATAATCTCTAGAGTTAAGCACCTCGTTCTCCCATGGGATAGTGTACTTTGTAGGTAAGACTTCTTGCCTTTACCGTGCCTGATTCTCTGCTCCAGTCACAGGGTCAGTCCTGGAACTGAGAGCCTCTTCTGGCTTCCTCTAGCTGACTTATCTGATCTTGCTGCCATAGCTTTGAAGTTACACTGTTGAACTTGTTGACGTCCTAGGCGCTGTACCTTACAAATGTAAATAAGTCACAATCTTTTCTTTTTGTCACTCAAGCTGGCTTCCCAACTTGTTGTGTATCTGGAATTCACAATCCTCCTGCTTCCACCTCCCTAGGAAAATTTAGTCTTATGCTGTGCTTGTAGGGATGGATTAGATGGAAATGTTGCAAATTGTCATGTTAGGGCTTCTGTTCTCTTCTAGTTTATCTATTTATTGTGTAGGGTGTTATGAGTGTTTTAGAAAACTAGTATTTCTTATCGAAAGCAGTCAGCCTAATTGGGGAGTAGACATGGTGGCACATGCTTCGAACCACAACCCCAGTACAGGGAAGCTGAAGGAGTTACAGGATTGAAGCCACTGGGCTACAAGGCCAGCCGGAGTTACACACCACAACCCTATCTCAAGAACACAGCTCTCCCAAAGGCCACGTAGAAGTGCCACTAGTCTGAGCTCTGAAAGCAGGGGCTGTGTGGGTTTACTTGTTTTTGACCTGTCTGCTAAGTTTGGTGCCTGGTATGTGGTCAGTGCTCCATAAATACTCAACAAATGCATGTCTGGATAAGTGAACACACCAACAAGTGTCGTTTCAATGACTTCATCACATAGTCAATTTAGGGTAAATTAGAGAACATTTCCTTGGCGATATGTATTTTCTAGAAGATAAAGGGACAGGATAGAGGCCCTTATATTTAAAGACAATGTGGTTTCAATAAAGAAGACTGGGCTACCTACTTGGCAGCCTTTACATCAGTTTTCTCCTAGGACCATAGAAGGCATGAAGTGTCTTTAGATGACTTTTCTCTTCATGATCACCAGTTGTTAGTGAAGGGTGAGAAAAATTGTGGTTGCCCTGTCCTTTGTAGTTTTTGTCCATAACATCTTTTTGGGCCTTCATCTGAATTGCGTTTGTATTGCAAATAGAGAGCATGTCTGATTCCTTGGGGCAAATGGTTTGGGGGGCTGGGTAGGTTAGGAGTTTGCATCCACAGAACAACTTTTCTTTGCACAATGGTAGCTCATTTGAAGACCAAACCAGGAAAGTATAGTTATGCCAAGAATTCTTGCTCTTCTCCTTTTCCTCCTGTATAAAGCAGAAGTGCCACACTAATGTCATCTCTAGTTTACACGTTTATGATTGTGCCATTTGAAAATTGCTTATTGTATCTCCCTTACAGGGCTGTTGAAAGACACAAATAAAATGAAATAAGAAATTCCAAATTGCTTTTATAAATTGTGAAACTGTATAAACTAGATGGTAAATTCATGGATTTGATTTAACTTTATGTACTACTTTATGAATTAACTAATTCTAAACAAATTAAAACTGGTGTGGTGGCACAGCTTTAATCCTAGCACTTGGGGGAGAGAGGCAAGTGGATCTCTGATTTCAAAGCCAACAAGGTCTACAAATCAAGCCTGAGGCCAGCCAGGGCTACATATTGAGACCCTGTCTCAAGACAATAATAACAATAATTTTATAACTTAAGGAGTATCAGAAAGTTTTACTATTTTGAGAAATTTAAGAAGAATGAATACATTTTTTGTTGCAGAAATGTACAAGGTACATGAAATGTACAAATAGTACTGAGTAGGGAGTATAGCTTAGTTGGTAGCATGCTTACTAGGATGCAGGAAGAACTGGGCTTAATCACCAGTAATGCATGCCTATAATCTCAGCACTCTTGAAGTGGAGGTAGAAGGATCAAAAATCCAAGGTCATTCTTGGTTTCATAGGGAATTTGAGGCCATCCTGAGCTACAGACCCTGTCTCAAAAAGAAACAAGGCAATACTGATAGGTGGGTATGGTGGCCCACCCTATAATCCCAGCAGTTGGGAAATTGAGACAGGAAGATTGAGTTCAAGGTCAGCCTGGACTACACATAAGGTTAAGGTCAGTCCACTGAAGCCTTGTCTCAAAAAACCAAAAAGGAATAGTTTTCCAGTGGACACGAGAGTATATTTGTGCTCGTGTGTGTGTGTGTGTGTGTGTGTGTGTGTGTGTGTGTGTACACATATACTTGGTTGTGTACACACATGTATGTGGAGTTCAAAGGTTGACATCAAGTGTCTTCCTCAATCACATTCCATCTTACTTTTTAAGACAAGGTCCTCACTGAACCTGGACTTTGCCGACTTAATGAGGTGAGTGAGGCTGGCTGACCAGTGAGCTCCAGGAACCCAAACTCGGGTCCTCATGCTTGAAGGGCAAGTACTTTTCCTACTAACTGTCTCCCTAACTGTCTCCCCAGCTCCTCCGAGGCATTCTGATAAATGGAAGAGACTTCTGTTTTGCCTAGTTAGATGTCTCTTTGTGTGATACAGTTAGAATTTGTGGCTGTTGTTTTTTCTTCTTCGCTTTTTTCTTTCTTTTTGCATTCTAGGCAAGTACTCTACCACTAAGTTTCACTAGCAATCCCAGGAAATGTTTGATTGGTGATCTCAGGGCATTGTAGAATCTTTCAAAAGAAATGCAGACCCTCAAACTGTCACTGTCAGGAACCTCTTCCACCTGAGATTCCTGTCTCTATAGAACACAAAAATCCCTGTATATTTAATTTAGTGTATATTCGTATTTAAAGTACTTTAGAACACTGGTTTCCCAGCTCAGCAATCATGATCTAGAACAGCAGAGTAAGTGCCCTGAATTGCTCCGGGTTTTCCACACATGGAAACCCATGTTTCCATCTAGAATATGAGAGCCTACAGTGGATTTGCAGAAGAAATATTTGGCGATTAATCAGCGTTATGAGCCAGCAGCAGGCTAAGCTTAATTTTGATACTCAAAATGTTCTAATAGAGCAAGCTAATACCTTTTTTCCTGGTCAGAATACTGTCTGGCAAAGAAACTGCCCTCCAGTTTTGGAGTATACAAAACATAAAGATGATTGCATCCATCAGAAACCAAAAACAGATCTTGGTGGAGACTGTATAAGTAGCCCCTAAATGAACACATAGATAAGGGAGTTCTAGAAGCCTACAGCCTCTGTGGAACGGTGTGGAAACTGGAGTCTGTGTCCCTGACTGCTTTAAAGATCCAGGACTTGTGTGTGTTTAAAATGGGTTGCTAGCTCTAAAATTCTGTACTACATGAGTTATTTTAATCTATACTGAGTCTGCTTCACATTATAGTGGCATTACTATTAAAAATAATATTTTATTGAGAGTGGTGGCGCACATCTTTAATCCCAGCACTCAGAAGGCAGAGGCAGGTGGATCTCTGAGTTCAAGGCCAGCCTGGTCTACAGAAAAACCAAAATATAAATTAGATTTCTATTATATTTATAAATTATTTATATTATATATTATATTTATATTTCAAAATTTAAATTAGAAATAAATATTCAGTGAATTTAAAAAAATGGAAGACATACAGCACTCAGGGATAAGTTTCTAAGCCATATGATAAATCTTCCAATTAAAATTTTAAATAATATACTAGTAAAACATACTTTGGGGTTTTTGTTGTTGTTGTTTTACTAGACAGGGTTTCTCTGTGTAGCCCTGGCTGTCCTGGAACTCACTCTGTAGACAAGGCTGACCTTGAACTCACAGAGATCTGCCTGCCTCTGCCTCCTGGGTGCTGGGATTAAAGGTGCGTGCCACTACCACCTGGCTGATCACTTCCCCCTTTTAAAATTTATTTCTTTTTATCTTATATATATGTGGGTTTTGTCTGTATCTATGTCTCTTTGAATCCTCTGGAACTGGAGTGACAGATGGTTGTGAGCCATCATGTGAGTGCTGGGAATGGAACTCAGGTCCTCCTCAAATCAGCAAGTACTTCTCTCCAGCCCCTTCTTTTTATCTTAATCACTGTGGTGGGGAAAAACCCAAGCTTAGACCTGTAAATGTCTTCCATGGCCACTCCTTCACCCCATTGGTCAAACAAGATAAAAGAAGTTGCTGCGGGCGGTGGTGGCGCACGCCTGTAATCCCAGCACTTGGGAGGCAGAGTCAGGAGGATCTCTGTGAGTTCGAGGCCAGCCTGGTCTACAGAGTGAGTTCCAGGACAGCCAAAGCTACACAGAGAAACCCTGTCTCAAAAAAAAAAAAAAAAAAAAGGAACCAAAAGGGGGGGGGATTTAGCTCAGTGGTAGAGCACTTAGAGTGCAAGGCCCGGGGTTCGATCCTCAGCACTGGAAAAAAAGAAGTTGCTGATTCTAGTCTCAAAAAAATTAAAGACTATAACTCACATTGGAGTTTGTAGGGAAAATGCCAGCCTCTTCAGTTAATAGAAATGGATGCTGGAGTCAGCTTTGCCTCTAGCTACATGGAAAAAATGCTCACCTGCTCTGGATCTTCATTTTCTTAACCAGAAAAATTAGTCCATTGGGCTAGTCGGCCTTGAAATTTTTTTCCTTGAAATTATAATGTTCTTAGAGCCTCTGGAAATGATGCCATGCTTTCAGTGAGCCAGGACTTTTTTGTTTAGCAATTATTATCTTGTCTCCCTGAAAATTCATGGGAAAAAAGGAGGGAAAGAGTGCCTGATGAAAAGGGAAAGAAAAATAGAAATATGGGAGTGTGGGAATGTGAAGAGGAACTGTGGTCCCTGATACAATTGGAGACAATAGATTTAGAAGGTGTTTAAAGACACCCAGGTTAGATGGATTTGAAGGGAGAAAAATCACAAGAGTGAAAGAATGATATTGATAAAAAATGGTAGAGGATGGGCTGGAAAGATGGCTCAACGGTTATGAGCACTTGTTGCATAGGACCCACTTGGTAGCTCACAACCTTCCATAACTCCAGCTCTCAGTGATTTGACACCCTCTTCTGACGTCTGTGGGTACTAGGCATGTACGTGGTGCACAAACATGCTTGCAAATAAAATACCCATATGCATAAATAAATCTGAAGAAAAAAATTAAAAAGGCAGGAGAAGAATAGTTGACTTTTAGGTGGAAGGG
This sequence comes from Onychomys torridus, assembly GCF_903995425.1. NCBI lineage: Eukaryota > Metazoa > Chordata > Mammalia > Rodentia > Cricetidae > Onychomys > Onychomys torridus. The sequence continues at coordinate 64,619,737 of NC_050448.1, forward strand.
AGAAGCCATTTTGGGCAAAGGGAACATGAGCAAAGCTAGAATGGGTGTGGACTGAAAATGGTGTGCTGGAGGGTCTCTGGAGCAGAGAAGAATTAAGTCGATGATGTGTGTGTACAAGGTGGACGATAATTCAGACTTTATGGAGGATTCTGCTGAGATTTACTATAGAATGGTTTTTAAAACAACATTTAAGGTTAGTTCAATGTTTCAATGGGTTAAGGTGCTTGCCATCAAATCAAACAACCTGAGTTCAACCCCTGGAACCCACATGGTTAAAGGAACCAATTCCTGAAAATTGTTCTGGCCCCTACATCATGTGTGCTATGGCAGTTATGAGCGCACATACACACAATTAATTGTAATACAAGACTTTAAAAAGTGGTGGGTAAAGTTGCAAATCCTGGTGTTGATATTTGAATTAGAAGAGTTCAAATTTGAAAAGTCTAGCTAGAAGTTTTTATAGCAATCTTTGCAAGAGATGAGTTTCTTATGTGTCCGAATAGATGGTGACAGTGAAAAGAAAGTAGAGGCTGGGTACAGATGGCATTTTGTAAGCAGAATCAACGAGGTATGTTAGGGCTGAATCTAATGTGGTTCCCGACTGTGAAACCAGTTGATTAGGAAAGGGACAGTGCTATTGATAGAATAGGAACTTCATTAAAAGTCACTTTTCTCCCACTGGTACCCAGCAGTTCACTGAGTACAGAGTATTGAACAAATTTGTCTTGCTAAGACTCTTGGGTTAGGCCATTTCTAATAAATAGTTTTTGAGTCCTTCAGTGCAGTCTTTTAGAGAGATGGGGAAAGGACAATTGGTTTGGGGGTAAGCTCTTAGGAAATTGGGTCATGCTTTGAGAAGATTGGCGTATATTTAATGGATCCTGATTAATCATTCATACTCTATTCCTAAATATCAGACCATATTCAAGGGATTTAGAAACCATACTAGTAGATGGATATAGAAAATAGAGGACTTTAAGGGCGAAGGTTGTTGTGTGAGCCCCACTCAGCCACTGACTAGCTATGATCAGGATAATTTTTATAAAGCCTTTTGTGAACTCTGTGGTGTAGTGGTAAGTATTGTCAAAGAAATTGGTTGCCAAGGACCCAGATTGGCCTAAATTTAACCTCACTTGTCACTGGAAGACCCATACTTGGGTTATCTATTCTTCTGTTGAGTCTCAACTGAGAATTGACAGATATGGCTCTGGGATCATGGTGCACAAAAGCAGGAGTGATTGAAAATCAGGTAGCTAGCTGGCATGGAAACCCAGCACTCAGGCAGAAGTAAGCAGATCTTTGAGAGTTTGATGTCAGACTTGTCTGTACACTGAGTTCCATGTCTCAAGATAAGGAAGGAAGGAGGGAAGGAAGATAGATTGCTGAGATCTCAATCCAAGGCAAATTCTATTTTGCTTGAAACCTACTTGTTTTTCTTTTCTAGGCTTAGCTGTCTAGCTTGGAACTCATGGCATCCTCTTCCTTTCAGCCTACAGCTTGCTAATTGTGGTCATACTGCCATTTCCTACTGTCAGGTAGACCAACCTGCTTCTGAGGCCACTGCATTCATTTTAACCCCTTTGTACCAAATGTTCTGTCTCCTCCAACCCCATTAGTCTTTTATTTTCTTAGTGATTAATACCACCAAACTCTACCGTACATTTCTGTTATTCCTTCTTCACATACATATAGCAGTTTGATTCTATTATTCTTTATTTGTACAAAAGAATTGATATAAAAGTTCATCTTAAAATAAACTTTAAAGATTTATTTATTTATTATGTATACAGTGCTGTGTCTGCATGGCCAGAAGAGGGCATCAGATCTCATTATAGATGGTTGTGAGCCACCATGTGGTTGTTGGGAATTGAACTCAGAACCTCTGGAAGAACAGCCAATGCTCTTAACCTCTGAGCCATCTCTCTAGCCCCTTTTATTTATTTAATTTTTTATTTATTATGTATATAGTGTTCTGTCTGCATGTATCTCTGCAGGCTAGAAGAGGGCACCAGATCTCATTACAGGTGGTTGTGAGCCACCATGTGGTTGCTGGGAATTGAACTCAGGACCTCTGGAAGAACAGCCAGTGCTCTTAACCTCTGAGCCATCTCTCCAGCCCCCTAAAATAAACTTTAAAAAACTTGCAAATAAATAAAAAACATTACACACCAAAATTAACCAGACTCAGAACCTGGGAAGCTGCTCATTAAATTTATGCACCTGTCCACCATCAAAACAAACAACAAAAGCCTACAATAGAATTAGAATTAAAAAGCAGTTACCTGTGTGCCCTCTTTCACAATGTGGATTCATGACTTGTGTTTCTCATCTCCTTCTGTTGGCTTTTCTTCTTCTCTTCATGTTAGACAGCACTCACCAGGTATATTTGTTTACATATTATTGTCTAGATCCCACATGTAAAAGAGAAAATGTGATTTTTTTTTTGAGATTATGTGACCTCACTTAATAGTATACATTGTAAGTCCATCCATTTTTCTGCAATTTTTTTTAACCTCATTTTTTTTTTCTCGGAGCTCAGTAGTATTCATATATATATACACCAAATTTTCTTTACCCATTTTTCTGTTGTTGAACAACTAGGGTGATTGTAATACTTTGCTATAGTGAATAAAGCAACAGTAAAATAAAATCGGAATTTATGTAAAAGCTCATGCATAGCACCACACACATAGAAGACTTTGATTTAAAGAAAGAAAGAAAGAAAGAAAGAAAGAAAGAAAGAAAGAAAGAAAGAAAGAGGCGTTCTCCCTTTCTTCACACATTTTATGTCGATTGTCACATCTTGTCCTGGCAGTAAAGGTTCAAGAACGGGGTGTCTTCTTTATATTTCTGGGTGACCTTTAGTTCCTGGTTCTTGTTATATTAGGTGTTTTTTATACATAACAAATACTATTTCTAGACTTGAACTGTAGCTCACTTTTGACATTGCTGATTTCCTAAGAAAATGGCTCTAAACACTGCTGCCAGATGAGCTGGAGAAATGGCTCAACAATTAAGAGCACTCACTGACTGCTCTTCCAGAAGACCTAGGTTCAATTCCCAGAACTAACAACTGCCTGAAACTCCAATTCCAGAGTATCCAATGGCCTCTGCTGGCCCAAGTCATGTATGTGGTGCATAGACATGCATGCAGGCAAAACACCCATGTGCATAAACACTGCCACCAGGAGCTGAGGTCAGGAATTCTTGTTCATAGCCGGCCAGCGGTGGTGCATGCTTTTAATTCCAGCACTCAGGGAGGCAGAGGTAGGCGGATCTCTGTGAGTTCGAGGCCAGCCTAGTACAGAGTGAGTTCCAGGATAGCCAGAGCTACACAGAGAAACCTGTCTCAAAAAAAACCAAACAAAGAAAGAATTCTTGTTCATATTGGATAGTAGGCCTTGGGTACTTAGTAGTTATTGTAGAGACAGGCCAATCTTGCTGGTTTGTTGCCTTCAGCTTATCAAAGTTTTAGGGGTTTCCCCATCGGCAGCTGAGTTTCTAGGCTGCCTCTTCCCCCACAGAGTCTGAAGGCAGGATCTACCCTTCTGTTGTCTGTGCTGCCTACCCAACTCTGGCTCAATTCATTCCACAGAGTAGAGCCCTTAGAAGTTTCTCTCCAAGAGACCACGGCTGCAGAGAAAGGCCACTGTTGTTCTGGGAGGTGGTAACTCGAGAGTAGAGTGAATAGCTGTGTGAAAGGGACCTTGTGTTGGGTAAGAACTGCAAACCCTCTTTTCAGAGCCCCAGAGACAAAGGAAAACACCACTTAGGTTTCAGTGTCTTCACAGGAACAGGGTTCAGTATTAGGAGAATTCATTCATGTTGTCCCTCACATAAGGTAATAGAACAAATCCTCACATGCCATGGTGCCAAACACATGGATTCAACGTGAATAAGATGCTTACTGTCCTGTCGAGGACCAGATGGTTTTGTGGAAAGAAGACAGATGTGAGGGAGTACCTAAACTTACTCTTCTCGTACCATTTGGAATAGATGGGAAGGACACCTTGAGGTTTACAGACTTCCTGGAGGAAGAGACCTTCAGATTGGGACACAGAATGATAGCCAGGAAGGAGAGAGGAAAAGAAAATTAGGCAAAGAACATCTTCCTCTGAAGAGCAGTCTGAGCTTACTGAGCTTACTAGGTGGGTATCGTGGCCTTGGGCATGTTGCTGGGCAGTGGTGAGGCAGTAACTACTTCATCCTGGGTTCAATGAGAAGAGAGGAGAAGGAAATGGTGATAGACAGCCAGGGTTAGTGAGAAAGGGAGAAGTCTAACTCCCTGTTTCTGACAAGAGGACTGTTTTTCAAGTAGGACCGTGTGCCCAGGCCAGAGGCTGTTCATCTCCAGTGCACATCAGAATTGGCTGCAAATCAGCCTGCTTAAAATATACACTGTTGGGCCCAGGTCCCTAATTCTGGCTCAGTCTCCTGAGAATTTGCATTTTTAACAGCTCAGGTGATACTGATATCTGTGTTCCATGCTTTGAGAGTGTCACAGCACCTAGTGACATCTGTACTGTTAATTAGCTCTTCATTTTGTGGGTGTGGAATGTGTAATTTTTCTGAAGCAGGGTCTTACTGTGTCAGCAGCCTTGGATGGCATCGAACTCACTTCGTAGCTCAAGCTGGCCTCAGACTCAGTGCTTTTCCTGTGTCAGGCTCTGGAGTGTTGCCCCCGCTGCTGTTAGCTCTTGCATTCTTATGGCAGTGCCTTTTTTATGAACTGTCTGTGTCTAAACTTACACCAACATGGCTCTGCTCTCTTCTGTGAATTTCTTGAGTGGATGGTGAGTACTGTGTCCTTACACCTACCACACTGCTAGAATCCTGTAAATACTGCTTAAATGGGTTGAACTGAACCACATTCATCACCTTCATCTGTGAAACCTTCCTCAGCCCTTTTTCTAGGTTTGTTTATAATTCCAAATTCTGCTTTAGCCCTGAAGAAGTAGCAAAAAAATAATTCTCAGAGAAATGTCAAAGCTGTCTGCCTAAATCAAATACATCTAATTCAGTTTGGGACTAAATCAAGAGAATAAATTTCCTGACGTGATTCCCTAAACTGATGTGAGGTTCTGGATTATTCAGTAAGAAGGACCTTTGGAATACCATTGATTTCTCTTAAACTGTTGGTACAAGTTCTCAGAATGTTCAGATTCCTCCTGAACATGCTTCCTACTCTGTTGTTCTCCACCCTTGTAGTAGCCCACACTGCAACCAGGCTTCTCTTCTCAAGGCTCCGAGGGTCTGTACCAGAGCCTTGGGCACTTCTTTTGAAATGGGGCCCACAGACCACACAGTAAGGTTACCAGAGCACCCAACCTTTAGTCTCATTGTGTCATGGGCAACTCCATGATAATGGGTTGTTTCTCATTATTTCTAGGTTCTCCATACCAGTGGCTCTGAGTCTGAGATCAGGGTGATGGGAGATATACAAGGCCTGGGAATTCCTGGGTCAGGGGTTTTTCTAACACTTCAAACCTTAAGGTCATTTAATTAAGAAGTTAGAAGCCAGAAATCCTAGTCTGTGTGTGACGGCATATCCTGCCCTCCCCTGCCCCCAGCCTTAGGATAATAGCTGCTCTTCTGCGTTCCTGGAGACACACTCATAAAGTAGACCTGAACTTTAGGCCTGGCACATTGATTGAGGAATAAGCAAGACATGACTTATATATTAAGTGTTAGGTAGTCTTCTAGGTCCTGAGAACACACAGGACATTCTGTGGAAGCAAGAGCTTCAACAAGCAATTAAAGAGTTACTAGTTGTAATGCAAAGACCTGGATTCGTAACTCTTGGGGGAAAGGCAGGAGGAAAGATGTGACAGGATTAAAGGAAATATGAGACAAAACTTGATGTGTTTTGTTTTTGTTTGTGTGTTTGTTTGTTTTTTTTAAGTAGGGTAGGACAATAATCGCCAGGGAGAAAAGGATTCAAAAGATGGAGATTTTAAACCTAACACTCTCATGCCCCTCTGTTTCTCTGTCAGTGTGCTGCTAGCTAACCTTGGGCATTGCAGAGTCCCAGCTCGTTGTAGTTTATGTGTTACGTTTATTTTTCTTGTGTGTGTGTGTGGGGGGGGGGGGCACATGCCATGGAACAAGACTGGAGATCAGAGAACCCTAATGATAGTCCATTCTCTCTTCCTACCACATGGGTCCTGGGGGTCAAACCCTTGTCATCAGGCTTGTCAGCAAGGACCTTTAGCTGCTGAGCCATCTCACCCCACCCCCCCCCCCCCCCCCCATCAGTCCCGCCTTATAGATAAAGAAACGGGCTTAGAAAGCCTTGATCTTGCCTAATATCCATGAGCTAAAAAGTGATGGAGCTGGGGATTTCTTTTTTCCTTTTTAATTCAGTGCTTAGCAAGTCCTGGGATGACTAGCACTGTTCCTGTTTCCTACACTCTTGGCAAGACCTAGGTGGCAAATAACTGCAAATCTTATGAGGGCAGACCTCACTGTTGCTGGGCAATGGTGAGGACAAATAACTGCAGATCTTGTGAGGGCAGACCTCACTGTTGCTGGGCAGTAGTGAGGATGGCCTCTAGGAATCAAGTCTCCTGAGATGCTCCTATCTTCCAGCTAAAATGTCCTTCCTTGCCTTACAAGCTGAGGTTTGTATTTGCCATCCAGGAAGAGGGTGGCTCTGCTTTTGTCTTCTGGTTGGTTAATGATGGGGAATGAGTAGTGCCCTGGGGCTGGGAATTTCAGCAAGGTTGAAGAAAATAAAATCTCAGAATTGGCTTGGCACTCTACCACCAAGCAGTGTGGCATCTTTAACCTGCTCCAGGCTTATCTTCATGTGTAGTACACTTTAGTAGCTAAAACTGTGTAGTAAGGAAATGGTTGGTAAAATACACTGAAAAATGTATTGTGTTTTAAAATGCCTTTTACTTAGTCTTTGGCAGTTTCATATGTATATAGTGTCTTGATCCTGTCCACCTCTAGGACCCCTTCCCATTCCCTCTGGACACCTCCCAACATGTCCTCCTCCCCAGTTTTTTATTTTTATTTTTTATAACCCACGATGGCCAATTAATACTACAGGTGGAGTGTTGACTGATCTTAGGCAGACTCTGTGCGGGTAATTATCAATGAAGTAAGTTTATGAGTGCAACATCCATGTTACATCCAGAAGACAACGTTTCACATCACTCCTCCCCATCCTCAGGCTCTTAGGTTCTTTGTGCCACATCTTCTGCATATTTCCTGAGCTTTGGGGTGGGGAGTGATGATACAGATGTCAGGTTTGGGGAGCTCCCAACAGTCAGTTATTCTCAGCACTTTGGCTAGGCATACGTCTCTGTAGTAATTGTTGCTGCCTACTAAAAGAAGCTTCTCTGACCAAGACTGAAAGCAGCGTATCTATAAACATAAATCTTTAGAAGGCAGTTTGACAACATGTCCATTTGTAAAAACATTGGTGGGTTCTATCCAAGGGTCTATGACTTCCCAAGCCGTGGGCTTTTGACCAGGTTTATGTACCAAACATGAATTCCCTCCTGTGGAGTAAGCCTCAAATCCGTTCACAAAACAGTTGGTTATCCCCATAACCTTCCTGTCACTGTTGCACTAGTGAGTACATCTTGCCTGACAAATTGGTATTGTAGCATTTAAGATCCAATTCTGAGTAATACTACTGCTGGCATTTCTCCCCACAACAGCCTGACTACACCTTCCCACACTAGGAAAGTCAGTCAGCAGGGAAGAAGTTTTCAGGTCAATTCCAGCTTGGTTTCTCTGTCTTGTAGCCAGCGTGTGCTCAGCTGTAGGGTTTTCCCGCTTGGCTGTAAGAGTCAGGTGAGAACACTGACAGCAGACTGTGCTCTTACAAGGGAGAAGGTGGCCTCCAGCACTGGGGGAGGCACCCCACAGCTGGCACCGAGATTTTCATTCAGCAGCCATGTCTCCTGGGAAAAGCATTGTCCACACATGCAGCATGTTCATATTCCTTTTTCAAAATTACGCTTTCTAATTAGCATACAATGTAGTGGATTTCCATGAGGTTTTTAGACATCTTTAGTTTTGATTAACCAGTCACACATCCTTTTCCTCCTTTTTCCTCACTCCAGTTCCTTAAACCTTTAATCTCCGATATTTCCCCTCCTCCTAATTTCATATCATGTGTACTTCTGTCCCCTCCTAACTCACCTAGGCACTTTCTAGCTCTCGACCTCTACCGACACTGCCAATTAAACACACAAATCTAAAAATTTGAAGCTAGGACCCACGTATGAGGGAACATGTGACAGTTGCCTTGCTGGGCCTAGGTTACCTGATTTAGTGTAATGTTTTCCAGTTGCATCCATTTTCCTGAAGACAGTTCATCATTTCATTTTTATTTATAGCTGAGTAAAATTCTCCTGCATGTATGTAGTGTGCTTTTATTATCTGTCATCAGTTACTGGACCTCCAGTCTGACTCCATTTTCTAGCTGTTGTGGTTAGAGCAGTATGTGCATGGATGCCCACATCTCTGTAAAACAGGGTGGAGTCCCTGGGTGTTTGCTCAGGAATGATGCAGCTAGGTTGTAGGGGTTCTGCTTTAGAATTGGGGTATCTCCACACTGACTTCCATAGTGGTTACACCAGTCTGTATTCTCACTGACCATGGTCTCCCTCTCCTCACATCCTTGGCAGTGTTTGCTATTGTTTGTTTCTTGATGCTGGCCGTCTGACTGGAGTTCAGAAGAACTCTCACAGTAGTTTAAATTGCATTTCCCTGACGGCTGAGGACGTTGGGCACTGTTAGAAAAACGTTGATGAGCCATTTGTATGCCTTTGAGAGCTCTCTTCAATTCTATGTCCCCTTTTTAAATTGAGCTGTTGTTTTCTTACTGTTTAATTCCTGAAAATTTCCATATATTCTAGACACTAATCCTCTCAACAAGTTTTAGTTAATGACTTTATTGAGGAACAGTTTACATGCCATAAAATTTGCCATGTTAGAGTGTACAGTTCAGTAGTTTTTAGTATATTCCAAATTGTGCAACGGTCACCAATGTCTAATTCCAGAACATTTTCGTTACACACACCCTGAATCTTGGGCCTGCTAGCAGTTGCTTCCCATTACACTGTCTCCCTAGTCTAAAAACCATGAACCTACTTTCTGTCACTATGGATTTGCCTACTGTGGATATTTCATATAGGTAGAATCATGCAATATGTGGTTTATTGTGGCTGGCTTCCTTCACTTAGCATATTTTAAAACATATTATAAAATGTAGGTTTTTATGGCCCAGTAATGTTATATTGGATGGATAATATCATTCTTAGTTTATCCATTTGTCAACTGGTGGATATTTGGAGTTTTTCCAGTTTCAGGCTGTTATGAATAATGTAGCTACGAACATTTATGTACAAGTTATTTTTAACTTTATTTTTAGATTTATTTATTTTATTTTTATATTTATGAGTATTTTGCATGTGTGTGTATCATGTGTACCGTGTGTGTGTTTGGTGCCTGAGGAGGTCAGAAGAGGTCATCAGATCCCCTAGAACTGGAATTATGGATGGTTGTGAGCCACCATACACATGCTGGGAATTGAACCCTGGTCTTCTGTGAGAATAACAGTACCCTTAACCACTGAGCCAACCAGCGTGTTCAAGTTTTTGTAGAGACTTATTTTCATTTCTCCTGAGTATATAGTAAGAGGGGAATGGGTGATGATAACAGAAATCCAAACTGATTTCTAAAGTGGTTTCACCATTTTATATTTCCAGCAGCAAACTCTGAAGGTGTGGTTCTAAATAGCACACTATTTATTGTTAGTGCCTGCCTGCTGCCTGTCTGCCTGCCGCCTGCCTGCCTTGCTTCCCTTTTTCTTCTCAAAATTTTTGTGTATGTTTAACAGATTTATTATTTTTATTTGTGTGTGTGTGTGTGTGTGTGCGCGCGCGCGCGCGTGCCATGTCTGTGTGGTTGTTCTTGGAGTCTAGAGTGGGCACCAGATTCACTGGAGACAGGTGTGAGCTGGGTGCTGGAGTCTAAGCTCAGGTTAGCTGGAGGTGCAGCAAGTACCCTCAGCTGCCATCTTTCCAGTCTGCTTTTGTTTTGTTTTGTTTTGTTGGTCATTCGGTTGGTTGGTTGATTTAGTTTTATTTTGTTTGAAACAGGGTATTGAATGTAGTGAGGGTTGCCTAAAACCCTGGCTTAGTCTCCTGAGTGTGGGAATTATAAGCACACTCCATCTACCTCCCTGTTTCTTTCTTTTTTCTTTTCCCTTCCCCTTCCATTTTTTTTTTTTTTGGTTGTTTTGTTTTGGGTTTTTTGGGGGGACAGGTTTGAGACAAGGTTTCTCCATGCAGTTTTGGTGTGCCTGTCTTGGATCTCGTTGAGACCTTGTGGGACTAGAGAGATGTTTCAAAGGTTAAAAGCACTTGTTGCTTTTCCATAAGATCAGAGTTTGATTCCCATCACCCACATTGTGGCTCACAACTGTCTAACTTCAGTCCCCCCGGGGGTGGGGGGGGTGGAGGGGGAGAGGGAATCTGGCACCCTCTTCTGACCTGAGGGCACCGGGCATGAGTATGGTGCTCAGACAAACATACAGGTCAAACACGCATATTCATAAAATAAAATCAAATTTAAACCACACACACACACACACACACACACACACACACACACATACACACACAAATTCAGTCAGGCTTGCTGGGTTGCCCAGGCAAGCCCCAAGCCCCGGGTTCTCCTGGGTTCTAGTAATCCTCCTTGCCTCCACCTCCCTAGAGCTAGGACTACAGGTACAGACCTTTTTCTGTTTGATCACAACCATCCTTGTGGCGTGAAGTAGTATCGAATTTTGGGTTGATTTATATTTACCTAAAGACTAAAACTGTCATACATCTTTCTTTATGTTTACTATTTCCATATCCCTTATTGGAGTGTTTATTCAGATCCTTTGCTTATTGTCTGTTTGGATTCTGTTTTTAATTGTTAAGAAGTGGAAACAGTTTTAAGGCTGGGGATATAGCTGTGTTTGTGGAGTGTTTGCTTAGCATACATAAGGCCTAGGGTTCAATTGTCAGTACCTCCTTTGTGTGTGTGTGTGTGTGTGTGTGTGTGTGTGTGTGTGTGTGTGTGTGTGTATACAAACCTCAATCAAAGATACAGTTTTAAATTAAGTCCTTTAGCTTTCATTGGCCTCCATTTCATCGACTTTTTAAGACTGTATTTATTGCCTGGTGGTGGTGGTGCTCACCTGTAATCCCAGCACTTGGGAGGCAGAGGCAGGAGGATTGCTATGAGTTTGAGCCCAGCCTGGTCTACAAAGTAAGTTCCAGGACAACCAGAGCTGTTACACAGAGAAACCTTGTCTTGAAAAACAAAAACAAAAACAAAAAAACTGCATTTATTTATTTATTTGTGTGCCTGGAGGTGGGGGCAGGCATAGTCAAAAGACAACTTCAGCAGTCTGTTCTCTGCCATGTGGGTCCCAAGTATCAGACTCAGGTCACCAGGCTCGAGGCAGATGCCCTTATTGCCCGAACTGTCTTGCCTGCTCTCATTGAGCTTAAAAGTGCGAAAGTTGGATTTGATTGCAGAGTGGGTCTTGTTGTTGCTATTGCCTCTCTGGTTTTATGACTGGCTCTCATGTAGCCCCGGAGCTGGAGCTGGCCCTGGTCCTCCTCATTCTGCTTTCTAGGTGTTTGTTTTACAGGTGTGCACCACCATACCCAGCTTCAACTCTCGTCGTAAATCTGTGCTACTGGGTTGTTCCTTCTGGGTTTGCAGTCATCATCTTGTTGCAGTATTGTCTATGAGGAGCATGAAGTTTGTGTCAAATAGATCTGTATTTCTTGTTGTTTTTCCCTTTTAAGCCTGTTTTCTCTCTCTAGATATTGAGAACAATACTATTTATTTCTTAGGGGTCTTCTGAAGATTAACTCTTACAGCACTTAGTAATTAAGAATCCCATAGCTACCGGGCGGTGGTGGCGCACGCCTTTAATCCCAGCACTCGGGAGGCAGAGCCAGGCGGATCTTTGTGAATTTGAGGCCAGCCTGGGCTACGGATTGAGTTCCAGGAAAGGTGCAAAGCTACATAGAGAAACCCTGTCTCGGAAAACAAAACAAGCAAACAAACAAAGAATCCCATAGCTGCCAGGTTTTATTACACCATCCTTTCCTCATCTGATAGTCTGCAGCTGGGATCTGCTCCCTGGATGACTTGTCCTGGTAGTGAAGCTTTGAATGGATGGCTATTGTTCACTCCATCCATTGCTCCTTAACAAACTGCAGCAGCAGCAGCAGCAGGGACTTTATGTGATGTTGCTCATTTATTTTGCTTATTTTTCGGAGGGTTGATTGGGCTGGGCGGAGCAGTTGCTCTCAGCTGGAGTGGTGTTGGAACAGGTCAGGGCTTCCGACAGGACTCTGGCACAGCCAGGGCCTGGAAACAGCTAGAGCTCCTGAGGCATCCATCTCTTTCTCCATCCCACACATGATAGAGGAGCTCCAGATTTTCTTTCTGTTTGGTGCTAGATTTCATTCATTGTGGCTTCAGGCTTCTTGAGTAAGCATCCCAGAACATTTGCAGAGATAACAACCTAGCCTCAGGACTCTGCTAGTTGAAGGAGTCACAAAGGCGTGCTCGGAATTAGAGTGAGGATGGAATGTAAGCTCTTAGGTAGTAGGTAGCTAGACAGGTAGGTGGGAGAGAGGGAAGGAGTGAGGGAAGGAAAAAGTTTAGTTCTTTGACAATTGGGAATATATATGTGATGTATTTTGGTCATTTCCCCTCTCCATATCTTCCCCTTCCTATTTCCCCTAAACCCCTTCTTCTAAGCAAGTGTCCTCCGACTTTCATGTCTTTTTTGTTGTTTTGGTTTATTGTGAACTCTGGGTTTAGTTAAGGTTGCTTTGTGTGAGCTTTGGAGGGCAAGGGGACAGATACACTGGAGCATGGGCAACTACCAGTGGCTACACCACTGAAGAAAATGACTTGTCTCCCCCAGCAGCTATTATTAACCCTAACTCAAGAAGGGTTAGGCTTCCTGATCCCTCCTCTGTCTATAATGGAATGATGCTCCTAATCTTGGGTAGGTCCTATTCGGGTGGCAAGCTGCAGCTACTGTGAGTTCATGAGTCCAGAAGTGTTTTACATTGCTCCTCCACAGCATCCTGCTCTGACATTCTTTCCTCCCCTTCTTCCCCGTGTTCCTTAGAGGGGTGATACAGGTATTACTTTAGTCCAAGCTCAGCTTCTTGACGAGGAGTGGCAAGGCCCTGCACAGACAGTCCACTCTTCCATCATTAATTTTGTTTCTGTCCTTCCCCTCCTTTAAATACATGTTCAAAGTTAAAAGACTCACTAATGAAATCTTACTGGATTAATTTCTTCTCCTTAATTTGAGTTTCTTCTTTCTTATAGATCTCTGTCACATAGGTCCCTGTTGATTCTTACATGACATCTGTAAGAATTTTTATTTTTGTGCCTATTATTTTGTAAATACTTCCAAAATATCTGCAGCTGGATCCTGTAGTACTTTTTCCTTTTTTAAGGTTTATCATTTTAATTTTATACGTACGATGTTTGCCTGCGTGTCTGTCTGTACACCACTTATGTTCCTAGTGCCAGCAGAGGCCAGAAGAGGGCATTGGACCTCTGGAACTACAGGCAGTTGTCAGTGGCCACGCGGGTGCTTTGAATTGACCCCGGGTCCTCTGTAAGAACAATTAGTGCTCTTAACTACCTTCCTAGTCCCGGGCTTTGTGTTCTGTAAGTGGTAACAGACAGCTGCCTGAAATAAATTACTAAAATTTCTAGTCGGGTTTTCCCGGTAACTTCAATGGTAACTACTTTGCTCCTGGCTAAAAGTTTTCGTAGCTTTTCAGACTGATCCCTTACACTAATACAGTTGATCCTGCACATTGGTGAGTCTATATCTCACACTCCTTTGTTCTCTCAAATAGATCTTCCTGTTAAGACATGTGAAAGGGCAGGAAGAGGGAGATTATTTGCCTAATACTTGCTCATTTTGGAAAGTGCTTTAACAATCTTTCTGATATATGTCTGTGACAGTTTTGTTTGTTTGATTTCTTGGTTGTTTTTTTGAAATGAGTCTCACTGTACAGAACAAGCTATCTTAAAACTCACTGTGTAGCCCAGGCTGACTCGACCTTTAAGCAGTCCTCTCTCCTCAGACCTGAGTACTGTGATTACAGGAATGAGCCTCTGTTCTCAGTGAACTGGGTGTACAGGCATTCAAGCTCAGAACTATAGACAGTGAGCTCAGTGCTCAGACTAAGGAGTCAGCACGGCATCTGGTTTCCCTTCCGGTTTGGTGATCTTACCCAGAACTCCAGAGAGCCCCCAAAGGACTGACGTGGGGAGTCTCTCTCCTACCCTCCGTCTTGAAGAGCCTCTTCCCTCCACGGTTGTAGCACTCGCTCCTCTAATGACCTGGGACTCTGGGCTTCGTTTCCTCCCATGTCTTGTCTTTGCTACTCTGAGATTTATAACAAGGATTGTGTGGCTTGGAGCCCTATCACTGTCCTGGGTGAGTGGAGTACCAAGTACAAAACTGGCATCTCTGCCCGTGATAACCCTGCCTCTAGACTGGCACCCCACCAGTGCAGTTTCTTCATTGAGGGTCTGGTGCATTTCGTTTCCTGTCCTAGTGATTGGACCCCTGGTATGTTTATTAGGGTGTAGATACTTGGTACTTTTTATTAGGGTGCTGTTGCCAGAACTAGGGTGTAACCCAGGAAAGAGTAAGACCCCACTTAATAATCATTGCCGTGCCATTTACCATGGGCACTTTTATTCAAAGCAGTCCCCGTCTACTGCTGTGCTCTACTCTCACCATCGGCTTGTGAGGGAAAGCTTAGGGTAGAGGGAAGGGTTGCTTTCCAGGTAACTTCAGCTTCTATTTTCTCCCCTCCTCGGCTTCCCAGAGCACTGTTTTTGACAGCTCTTTTAGAGTTGCTTCACTTTCGATCCAGCCTGCCCTCTCTTGAATGGAGTACCTTCCCTCCCTCTTAGTGATTAACTGGGGAGCTACTTATCTGTGTGGTCACCCAGTTTGTCCCCCAGCTCTTGGAGAGCCTTTCCTATGCAAGCTATAAGATTAGAAAGTGAATTAACTAGGGCAGGAGGATTACCAACTCTTAGGCTAGGAACTCTTGTCAGAAAGATGCAGGGAAGGGGTGCTGAGGAGAAAAGATGAGATTACCAGCCTACTGCGGCATGAGCCCTGCTGGATGGAGTCTGTGGTCCTTTCCCCTGTACCAGCCTTCTATACTGTCTCATGTAACAACTGTCGTCCTCTCCCTGGCACCTTCTCTGGCCCTGTGTTCTGTGTTCCTTGCTCTTCCACCTGCCTTGGAGAAGGTAATGAAGGTAAGTGATCTCAGCATTTGACTAACCTGAAGGCTAATTGGGAGGCAGAAGGCCTTAGAATCTAGAAGCAATGCAGTGCTTTCTAAGAGAGCAGGTTAAAGGCCCTGGCCCTCACCAGGAATGCTCACAGTGGGGTTTGGTAAAGATTAAGAGCCTACTCTCCTTTTTTATTTTACTTTGAAGTCATATTTGGCAGTTAATGGCTTCAAATAGAAATGCTTTTTGATCCCATGTTGATGTGCTGGGTTTGCATTTGAGGTTGTAGGGATTTAATATTGATAAGCATGTGCTTAAGCTACAATATGTGGTCCAATATGAAAAGAATAGTCATATAGGATGCCAGGGGAGTGACAACTGACACATCGTTTCAAGGGTCAGTGGGCCTAATTACCGAATTAATAACCTCTGTTTATTTAACTGTGGCACACACAGATTTCCTATGCTGTGGAGAGGAATTGGTTTTTGTTTCCTTCCCCTGTGCATTTAATCTTCAGTATTGTTGGTCAGAGATGGACTGCAAGTGAATTAAAATGGAAACTTGTAGCAGGCTGGGCACCTCCCTGTCTGCAGACATATTTTTTTGAGGATTAGTAAATTGGCTGGTTTAATTGCTACTTCATCGAGCCTTCACGACTACATAGTCCACAGCCACTTATTCTAGTTATAACAGCCTCTTACATTTGTGCAACACTTTGCAGTTTTAGAGGTGTTTTTCTTTTAAACATACGTTCTTTTTATAAAACAGCTTTAGAGATATCACATGATGAAGTTTACCCTTCAGAGTATACAGTTATCATTGTAACCTAATTCCAGACATTTTCATCATCCTCAAAAGAAATCTGTTAGTTATTAGCACTCACCCCCACTATACACTTACACAGACCCAACCACTAATCTACCTTTTGTTTCTATGATTTACCTATTTAGGCATTTCATATAAAAAGAATCATAATCATACAGTATGTCATTTTGCATGATATTTGGAAGGTTCATTGTTTTATAGCATGCCTCTTTTTTTTTTTTTTTTTTTTTTTTTTTTGAGACAGGGTTTCTCTGTGTAGCTTTGCGCCTTTCCTGGAACTCACTTTGGAGACCAGGCTGGCCTCAGACTCACAGAGATCTGCCTGCCTCTGCCTCCTGAGTGCTGGGATTAAAGGTGTGCGCCACCACCGCCCAGCTACCTTTTGTTTTTATCCATTCATTGATTAGTATGTATTTGGGATTGTTTTGTTTTGTTTTGTTCTGTTTTTTGTTTTTCGAGACAGGGTTTCTCTGTGTAGCTTTGCGCCTTTCCTAGATCTCGCTCTGTAGACCAGGCTGGCCTCGAACTCACAAAGATCTGCTTGCCTCTGCCTTCTGAGTGCTGGGATTAAAGGCGTGCGCCACCACCGCCCGGCTGTATTTGGGATTTTTTTTCTGTTGTGATATTGCTGTGAATATTTAGGCACAATTTTTTGGAGTCATGTTTTTCTTTCTCTTGGGTATGTACCTTTGACAGAAATTCTGTATCATATGGTAGCTCTATAGTTAGCATTTTGAGGTACTGTCAGAATGTTTTTCAGGATTGGAGAGATAGCTCAACAGGTAGACTACCTACTGTGCAAGTGAGGACTGGAGCTCGGATCCCTAGAACCCATGTAAAGGGTGGGAGAGTGTGGTGGCTGCTTGTAAACCTAGTGTGAAAAGGGAATATTGAAAATCTCTGGAGAAAACTAGCTTGTCAGAGCTGTAGATTCACTGAGAGACTCTGCCTCAACACATAAGGTAGTGTGCAATCAAGGAAGACACACGTAATCAACCTTAGGACTTCATCCACATGTGCTCTCACATACATAACACATACAAAAAATGTTTTCAAAAGTAGTTGCACCAATTTAAATTCTATCAGCAGTTTATGGGGGCTCCAATTTCTTCAATGTGTGAGGGCTTCCAATTCCCCAGCTTACCAGTGGTCTTTTTCCGCAGTCATCCTGTGTGTATACTGGGATTTCTGTGGTTTGGGTTTGTATTTTTGTTAATGATGTTGGACATCTTTTCATGTGCTTATTGGTCCTTTGTACATTTCCTATTCAAATCCTTTGCCTTTTGTTTTTGTTTTGAGACCAAATGTCACTGTGAGGCTCTGGCTGGCTTGAACTTGCTACATAAACCAAGCTAACCTCAAACTTGTGATTTTTCTGCCTCTGCCTTCAGAGTGCTGGGATTCCAAGCATGTCTCATCATACTTGACTCTTTGCCCATTTTTAATTTGAGTTGTTTCTCCTTTTATTGTTAGTGGTAAGAGTTTTGTTTTGTTGCTGTGCTTTTGGTGTCAGATCTAAAGCCATTGCCCAACCCAAGGTCTTCCAGTATTTCTTCTAGATGTTTTATTGTTTTAGCTCTGTTCTGGTTTTGTTTCCATTGCTGTCGTAAAGACCATGACCAAGAGAAAGTTGGGGAGGAAGAGTTTATTCAGTCTTCCATTTCCAGGTAACAGTCCATCACTGAGAGAAGTCAGAGCGGGAACTGAAGCAGAGAGGAACACTGCCTCCTTGCTTACTCCTCTTGGCTTGTTCAGGCTGCTTTCTTCTCTACCACAGGACTGCCTGCCCAGGGGTGACATCACTCATGATGGGCTGAGGCCCTCCCACATCAGTTATTAATCAAGAAAATGTCCCACAGACTTATCTACAGGCCAGTGTGATGGAGGCATTTTCTCAATTGAAGTTTCATCTTCATAGATTTAAAAAAAAAAAAATCTAGTCTGTGGATCACTTGGAATAAGTTTTGTACATAGTAGAAGATAGGACTTTAATCTCATACTTTTATATGTGGCTTTCTGGTTGTTCTAAAATTATTTGTTGAAAATGCTACTCTTTCTCCACTGAATTGTCTTAATAACCTTGTTGAAAATCAGTTAGTGCTTGGGGTTAGACAGATGGCTCAGTAGTTAAAAGTGTATGCTACTTTTCCAGAGGGCCTAAATTCAGTTCCTAGTACCACATCAGGTGACAGACAACTGCCTGTAACCCCAGCTCCAGGGCCTTTACTCACACCGCGCACACCTATACACACGTACACATAAGTCAAAAAATAATACATCTTTTAAAAAAGAAAATTACTGGAACTGGCCATGATGGTCCATACCTTTAATCCCAACACTTGGGAGGCAGAGGCCAGTGGGTCTCTGAGTTCGAGACCAGCTAGATCTACATAGTGAGACCTTGTTTAGGGGTGGGTTATTGAACCCATAAATGTGAGTTTATTTTAGGTCTTAATTTTAATCTGTTCGTTTATATATGTCTGACATTTTTGCCAATATCACATTGTAGCATTATGAATTTTGAAGTTAGTAAGTATATGTATTACATATTTAAGTATTTTTAAGATTGTCTTGGTATTTACATGTGAATTTTAGAATGAGCTTGTACATAAAGTTGTGTATTACTGACTTAACAATATTGAACCTCCTGATATCTTCCTACTTACTCAGGGTTCACCTGATAGGATCCCTAGTGAGTTGTAGTCTTCGGTGTACAAGTCTTAAGTCTTGGACAAGTCTTTCAAGTATTTTTGCTATTCTTCCTTTTGTCTTTATAGAAAAATGTTTTCTTAGTTTTTTGATACAGATAGTGATAAGGAAAGATTGGTAGAATGACAGAGGTGTAGGTACAGTGTCGATGTTAACAGTATAATATTGATATTGTATCCTGCAACTTTGCTGAGTGTAGTTTCTTTTCCTTTCTTCTTTTTCTTTTTCTTTTTCTTTTTTCTTTTCTTTTTTGTCTTTCTTTCTTTCTTTTCTTTTTTTTTCTTCTTTTTTCTTTTCTTTTTTTTTTTTTTTTTTTTTGTTGTTGTTCTTTGTAGAATCTTTGGGTTTTCTAAGTCAAGATTATGTCATCTGTGAAGAGTTAAATCTCCTTTTCCAGGGCTGGAGAGATGACTCAGAGGTTAAGAGCACTGACTGCTCTTCCAGAGGTCCTGAGTTCAATTCCTAGCAACCACATGGTGGCTCACAACCATCTGTAATGGGAACAGATTCCTTCTGGTGTGCATGTAGACAGAGCACTCATATACATGAAATATATGAATAAATAAATCTTTTTAAAAAATCTTCTTTTCCTCCTTCCTAATCTGGATGGTTTTCATTTTATCTTCTTGCCTTATTGCCCTGACTAGATCCTTTACTAAAATGTTGACTAGACGTGGTGATACTTATCATTCTTTATTTTTATTCCCAATCTTAGAGTCTCCATCTTTTTCACCATTACAAATGATGCTACCTTGAAATTTTTTAGACCATCCTCATTAGGAAGAGGAAAATTTCTTCTAGCCCTACTACTATGTTAATCTGACAGCAATTGATTGTCATACATTAAATCAGCATGTGTCTCATCCATTTTTCCATGTTGCTAGATTCAAATTGCTAGTGTTTTAATGAAGAGTTTTGCACTTATTTGATCCTTACAACAATCTGATTATAGTCCTCCAGAAAAACTGAAGCATAAATTAAATAGTTTGCTTGTGACTACATAATGTCAAGACTGAAACAGGAATGAAGACTTTGCCCCTCGGAGCATAAATAACTCACTATTGGTTTCATTTCTTTGGGCTGTTTGTTTGAGACAGGATCTCACTATGTAGCCCAGGCTTTCCTTGAACTCACAGAAATTCATCTGCCTCTATCTCCCAAGTGCTGGGATCGAAGGCCTGTGCTACCACATGCAGCCTGCTTACTTAAAAATAACTATCAATACCATCCTGGACTGGAAACTCCCAGAGAGGGCCTTTCTAATGCTCTCATCATGGCCAAACATTAGGATATCACATTGATTGCATTTTAGTTGTTATTCCTGTGCATTTCAATGTGCTCATTATGTCTCATGAGCACTAATGATGGGCAAGGTATGTGTATGATTCCACTTTCTTTTTTGGTACTCAGGACTGGTGATTCCTGTCCATTCCCCTTGCCTCAAATCTCTTAAACAGCTCTTTACCTGGGACTGTGTACTTAACACCCCCTCTCCTCTGTCACCATAGCAACTGCTTTACCAAAGACTATAATTGCAGAGAATTTACTGAAAGAATCTCGAGATTAAATCTTCTGCTTTGTCCACTTTTCTGTTGTGTATACAGACAGACTGTTACACATTTCACATTGAAATCTAACCATCTAGATACCCAGAAAGCTTTTTCATGGCAGCTTGCAAGAGAGAGTAGAGAATACTGGGCAAACCTTTGCCCATGCCCATGTTGGTGGGAGTCACATGGATTCTTTTGAATTCTCAAAGTCGACATGTAACACAATTGCTTCATCAATTTCAGCATTGTAATTATCCCTGCCACTTATGAATTCCTGCCACCCCTATTCTAGCATACAGGTTTTTAACATTTTTTAATGTGTATGTGTGTTTTGCTTGATATATGTCTGTGCAACACTTGTGTGGTGTCAGATCCCCTGGAAGTGGAGTTATAGACGGTTGTGAGCTGCTATGTGGGTGCTGGGAATCAAACTCAGGTATTCTGGAAGAGTAGCCAGTGTTCTTAATTGCTGAGCCATCTCTCCAGCCCCTAATATACAGCTTTGAAAAGACACTTTATGGACCAGTAAAGTGGGTAAGTGAGTAAAGGCACCCGCTGCCAATCCTGATGGTGGAAGGAGAGCACCAACTCCCAAAAGTTGTCCTCTGCCCTCCTCTTCCAAGCCATGATGTACATATATCCACAACACGAGCATGCACACACACACACACACACACACACACACACACACACACATACACACATACACACACACACACACGCATATTAAATTTAAAAGCAATCATCTTAGTATTAGATCATTGAGGGCATATCTTCTGCAAGCCATAAACTAATGTATTACAAAGGCAATAAAATGTATTTTAAAAATTATCTGTCCTGATTATTTGTGTTGCCTCTCCATTGATATGTGTATTTGGAACTTGCCTATGTATTAATCAATTAAATAACCATATGCATGTTTAAACATAAAATGCAAGAGTATATGTACTTACTAATTTTCTCCCATTTTAGATTCAAACAGCATCGCCTCATTTTATAATTTAACAGCATTCTGAAAAGGACTGACTTTTGTTGCCAGCACAAAGAATGTGTTTCTACATCTCTGTATTTGAGGAATACAATTTATAGTCTCTAATACAGATCCAGTGCTGTAGTGCTGTTTTTTCTTTTAATAGCTTTATTAAGATATATTTGTTTATATACTTGCATAGATTTATAGAATTTAATTTGATGCATTTTGACATATGTGTGCATATATGACACCATCTCCCAAATCAGGATAAAGAACATAACCAACATTCCTCTCAAAAGTTTCCTCATGCCTCTTCTAGAATCATAATTATATACCCTTTCATTGTTTGACATCTTTCACTTAACACAGTTGATTTAAAGTTAGTTTTTATTGTCATGTATATCAGTAGTGTGTTCCTTTACATTGTTTAGTATTCTATTTTGTAGATAAACCTTTTATGAATACCCACTCATGTGCAGGTCTTTGTGCAGGCATGTATTTTACTTTTTGAGTTTTTTCCTTGTGTAAATATTAGAAAAATGGCTAAGTCATGTGCTAGGTGTGTGTATAATATGTTGGTCTGGGCAGTCATACTTTATTGTTATGAGTGACATAGATAAACATCTGTGTGTGTCCATTTGCTGTTGTCTTAGTTTTCTTTGTGTTCCTGTGATAAAATACTGACCAAAACCAGCTTGAAGAGGAAAGGCTTTAACTTTCAGACTATAGTGCATCATCAGGGGAAACCAAAGCAGGAATTGAAGTAGAAACCCCAGAGCAATGCTGCTTACTGGCCTATTTCTTCTGCTCAGCCAGCTTTCTTATGCAGCCCAGGCCGCCTGCCTAGAGATGGTACAGCTCCACGCACAGTGCACTAGACCCTCCTCCAGGATCAGTTAGCAAATAAGAAGATGCCCGCAGACAGGCTCCCGGGCCAGTTTGATGGAGGCTCCTCCTCAGCTGAGGCTCGCTCCTCCCAGGTGTGTCAGGTTGACCACCAAGACCAGCCATCCCAGCAATGTATGTGTCCTTTGTCCTTCTCTCATGTGTTTGAGTCTTTTATCCATTGTAAAGAATTGTATTTATTTATTTGTGAGAAAAGGCCTCATGTAGCCCTGACTGCCCTAGAACTCTGTAGACCACACTGGCCTCAAACACACAGAAATCTACCTGCCTCTGTTTCCAAATGCTGGGATGGATAAACGTTGTGCACCACCACTCCTGGCCTAAAGAAACTTTCTTTAACATATATTTTGTGTGTGATTGAGGGAGGGTGGTGGACATCAGAGACTGTGGTGGTTTAAATAGGTATGGCCCCGTGGACTCATGTGTTTGAATGCTTGGCCCATAGGGAGCCCTGTTAAGAGCAATAGAAACTCTAAGACAGGGAACAACTTAAGAGTTTGTCCTTTTTCACCATGTTTGTTCAGGGGATCCAACTCAGGTTGTCAGGTTTAATGATAAGTGCCTTTACTTAGCCATCTTGTCAATTTTTAAAATTGGATATATTGCAGTATTGGCCCAGTTATTGCATTGTGAGAACTCTGTGTGTTCTGGACAGTTTCTGTGTTGGATGCCCTTGCTCTGTTCTCTCCTGGACTGTGGCTTGCTATCTATGTCTTTGTTCTGTTCTGGAGGGTGGCTTGCTATATTTTTACCACTGTTCTCTCATATTCTTGCTTCATTTTGTATTAGAAACATGTCATAAATTTGCACACACTGAAGTACATTGATGTTTGAAGAGCAAACATTCTTAATTCAGATGAAATCTAGCATCAGTTTTTTCTAAAGTTTGTACTTTATGTGGTTAATCTCTGCAACTTCAAAGTCTTAAGGTTTTCTTCTAGATTTTTTTGCTCCTGTCTTTTAACTGTGTTATGGTTTTGGTAACTTTATACTGTGTCTGACAGAGCAGTGAGGTCTGTTGTTTGTATGGTATGCACTTGTTGGAAGATTAGTCTCTGTCATTGAGTTACGCTGGTACCAATGCAGAAAACTAGTCATCAGATGCACTTAGTCTAGTCTACTGTGTCCATTGACGTGTGCCAGTCACATGCTTTTATGATGGTTGTAGCTTTTAACTACACCTAGAAGACAAATAACACAACTTTTCCAACATTGTTCTGCCTTCAGAATTATGAGTTTTTCTGTATTGTTTTCGTTTTCATATAAATTTTAGAATCAGCTTGTCAATTTCTACACACAAAAAAAGTAAATTAAAAAATGTTGAAGCTATAACATTTGGCAATCACTTTGGAGAAAATTCCACTTTAGCAATATTCAGTCTTTTGTCCTATGGCATGGTATATTTCTCCAAATATTTATGTCTGTTTTTGTGATGCTGGGATTGAACCCAGGCAGTAAGCTCCTTCACCATTTCACAAGCACTTTGCACATAGTAGCTCCTTCAGTCCTAGCAACCCTAAAAGGAACTATACAGCTCAGGGTAATTAAACGTGAGAGTTATGCACCTTCTCCAAGGTCATGAGGCTAGTAAGTAGGAGAACTTGGTTTCAGATACTGCCAGTTTGGCCACGTCTTAGGTTTCTATTGCTGTGATAAAACTTCATAACCAAAAGCAACTTGGGGGAAGGAAGGGGTTTATTTCATTCTACATTTCCACATCACTGCTCATCAATGAAAGAAGTCAAGGCAGGAACCTGGAGGCAGGAACTGATACAGAAGCCATG
Source organism: Onychomys torridus (assembly GCF_903995425.1). Taxonomy (NCBI): domain Eukaryota; kingdom Metazoa; phylum Chordata; class Mammalia; order Rodentia; family Cricetidae; genus Onychomys; species Onychomys torridus. The sequence continues at coordinate 64,643,812 of NC_050448.1, forward strand.
GAGGAGGACTGCTTACTGGCTTGTTCTCTGTGACTTGCTCAACCTGCTTTCTTATACAACTCAGGACCACCGCCCAGGAGAGGCACCACCCACATCCATTATTAACTAAGAAAATGCACTACAGACTTACCTATAGGTGAATTTGATGGAGGCATTCTGTCCATTGAGGTTCCTCTTCCCAGATAACTCTAGCTTATGTCAAGTTAAGAAAAAGCCGACCAAGAAAGAGCTTTGGAATCTTGGCTCTTGGTCACTATCCTGTGCAGTCTCTGGAATTCTCAGAGTAAATGCAAAAATGAGAAGTAGAAACATCTTTATCGTATTGGCAGAATTATTACTTAGCTGACTGGACATGAGAAAGACGTAAGTGGGAGACAGAGTGGAGAATGGGAAATGAATTTTTCAGTGTATTAGACTTGACTATCTATAGGATATACCCCAGGAAGTTTCGGAGAGGAGTCTGAAACTTGAGAGAGTCTTAGCACTGAGAAGTGTTATAAGGTTGGCTAAAGCAGGAAAAGCCTGAAAAACATGAGAAACCCCAGGTAGAAGAAGACATCAGCATTGCCGAATGAAGTGAGACGTCCATCTCAGTGAGAGCTGAAAAATAAAACCCTTCAGATTTTTCAGTTGATGGGCTGGCTATTAATAATATTATTGAAAATAATTTCATCCAAGTTCTGGCAGAAGCCAAATTGAAATTCCTTTGAGAGGTCAGTAGAAGGTGGGAAAGTTGAGGTGGTAAATGTGCACCACACTCTCTAGACGTCTAGATGAGAAGTAGGCCAGGAGACTGCTTGGGAATGGCTAGAGGGGCTGACTGTGTCAAGAAAATATTTTTTCCTCAGGATAAAAAGGATTTGGTTGTGGTCTGAGTAGGTAGAGCCCAGAGAGGGTGATGGGATCAGAGTCATGAGTGGGATATGAACTTGTACTAGAAGTAGAAGAGACTAGATGAGTGTTGATGTAGTGTGAGAGGTTGAGGTAGAGGTAGAAAGTTGGAAAAAAGTGTATAAAGGATCCAATTATTTTGGTACTATAAGAGTATCTTTATATTTATTATACCCTTAAGAATGGTAGTAGAGGAGAACCATCAAGTTTTGGAGTAGTGAAAGAACTGGCCAAGGCTAATAAAGCTGGACCATGGCCTTAAAGCCTGACCATGGCTGCTGACCTTAAAACTGCTTGCTACAATGCACAGTGGTATGATTTTCCCCTAGCTGAGTGTAACTATCTAGAAGTCAGAGCAGAGCCCACAGGTGGGCTCTTTGGTTGGTCAGATCCAGTGAGAAAACTAGACACACAAAAGAATCAGGATGCCTGCAAACAAGAAATCAAGAAGCTGCTGTCACCTGAGAGAAAGCTAGACAGGTGTAGTGAGGTCTCTAGAAAGCCAGTATGCTAAGATTAAATATGTGTGGAAGAGGGCATTGAATCTGTGCATGTGTGTTTGATTGATTGGTTGATTGATTGATTGATTGATTGATTGATTGATCGAGGATATGTTTATTGGCATGTGTCCCACTCATCTTGAATCAGATACTTCTACTATTGCTTCCTCCTAGAGGAACATCCTCCTGTCAGCCTTGCTTTTATGTCTGTAGGTGGACAGGACAGTGGAGCAGGTAAGTCTCAAGACAGCATTTGGGTGTGGCCAAAGACCATGAGGATTTAAAGAATCTTGGGCATTTCACATCCATAGCATAGGAATTGGGGCTCTGCATCAGGCACTGCTGCTTCTTCTGTTTCCTCTTTCTTTTGGGGAAGGATGAAGGAGATCTTTTGTGAGAGGCATGTTAGGGAAGTCACTGTAGGAAGGCAAATCTGTGTTTTTGAAAGTGGTCATGTTGTCAGTAATGTCAGGATCCAAAGAGTAGTTACACAGTAAGTACTAGAAGTGAAACCATAGGAATTAAAGGAAAGTATATTTAAGGAATTCAAAATGGATTGTGAGACCCACAGACTTTTTTTTTTTTTTTTTTTTTTTTTTTTGCTAGCCAGAATGAAAGGAGAGGGAAAATAAACATTTGTATCATTGATAGTATAGTATTTTTTCATTTTTGAAATAGCTCCACCCACTAGAAAAGGCTTTCGTTAGGTGGGGTATGGAGAGGGAGGGTTACTGTACTGATGGGAATGGAATTCAGCCCTGCAAAAAGACAGATCTCCATAATATGGAGCAGCCTTGACCAACCTCACTCAGCCCAGGTAGGTAGTCTGTTATTGATGTCCGGGCCCAGATGGCTCCATGTCCGTCTCCTCCTCCTCCTCCACCACCACCACCACCATGTGCCTGCCCAGTAGCTTCCAAGAACAGCACCCTTACCTAAAGACTGGAGGACAGTACCAAGGAAGGGGAGTCTGACTTCTGTCTTATCTGTTTATCCCTTCAGTCTTGCAGCACATCTTCATATAAACTGTTAATATATGACCTAAAAATGTGAAAATGGTGATGAGAATAATTACTCTGTGCCAGGCATTGATCCAAATGTTATTTAGTACTTAACAACACTGTGGGGTAGGCTCTCTTTTTATCTAGCGTCAACATAGATGACCCATTACTACCTAGACAGAGCACTAGGCATCCAGCTAGTCTGTGTGTGAAATGTGAGGAAGTTGTATGAGAGTAAGGGCCAGGAAAGACCTTTTTGACATAGCCTTACTGAGATACATTTCACATGTCATGACCTTCACTCATTGACAGTTAAGGGGTATATTAGAATGGCCACAGTTTTGCCATTACCACTGCCAAGTTTCAGGATTCTTTTAAGACCACAGATGGGAACCTCGTAGTCTTTCTCTTTGCCATTCTTTTCAGCTCAGCCCTAGCTAGCCATCCTTTGTGAATTTGCCTATCTGAATATTTCACAGACACGAAATCATGCAACCTAAAGTCTTTGTGGCTGTTTTTTGCTTGGCCTGATGTTGTAGCTCCTATCACTTCTTTGTTGTTGTTTTTAACTGCCAATTAAGATGGCATTACTTGTTCATTTGTTAACAGACATTTGGGTTGTTTCTTCATTGGGGTTTTATAAATTCTCTTGTTGGAAACATTCGTGTATATTTCAGGTGAATGTAGGTTTTGAACCTTGGGAGTTGACAGCTGAGCCATACAATGCTTCTATTTATCTTTTTGATAAATATCTATTTACCTGTTTTCTGAAAGTGGCCACACTGGTTTGCATTCCTGCCAGCAACTTGTTCAGGTTTCTCCATGTGTTAATCTACATTATATATTTTTGCTCTGGCCATCCTAGTGGATGTAAGGTAGTATCTCATTATTGTTTTGATTTGCCTGGAAAGTCATAGAGAACTAATAACAAATTTTATCTTTTAAGGTATTTGTAGGCATGAGTGTGCACATGCATGTACATGTGGAGAGAAAGGTATATTCAAATATTTGCCTATTTCTAATCATATTTTTATTGTTGATGTCCAAGAGTTTTTACATAGTCAGGTTATAAGTTCTTTATACATATGTGATTTGAAAATATTTTCTTCCATTACGTGTATTGTCTTTTCAGTCTCTTGATGGTATGATTTGAAGCACAAAAGTTATTAATTTTGGTGAAGTTCAATTTTTCTTTTTTCTGTGACTTACACTTTTGATCTCATATCTCAGAAACCATTGCATAACTCAAGAACACAAAAACGCAGTAGATTTTGAAATCAGGAAGTGTGAGTCCTCCAATTTTGTCCTTTACTCAGTAGTGTGTTAGCTATTCATTCTCACATGAATTCTATGGGTAACATTCTGTGCCAAAAACAAGTAATGAAAATCTGAGGTTCCAACAAAGGCTTCATTGAATTTTAGCTTCATATTCCAAAAATCTCCTTTCCTTTGAGCATGCCTTTCTGCTTGATTTTTTTTAAATATTTTGCGAATTTCAGGGTACAGATTTTTGTATATATCTTGTCAATTTATTCCTATTGCTTTAGTCTTCTTGCTGTTAACATGGGATTGTTTTGTGTGTTTGTTTGTTTGAGATAGGGTTTTACTAGGTAGCCCTGGCTGGCCTGAAACTCTTTATGTAGACCAGGCTGCCTTTAAGCTCATAGAGATTTGCCTGTCCCTTTCTTCTAGGTGCTAGGATTAAAGGCATATGCCAATATTACTTTCTTAATTTCACTTTTATATTGTTCATTGTTATATATAAAAATATACTTTTTGTTTGGCAATCTTGTATCTTTAAATTGTTTTTGTTGTTTAATGCTTTGCTTTTGGATGACTGGTGTTCAGCATATCCTGTGTAGAATTGTGGATTTGGATGTAACTTTTTGCATTTGTACATGGCAGAGTTAAGTTTGTTTTGTCTGTCTCCAGGCTTCTCAAGAACTTAAGTCTCCCAAGGACATTTTATACCTTAAGATATGTCCCAGATATCTAAATCACTTCTTTGTACCAGTCAATACTTGTTAGCCATTGGCAAAGGTGAACGTGATTGTAAAGGTGAGCCAGGCATTGTGACAGACACCTAGAATTCCAGCATTCTGGATGCTGAAGCAGAAGGATGGGGAGTTCAAGGTCAATCTTGGGCTACAGAGTAAATCTAGGCTATTTGAACTACAAAGACAAACTCTGGCTCAAAAATGTGATTTAAAAAAAAACACAAAAATCTAAGTTACTTAGGAAGCATATTAAGTATAAATTTGTTTCATATGTGATAGCAGATTTTTCATAAAGATGAAGAAGGTCATTTGACAGTTTTGATTTTAAAGATCTAATGGTATTAAAAAATCTTGGTATTAAACTGCCTCCAGGATTTCATTAAGTCCAGTCTTATTATTTACAGGTAATTTTTTACTAGGCACTCTGACTTTCAACTTCCAGTAGACTTAGTACCAATTTGTAACTCTTTTTTTTTGGGGGGGGGGGTTTCAAAACAGGGTTTCTCCATGTAGCTTTGGAGCCTCTCCTGGAACTCACTCTGTAGCCCAGGCTGGCCTCAAACTCATAGAGACCCACCTACCTCTCTGCCTTCTGAGTGCTGAGATTAAAGGTGTGTGCTACCACTACCCGGCCCAATTTGTAACTCCTAATCCCAACGGCAGCCTTGAGGCTCACTAGTAACTAAGAAGGGGCTGGCGCGGTAGCTCTTCGGGTGAAGCTCTTGCCATGGCAACCTGAGTTGATCCCTGGGGCTCATGTAGAGGTGGATGGTGAGAACAATTGCACACATGCACTGAAACACATATGTATCATGTACACGCACAATAATAATAGTTCTTTTTTTTTTTTTTTAATAGCTAAATGGAAAAGCCTTTGAAGGCAAAACCATGCTTTAGTTTTTGTCTCCTTATCCTGCATTCCAGTTCTCACTCTGCCACCAAGGGGCCCCTGAGATTTTTATTTAACAGCTCCCCTAATGAGCTTGGGCTCTCTCTGTCTTGGTTACTTTTCCTGTTGCTGTGACAAAATACCCTGACAAAAGCAACTTAAGGGAGAAAGGGCTTACTCTGGCTCACAGTTTGAGGATGTAGTCCCATCAAGGTAGGGAAGTGTAGTTAGATTTTCCTGCCTGGCCCAGTCAGGACAAATCTCTCTCACCCGCCAGGCCCATAGACGCTCAGACCCAACCAAGAAAGCACACAGAAACTTACATTGTTTACAAACTGTATGGCCATGGCAGGCTTCTTGTTATCTACTTCTTCTATCTTAAATTAACCCATTTCTGTTAGTCTATACTTTGCCACGTGGCTTGTGGCTTACCAGTGTCTTTACATGTTGCTTCTCATGGCGGCGGCTGGCGGTATCTCCCTCCAGTCTTCTACTTCCCAGAATTCTCTTCTCTCTTGTCCCGCCTATACTTCCTGCCTGGCCACTGGCCAATCAGAACTTTATTTACACAGAGCGATATCCACAGCACTTCCCCTTTTCTTTTTTTTTAAGGAAGATTTTAACTTTTACATAGTACAATTACATATAACAAAACAATTATCAAGCAAGAATTACAGTTACAATATTAAATAACATATCCTATCTATCTTATATTTGTGAGTCTAAGGTTTTATATCTAACTTATCTTTTATCATAATTGAGGAAATTATAACTATCTAGTCTTCAACCACATCAAAGCCCTCAGAAGGATATAATATTACCTGAGAACCAGGAGAAAGATGCAAGCATCTTTCTTGCAAGAGTAGACAGAGACAGCTGGCAGCCTGGACAGTCACCTAATGTTCCTTTGTAAAGTTGGGGCATTTGTCTTCAGCCCACAGGGCTAGAGTCTCTCGATCACTTCTCTCAGTGTCCTGTAGAATGTCTGGCAGTTTCCTCTGCGAAGCAGGAACCTGAAGGACCATTTTGTCAAGCAAAGTTTAGTGGTCATCTTTCTATGGGTCTTCTATGTCCAGTTGATCGAACAGTCCAGGCAAGAACAGTTTCTTGCCCAAATGGCTATTTTTGCCAAGGTGAAGATAAGATATGAAGTGTCTTTAATGCCCATCTTCCTCTCTGAAGTAAATTGGTGCTGCCAGGACAGACATGTCTCACTGTCCAGAAAGTCTAAATTTTAAAAATATTTTAAATGCCATATTCTGAAGGTCTTTGAAGTATTTGAAGATTACCTATCTATCTGAAATATCTCTATGTATACCTAGAAGACTTAACTAACATGGCTATGAGTATGATTATCACAGATGATTAATTATTAATCTATTTTTAATTATCCATTACAATTTTAAATGAGCTATACAACCATAATACCTTAAATACGAGTAGAAATATATGCATAGTATAACAAAATTAACTTTAAGTTTGTATCAATAGACTAAAATCTATACCAATGTAAAACATTTTAAACAAGTTGTTGTTCTTTAGAAGTAAGTTCCTTAATCTACCCTTTTATCTTATTATATCTATATCATATCCCCTTTCCTTTTTTAGAAAGAGATCGCATTTATAATCAATCTACTTTAAAGAAAAATATTGGTTTTTCTCTGTCCCACACCAGAGGGCTCTTCTGATTTGGGACATAAGAATCTCTTAACTTTTTCTTTTAGCAATATGTCTGGGTTTAGAGAAGGAGTGAGCCAATTCCATCTCCAAAGCCAGCTTGATAATTTTGGGAATGTGGGTGTAGTTTCTCTTACTACTTCCTGCTGGAGGGGGGCGCTGTATCTTATGGGGACACAAAGAAAATTTTAGGATTATGAGTAGTCCATTAGGGTGAACCTCTGAGCCAGTTGCCTTGAAACCATTCTGGATGTCGGATCATCTGGGCCATTGTGTCATTGGAGACCTTTCAGGTGGTCTTGGCTGATCAAACCTGATGTATCTTAACCTGGAACAAATCCACAGCCTCTGGTTTTCTGTGGAAACAAAAGCAGAGACTCCTTTCCAAAGCAACATATCCTTATATCCAAATTTTGAAGTCAAGGTACCTTTAAAATTTATGTATTTGTTTAACTCAACAAATCTTTTTCTGTAGTTAAAAATCCCAAAGACAACATAAACCAGATTCTCTGTGTAATATCCATCTTTGTAAGACTGAAACTCCACTGTGGCTGCTGACTCCGCCCACCTCAGCTTCCCAACATGGCGGTGGTACACTTTATCGCCAGCTCTGGGTCTGGAGCCATGTGGACCATCAACTATCAGAAGCAGTTCTGTCAAAGCAGTGCATAGCCCAGAACCCCCCCCCCTTTTTTTTTAAACTCTCAAAGGCTAAATCCACCATGCAACAAAGCAAAGTGTTGCTTGTAGATTCCTCATTCCCACCACACTGCAGGTCAGACGCACACTCCAGGAACCCGCCATAGTAGCTCAAACCCGCTAACTTGAGGGAGACAACTAGGAAGCTGTTTTTAGTTCTCTTTTAGAATCTTTTTTCTCAGGTTTTAGGTGGAAACTCTTGCCCCACGTTGGACGCCATTTGTAGTTAGAGTTTTCCTGCCTGGCCCAGTCAGGACAAATCTCTCTTACCCGCCAGTCCCAGGGAAGTCGTAGTGGCAAGAGCTACGTCCACAGTCAGGAAGGAGTACTCAGCTAGCTTTCCACCTCAGTCAAGTGTTGACTTCCTTATGGCCAGATTGGAAGCTGAGCTGCTCCTAGGGAGAGAGCCTTAGTTCAGAATCTTAACAGGAGCCAAACCTGCTTCTTGTTCCTAGATGCCAACTGCTCACTTCTGCCTGCACTCCGCTCTCCTCAGCACCCATCCTGTTTCGTGTCGGACACTGCTCTGATGAACAGTTTTACAGCCTTTTGAGGAAACAGTCTGTAATAGGATGTCCCATTCTAACACCACTGCTGCCAGACCTGAGCACGTCTGGCGTGGCGCCTGTACCAGCGCCTGTGGAGTATGACGTGTAACTAGTTCCCTGTGCTCTTCTCCCCCTTTCAAAAGGTGCTTAGTTGCTTTTGCCCGTCTCTGCTTTCTCCACATCTTTCTGTGTCACCCCCATCCAGGTCTTTACTCCCGTCCCCTTACTCCTCTGTCTTTTGTGCTTTCCACTTTTCCCTTGCTCTGTTTCACACTCATCTTTCATCTCTAACTCGTACCTGCTCTCTGTATTTTTATTCTTTCTCCATCTTGTACCTTGTGATGCGTGTGGAGAACAAAGACAACCCAGGGGAGGAGTTCTGTCCATTTCTTCAGAGTAAGTCACATGGTGTTGGTATCAGTAGTCTCCCCTGACTCAGCTGCCTGCACATTCAGAACCTGCAGGGGAAAGAGTCTAACCTTTAGCCTGCAGTCAGTTAGGATAGAAACAGCTGCTAATCTTGGCCAGCTTGACCTTGCAAGAGTCTGTGTCCTCCGACCCATGCCCATGGCACATTCACACTTAATAAATTATGGGATGACATTCCATATTAGTCAAGTCATTAAAGGTCCGTATGATCCAGGGAAGGAGGTAGCAGCAGGTGAAGAAACTTGGGTGTCACTGTTGCTGCTGTCTTCACACTACCTCTCTAACATGAGCCTGCTGTTCCCAGGAACAGTCCTTTGCCCATAGACTCATTCTCAGTACCTCCCCCTCCCCCAAGACCTGAGAGACAGAGACACAAGATTCTACCCAGTTCTGTCCTGTTATTTCAGTGCTTTTGGTTGAATGCATCCTAGCTCCTTCCTTACCTCCTCAGTCTTCAGATCACAGTTAGAAGGACCCTTGTAATCATCTAATTCACCGACTCTCAGATGCCTAGTCCATAAGATTGTGTGGTTCCATTTTGAATATCCCCATTTTCTCTTTAGCTATCTGACCTCTTAGATTTGTGTCTACCCCAATTACCCATCATCATCTGGTTTGCCAAACAGACGGATTGAACAATGCAGAATGTATGAGTTCTGCATCTTGTGGTAGATGCTCTGTGTGTGTGCGTGTGCATGCACTAAACTACCACTTATTCTTCCAGCTGGCCAGCAGGAAAGGAGGGAATACAGACACTTTAAAAGTGGAAAGGTATTCTCTTCCCTCGAAGAGCTGATCCCTACTGGGGAAATGAGGGGTGCAGAAGTAGTACACTGAGAACCTTCAGTGCAGTGCAGGGCTTTTGAGAACCAGCTCCAGGATGAAGTGTTGGTATGTTGGTCGTGCTAGATGTGTCAAGTGTAACTTACAGTCGGTGGACGGAGTGGCTGTGTGTTGTGTGGTTTTCCTCTTGATCTTGTTGTAAGAAACTAAGCGATGATGTGTTTATGACAACTAAGATAGCTAGCCTAGAGGGAAGATCAGTAGTCAGGAGGCACTAGATCAAAGAACGCTTCCCCGGAGTTAACTGTTTCAGGTCAGGTTTTGATGAAATGGGCTCTGTGCTAGACTGCTCTGGAACTTTTCTCCATCACTCGTGTCACCCATTTCTGGAGGCTCTAGAAACTGTCCTGACAACCTTCAGTTCCAAAACCCTTTAGCATTTTTAAGTCCTTTTCCTATTTGAAACACCATTCCATCCTTATTTTCTGTACCATCACCTTTAACATCACCTCCTGAGAGTCGCTGGAGGTGATCCAGTGTTATGAGACTTCCTAAAGGCCTTCAGCTTTATCGAGCAGGGCTCAGTGGAAACCTTAGAGCCCTGATAATCCAAGGAGCTGTAAAGGAAAGCATACGCTTTTAAAATGATTTGTTTGATGCAGTCATAGCAAATCTACTTCAAGAAAGAGGCAGTACTGTGGAGCAGAGAAAGGCAGCACTGAGCGTGCTGCGGTGCTGGGGTTTGAATAAGGAGAGCCTCAGTCCTGCCATTCAGGGTGAAGAGCAGCATGTTTAGAAATGAGGGCAACTGCTGCTAGTCCGTCCTGAACCAAGTTAGGAGCAGTTTAGAAGAGAGCAGTGGTGGCTCCTTCAGGACTTCTCTACTAGCTGAAGATAATAAAAAGAGAATCCTAGATACCTTTGACCTTCAATATGTCATATTCCACATCCTGCTTCCAGGACCAATCCCCTTCTGGAAAGTTGGAGGTTGCTTTCTTCCTTCCTTTCTCCCCCACCCCCTTCAGATTTATTTTTATTACTTTTGTATGTATGAGGGGTGGGGAGAGAATGTCATATGTGTGAGGGTGCCTGTGGAGGCCAGAAGAGGATATCAGATCCCCTGGAACTGGAGTTACAGGCAGTTGTGAGCCACCATGTGGGTGCTGGGAACCAAACAGTTCTCTGCAAGCAGCCAGTGCTCTTAACTGCTGAGCAGTCCTCCAGCCTCAAGGTTTCCCTTTCTTGTTTCACAGATACCTTTTCACATTTGGGAGAAGAAAGGACTCTCCTCCAGGAGTCTCCTTTCCAGTGTTCTTTGTGAGGGATAGGAGGAAGATGACGATAAAGAATGTTTCTCTTTGTGTGAATGCTATTACCATTCAGCATTATTTAGATCTGAGAGTTGGGTTCTTTATTTTTCTCTCTCTACTTCTTCAGTTTCCTGGAAGTGGGGTAAGGGTTGGAGGAGAGGACAAATGGAAATTTCCGTTGTATCTCTCCACTGTGCAGTGGTTGAGATGGGGTTTGGGTGAGTGGGGGTGGAGTAGAGAGGGATGGAGTCAGCCCTGGAGGGAGAACTGCTGAGCTGATGGTATGGGTCTAATTATTCCTCTGCTTTGAGCTTGCCTGTAATTGTGGTTTCTGGGAGCCAGCACGTCCTGGAAATCTGCTGGAACAGCAGAGATTTGGGGTTTCCGCCTGGGATGGAGTTGAATTTTCCACTTGGAATAGCTTGCCCAGCACCCATTTATGTCAGGAGCAGGATGAAGCCCTAAAGTTCAGAAGGGACAATAATCAGTATAGTTGTGAGACATAGGGCTTCCTTTGGAACTGAGCAAGAGTTACATACTCTGAAATTCTAGACATTTTTGAACAATTCAGAGAAGCTGTAGATAGCTGGATCTGGTGAAGGGCAGATGCTGAAAAGTTAGATCAAACTCTGTCCCTTATCTCAAGCAGGGGATTTACATGTCAGTTCCTCCTTTTTATAGGGCTGTCCCTAAATAATAGTAGATGGGGAAATATTATACTAAGTCAGCAACTTAAGTTCTCATTTCTCATAGTAATAAGGTGTGGTAAGAGCTGGCATATTCTGAGCATATATTATGTATCCTATACCAAACACTTTAGTGAATTCCACCATTTAACTTCCTAATGAGACATTGCCTTAGTTATCTCAACCTCAGATGAAGTTGAAGAGGTTAAATATCTTGCCTGAGGCAAATGAGAATGCACTTCTGGGTTTGCACCTGAGACCTGAGTTCAAGTGTCAACTTCAGGTCTCATGAACCCCGGAATCTCAGCCAAGTACTTTATCTTCTATAGATATTTTCAGAGTTGCTCTGAGTATCAAATACAATACTTACTACTCAGCCTACATGCCACCCAGTATTTAGTAAATGATAAGAGGTTTTAAAAATTTCTGTAGTACTGGGTATGGAATTTGGGACCTTGTGCATGCTAGCAAGCTTTCTGTCACTGATCTTTATTCACCCATCCCTCATTTTTTTTCAGACAGGATTTCACTATGTATTTCAGGCTGGCTTCAAATTCAAGATCTTCCTGTCTCTACTTCCTACATGCTGAGATCACAGGTATGTGCACTGTATGGTCATAATTTGAAATTGAATACAAAGAAAACAAGCAGCCAATATTTGCTTCCTGAGTTTGAGATATGAGGTTTCAAAACACTGAAGTAAGTTAAGACAGATCTGTGGTAAAGTAAAGTAGATGTTGAGGACTCCATGTTTCTCTCTAGCCAAAGAACAAAGCATTGGTGAGACATTTCCCCTGTGGTACTGGGAATTAAACCCAGGGTCTCATGCATGCTAGGCAAGTGCATTTTTACTAAGCTATATCCCTAGCCTTTGAAAGCAGTGTTTATAGAAGATGTGCTCTTCTACTGAACTGCTTGGGTTCAAATACCAACTCTATCTTACTAGATGCTTGTAATCAAGTTGCCTTTCCATATTCCTGCTTCCTCGTCTGTAAAATAGCAAAGTTGTGTCCGCTCAGGGGACATCGTGAGAGTTGTTACTGAATGCCAGGACCTGGCTTGAGCATTTTAAAGGTGTGTTTTTAAATAATCCAGTCCTAGAAATCCTGTGAAGTACTATGGGTACTATTATTATCTCTGTTTTATGAATAAGGAAGCTCAGGCAAGAAATTAAGTAAACTTCTTAAGATGGCATTGCTAATAAGGGTCTGGGGCATTAAAGACTGTAGAAGAGGCTCAGGAGCCTGTGCTTGTAAGTGTGCTTTGTTTCAGTAAGTGCTTGAAAGCAGTCTACCTCTTGCTTTTATCATTACTCTGTAAGAGCTTGCTAAGCATATGCTCAGCACTGTAGGGTTGGTCAACACAGGAGATGGCAGGCAAGATTTGGGCTCTTAAGTTGTTTATTATACAGTTGGAAGGAGACATGACCAATACTGATGAAGTAATTTGAAGTAAAGTAATGCAGTATGAACTCAAAACACACTAAAAGTTAATTTCATTACTAAAAAGGTTATTGGGGAAGTTGGACCAGTTAAGAGAACTTATTGGAGATTGTTGTATTTGAATTCAGTCATAGGAAACTGTGCTGAGGGCAACAGTGAACCATTTGGAGCCCTGGGGTTTGGAAAAAGTTTGAATTTCAAAGTTACTCATTCATCATTCAACACATTTTCATTGAGTATATATTTAGACACCACACATTGAGGCTTTAATCATCCTTAGACCACATTTCTGATGATGGTTCTGTAAGATGTTATCACCCATTGATGTCATAGCCTTCTTCATTTGTCTAAGTACACTATGATGTTCAAATAGCAATTAAATCACCTAACACCCTTCTTGGGATATGTCCCTGCATTAAGCAGCACTCAGTGGAGACTGAGATCTAAGTGGATTGCTCAACTGCAATTGCTTCTCCCCATCCATCCAGATTTATCTTCTAGAGATAACTTTTGCAGATCGGCATTTTCCAAGTTGAAGTACTATTATTTCCATACTCTGGATGGGCCCTTGTTGTCATAATAAAAAATCATTATAATGTGATTTGTGTCTGGATAAAAATCAATGTATGTCCCTGGTCCCTGGGAAAGAAGTAGAGTGTATCTGGGTCATTCATTTCTTCTATCCATTACTCCCCAGCACACCATACTTTAGAACTAAGACTGTACTCAAAATTCTCAGACCCATAGTGTACCGTATTTAAACCTCTCTGCTACCTGATAATAAACTTAGTCAAATTGCATGCTCTAAAGCATGCAAATTGTCATTTATGTTAATCTATGGAAAGTACTATAAGCCCACATTCCTGAACCAGTAATTTTTGTCTTAATACTCTTTTCATTGTTCCCCTCAAAATAAAATTTGATTCAATAGAAGAGAGTGTGTGTGCATGTGTGTATATGTGTGTGTCACAGCAACATTGGCGGAAGTAGCAGAAGCTGTTTTATAAACCCCTTGTCTTCCACAAAATGGCCTTGGACCTCCCCCAGTAGAAGACAGCAGTTGATTTCCTCTTCATGTGAACAGACTAGCCCTGCAGACTTGAGAGACCTGGATGGGCAAGACTACTGGAGCATTCTCTTGGTTTGTAGCCTGCCTGTTCCACCTATAGTCAGGCAGGCACAATCTGAGTTTGTTGCTGTGGACTATCTTAGGCTAGTGTGGTAGTCTGAATGTAATTGGCCCTTATAATCTCATAGGCAGTGACACTATTAGGAAGTGTGGCTTTGTTGGAGTGAGTATGGCCTTGTTGGAAAAAGTGTATTACTAGGGGGCAGGCTTTGAGGTTTCATATGCTCAGGATACCTCCCAGTGTCCCAGTTGACTTCCTGTTGCCTGCAAGATGTAGCAGTCTCAGCTCCAGCACCACATCTGCCTGCACACTGCCATGATGATAATGGACTGAAAATCTGAAACTGTAAGTGAGCCATTTCAATTAAGTGTTGTCTTTGTAAGAGTTGCTGTGGTCATGGTGTTTCTTCACAGCAATAAAAACCTTAACTAAGAGAGAAGTTGGTACCAGTAACTGGGATATTGCTGTGATAGGCCTGATCATGTTTTTGTTAGGACTAATAGGACTTTGGGACTGTGGATTAGAAAAGCAGTTGAACTCGTTAAGTGTTGCTTAATGGGCCATACTGGTAGTAGCATTGAGACAGTGGTGTTGAAGTGATTTGATGAACTGTGGGGGACTTGCTGAAGAGGTTACAGAGGAGAAGAATTATTGGTGAAATTATTGAGGCCACTCCACGTAGTTAAAAGGGGGGTTTATTTTGTGGGGTAACTTACAAATGAAGGGGTAGGTTGCAGGGTCTGGCAAAGGTATAGCACAGTCCAGTGGTGTTCTCTGGAGAACTCTGCTTGGTCTACCTCCAGCGTCCAGGGTCCGGGAACCAAGAGAGCGACCTCCTCCCGATCCTTGGTCTTCCGCTTCCTCCTCCGCCCTGCCTTGTGGGTGTGACCATTACTAAAGCCTCAATGGGGGTTGGAACTTCCAGGCCAATGCTGGGATGGCTATCCACTGCAAAGAATTTTAGTATGTTGCCTAGAGATCGTTCTTGTGATATTTTGGTGAAGAAAGTGGCTGTTTTTTGCCCTTGTTCAAAGAGGCCTAGTAGAAAGGCCATTGTGTGAAGTTGTGAAATTGAATCCTGGATTGCCTTGGAGACCCCAAGATGTTGGAAGTGCCAGAGTTGTGGGATACCTGCCGAGGAGAGCTGCTAATAGGGAGTGGAATTCATCCCAAAAGAAAGAAGTGTGTTACAGTCAACAAAGCTGAAAGGGGTTGGAGATCTGAGGAGCATTTTGACATCAGACATGGAGATGCAGAGTATGGAGTTTGCCCAGCTGGTTTTCAATCTTGCTTTGGTCCAGTATATCCTCACTATGCTCCCTTCCCTATGTTTTGGAACAGTGATGTCCTGTGCCATTACATATTGGAAGTATGTGATCTGTTTTTTGATTTTGATTTTACAGGGGATTATAATTAAGAGATTGTATGCATCTCAGAAGAGACTTTGATCTTTGGACTTTTAAATGTTGTTGAGACTGTGATGGACTATGGGGACTTTTTTTTTTTAAACTTAATTTATTTTATGTACATTGATGTGAAGGTGTCAGATCCCCTGGAACTGGAGTTACAGACAGTTGTGAACTGCCATGTGGGTGCTAGGAATTGAACCCAGGTCCTCTGAAAGAGCAGCCAGTGCTTTTAACTGCTAAGCCATCGCTTCAGCCCCAACTATGGGGAGACTTTTGAAGTTGGACTAAATGCATTTTGCATTATGATATTGTTACAAGCTTATGGGGGCCAGGGAGTGGAATGTGGTAGTTTGAATGTAATTGGCCCCCATAATCTCATAGGGAGTGGCACTGTTAGGAGACGTGGCTTTGTTGGAGTAGGTGTGGCCTTGTTGGAAGAAGTATGTCACTGGGGGGTGGGCTTTGAGGTTTCCTGTGCTCAGGATACCACCCAGTGTCTCAGTTGACTTCCTGTTGCCTATAAGATGTAGCACTCTCAGCTCCAGCACCACATCTGCCTGCATGCTGCCATGTTCTCTGTCATGACGATAATGAACTGAACCTCTGAAACTGTAAGCAAGCCACCCCAATTCAGTGTTTTCCTTATAAGAGTTGCTGTGGTCATGGTATCTCCTCACAGCAGTGAAGACCCTAACTAAGACAGCTAGGTAGGTTTGTTCTGTAGACAGTGCCTTATTTCTGTCATGCCAGCTTGTCTGTCAGCCTGAAGGGATGGTGAGGATCAGAAAGAAACAGAAAGATCTCTTGCTGATGGAACTGTAACAAGAGCTTCAGAATCTGGCTACAGGAGAAATCAGTTCAATTTTTCCTGGTTAGCCTTCTGTCAGTATCCTAACCAAATATGTGTTAAATTGGAAAATCCATGAGGGACAAAGAATTATGCAGTATTAGAACAAGAAAGGGCCCATAATAATTTGTCTCACCCTCTCACTGAAGGAAAGACAAACCAAGGAAAGAAAAGAAAGGGTGGATTGAGTTCCTACCCTATCAATTAATAGTTTTTCTCAATCTCATTACTTCATCTGTAGAAGAAAGTAGCTGTGTTATTGTCAGGATTATATGAATTCCTGATTCATATTAATGCTTGTTATTTACCATTTCTTCTGACTTTTCATGGACATATAAAAAGACATAGAGTTGGTTTAGAACCCAGGTATCTCACTGAACCCTATCCACTTGCTTCCAGGGTTTGTTCCTTCTCCTGTGGCAGCCTCGTTGATTTTTCTCCTCTGGGCTTTGTCTCCCTTAACCGCTCTCAGGCAGATCTTAGATCTTCTGACACTTGGTTTGCTTATGCTGTCAACTTGTACAGCTTGTAAGTGGTAGAATTGGTACCAATGTCCCAGTCTCCTTATCTCCAGATGCTATCTTAGATACTGTTCTTTTCATCAAAGGTAATCATTTGCTGGAGGACACACAACAAAAACAAATTAATGTTGATTAAACATGATGGACAGTAGTGAACCATCTATGTCAGAGATCTCTAAGATGGGCATATCTATGTTGGATAACTCAATTTATGTATTTTGTTTTACATGACAGGTTGTAATTGTTTTGGCAGCAGTAAACTAATTATATTTGTCTTCAGACCCTATAACAAGAATAGCAGCCTTTTATAAAGTATTACTACTATATGCTAGATACTTATTAATTATGCCAGTCTTGTTTGTTTTTGAGATTGTCTCACTGTGTAGCCCTGGCTGATCTAGAACTCAACTGTGTAGACAAGTCGGGCATCAGAATCTCAAAGATCCACGTCTCTGCCTCCTGAATTCTGGAATTAAAAATACGCACCACCAGAGCTGGAGAGATGGCTTAGCGGTTAAGAACACTGGCTATTCTTCCAGAAGTTCTGAGTTCAATTTCCAGCAACCACATGGTGGCTCATGACCATCTGTAATGAGATCTGGTGCCCTCTTCTGGCTTGCAAGCATGTATGTAGGCAGAACACTGTATACATAATAAATAAATAAATCTTTAAAAAAAAATATGCACCACCACACCTGGATGTGCCAGTTTTTAAGTAGTGCTGTATGATGGTTAGTTAGTATTATAGTTTTGTAGATAAGAAAACTAAAGTATGCAGAAAGTAAATTATTTGCCTTAAGTCACAGATATCAAAGGTAAAACCAGGGTGCAAACCCATTCTGTTTAATTCCACAAGCTACCACACTGCTCCTTGATAATAATTTGAATTAGCAGACGTAGCTCAGTGAGCTTTATATGAAGAATATGTAACAAATGAAGTAGAACCCATTGAAGGAGCTAGGGAGATAGTTCAATGGTAAAGCACTTACCACACAAGGATGAAGACTGGAGTTCAGAATCCCCAGCCCCCACATGAATGTCAGCTAGGTGTAGGAGCCCTCCTGAAATCCCAGAGCTCAAGAGGCAGAAACAGTGAATCCTTGGACCAAGATGGCTAACTAGACTTGCCAAATCAGCAAGTTCTGGGTTCTAGTGAGAGGCCCAGTCTCAATATGTTTACTGTGGGGAACAATTGAGGAAGACAATTTGACATCAACCTCTGGCCCCTAACACACATTCCCTCACACACACACACACACACACACACACACACACACACACATCCACATGTACTGGAGATTCACACATGAGCATTCATACATAAGCACACATAGCAAATTTACATACACACACAAAAGAAACCCCATAATGATATCTAATACTTTGTGTGGTAGTTTTACTTTTTAAAGCTTGTTTATTTTTATTTTATATTTATTAGTGTTTTGCCTGTGTGGGTATCTGTGCACCGTGTGTGTGTCGTGCCCATAGAAGCCAGAATAGTGTGTTAGATCCCCTAGAACTGGAGTTACAAACAGTTATAAGCTGATAGATGCTAAAAATCAAACCTGGGTCCTCTAGAAAAGCAGCCAGTTCTCGTAACTACTGAGCCATCTCTCCAGTCCCCTGTATGCTAATTTAAAAAATTAGGAAAAATATTAACTGTGAGTCTGTTCTAATAAAAACTGGTAGGCCATTGTAGGGTTAGAAGAGTGAAGAGACAATGCACAGCCCAGAGCTCTCTTGATTTTTTTTTTGTATGTTTCTTTAGATGATATTTTTCCTTTGTTTATTCATCTGTTGACAGTCATCTAGGTTTCATCCATAAATTGAATATTCTGAATAATTCTTTGGTAAACATGAATAAGCAAGTAACTCTAAGCTTTGCTGACTTACACACCTTTAGAATGTTCCAAAAGAGGTACAGATGGCCCAGAGAACAGTTCAACTTTTATCAACTGAAGCAGCCATATTTGGCCCCTCACAGTGACTGCTTTAGTTTCAACTCAATACTAGAAATGTGTATAGGCTCTCTCTTCCCTCTGTACATGCTCACTGAGTTTTCTTTTTTCTCAGTTATATTGCAGCTTTTACTTTTTTTTCCTTAAGAATTTTTACAATGCATTTTAATCATATTTACCTCCTCCCAGCCCCTCCCAGATCTATCCTCATTCCATACCCATCCAACTATATGCATTCTTTATTACCCCCATGATTGTCTCTCATTTGAAAAGAACAGGGTTCTAAGAGATAACAACCAAACACAACAACATAGTAAGATAAAATAAAAACCATTACATTGAGGCTGAACAAGACAACCCAAAAGAAGGAAACAAGCCCCAGGAGCAGGCACAAGAATCAAAGACCCACTTATTCACACACTGAGGAGTTCCATAAAAATACTAAGCTGAAAGCACTAATATATACACAGGTCCTGGTGCAGATCCTGTGCTTGCTGCTTCAATCTCTGATTTCATATGAGCCTTGCTCAGTTGATTTAGAGGGTCTTGTTCTTCTGGTGGCCTCCATCCCCTCTGGTTCTTACACTCTTTCCACCTCCTTTCCTCTGGGTTCTCTGAGGAGAGGGATTTAATGGAGACATCCAATTTAGAGCTCTGTGTTCCATGGAGTCTCTCTCAGCGTAGTGTCTAGCTATGAGTCTCTGCATCTGTTCCCATCTCCTATAAGAGGAAGCTTCTCCGGTGATGACTGAATAAGGCAGTGATCTGAGTAGAGCAGAATATCATTGGGAGTCATTGTATTGATCCCCTTTTTGTTCTCTTTTTTTTGACCAGTAGTGTTTGGCTTTTTCCCAGGTCCCTGGGCTATCTAGTCTCTGGTTCTTGGTCACCCATGCAGTGTCGGATATGGGTTCTATCCCAAAGACTAGGCTTTCAGTCAAGTCAGACATTGGTTCATTACTCCCACAAGTTGTGTGCCACCATGTTCTATCTTGCAGGCAAGGCAGATTGAAGGTCAAAGGTTTTGTGGCTAGGTTGGTGTTTACATTTCTCTTTTGGTAACCTACAGAGTACCTTCCTGCACCAAAGACTCTAGAACATAGGGGTGAAGGCTTCAGCTTTACTTCTCCATGTTCAATGAGTTGTGTGAGAGTTGTTCTCAGCGATGGGATCCTGCTGTCCGTTTGCAGAAACAACCTGTTGTCTTAGCAATGGCCTGGGTTGTTTGAGGATTTCCATGGGACCCCCTTGCCAACAACTCAATTGAATGCAGCCCAATCCCAGTAACTAGAAGCCTCATTTGGTGACAAGAAATGGCCAGTTGGGATTCTATATCCTTCATTATTAGGAGACCTCATAGGATTGCCTTCATATATTTTAGGAAGTTTCCACTGTACTAGGTTTCCGTGTCATCCCTCAAATGCTCATCAATTCCAGCTGTCTCTCCCTGCATTCTCTCCCTCATCCCTAACTTCCCTTCTCATCCCCACCTATTCTCCCTTTTCCCTCCCCTCCTGTCCCCAGTCCATCTGTAAAATCTGTTTCCCCCTCCTATATAGATTTGCCCCACCCCCAGTCCCTTCCTCCATACATAACCTCTCTGGGACTATGGATTGTAGCTTAGTTATCATTTATTTATTTAATGGCTAATATCTGCATATAAGTAAATACATACCATATTTCTCTTTCTCAGTCTGGGTTACCTCACTCAAGGTGAGTTTTTTTCTAGTTCTATCCATTTGCCTCCAGATTTCATGGTATAATTTTTTTTTAACAATTGACTAATATTCCATTGTGTTAAATAACCACATTTCACATTTTCATTATCCATTCTTCTGTTGAGGGACATCTAGGTTGTTTCCAGTTTCTGGATATTATGAAGAAAGTCTCAATGAGCATGGTTAACCAAGTGCCCTTTGTGGTAGGATGGAAGAATGAAACATCTTTTGGGTATATGCCCAAGAGTGGTACAGTTGGGTCTGGAGATAGATCAATTCCCAACTTTCTGAGGAACTGCCATATTGGTTTCCATAGTGATTGTACAAGTTTGCACTCCCACCAGCAATGGCTGAATGTTCCCCATTCCACATCCTCGCCAGCATGAGCTGTCACTTGTGTTATTCATCTTAGCCATTCTGACAGGTGTGAAATGGAATCTCAAAGTAGTTTTGGTTTGCATTCCCTCAATAGCTAAGGATGTTAAACATTTCTTTAAGTGTTTCTCAGCCATTTGAGTTTCCTCTATAGAGAATTCTCTTTCGATCTGTACTCCATTTTTAATTGGATCATTTGGTTTTTTGATATCTGGTTTTTTAAGTTCTTTATATCTTTTGGAAGTGAAATTGGTAAAAATCTTTTCCATTCTGTAGACTGTTGCTTTGTATGAATGACAGTGTCCCTTGATTTACAGAAACTTTTCAGTTTCGTGAGGTTCCATTTATTAATTGTTGATCTTAGTATGTAGTCAGACTTTCCTTTGAGCCACCAGCTTGCTCCCAAATAATGATATAGAGACTTTTTGTTAATTATGAAAGCTTGGCCTTTTGCTTAGGCTTGTTTAACTAGCTCTTATAACTTAAATTGACCCATTTTTATAAATACATGTTCTGTTACAGCATGATGTTACCTCTCTTTCATCTTGTACCTCCTGTTTCCTCTCAGTCTGTCTGGCAGTTCCGCCCTTCTTCCTCCCAGAGTCCTTGTGGTGATATATTGTGTACCCTGATAAATTTGCCTGAGGATCAGAAGACAGAGCCAGCCACTAGATTAGAAATGGAGCCAGGCAGTGGTGGCACACACCTTTAATCTCAGCACTTGAGATCTCATGCCTTTGCTTGGGAAGCATACACACCTTTCATCCCAGGAAGTGATATGGCAGGGCAGAGAAAGGTATATAAGGTGTGAGGAAACAGGAACTATTTTTGTTTGTTTGTTTGTTTGTTTTTTGAGACAGAGTTTCTTTGTGTAGTTTTGGTGCCTGTCCTAAATCTCGCTCTGTAGATCAGGCTGACCTTGAACTCAAAATATCCAATTGGCTCTGCCTCCCAGGTGCTGGGATTAAAGGCATGTGCTGCTACTGCTGCCACCGAACCTGGAATTCACTCTCTTTAGGCTGAGGATTTTATAGAGATAAGAACTAGTGGTTGGCTGCTCTGCTTCTCACCTTTCACCCTGATATCTGGCTCTGTTTTTTTTTTTTTTATTAAAAGACCATCTAAAATTCAAACAAGTCCTCTCTGTCCCCAGAAGTCCCACCTAACCTCTTACCTAGCTATTGGCTATTTAGATCTTTATTAAACCAATCAGAGGCGCCTTGGCAAAGATATATTTTTACAGTGTAAACAAATATTCCACAACATTAGTGCTTGAGCTATTGGTGTTCTGTTCAGAAAGTCTTCTCCTGTGCCAATGTGTTCAAGGCTATTCCCCACTTTTTCTTCTATCAGGTTCAGTGTATCAGGTTTTATGTTGAGGTCTTTGATCCATTTGGACTTGAGTATTGTGCAGGGTGATATGTGTGGGTCTATTTGCATTTTTCTACATGCAGATATCCAGTTTGGCCAACACCATTTGTTAAAGATGCTGTCTTTTTTTCCACTGTGTATTTCTGGATGTGTGTGTGTGTGTGTGTGTGTGTGTGTGTGTGTGTGTGTGTGTGTGTATTTATGTCTGGGTCTTCAGTTTGTTCCACTGATCATCATGTCTGTTCTTATGCCGGTACCATGCAGTTTTTATTGCTATATCTGTAGTATAACTTGAATCAGGAATAGAGAGACCTCTAGTAGTTCTTTCATTGTTCAGGATTGTTTTAGCTATCCTGTTTGTTGTTGTTGTTGTTTTAATGTTTTCATTTTAAGCTGAGAATTGTCCTTTCAAGGTCTATGAAGAACTGTTTTGGAATTTTGATGGAGATTGCATTGAATCTATAGATTGCTTTTGTATAGGATGACCATTCTTATTATGTTAATCCTACTAATTCATAAGCATAGGAGATCTTTCCATCTTCTGATAGCTTCTTCAATTTCTTTCCTCAAAGACTTGAAGTTCTTATCATAAAAGTCTTTCTCTTGCTTGGTTAGAGTTACCCAAGATATTTTATATTATTTGAGACTGTTGTGAAAGGTGTTGTTTCCCTGATTTCTTTCTTAGTCCATTTGTCATTTGTATATAGAAGGGCTACTTATTCTTGTGAGTTAATTTTGTATGCAGCTGCTTCTGTTTCTACAACTGAAAAACAAAGTTTATTTAAAAACAAAAACAAACAAACAAACAAACAAACAAACAAAAAACCTGTAGAAGTTCAGCTGTAGAAATTCCCTGGGGTTGCTTACGTATACTATCATATCGTCTGCAAATAAAGATACTTTGACTTTGACTTCCTCCCTTCCTATTTATATCCCCTGATCTCCTTCAGTTGTCCTAATGCTCTAGCTAAGACTTCAAGTACTGGGGCTGGAGAGATGGCTCAGAGGTTAAGAGCACTGGCTGTTCTTCCAGTGGTCCTGAGTTCAATTCCCAGCAACCACATGGTGACTCACAACCATGAGATCTGGCACCCTCTTCTGTTATGCAAGTACACATACAGGCAGAATACTGTATATATAATAAATAAATAAATCTTTAAAAATATTTTTTAAAAAAGACTTCAAGTACTATATTGAATAGGTATGGAGAGACAGACAGCCTTGTCTCATTCCTGATTTTAGTAGAATTGCTTTGAGTTTCTCTGCATTTAATTTTATGTTGGCTATAGGCTTGCTGTGAACTGCCTTTATTATGTTTAAGTATGTTCCTTATATCCCTAATCTCTCCAGGATTTTTATCATGAAGGGATGGTAGATTTTGTTAAAGGCCTTATCTGCATATCATGAAATGACCATGTGGTTTTTTTCCTTCAGTTTGTTTATAAGGTGGGATACATTTATTGATTTTTGTATATTGAACCATTCCTGAAGCTTGATCATGGTGGATGATGATCTTTTTGATGTATTCTTGGATTTGGTTTGCAAGTGTTTTATTGAGCATTTTAGCATCTATGTTCATAAGAGAAACTGGTCTGAAATTCTCTTTCTTTGTTGGATGTGTATGTGGTTTGGGTCTCAGGGTGACTGTGGCCTTGTGGAATGAATTAGGTAATTTTACTTCTGTTTCTATTTTGTGGAATAATTTGAAGAGTTTTGGTACTAACTCTTCTTTGAAAGTCTGGTAGAAATCTTTGCTAAACCATCTGGCCCCTTTTTTTTTTTTTTTGCTGGGAAATTTAATGACTGCTTCTATTTCACTAGGGGATATTGATCTATTTAAATTGCTTATCTGATCTTGATTTAACTTTGATATGTAGTACCTATCAAGAAAATTACCCATTTCTTTTAGATTTTTCCAATTTGGTGGAGTACAGGTTTTTCAAGTATGTCCTTCTGATTCTGTGGATTTCCTCAGTGTGTGTTGTTATGTCCCCCTTTTCATTTCTGATTTTGTGAATTTGGATATTCTCTCTCTGCATCTTAGTTAGTTTAGGTTTGTCTATCTTGTTGATTTTCTCAAAGAACCAACTCTTTGTTTCATTGATTCTTTGTATTGTTCTCTTTGTTTCTATTTTATTCATTTCAGCCCTCAGTTTGATTATTTCTTGCCATCTACTCCTCCTGGATGTGATGGCATCTTTTGTTCTAGAGCTTTTAGGTGTGCTGTTAAGTTGTTAGTATGAGATCTCTCCGGTTTTTTTCTTCCTTCCTTCCTTCCTTCCTTCCTTCCTTCCTTCCTTTTTTCTTTTTCTTCTTTTTATGTAGGCACTTAGTGCTGTGAGCTTGCCTTGTGTCCTATAAGTTTGGGTATGCTGTGTATTCATTTCCATTGAACTCTACAAAGTTTTTCTTTCTTGTTTTTTGTCTTGACCCATTTTTATTCGGTAGACAGGTGTGCAGTTTCCTTGAGTTTGTGAACTTTCTATTGTTTCTGTTGTTGTTGAAATCCAGCTTTAATCCATGGTGGTCTGATGGGATGCAGGGAGTTATTTCTATCTGTCTTGCATCTATTAAGACTTGCTTTGTGTCCTAGTATGTGGTCAATTTTGACAAAAGTCTCATGAGGTTCTGAGAAGAAGGTATATTTTGTGTTTTTGTGAAATGTTCTATAAATATCTGTTAGATCCATTTGGTTTATAGTGTCTGTTAGCTCCAGTATATCTCGATGTTTATTTAGTTTTTGTCTGGTATTGGTATTGAAGTCTCCACTATCAATGTGTGTGGGTCAATATGGGATTTAAGCTGTAGTAGTGTTTCTTTTACAAAAGTGGGTGCTGTGTGTTTAGAGCATAGATATTAAGAATTGAAACATCTTAGTGGATTTTTCCTTTGAAGAATATGAAGCATCTTTCCCCATCTCTTTTGATTAGTTTTGCTTTGAAATCTACTTTGTTAGATATTAAAATGGCTAGACCTGCTTGGTTCTTAGATCCATTTGCTTGGAATATCTTTTTCCAACCCTTTATCCAGAGTATATGTCTAGCCTTGATGTTGAGGTGTTTTTCTTGGATACAGCAGAAGAATAGATCCTGGTTTTGTATCCATTCTGTTAGTCTGTTGTGTCTTTTTATTGGGGAATTGAGTCCATTGATATTGAGAGATACCAGGATTGTTGATTCCTGTTATTCTGTTGGTGGTGCTGGTGGTGGTGGTGGTGCTGGTGGTGGTGTAGTATGTGTGTTTGTGGGGGTGTATGTGTTTGTGCTTCTCTCCTTTGGATTTGCTGGTGTGAGATTATTTATTCCCTATGTTTTTATGGGTGTAGTTAAACTCCTTAGGTTGAAGTTTTCTTTCTAGCACCTTATTATGTAGGACTGAGTTTGTAGAAGGATAGTGTTTAAATTTGGCTTTTGCTGCTATAGTAATCTGGGCTGCTACTGTGGTCTCTTTGAGTCTGCAACACATCTATCTGTCCAGGCCCTTCTGGCTTTTAGAGTCTCTATTGAGAAGTCAGGAGATAGTCTATTAGGTCTGCCTTTATATGGTACTTGGTCTTTTTCCTTTGCAGCTTGTCATATTGTTTCTTTGTTTCTGTGTTTAGTGTTTTGATTATTATGTGTTGAGGGAACTTTTCTGGTCCAATCTATTTGGTTCTGTATGCTTCTTGAACCTTTATAAACATCTCCTTCTTTAGGTTAGAAAAATTTTCTTCTATGATTTTTTTTTTAATATTACTTGGCTGCTGGGCAATGATAGAGCATGCCTTCAATCCCAGCACTTGGGAGGCAGAGGCAGGCATATCTCTGTGAGTTTGAGGACCAGCCTGGTCTATATAGAGTGAATTCCAGGACAGCCAGGGCTACACATGAAAACTTGTCTCGAAAAACAAAACAAACAAAAATTCCTGGGCCTTTGAGCTGTGATTCTTCTCCTTCTTCTATTCTTAGTATTCTTAGGTTTGGTCTTTTCATAGTGTCCCAGATTTCCTGGACGTTTGTGTTGACTTTTTAATTTAACATTTTCTTTGACCATTTCTTCTATCATATCTTCAACATTTGAAATTCTCTCTTCCATCTCTTGTATTCTTTCTTTTTTTAAGGTGGCCTTTTTCTTTTTATTAGATTTATTTATTTATTACATATGCAGTGTTCTGCCTCATGTATCACTGCAGGCCAGAAGAGGGCACCAGATCTCATTACAGATGGTTGGGAGCCACCATGTGGTTGCTGGGAATTGAACTCAGGACCTCTGGAAGAACAGCCAGTGCTCTTAACCTCTGAGCCATCTCTCCAGCCCCCATCTCTTGTATTCTCTTGGTGAAGCTTGTCTTTGTAGTTCCTGTTTGAATTCCTAAAATTTTCATTTCCAGAATTCCCTCAGTTTGGGTTCCCTTTATGGATTCTGTTTCCATTTCTAGGTTGTGAAAAGTTTTCTTCATTTCCTTCCACCATTTGTGTTTTCCTGGATTTCTTTCTTTCAGAGGTTTATCAACTCCCTCTGTAAGGCCCGCTGTCGTCTTCATACAGGCAGTGGTACGGTGGTGGTCTTGTGCTTCAGCTGTGTGGGAATACTCGGGGCCTGCTGTGGCAAGATAACTGGGCTCTAGTGGAGACATGATGCCCAGCTGTTGTGTTTTTACACTGGCATCTGGGCATCAGGGATGAGATGATTATAGGTCTAGGTGTTGGTTTCTAGGTTTCTCTTGGTTGAGTGGATATTCTGTTCCTTGTTTTCTGTTTCCTCCCTGGATTTCAGAGAGTATGATGGCTTTATGTTGCCTGGTAGGAAATTGTCTTTGAACTTGATAGTTGTTGTCACTGAGGGTTCCAGGTATGTGTTTCTGTGTGTTGGGAGCTGACACTTAGGAGTGGGGAGAGGCTAGGAGTCTGAAAGGGTTCCAGGAAGGAGGAGAACAGAGTGTACAAACAGGGTCTGCTTATTTTGTCTCCTTAGAGTTGGGGGAGACAGTGAAGAGAGGTCACCCAGAGAATCGGCTATAGTACTGGGGATGAGACAGACACATTGGCTCTAGAGAGACAGAAGGAGAGGGGAAGATCTACAGCCTACCTGCTTTTTTGGCAGGGTGGTTTTGGTTTAGCAGGAGTAGCTACCTTGGGGGCTGGGATAAAGCAACAAGTGAGGAGAGGAAGCTTAGGCGGGGAAGGTCTGTGGGCTCCACGGGAGATGGGGACAGAGGAGAGGAAGGCTGAAGCTGGTGTTCTGTTGCAGAACTAGAGACAGGACTGGGAGATTGGGTTTGGAAGAGAGGAGGGAGTGGGGAAGGTCTTCATGTAGTGTGTCTGTTTCCCAGTCTGGTCAGCTAGCGTGTTGGAGGCTGGAATACTAGAATGAGTTGGGGGAAGGAAGGTTGAGGAGGAGATCTTTGTGATCCATCCATTGGGCATGGGGTCAGAGAGGAATGGGAGACCGAAGCAAATTTCTGCTACAGAGCTGAGGATGAGACTGGGGGCTTGGATCTGGAGAAGCAGAAGGAGACCTGTGGCCTACCTGTTACCCTGACAGGATCAGCCCTTAGGTTAGCAGGGGTGCCTGCTGTTGAGACAAAACAACTAGTAGGGAGAGGGAGGCTAGAAGGTGAAGATGTGTGGGATCCACAGGAGATAGCAGGAGGGCCAGGGAAGGGTGCCAAGCCGTTCTGCTGCATAGCTGGGCATGAGACTGGGGGATTGGATCTAGGAGAAAGAGAGAGAAGAAAAATCTGCAGGTGGCCTACCTGGTTTTCTGGTAGGCGAGGCCTGTGGGCAATACAGGTTTTGACTGCTAGGAGTTGAAGTTGACCTTCAGGACATCCCGGGCCAACCAACACAGGAGTATAGTTGGCAGCTACATGGAAGATGCTTTGCAGAAGTACCTGCTGGGTGCGGTAGGGACAAGTTAACCGGAAGAGTCACTCTCCCTTCCTTTAGTCTGAAGGGCTAGAGGCTCTGATTGTAGAAAAGGGCAGAGCATGGTTCATCTGGGCAGAGTTGGCTAGACCAGGGCTGTTCAATGGAAACAACGCTGTGATTTAAATTTGTAGTAACCACATAAAAGTGGTAAGAGACAGGTGAAATTAATTTTAGTGGTATGCATTTCATTTAACTGATTACATTCAAAATGCTATTATTTCAATATAAGAGGGTTATTGAGACCTTTTATTTTTTACACTCAATCATTGAAATCTGGTATGCATTTTATTTTTGCAGCATATTTCTGTATGAAGCAGGTACAGTTTGTCGGGTACTCTTAACACATACTGTTCAGTGCAAGACAAGGCCATAAGAGCACCCACATCAGCTCCCGACAGCCTGCCTATAGAGGACTCTCCCTGCCTTTCTAGCATGTTCTGACTGATAGTCCTCTCCTGCAGGTGTGTGTCCTCTGCCCTACTTGGTCTCTGGGCTCTGGTGGTTTTTCATCAGTACACTCTGGTCACTGGTAGTCAGGCTCACCTTTTTAAAAAAACTGTCTGATCTTACTAGATACGTGCTATGCCTCTAAGTAAAACCACATCTCTTCCACGTGAGGATTATATGTGTAGAACCTGTCCCAGTCCTGATGTCTTGCTTCCTCCCCTTGCTGTGCTGCTTTTCAACTTGCAGTGCTGTTGATATGCTAGAGATCACTTAATTTTCATAGCTGCCATATGAGATAGGTAGGGCAGAGAAAGTAAACCATTTATCCACATTATTTAGCTAGAGAAACAGACTTGAGGAACTTCACGAGTTTCATAAGATTCTCCCAATAAGCAGCAGAACTAGGCTGGAAACTCATGTCCTTGAGAATTTTTCCAATTCTATCTCTTGCTAGTTCCATTTCCTTTCTCTTTCTGACAGCTCGCCAGGGTTGCTGTGTCTTTTACTTTTTTCTGTGCCTGTATATGTTATTTCCTCCCTGTGTGTCCTTCCACAACAGAGCTACTGCCAGAATCCTGTCCTTTCCTGAGTGCCCGGGGCAAAATCCAGCTCTTTACACATCCTACTTTGGCCAGTCAATTCTCAGCTATAATATGTAGTTATAACACATTTAAACATGTTTTTTGCTTGCTTAGCAGATGCCTCTCTGATTAGTGTATGGGACTGCATCCTTTTCTAGTGGAAGATGACACATTTAGGTATCCTTACAGTGGCTCGTATTTCTTCCCTTCTTTCCCATGGAAAGCCCTCCTACTTCATTTAGTCTTTATTAAAGCTATGAAGTTGTGAATTTTGTTCTAATTTATATGCATGGAAGAGGTCACCCAAAGCCAGACATGCTTTTGATACCTTGATGCCTCAAATTTTGTTGCCTGTATTACTGATTACAAATGTGTCCTATATTATGTCTTCTGGGACCACTGTCTGCTTTAGAGTGCAAGACATGACCAGGGGTGAACTAGAAGGGTAATACTAATCAAAAAGCACTCATATAACAATTTAGTTCGTGTTGAAGTTGGCACTGTAGAGGAAGGGTTTGGGGAAGGCCAGTGTAGCTTCCCTGAAGTAGACCTAAAGCTGAATCCTAAAGAATGAATGAGTCTCAGAGAGTTGAAAACTTGTCAAGGGGAGCGAAGCGAGAGTAAGGAACTTGTAAAGTTCCTGCAAACCATGCTTAAAAAACATCAATTAAAAAATAATAGTAATAACAGGAACCTCTAGGCTGGGCATGGTGGCATACGCCTTTAATCCCAGCACTCAGGAGGCAGAGGCAGGTGGATCTCTGTGAGTTTGGGCCATGGTGATTTCCAGCATAGCCAGAGCTACAGCGGGACCCTGTCTCAAGGATACAAAAACAGGGAACCTCTGCAGGGTGTTGAATGTTCTGACTCATTTCTCTAAAGGACAACTGTGAGGGACAAACATTAGCTTCTACAAGAGTTGAGGCTGAAAATGGATGGGAGGAGGCCAGGTCTTCCAAGGTGAAATCAAAGGTGCCCTATGCCATTGTAGAGGCCATGGAGGTGGATTCCTGGGATGCCAGGCAGTCTTCTGAGAAGCTCAGTTGATTCAGTTACAGATCAAGGAACTTGAATTTCCGGCATGGGCCTGCATAGCACTGTTGGAGAAGAGAGCGTGTGGCCAGAAGCAGGGCTGGGCTGAGGCTAAGGACACTGGCTTCAGTTATAACATTCTAGCTTTAAGGGGTTGCTGAAGGTGATCTGGTCTTTTTTTTCCCCATAGCCTTTGAGAAAGCTACTGGTACCACATTTTGTTGTTGTTGGAAATCAGAATTGGGGGAGGGGCAGTGACTTGCCTGAGACACAGCCAGGAAAGGACTGAACCTAGACTTGGGATTGTGTTTTAACTACAGAAGCTGTGGGGGTGGGAGGGATGTTGTTGATTTGTTGTGTTGTGGTTTGTACTGTGTGTTCAAGGAGGAGTGTATGTGCCCATGCATGCATGTGTGAAGGCCAGGGGTAAACTGCTGGTGTCATCACCTGTTGTCCAACTTAGTTTGTGAGACAGGCTCACTGACTGGCTAGAGGCTGGCCCGTGAGCCCCTGGGTTATCCTAGCCCTTCCTCCGAGCACAAAGTACATCTGAGTGTTTTGAGGCATCTCCCCCAGCCTCTAAAGCTGTGTTTTTAAAACCATGTCATACTGTTCTGTGCTCTGGTGTTGACAAACTAACCAACCCTCAGCATGCGAGTTCTGCCTGCCTCCTCCACACACACTTATCTGTTAAGCTATTGCTCTGCTAGCCAAATCCTCCTCCTCTAATACCCTCCTGAAATTAATTAGAAAGGAGAGCTTTCCTGGCCATGGCCTCCCTGGGACTGGAGGTCTGTGGATTTTGTTCACCTTCCACGTACAGTACCCTTGTTCATTCTAGTCCTGTTTCTCTTACCACTGACATATGTCACGCATAGATCACTCTGTGATCCTGGGAGGAAAACCAAACAGTGAAACTATTTGTCTAGGATTTTCAAAGCACTTAACCGATATTCCCTCTTTCAGAGTCCTCACAGCAGTTCTGGAAGAAAGAAGGTGTATATTGCTTCATTAAGTGTACTTGGAGTGGGTGCCCACTCTACACATGGCATTGTGTTAGAACTTGTCCAGTAGCACAGGAATATTCTGGTTAAGGCCTCAGAGTAAAGACAAACAGGTGTTATCAGTATGTGTTCATTTCACACTTGAGAAAACTGATGATACTTCAAAAGGATTTTGGTGGGTTTTTTATTGTTTTTTGTGTCTATGAATTTTTTGTCTGTTTGTATATACACCGTATGTATGCAGCACCCACAGAGCCCAGGAGCAGGGCCTAGCCATTGAAGATCGACTTTAGAGTCGGGTGGAGCCTCTGTACAAGGCCCGAGTCAGCGGGACTAGCCACCACTTAGAAGGTGGGGACAGGAGGCTTGCTGCAAGGCAGGGCGATCATGAACTACATAGCCAGACGTAGCAAGACAACGAAAGTTTAGACCTTTACTTAAAAATCATTTGGTCAGGGGCTGGAGAGAAGGCTCAGAGGTTAAGAGCACTGACTGCTCTTCCAGGTCCTGAGTTCAATTCCCAAGAACCACATGGTGGCTCACGACCACCTGTAATGAGACCTGGTGCCCTCTTCTATGCATGCTGGCAGAACACCATATGCATAATAAATCTTTTTTAAAAAATTATTCGGTCAACTCGATGAGTAAAAATAGATTCTATTCCTGAAACCCACATGGTGCAAGAAGAGAAGTTGTACACACACACACACACACACACACACACACACACACACACACACACAAATAAAGTATCGGGGTTCGGGTTGTTTTTTTTTAATGGGGGGGGGCTGAAGAAATGGCTCATTGGGTAAAGCTGCTTGCCACCAAGCCCGATCACCTGAGTTTGTTTCTCATAATCAACATGGCAGAAGGAAACTGTCCTGACATTTTGGTGTGCACTATGGCACACAGACACATTGATTTGTGTGTGTGTGTGTGTGTGTGGAAGGGGGAGACAGGGTTTCTCTATGTAGCCCTGGCTGTCCTGGAACTCTCTGTGTAGACCAGGCTGGCCTCAAACTCAGAGATCTGCCTGCCTCTGCCTCTCAAATACTGTATGCCATACCATTTGGACACAAATGCATTCCAGGACATCCAGGGCTACAAAAAAAAAAAAAAAAAGACCTTGGGCTGGAGAGATGGCTCAGCCGTTAAAGGCTAGGCTCACAACCAAAAATATTAAAAAAAAAAAAAAAAAAGACCTTGTCTATGCATACATACATACAGCAAATTCATAAAGCATTTCATGCATTTGAGTCTCACTGGATGTGTGAACCACTCTTAAGGGTAGGCCCCATGCAGAGCAGTAGGTGACAACACAAAATGAACTCAACAATATTTTTATAGACTTTTATTTTTAGTCTCATATTCTGCTTTGTTTGGACATTTATTTATTTTTCTTTCTGACTTTTTGCTTGCAGATTATGGTTTCCAATTTTGTGTTATTATAGATTTTGTCTGTCTGTCTTTCTTGTGCTTTTTCTTTGTGTTTTTCAATTTTTTTTATCCCAGTTTGTTTGTTTGGCTTTCCTGATTTTGAGAGAGAGAAAGGTGTGGAATTGGGTGGGTGGGGAGGAAGGATCTGGGAAGGGAAACCCTGATCAGAATATATTATATGAAAAAAAGATATTTACAGTAAACACACATATATGTATATATGTGTACATACATACATGATAGTGGGTAGAATGATAACCTGTTAATGCTGACTGTATGAACACCTAGAATCACTTCCACTTTTTTAAAAAAGATGGTCTTACTATGTAGGCATGCACTATCATAATCATCTTCTAGAATACTTTTTCAGATATATATACTTGCTTGCCTTTTGAGTATGAAATAATGAGAGTTCCTTTTATATAGCTTATATTAAAGCTAAAGTTATCCACAATAGAGCCAACCTTGTTGTTGGCAGAGGCATGGGTGAGCCAGCCCTGAAGTTGTAAGCGTGGGAGAGTTGTTCCCACTACTTGCCTGTCATATGGTGTGTGAGAGGGTAAGAGATGCCCCCTATTACCTCTTACCCCTTACCACCTGCAATAGAGAAGAAAGCTGACCATGCCCCTCACCAAGGCAGCACAGCAGAGCTGCCCAGTGGTCAAAGGTGAGGGTGACCCAGCCCCCATGTTATGAGCAAAGGAGAGCTGTCTCCATTATTCATCTGACATGTGGTAGCATGGGCCGAGAAGAATTGCCCCCACACACACACACACACCTCCTGCCCATCATCACCTGAGACAGATGGAGGAGCTAGCCCTGGGGTCCTAAGAGCAGGAGGGCTGCCCTACCCCCACCAGCTGCAGCGCTGGAGAGAGTGGCCCCTGTATCTCGCCTGGGCAACACAACAGGTAGGCAATACCTACCCTGTTGATGTAGGTGTGGGAGAACTGACCCTGAGGGTGTGAAAGCAGGAGAAATGGCCCCACCCCTCACTCATTGCATCAAGAGATGAATTAGCCTGGGCAATGCTGGAGAGCTCCCCCTGGTGGTGAGGACAGGGGAGAACTGGCAGCTGGACCAACTCCACAGCTGTCCAGGGTTATGACTTGACCTGCCCCAACATCCACCCCATCTGTGATCTGCTGGAGCACATGAAGAGACCTGGCCCACAGACCCACAGCTGTAGGATCTCCACAACACAGGGCAACAACAGAGTATCCAAGAAGAGTCCTAGTGAGGGCCCATTGTCAATAGTGTAATATAAATCAGAGTTCTTGAACCAAACCAATGACTTTTTGCAGTGAACACTTCCATTTTTTTCTCTTAAATTTTGTTATTGGGGGGGGGGTGCAGGGGCAGAGGGCAGATTCGAAGGGACAGGGAAATGAATAGGATCAAGATACATCATGTAAAAGACACATAGAGTAAA
Organism: Onychomys torridus; assembly: GCF_903995425.1. NCBI lineage: Eukaryota > Metazoa > Chordata > Mammalia > Rodentia > Cricetidae > Onychomys > Onychomys torridus. The sequence continues at coordinate 64,677,835 of NC_050448.1, forward strand.
TAAAAACAAATTTTACAAAAGCTAAAGTTATCTTAGAACCTGGCATGGTGGAGCACTCTTGTAATCCCTAGACTCTGGAGGATGAGACAAGAAGATCCAGAATTTGAGATTAGTGTGGGCTGTATGGTGAGACACTGACTTAAATAGTTAACTAGTAAGAGAGAGCATTGCCCCAAACCTTTTACATTCCCTCTTTATCTCTATTCAAAATGTATAATTTTACCTTTCTGTAAAATTGTGTCATACATAAAATGTAATGTTTCCAATGAATCTTACAATTATCAAGCATTAAAATTTTTTATTTGTTAATAATCTGGAGTAATTCATGTACTGAATCTCACTGCTGGTGAGATTCAGTCTGAGGCCAAAAGAAGTGAGGAAATCTTGATTCAACAGGATTATTGTTAGTGACACTGTAGTAATTGTGGAGACCATCTTGGTTGTATTATGGAAGAGAGAAACCAAGTAAATATATTGGCATTGTTCAGGAGAGGGATTCTCACTATCTGAAGAGGAAGTTTGGAATGATAGGCTGGGAATGTAGTTCAGCAGTGGATTGCTTGCCTAGCATGTGTGAGTCCCGAATTCAGTTCTTGACACTGAAAAAAGAAAAGGTATGGAATGGAGAAAGTGAGGAAGCATCCTGTCATACTGACTTCAGTTTGAACGTGAAGTCTGGAAACTATGTTGAGAGGACCTGGAAAGAAGGACACTCAGGAGCAGTGTCTGGCAGATCCTAGCTGCGTGTGTCAAGTCCATTTCCTATCCTACTTAAAAGAACCAGGGGTCCTCAGAAAAACATTTTATTCCAGGTCAACATATGGAACAAGGTGAACTGGAGTGTCTTTCTGTGTCCGAGAACAAAGACCTTGTCAGTGGCAGATGGGGACTTGTTAACAGGACACAGGGTCTTGTTTGTAGATGGTCTCATTTCCTAATTGGGACTTTGTGTTTCCCTTTTATTTGCATCCACTTTATGCTGAATTTAAAGTTCAGCGTTACAGTCCATATTTTTTAAAAGATACTATCGCCTAGCAAGCGCAAGGCCCTGATCCTCAGCTCAAAAGCAAGAAAGTGGGGGGAAAAAGATACTATCTTTAATTATGTTTATATGTGTGTATCCATGAAGTTTCTGCAGAGGCCAGGAAAGGGCACTGGATCCCCGGAGGTGGAGTTACATGCAGTTGTGAGCCACCCAGCTTGAATGCTGGGAACTGGACTCAGGTCCTCTGGGTGAGCAGTACACTCTTAACCAAGTCCCTTCTTCAGCCCCAGTCTCCAGTCCACACACAGCCTAGGGCGGGTCCATGGAAGTGAAAGGACGGCCTTCAGGAGTTGGCTGTCTTCTCACCTTGTTGGCTCTGTCACGAGTGTCACACTCTCGGCCAGCTGACTCTCCTGTCATTCACCACTCCTTGTAGGAATGCTGGAATGTACTACTGCATCTGGCTTTTTATGTGGGTTCCAGAATTGAAACTTAGCAGGCTTATTTGGCACTTTTACCCACTGAGCCAGGAAACAAACAACAAAAAAGCATTATAATGAATTCCAGCACTCTGGAGGCAGAGACAGGCAGATCTCGGTTCGAGGCAAGCCTGATCTACATGGGGAGTTCCAGGCCAGCTAGAGCTACACAGTGAGACCCTGTCTCAGAGCAACAGTAACAGAAATGCAGTCCACTTTTTGGGCCACCAACCCTGTGTCGAGCCCCAGTGTTTGGCCTGGCACACCTCCCACCTATGCCATTCTATCAGCCAAATGGTTCCTTAAAGAAACATCTTTCAGATACTTGGTAGCTTTTTGTCACTCCTACCTGTGTCGTCGTCCTAGGCAGTAGTTTCACGGGTGTTCTTAAAGGAATTGTGAAGATGTGAACTTTTTTTTTTTAAATGCTTTTTTGGGTTTTCTAGGTCAAGTGAACTGTTTTCACAAATCACCCTAGACTGCTTATGGGATGAGAAGGCGATATTTTAAACATTCTTTTAAATGATGGGAGGAGATATCCTGTGCAGCTCTGTGGTAGAGCCATGGGCTAGCATGCAGAAGGCACCAAGGGGGCAAAGGCTAATGAACTGTAATGCATGACTTTAGGGGAAGAAACACAGGGTGTGATCACTTGTTACCGGCTTACGAGCGAGCGATGGAAGTGTTTCAAACAAGGAGCAGGAGTGGAGAGAGCCGCCTCAACCAGGAAGAGCTCAGCTCCATCACCCAGAGGCAGCTCACAACCAACCACCTGTGACTCCAGCTGCAGGGAGGCTGATGCCCTCTTCTGGCTTCCAGGGTCACCTTCATACACATGGCAGAAGTACAGATAAGATAGTCATAAAAAGAAATCTTTCTGAAAGGGAAAAAATATAGCAGATATAAACACTTGGGTAAGTGGTTGTTAGAGAACAGAATTCTCCCTACACAGCCAATTTAAAATGAAAGAATAGATTTTTACCAATGAGAAATCTCAGGTAATCATGATACTCTCACATTACCAACATCGCTTACAGTGTGTCAAAATATTCAGCTTGGGTGGGCATGGTGGTACATCCCTACAGTAACAATGCTTGGCAGGCTGAGGCAAGAGGATAACTAATTTTAGTCTAGCCTGGGCTACATAGTGAGTTCCAAGCCAGTTTGGGATACAGAGTGAGATTCTGTGCCAAGCAAACAAAAATATTTAACCTGATTTTAATCATGAGGAGACATCAGACATTTCCCAAGTGTATGCCGTTCATTCAACAGGATATCTGGCTTGGACTCTTCAAAATACTGTGTGGAGGTTGGGAGATGGCTCAATCAGTAAAATGCTTGCTATACAAATGTGAAGACCTGAATTCAGATCCATAGCACCCATGTGAAAAGCTGGAGCTGGTAGATCTGTAATCCCAGTTCTGGGGAAGCAGAGACATTGGAATCCCTGGAGTCCACTGGCCAAACAGCCAAGCTGAATCGTTGCACTCCAGGTTCAGTAAGAAACCCTATCTCAAAAATAAGGTGAGAATAACTGAGGAGGATGCCTAATGTTGACCTCTGACCTCCACAGTCATGTACAAACATACTCATACATATACTACACAAACATGAAAAAAATGTCATTGTTATAGGAGATCAAGTGGGTACAGGACTCAGAGGTAGAGAGGAGGGAGTCTATTTTTATATGTGTATTTTATTAATATGTGTATGCATGTGTATATACATATGTATGTATATTTAAGAGCTTTGGTTAAATCGTGGATTGACGCAGTTAAAGGCCAGATGTAAAGAACATTTTTAAGACAGTTGGGGAAGTTTGAATACTACCCCCCATGTTAGATAATATTCTATCAAAGTTAGCTTATTGGGCATGCTGATGGCAGTTCCTATAGAGAGTCTCTCAAGGTACTCAGTATGCATACACTAAAGTAATTAAAGGTAAAATGTCATGATGTCTCTACAATTTTTAAATGAGAAAAAATGTATAATGTAAAAGAAGAAGCAGATGTGGGCTGAGGAGGTGACTCAGTAGCAGCGTTGCCTGTGCCAGCATGAGGACTGAGTTAGGATCACCAGAGCCCACGGAAAAGCCAGCGCACATTTGGTTTTTTGTTGTAGTTGTTTTGTTTTATGTTTTTGGTTTTTTTCCTTCCTTCCTTCCTTCCTTCCTTCCTTCCTTCCTTCCTTCCTTCCTTCCTTCCTTCCTTCCTTCCTTCCTTTGGTTTTTCAAGACAAGGTTTCTCTGTGTAGCCCTAGCTTTCCTGGAACTCTCTCTGTAGACCAGGCTGGGCTTGAACTCACAGAGATCCGCCTACCTCTGCCTCCCAAGTGCTGGGATTAAAGGCGTGCACCACCACTGCTCAGCTAGGACAGTGTAATTTTAATTCCACTTCCAGTGTACAGAGAACTTGCTGGCTAACCCACCTTGCCAAATTGGTAAGCTCCAGGTCCCATGACAGTTCTATCTCCTAAACAAGGTGGAGAGCAATAGAAGATGTCAGCCTGATGTCAGCCTCTGCACCTCCCACCCCACCGTACCCTCCCTGCCATGTGTATGCACTGGCACAGGCACTTTTATGCACTCATATACCATAGGTTGTCCTTTGACATCTACATGCACCTCACAAAAGATAAATAAGTGTAAAGCTTAAAAAGTAAAAACAGGGGCTGGAGAAATGGCTTAGAGGTTAAGAGCACTGACTGCTCTTCCAGAGGTCCTGAGTTCAATTCCCAGCACCCACATGATGGCTCATAACTATCTGTAATGAGGTCTGGTGCCCTCTTCTGGTCATACATGCTGTATACATAATAAATAAATAAATCTTTTAAAAATAAATAAATAAATAAAAATAGAAGGAAGGGAGGTGAAAAGAGACTGGCAGACACAGTGTGACAACAGGCGGGTCTAGAGCAGGGTTCTCAGCCTTCCTAATACTGCGACCTTTCGATACAGTTCTTCATGCCGTGCTGACCCCAGCCATAAATAATCTTGCTACTTCAGAACTGTAATTCTGCCACTGTTAGGAACTATAATGTAAATATCTAATATGCAGGATATCTGATGTGACCCATGAAAGGGCCATTGGATCCCAAAGGAGTGGCACCCCACAGGTTGAGAACCACTGATCTAGATGAAGAGTGTTACCCTCTTGCTCCTTCAGCTTTTCTACTACTTGAAAGTATTCAGAATTAAATATGGACCAGGGTAACTTGATGGAGAGGAGAAGGGGTGTAAGTGATTAAAAAGGAGTATGATGGAGAATGGGTAGAGGCCATAAGTGAACATAGCATTTCTTAGGTCTGTTAATGTAGAAAAGTAGTCAGGGGTGAACTTTCAAAGGTTTTAGGTCCACCTGATGAAAGGTACTCATTCACACATCTAATTGTGTAGGTGATAAAGGTAGAGGAATCGTGTTCTTGAAGGGCTGAGCGAATGATGTGCCTGAGTGGGAGAGTGAACTGCAGTGATTTGAGTTGGTAGTGGTGGTTTGTTCCAGTATTTCAAGCTTGAGGCAGTGTACCTACTGAAGTGCCAGATGTCATTGGTAACATATAGAAAAAGGACAGTCCCTAGTGTTAGAAATAGGGGTTCCAACTGAAGTTGCTGAACAAGCCAAAAGACTTTACTCTCAGTCAGATATGGTGAGTGAAGAGCAAACACATAGAAACAGGAAATGCATTTGTCGTGCTAGAAGAAGGTTCTAAAGGACCTTGAAGTCTCCAGTTGGATAGTCCGAATCCGAAAACCTGACTCTGGAGAGTGCATATTTGAGTGGAAATCTCTACTCTCCAGGTTGAAGCTAAATTGAACCTGACCTTCGGTGCTACATTTCTCTCCTTTGCCTCCTCCCTGAAGTCTTCCTCCCAAATCTATACTCAGGCTTGAAACCAGGACGACCCAAACTTTTGGCTGCTCCTCCCACCTACCAGGCCTGCCTAACATAGGCATTCTTTCTCCTTCAGTTCATTGCTCACTTTCCTTCTTTAAGCTCTTAGTTTAAAAAAAAAAAGTATGTGTTCACATAGGTAAGGGTACAGTGAAACCACCAAATTAGACCACTCCATGGGTAGAAAGAAAGGTTTATTGGTGATCAGACACTGCCAAGGCTATTTCTTAGTAACAGAGAAGAGCAAAGTGGTGGAAAAGCAGTTGGATTTTATATGACATCCAGCAGGACAGGGTCTTTGAGCTGATACCAGCTGTTCAGATTAATGGGAACTGGATGCCCTTATAGTAGTTGACTTTTTGGGTAGGATTAACGGAGGTTCCTGGTGGTTTAAGGGAAGTTCCTGGTGAGCAGAAACCCGCCTTTAGGCCTTTGTTTAGCCAATAACAATTCTGTTTACCAGACCAAAATTATTGGAGGTGGGGGGTGGGAGGGTGGACGACAACACACACCTAACATGTGATAGTCTGCTTGTTCTCCATCACACCTGCCCTGTCATGTATTGTTGTTTTGGTTTGTTAGTAGAGCCTATAGCGGCTGGTCATGTCTGCTGATCTTTGTCCATGCCCCCAGCAGTCTTCTTCAGTAGATAATTGACACTTACTTTCAATTTTGTAGCCCTGATCATGCCACAGCTCAAATGCAGTCCAGCTAAGCTTGAATGCAGTGTTAGACTTCATGCTATGACTGAGTCTTCATGCCGTAGACTCAATTCCCACCTCTCAAAAACAGAAAAGTGTTTCCAAGTTAAAATAAATCTTATCTGTTTTGCCGGGTGGTGGTAGTGCACACGCCTTTAATCCCAGCCCTCGGGAGACAGAGGCAGACGGATCTCTGTGAGTTTGAGGCCAGCCTGGGCTACAGAGTGAGTTCCAGGACAGGTACCAAGCTAGTGCTACACAGAGAAACCCTGTCTCAAAAACAAAAACAAATTTCCGTTGTGATAGGGATATGGAAAGCCAGTTTCTTTCCAGAGTCAAGAAGAAGGTAAGAGGAGGTCCAGGGCGAACCAAGGTAAAAATGGACTTGCCCTGGAAGTATAGGGGTAGATTCAGAGCCAGCTTGGGATTGGGAGGAGGATGTTGTGGGTACATTGCAAGAAGCAGAGGAGCAGTTGGCACCAAAGACAATCTTGACAAGCCCTTTCCAAGGGGGCCCTTTCTGGCAGGGGGCTTCCAACCCCTGGGGTTTAGACCAAAACTGCAAGTTTTCCTAATCTGCTTGTTTGTATCCCTGTTGCCTGGTGGTGTCTGAAGCAGTGTTGTCCAGTAATATTCCCTGTTAGAGAAAGACAAGATGCTGGACCCCATAGAACAGTTCAGAGAAGCACCTAGCCAGACATCAGGCCATACCTCCTGTTAGATGCTATGGCTAATGGCCTGGTTAATATTTACTCCTGAGTACAGGATGAGACTCTGATGAATTTTAAGTAGACAAATTGATGAATTTGCATTATAATAAGCTCATCACTATCAACTCCCGGCTCTGCTTGGTCCTTAGTTCTATTGAGGTTTTTCTTTTGAATAACCATCTCCAGTGTCTGGTCTGTTTTATGTTGTTTTGTATTCTTTCTCTTTCTTCCTCCTATCCTGCATCACTCTCTCCTGGGTCCTTCTTCTTTGATGTCTTCCTCTCTCTGCCCAAAGATCAGCCAGTAAAAAGCAGTCTCACCTGTCCAGGTAAGAGAGATGCCTCTGGTGGAAAGATCCCCTGCTTGGCATTTTTAAATTTTTGTAGGGTGATGGTGGTGGTGGTTGGTTGGTTGGTTGGTTCGAGAGTAGGGAGTATTGTTTTGTTTTGGACACTACAGTCTCACAGTATAACCCAGGCCAGTCTGAAAAGGCCTTGAACTCAGCAGTCTTCCTTCCTCAGCCTCCCAAGGGCCAGGGTTATAGTCATCTACTACCTTGTCTGGCTCTCTTGAAAAGTTAGTATCCTCACAAAGTTCAGAATTAAGCACAAAAAGAATATAATGAGAGGTCTCCGGTCCTGCGCCTGCTCCCCAGACAACCACTTTCCCACCTCAGAGACAACCAATGTTTCTTTTGTACTCTGCAAAGATATGCTAGATATTTGCATACATAGCAAATATGCAAACATACCATTTTCCCCTTTTATCTACTGTTTTAAATGCCCACATTAATCTCCTCTTTTCCCTTAGTAGCGTCATAGAGGTCATTCCTTACACACAGTTCTGTATTGTTATGTAGATATGAGATCATTTCTGGTGCTCATTGTGCACAGGGACTCTGTACATAAGCTTCCACTAGATCACTATTTACAGCTAGGATGGGAACCGCCCCTTCCTGAGAGCAGCAGCTACTGATTCTGGAGCTGTGAACTTGAGCTCATTCTAAAAAGCCAAGCCACAGCAGTGTTCTAAGTCTGTTTTCTGTTCCTGTATCAGTCCTAATTAAAGAAGAGATCAATAAATCTGTTGGTTGGTGATATGTAGTACTTAGAGGGTTTTGGGGTCTTAATTTTTAAGCAAGATACCACAGACTAGCTGCAGGGATGGTCTGATTGTGAGATTGGAGTACATGGTCACCAATAGACCAGACTCCTATTCTTCCATGGAATCCAGAAGATAAATTGATTTTTTTCAGAGGCTCAGGCTATTGGTGTGCTCCTGTTCAGATTGCCATTTCCCTAGTAGGTTAGTACTAAATGTCCAGGTGCCAATTCAGAGAGATGAGATTTTTAGGGACAAAGAGTTGATGCATTCAGTGCTCTGCTGTGCTCATAGAGGCCTCTGTATGTGCCTGGCCCACCACATCCTTCCAGTCTCCTCTTTTGCAGATCATCACCTAACACTAACTAGCTGTTTGTTTTTCTTGCATTCATTTTCTCTGCTGCTCCGTTCTGTTCCATCAGCCCCAGTGCAGCCTGGTAAGACCCAGCAAGCCCATGGATGTTTACACAGTCCTCCTGCTGTTGTCTCTCTGTTGTCTGACTCTCTTCATACCCTGCTGAGTAGTAAAGAGACCATTCTTGCCCTGCCCAGCCAGGATTCCAGATAGGTGGTGTTGCCATCAGCATAGTCATGATTAATCTCGTACTGGGATGACCAGGTTACAACGTGGGTGGGTTAGCTGTCATGGTTCAAGATTCTGGGCCCTTTAACAGAGCCTCTTCCACTGGTCCTTCCCTGCCCAACTTACTGGTGTGTTCTCTTTCCCTCTTCTCCAGGTTAAGTAGCCTGTCTTCTCTGGGAGACTCCACACCTGAACGCATGTCCCCATCTCACCACCGCCAGCCCTCCGACGCCTCTGAGACAGCAGGTAACTAACTACCTTAGTGATGTCAGCATGTAGACACAGGTGTGTCCACTGTAGAGAAATCCTGCACACCCACATGTAAAATACCTGAATTTTATCTTGAGCACATATGTGTACTGGGTTTTACGTTACGAGTTTTATATCAGTTGTCTCCTTATGCCAACCTAGGAAGTGGGTTTTATGGTCTTATTTTGCAGATAAGGAAACTGAAGCATAGAGAAGTTAGGAATCTTGCCTAACCTCATACTTATTGAAAACAGAATTGAGGTTTGAAACCAGTTCTATTCTAACTCTAGAGCCAATGTCCCTATCATCACAGAGTGCTATCACATTTGTACAGTGCCTGGTAAAAATCCATAGCAAAGACATTTGTATCCACCACCGCTTTCTCCTTTCCTTCCTCCCTTTTTATTCTATGCATGAATATTGATATGAATAAGAGGATGTCTCCTGACATTTATCATTCCCTGGACTTGGCAAGGAAACAACCTTAAGTTATCTTCACAAGTTATCCAGCTCTGTAACAGCAGTCAACAAGCTTTGGAGTCCCATTTGCTATGTTCACTGGGTATAACAATGTAAAATTTCCAGTCAACCCACAGGGCTACGTATATTTAATACTAGACTTGAGAAGCCCTGCTGGACTTAGCCCTACTCCTTCCTCAATCAGTGTCATTCATACAAGCCTAAAGGGACAACCATTTCAGCACCTTAGAGAAGGGTCACTTCCCTTCCAGTCACTGAGGATGGTATGTATTACAGCAGTAGATGTGGACAGGGTGAATCTGGGGAGGCTACTTAAAAAAGAAATTGGCTGGCTTGGAGACACTGACCTTCCAGCATGACTGCCTGCCCAAATCCTATTATCCTCCACCCCCACAGGTCTTGTTCAACGCTGTGTCATCATCCAAAAGGACCAGCATGGCTTTGGCTTCACAGTTAGTGGGGATCGAATCGTGCTGGTACAGTCTGTGCGCCCTGGTGAGTGCTGTGACCCTCCTGTCAACAATGGGCAGTTCTCAGAAGCCGTGTGTGTGTGTGTGTGTGTGTGTGTGTGTGTGTGTGTGTGTGTGTGTGTGTGAATGGGGGGACCCCCAAGGGGACGGTGAATGAATTCTAGAACTAGCTCCCTTTGGACACATGGGAAGTCTCCATCATACTGCCAGGAGGTAGAATTTCCCTCAGTTGTGTCCAGCAGCTTGATTTTTAGTTGATTCCACATGTAGTCAAGTTGACAACCAAGATCAGCCATCACAGACCAAGTGGTAAAGTACATTGTGACATGTACACACACACACACACACACACACACACACACACACACACACACAGATAATAAATAAATAAATCATTTTAAAATGTGCTGTATATTGAAAACTACTGGCAAATAGCTTGTTAGATTTTCTTTTACTCTAGCCCCATGTTGGAACATCAAAATGTAGTTGGTTGTTTTTGCTCTTTTGGGGGGGCCTGCCACCCAGCTTCAAATAAATCATTCATGGAGGTTTATTATTAATTATAAATGGTTGGCCTTAGCTTGGCTTGTTTCTTGACAGCTTTTCTGAACTTTAAATTATCCCATCTACCTTTTGCCTCTGGGCCTTTTCCTTTTTCTCTGTATATCTTTCTTTCACTCTTGTTCCATGGCTGGCTGGGTGGCTGGCCCCAGCATCCTCCTCTCCTTGTTCTCTTGCTCTTTTCTTCTTTTCCTCCCAGATTTCTCCTTCTATTTATTCTCTCTGCCTATTTACCCCACCTATCCTTTTCCTGCCTTGCTATTGGCCAGTCAATTCTTTATTAGACCAATCAGGTGTTTTAGACAGGCAAAAAAACAGCCTAAAAGAATGCATCACATCTTTGCATCATTGAACAAATGTGCCACAGCATAAACAAATGTAACACATCTTAAAATAATATTCTACAACAATAGCCTGAAATTAGAGAGGAAGTAGCTTTCTTGCCTGCATATATAAACATCAGGTTACTTCTAATAACTAGTAATTTGAAAATTTAACCTGAGCTGGGCATGGTAGCACACACTTTTGATTTCAGTACTTGGGAAGCAGTAGACAGATCTCTTTATGTGTTTAAGGTCAACCTGGTCTACATACTGAGTTCCAGCTAGCCGAGACTACATTTTAAAAAACAAAACAAAAAAGAAAAACCTCCAGACGTTTTGGCACACACCTTTAAACCCAGCACTTGGGAGGCAGAAGCAGGCCAAACTCTTGAGTTTGAGGGCAGCGAGGGCTACACAGAGAAACCTTGTTTTAAAAAGCCAAAATAATAATAAATAATAATATAAAAACCTACCCAAAGAGGCCAGAGGAGGCATTAGGACTCCCTGAAACTTGAGTTACAGGTGGTTGTGAGTGGTTCTGGGCATTAGCCCAGGTCCTCTGCAAAAGCAGCAAGTGCTATTAACCACTGAAACATCTCTCTAGTCCTAAATAGTACATTTTAGATGAGGGGAGTCTTAAATTTCTGAATTGAAAAGCTATAATGGAGGGTAGACTTTATATACCAGAACCATCTAGATGTACTTTGTAAGGAGTTTAACAGATAAATATAACTTATAAGATTTAATGATCATCTTGGGGCAGATTTACAAATATAGTATTTATGCTTCTCATTAACTTGTTTTTGTTAAGTGTTCTTGTGCTTCTTGGGTATAAATTAAGGCTAAGAATAGAAACTATTTACAACTATGTAGTGAACAAAACCTCTGTACCCTCAGTTGAGAAGGTCGAGAACATGTTCCTTTCGAGAACCACTCTTAGTCAACCAACATCAGAAGGCCTTGATATGGTCTGTCTCAAAGTGGTCCATCTCAAGTGAAACTATCAGTGGTTTAAAAGGTTTTAGTAGAATGCCATATCATTATCTCTAATGATAAGAACACAGAGAATGTCTTTATGAACTTCTCAAGACTTATAAGCCATCAGTTTGAAAGCTATTGTTTTAATCCATTTCTTCAGTTCTTAATATTACTTTACTACCTATATTTAATACAGTAAACTTACCTTTCCCATGGGATAATAACAGATAACTCTATCTGACCTTAAAGCATTCAAATGAAGCACAAATACAGTCTTCTCAGACCCTAGCCCCACCTGTCTCCCACATTAGCTGGTTGTGAGAGCTAGGTGAGAAGCAGCAGGTGTGACTTTATGAAGTCCACTCTAGATTAAAAGTCATCATGTTGCTGGAACAAAATTGGATGTCCACCCAGGATATGAAGTTTTGTTATAAAATTTCAGAGCAGGTGATCTAAGATGGACTTTGGTGTAGATCTGATGGCTTTTAGGAGTGGTTATAGGACTTGGCTGACAGGCTCTTCTCCCTCCAGGAGGTGCAGCCATGAAAGCTGGTGTGAAAGAGGGTGACCGGATCATCAAAGTGAGTAAACTTGACCTCTCCTCCGTCTTACAGTGGTAGCAGGTTCAGGGGCTTCCTAGTGATTTGGCCTATCTTGTACTTCATTTGAGTACTAGCTCTGCAGCCAATAAATCAGGGTAGTACCATAACAGGGAGGGATGAAGATACCTGGCTTTTATGTTCCAGGCTCTTCAAGTTCATTGACCTTGAGGCATTCTGGAATAGGTTTTATTTATCCCTACTTCACAAAATACAAAAAATAAGGTTAAGAGGAAGCAGCTGTGGCCCTCGGGTTCTTACCTTAGTCTGCCCTCACACAGTGCTGACATGAGAGAATCTTCTGAATGTAGGTCTGGCTTTGCAGAATGGAGTCCTGACTACATTAAAGAAATGCTAGCTGCAGAGACTTCTACTTCTCCAGTAAGGAAGAAGCCCATAGGGCCAGTAGATACACACAGGTGTAACTGAAAAAAATCCATGGATGGAGGCACGGGTCTTATCCCTGAAAACTTAGAAGCCAATTTGGAACAAACTGACAGTGTGAATTTGAGTAAACACATAACCAGAGGTAACTAAAAGCATTGGGAAATGGCTTCCTAAAGAAATGGCATTTTAGACTTGGAAAAAGGTTTCCAGCACTGATACTCAATGTTATTTGTTCCTCCAACAGGTGAACGGCACCATGGTGACCAATAGCTCACACCTGGAGGTGGTGAAGCTTATCAAATGTGAGTTGGTTAGGGCATAACAACTAAAGAAAATAGACTTGGTGGATTCTGGGACAAATTAGCAGGTTTACTGACCTGAGAGGCTTCATGTGTAGGTAGATATTGAGGCAGCTGAAACTGCATCTTTAGTCTTGACATGAGTGATCAGCTTAAACTGCTGCAGAGCCCTAGTATGACGTCAAGCAGTAGCACTATTAGTCTCCCATAGATAGCTTCATTTTTAGCACACCATCATTGCCACCACTCCTGACCATATCCTGCTAAGACCACATTTCATTTAAATGTCATTCTGTTCCATTCACATCTTCCTTATTAACTTCCAAGGGATGCAGAAGAGGGCCAAAAATACTCTAGCCAGGAATACCTAACAAGTGAGTCTATACAGATAATCAAATAGAAGCAACAATTAAGGAAGTAAATAAAGAATGTGGGAAGTCTTGGGAGAATGGAAGGCCAGAGTTTGAGTGTCTATTGTGTACCAGACAGGCAGTGTGCTAGGCTTTACATTGGTTCAAAGTTTAGTGAGATTAAGAATGGAGTTGGGCATGGTAGTGCACCCACACAATCCCAATGCCTAAACTGAGGTAGGAGAATCTTGAGTTTAAGGCCATTCTTGGCTACATTGAAAGACTACCTTGAGCTAGGTAGTGATGGCACACACTAATCTCAGCACTCAGGAGGCAGAGGCAGATGGATCTCTGTGAGTTCAAGGCCAGCCTAGTTCCACGACAGCCAGAGCTATATTAAATATATATATATGAAGGGGAAAAAAAGACTACATGAAAAGCAAAAGGTGACAGGGTTGGGTGGGGACAGGGTTGGGTGAGGTAGCCCGTAGGGAGTGTTTCAGAGATATTTATGGGTGGAATTTTGGTTGAGGTCTCTGTAAAGGACTGAGAATTTGGTTGGTGCAGGGCAAGAGGGCAGAAATTAGAAAAAGGCTAGAACTAAAAGGAGGAGATTTTAATCTGTAGGATTGTGGGGCTTAACAAGAGGAGAAAAGTAATTTTCTTTGTGGTTTAAGTAACTCCTCTTCTTGGACAGTGGTATTCAAGCAAGCCTCTTTTTCTTTTCTTCTAGCTGGCGCTTACGTTGCACTTACCCTCCTGGGCTCTTCTCCTTCCTCCATTGGTGTCTCTGGGCTCCAGCAGAACCCATCTCTGGCAGGAATACCCAGAGTTAACCCCATGATTCCTCCACCACCTCCTCCTCCACCCTTGCCACCTCCACAACACATTACAGGACCCAAACCTCTGCAGGTAATAGTTTTCCTGATGCCTACTGATCACTCTAGGCCTAGAGACTCTTTGAAGATCTCCCCCAGTGGAACTTAAATTGAGTGGGCTTGTGGTAAGCAGAGATAGGCCAAAGAGACATGTGAATACCACCAAAAAGTTAAACAGAAATGAAGTCTGCATAAAAGGATGTTCATGCCTTAGTGTCCTATTCCTCTGTGAATGCATATGAAGCTTTACAATCGCATCCTCACTGAGTGAAGACTCTCACAGGGGACCTACCTGGGCCCCAGGCATGGACAAAAGCATCCTTTAGAGATTGTTGCCAGTTGTTCTTGGGAGGGTGTGCTTGAAAGTCCAAGAGGAAGAGACTGGCTTTCCAGAGCAAAAGGGGTCCCTGGAAGAGTGAACTATGGGGGACATTCAATAGAGAAGAGAGTCAGAAAGAAGAGAAATGAGTAACCCTCAAGAGTAGAAAAGCACGTGAAGACTTGAGAGAGGACAGGATGAAGAGATGTGAAAGGAACAGGATTCTAGGCAGAATAGAAGATGGAACTAGTTCTCTGAGAATTTAGAAAATAATTCAGTATTAAAGCTGATTACAGCCAGGGTATCTGAGAAGCTCAGTAGTTTAAACAAAACAGATTTTATGTTCATTGCATGCTAGCAAGGAGTTGAATTATGCAGAAGGTGCTCCTGACGCGGGCTCTACTCTCAGCACCTCTCCTCACTCAGGAATGAGCACACATAAGAGAGTTAAGCCAGTCCCCAGGTCTCACTGCTGTTATTTGCATTCCTAGGATCCTGAAGTTCAAAAGCATGCCACTCAAATCCTCAGGAATATGCTGAGACAGGAGGAGAAAGAGTTACAGGTGAGATCACTGTTAAAGATAGCCTGGCCTTCACCTTCGTGAAGGAATCTTGAGCACAGCAGTCTGCCAGTGTGTGCACCTGAATTTTGTAGACCATATCCAATTATAGTAAAACATGTGGTAGAACACATACTTGAGACCCTAGGTTCAATCCCCAGCAAACAAAAAAGTACTGCCTCAAGACCATTAAAGACCAAGACAGGCACCAAAGCTCACAGAGAAACCCTGTCTCAAACCCCCCCCCCCCAAAAAAAAAAGAGTTGCCTTTGGTCAACAGAAGTTGTTAAAGCAGACTGGTAGAGTGAGTGGGACAGCAGAATCCCATGGTTAATACATTAGGGTGATGACTGTGTAAACTAATGATAAATAAATAAACAGACTAAAATGAGGAACTAGTAGAACTCAGGAAAATTGATGTTCATTGGAATAGTTCTTAAGAGGATTCCAAGGAAGAGAAAGGTAAGCATGGGAGACAGGGATGGGCAGGTGAACGCTGGGTTAGACTGACGAGGGAGAGGATGAAGAGAGATTGCCAGTCTAGGAAGTAATGGGCACAGAGACCAAGAAGATTAATTTGGCTGGAATAGGTCACTCTGTAAGAACTTACTATGTATAAAACATCGCTTCAATTTCTGTGGTACATAAAAATGGAGATGAGGTAGTTCCTACCTTCAGTGTGCTTCAAATCTAATGGGGGAAATTTCAAATTCTAGTAAGAGGGAAGTAAGAGGAACAAAGAGTTTGTAATAAGAATTAAAAAGAAGAATAGCTACAGTGGCATATAAAAGCTTCACAGCAGAAATGGTGTTTTGGTGGGGTTTGGAAGAGTGGAACTTTGGCAGATAAAAAGAAGTAGGGGAGGCAGGAACCATAGCACATACCTCTAATTCCAACACTTAGGAAGGAGAAGTCAATGGTAGCCAGGAACCATAGCACATACCTCTAATTCCAACACTTAGGAAGGAGAAGTCAATGGATCTCTGTGAATTTAAGGCCTGCCTGATCTACAAAGAAGTTTCAGGCCAACCGTGGCTGCAAAGAGAGACCCTGAATCAAAAATAAACAAAATTTAAAAGAAAAAAAAATTTTGAGGGCATTGTTAGTGAAGAAACAGTTTAGGTTGAACTGGAGTTGTGAAAACACACTTAATAAGCATTGTGTTCTTCCAGTGTGCTAAGTATTCCGTTAGAGCAATGAATGGGGATAACCTTAGCGGTAGAAGTGGGAATGGTTGCCAAGATAAATGAGAGATGTACCTTTCCCTTAAGACATCTCAGTAATACCATAGGACATGATGGAGTAAATGAAGATATGCTACATTATAAAGTGTTACTTATATACTCACATTGGATTACTAAGACACTGTTATACTATAAGGATAGACATATAAGTCAATGGACTAGAATTCAGAGCTCTGAAATTAATCCATACATTTGTTGTTTTCAACAAAGGTACTAAGACAATTCAATAGTGTTAGTCTTGTCAACAAATGGTACTAGATCAACAGGATATCTACAAAGAAAGAATTAATCCGTACCCTTATGTCACATAATTAACAAAATTTAATTAAAAATAGATTAATAAAGTCTCAACAAATAAGCATATAAAACTCAAGATGGAGAAAGGGGGACTTGATCTGAACTGAACATGCACAGATGTTTTTCTTGTCATTTCTTCAATACTGTATGTACACAGCATTTCTATTACATTAGATATAAATGAAGAAAGGAAAATTAAACTTTTAAAAGGAAACATAAGTATGAATCATCATAACCTTGGATTAGCCAATGGTTTCTTTATGGTACTAAAAGTACAAGCATTCCCCCACAAAAGGTAATTGGATATCATCAAAATTAAAACGTTTATGTATAAAGAAATAAAATAAAAAATAAATAAAAGGGCAGCTCACAGAATAGAAGAAATAGTCCACAATCATATATCTATTAAGGGTCTTATTACCTTAGAATATGTAAAGAACTCTTCTACTTCAAGAATAAAAAGACGCCTTTAATCCCAGCACTTGGGAGGTAGAGGCAGGAGGATCTTTGTGAGTTCGAGGCCAGCCTGGTCTACAGAGTGAGTTCCAGGAAAGGCACAAAGCTAAACAGATGTAGCTAGAGTTTTTCTGGTCCTGCCTGGCCCATGGTTAGGACAAATCTCTCTCACCCGCCAGACCCGCAGCCACTCAGACCCAACCAAGTAAACACACAGAGACTTGTATTGCTTACAAACTGTATGGCCATGGCAGGCTTCTTGCTATCTAGTTCTTCTATCTTAAATTAACCCATTTCTATTCATCTATAAGTTGCCACATGGCTTGTGGCTTACCAGTATCTTTACATGTTTCTTGTCGTCACAGCCATCTCCTTGACTTAGCCTTCTACTTCCCAGAATTCTCTTCTCTGATTGTCCCGCCTATACTTCCTGCTTGGCTACTGGCCAATCAGCATTTTATTTATACAGAGCAATATCCACAGCACTTCCCCTTTTCTTTTTTTTTTTAAAGGAAGGTTTTAACTTTCACATAGTAAAATTGCATAACAATTATCAAGCAAGAATTACAGTTACAATATCTAGTCTATTTATACTATCTAGTCTATTTGTATTTGGCAAAATTAAAGAAGATGTCCTATCTATCCTATATTTGTGAGTCTAAGGTTTCATATCTAACTTATCTTTTATCATAACTAAGGAAATTATAACTATCTAATCTTCAACTACATCAAAGACCTCAGAAGGATATAATATTACCTGAGAAATGGGAGAAAGATAAAATAATAAAATAAAACAACAACAAAAAGACAACACAGTTAAAAATTTGACAAGGGCTGTGTTTTCCAGTGGTTAGAATGCTTGCCTAGATCCTGAATTCAATTCCTACTCATCACTAGAAACAAGTAAACAACAACCAAACTTAAAAAAAAAAAAAAATAGGTAGGAAGCTGATTAAATCAAAATGGTATTGGTATTTGAATATTTTAGATATTTTTTATAAGCTTTGTTCTTTTAGAAGTGTTTTTATTATTTCTTTAAGAGTATGTGGGTTCAGGTCCCTCAAAGTCCAGAAGAGGGCGTCAGATCCTCTCTCCAGCCCCATAAGCTTTGTTCTTATACTAAATAAAATGAGCAAAGAATTTGAATAGTTCTCTAAAGAAAACACAAGCCAGGCATTGTGACATATACCTGTAATTCTAACATTTGAAAGTCTGAGGCAGAAGGATTACAATTTGGAGGCCAGCATAGTTTATGTACTGAAAAACAGCCCTAAAAATAACAAAGAACTACAAATGGCCGATAAGTATGTGAAAAGATGGGGAACTGCTTCTCAAAATGACAAGACACTAGGACTTTTGTAGCCAGAATAATGGAAAGTCGCATGCTGTTAAGAGTTGTAGACAAACCTGAGAAATACTTGTTCATGTTCTGTCTACAAGTTCATTATCCAATCTATTTGCATCACTGATGGTGGGAGTATAAAATAATGTAGTCAAGGAAACATCACACAGTTCTTCCCAATGTTAAGCACAGATACTGTGTAACCCAATAAATCCACTCCTAGATAAAGGCCAAGAACTGAAAATACATATTCACACAAAATTTGTACATGAACATTCATGACAACTATCTCTGTAATAGCCAAAAGGAAACAACCTAGAGTCTATCAACTGATAGGAAAATGTGGTATATCTATAACACAGTAGGATATTTAGTCATACAAAACAATGGAGTACTGATACATGCTATAAGTGGAGGAACCCTGAAGGCGGGTGAACTAAGTGAAGGAAGACAGACAAACGTTCACAAATGTTGTGGTTCCATCTGTATGGAATGTCCAGAATAGGCAAATGCTCCAAAGACAAAGTAGACTCTAGTTACCAGAAGATGGAGAGTTGGGGAGGTAGACTGACACTGATTGCTTACAGGCACCGGCTTTCTTACTGAAGTAGTGCAAATGTTCTGGAGTTTGATAGTGAGAATGCTTGCACAACCGTGAAAATACACTAAAAACCTCTGCATTACATACTTCAAATAAGTTTTAATTATATGAATTATACCTTACTGACAAACTTTAGAATAATTTTGGGCATCATGGACACCTAAAAGCTTGAGTGATTATGCAGTACCTGTCAAAGCTTTCAGGAGGTGACCAAAACACTGAAATAACAGTGCAGGACAATGACTGGGAAGTGGTTCAGGTCACTTAAAGATTTCCAAAGCAGTCTTTTTAAGAGAAGTGTGGTTTTGGAGCTGGAGAGACGATTCTGCCATTAAGAATACTTAAGGGTACTTGCCTCTCTTGCAGAGGACCTGAGCTCAGTTCCTAGCACCCACACTAGGCCACTCACAACTGCCTGCAACTCCGTTTTCAAGGTATCAGATGCCTCTTCTGGTCTTTGCAGGCACCTGCACATACATAGTGCACATATGTACACTGAGGCACGTGTACACACACTTAAAAAAATTAAGTATGTATTAAGTGATGGCTACTGTAGTATACAAGAGATGATGACAGATTTGATAAGAACTGCACATTAGAATGAAAAAGAGAGAAGAGGAAAGAGATGTCTCAGAAGCTACATTAGGGAAACTTACCATCTGACAAGGAGGGAAAAAGAGTAAAGGATGGCTCTGAGTTTGGTGCCTGGAGTGCCAAGGGTGGAATCGAATAGGTCACAGGAGCAAGGCTTACAGGACAGAAATGAAGGTCAGCTTTCGGTGAATTAAGCATGCCTGTGAGGCACTTAGGTAGATATCCTCTGGAAATAGCTCTGGAGAAAGGAGATTAGGGTATCCTCAGCAACAGTGTAATCACTGAAGCTGGGATCTGGCTGAAATCAACACAATAAGTCAGAGAGGAGATATCTAAACATTGATTGAAGATTTGTGTGATCTGTGATAGTGTACCAACCTCTAACATCCACATTGTTTGCTGCTCTTTGATCTTTTAAAGGGCTGTGGCTTAAAGAACAATCTGGATTGATAGAAATAATTTTATTGTGAGAGTTTGCTTCCAATTTAGGGAACGTAGATGTCTTTAAAGGGAAGGAACCACTTGAAAAAGACTTTAAGGGTATCTGAATGATGTCTAAGAAAGACTAAAGCAACCAGTGGTTCAGAGTGGTAAAGAATTTGACTTCTGAGTCAGGAGAAGAGATGATGCAGATGTTTTGAAATGGAGTAATGTTGGGAAAGATCTTTTCAGATAATATTATCTGCTGAGACAGGGAATGTTTGGGGTTTGATAGGCATGGAAAAGATAAATCTAAAATGTAAGGAATTTAACCAGGTCGGCAGGTAGCAGGAAGCTTCAGATGAAGTCAGTTCATGTATAAACCTAACATCTTCGTTTAGTAAGTTTTACTGCCAATTCCTTTTGTACAGAAGCCTGTAGCTGCCACAGCTACTCTGGCGAGCATGTTACGCAGTGTTATTCAGATCTTAGGGTCATCTCATGATGTAGATACTGTCATCTCCATTCTTGACAGATGTAGTCAAGTTTGCCTAAGCCTACACAGCTAGAGGTGCCAAGATATCGTACCAGTCTCCTCCTCCTGTGCTCTCTCTCTCTGCTGCCTGCTGTCAGTGCATTAGAGGAGGTAGAATAGACACTTCTGATGAAGCAAGGCTTCTGGCTTCTCTAGTTAAGCTTTTCCTCTCCTTAGTTGACACTGTCCTTATGCTAGGTCTGCCTTAGTATCTTCTGTGTAGTGATCTGGATAGTCACCTCAGTACCTCTCACGATGCAAGTTGAGGAGGATCTCATGTACGATGTGGGACCTCCTCCAACCCCAAAAAATAGGTCAGACTAAGGAAGGCCTTTGGGGTTTTTGGTTTGATGTTTTTGTTTTTCTCCTTTCTTCAGCTCTTCCATATATTCTGTTTCCCACCAGTCACCCCTTTTTTTCTGTCCTAAATGATGCTGAAATAGCAGGCATATACTAGCAGACAGAAATCTCTTCTCTTCTCTGTTTTGTGATAGCTGCCTGTTCTTACTGCTGGTAAGTCATCTGTCCTCTACTAACCGCTCCTCTGCCTTTCCCCCTTCTCCTCCTTCTCCTCCTCTTCCTCCTCACCCCTCCCTAGCGTATCTGTGAGGTGTATAGTCGGAACCCTGCCAGCCTGCTAGAAGAGCAAATCGAAGGTGCCCGGCGGCGAGTCACTCAGTTACAGCTGAAGATCCAGCAGGAGACTGGTGGCTTAGTGGTGAGTGAGTGGTAGTAGGCATTGCTCCAGGGACAGCACCATGCAGAGGGACTGGCAGAGAAGGAGAAGGAGAAGGAAGCTAGTCTGCCTCCACCTGCTAGTCACTCCTCCCTTCCGAGCAGTTCTCACGAGTGGGCACCCTGCTCTGGCGGCACTCAGCATCGTCTGCTAGCTTGTCTTAAGGATCTCCTCAAAGGAACTCAGTCTTTCCAGGTCAGCCTCAGTTAAGGGTCCCAGTCAATTGAGAAGGAGCTAAATGTACTTTGTAGAAATGCCACACAGGAGAAGGTTGTTTATCTATCCTTCTCAGGGACTTTACTATTACTGTCTTGCTTATATCCATCAAGCCTCAGTTCTTTGGGCAAGTACAAGTACTAACATTAGGAAATGATGGTATCCAGAACAGTAGTTTCCCTGACCCATGGAGGAGTGGGAGAGACGACTCGCAGTTAAGAGCTGTTCTTCCAGGGGTCCAGTCCCTCCTCTGGCCTTCGTGGGCATAGCACACACATGGTACACATACATATGTGCATGCAGAATACCCATACACATAAAATAAAAACAAATAAATCTTTTTAAAATATTTTTTGAAATTTGTTTAAAGCATTTGGCTTTCTTTTTAAACTGTGGTGTTCAGAAGATGGTAAGAACATAGGCAAATAAACTTTAAAAATTCACTTTTCTGAAGGAACTTTCATATCATATGGTAGACGGCTTAGATTATGGACATAGACCATCTAGTTTTGATTACCAGGTCTTGTTCCCCTCAGCTTTCAGACTCATGGCCAAGTAATTTAACCACTAAGAACCTCTCTTCGTTTTCTTATTTATAGAAGGACACAACAATCCACCTAGTGAGATACTGCCAGAGCGGAAGCATGCCACCAGCACCATGTTTGTGTGTGTGTGTGTGTGTGTTGTGTGTGTGCAGGGCTGCTGCCACTGTTGGTGTCTGTGTAGCAGGAACCTGAGATTCGGAGCTGAGAATCAGGACATCAGGGCTCTAGCCCTAGGGTTTTGTGTTGTTGTTGTTGTTGTTGTTGTTGTTGTTGTTTTCATTTAGAATATGGCTTAGAAAGATCAGTAAACATCTGAGCTTCTTTCTGTCTCCTTATTTGTAACATGGGAATAACCTCTTCTACCTGGAATTGCTGAAAGATTGAATGTAGTTAAGGACTGAGCCCCATGCCAACACCAATACTTCCCCAGAGACATGATTGTTTTTTAAACAAATCTTTTTATTATTTATCTTTATTTTATGTGCATTGGTGTTTTGCCATAGGTGTCCGGTCCCTTGGAACTGGAGTTACAAACAGTTGTGAGCCACCATGTGGGTGCTGGGAATTGAACTCAGGTCCTCTGGAAGAGCAGCCAGTGCTCTTAACCACTGAGCCATCTCTCCAGCCCCAACACAGATGTTTAACATCTTTCCCCAGTGCAGGCTTGAGATTTTTTTTTTTTTTTTTTTTATTCCTTGATGGTTAGAAAATCCTTTCCTGTATCCAACCCAAGTAAGGCCTTTGAAGTCCAGGGTGAAAAGTGAAGGGAGATTTTCGTTAATTTTTACAATAATGGTAAAGCTCCTTCTCCACCATTAGGGGTCACCAGCTTCTCAGGCTCCACATGTAAAGTGGGGCATTTCCCAGGCAGTAAAGCAGAAGTGGCCACGTGCCACTACAGACACAGCTCTGCTGGAAGAAGGAAAGAGGAGAGGGAGAGGCTCAGAAATTTCCCACCATCTGGTCTTCTCTCTTTTAGGACATTCTTCCACTCTATGGTGACACCAGCCAGAGAACATCTGAGGGTAAGTCCCCATCGTCCTCTGGTATATATGAGTTCTCTTCTATGTTGGTCTCTCCCAGTAGGGCAGATTCTAGAATAATGAGGAAAAAGTGATACCCATACACAGGGCAGTTGGAGGTAGAGAAATAAGCCATGGCTAAGTAAGAAACAGGAGCTCCTGGCGTGATGGTCCAGACAGCAGCTTGCTTGACAGATGTGGCACTTAGGAGCTTAACAAATTCTTATGAAGAGGGCCGGCGATGAAAAGAGGGTTAGGAGTGAGCTGGAGACTAAGAGCAGCGGTAAGGGGGTGCCAGGGTCTTATTTTAGGAGGTGACGTGTTCTGTGCCAGATGCAGAAGTGGTCAGAAGCTGGCTATGGGGAGAGTAAGAGACAAGTGTGCCGGGAGAGCCTGCGGGTCCTGAGATGAAAGAGTTGAAGGGCAGCTGACAAGAGAAGATGGCAGCTCCCCTTCCTGCCTAGTGCCCAAAATAAAGGCCATTCTTCACTCAAGGCCTGAAATCTTTTCTAAACTGTCTGAACTGGTTTCTTCTCAGGCCGCCTCTCTCTGGATTCCCAGGAGGCTGACAGTGGCTTGGACTCTGGGACAGAACGCTTTCCCTCCATCAGTGAGGTGAGTGCCAGCAGGCACAGGCCCATTTAAAATGTGTGCATTCAAATTTCCCACCCTTGGGCACTAGACGGCTCTGCTGCTCACTGGCTACTGAAGGCCCTGGCCTGTCATCTGGACGCCTCCTCTACAATTCTAGTTTTAGGGATTTAGTCACTGTGCTCTGGTTCCAAATGGCTTTGACATGCATCCTTCTGCTGGATTATCACCTCCGGCTTGTATTTTGTCACAGTTGATTGGCTCTGTTGTGGCGTAAAGTGTAAGGTGAAGAGGTGGGCAGTGTCATCACTGTTCTCATCTTTGGAGGAAGTTAGTGAACCCCACCAAGTCAGGTGTGAGGCTTCCTTCCTTTGCTGCACATCGTTTTCTTCCTTAGTCATAAGTTTCCAGATTGTTCTTTACCTCCAAGGTTGTCTCTCTTCCAGATGCTCTCAGTTGGCATATAAGATAATGAGTATAAAGATGAGAAAGAGGAGCTGGGGATTTAGCTCAGTGGTAGAGCGCTCGCCTAGCAAGTGCAAGGCCCTGGGTTCAGTCCGACAATAGAGAGTAGGGTGGGTGGAAGAGTGCTGACTGGAGCAGAGGATCTGTTAGCAGACTCATTAAACATGGGAGGAAGTGTTGAAACAACACACTGGGATGTAGTTCAGATGACCTTTGGGATTTCCTTTCCACAGTGCCGGGGATGTGGGAAAGTCACCAGAAAGTGGTGGGTGTACTGTGGGCCTACATAACCTATAGTTTGCATACATGCAAGGTGAGACATTTGGCAGTGAAGTGTGTGAACTGTGACCAAAACCTCCTGATTGAATATATACTGCATGCTCTTTGGCCTTCAGTGACTCCCATGACCCTTCTGAGGCCTGGCTCTGTGGGAGAAGTGGGTTGAGTTTCCCTCAGAGAGCTGTTAGAAGGTTAGTGGAATAATGTATAGTCAAAAAGGTTGTGGGTGTCAGCGTGTTACCATTACAAAGCAAACTGAGCCCAGAGTGTTGTCTGGATGGGGTTCCTTATCACAGAATTCTCTTCCTCTAGTCTTTGATGAATCGGAACTCAGTATTGTCAGACCCTGGACTAGACAGCCCTCAGACCTCCCCTGTGGTCCTGGCGAGAGTGGCCCAGCACCACAGGCGACAGAGCTCAGATGCACCCGTGCTCCCACCCGACGACCAGGTGAGGTGGGGACCACCCCAGTTTGTCTTTCTGCTTTAGGCTGGAGTTACCCCCAGTATGTAATCTTGAATAGTCTGACTAAACTCTGCTCTGGCAACCCACAAGTTGAATAGTCACCTAGAGAACAAATAGAAAAGAAGGGAGTCAAGCAGATCGGTCAGTTTCTGTGTGAAGAGTCAATAGGTGGGTCAGTCAGGTCACCGAAGTTAAGGGAAGACTGCCGGGAGGTCTTTGATGTCTGGATAGAGTACAAAGTAGTGTCTGGTCAGAATACTTACCTTCCCTAGCAAAACTTTGCTTCAGTCAAAACTAGGGGCAAGGGGATGAACAACAGTGAGAACCAGTGATGCAGCTGTGTAGAATGCCATAATTAATGAAGCCCATTTTGTGTATTAAATAATAACACTAATACAGAAAACAAAGTTCAGTATGCTTGGAATCTCCCCTTGTTAAGCGCCTTCCAAGCCCACCCTCAGGCTCCTCAGAGAGTGCAAAAAGTGACTTGAAAGGCCTGCTCTCGGAGTTGGGACTGGGTCTGGGGATTTCAGAAAGACGGGTATTGGCCCAAGGCCAAATCCTTCAAAGAACCCGAGCTGTGTAGCCATGGGTGGGATTGCCTGCCGTAGTACAGGCATAGATGCTAACAAGACACTGGCCTCCTAAAACAGTGTTCTGTAAAATTCACCACTGTACCAAGTTTTTCCAAATCCACATTCCAGTTGCATAGTGTTATTTTCTTTATAATGTATTTTCTTCGAGCTTAATTTTTCTTTATTTCTTTTGTTTGTTTGTTAGAGACAGTGACTGTATAGACCAGGCTGGGCTTAAATGCACAGAGATTTGCGTGCCCTTGTCCTAGGGTGCTGCTGGCATTAAAGGCATGCACCACAATGCCAGGCTAAGCTTACTTTCTTAAGTTCATTTTAAAGGATACTTGTCATTGCTTCAAATTAAAACCAGTATCACACACTGTAAATGCAAGGTAAATGTAAGTAAGGCAGCACACATGTTTAGAAATTATTTTATAAAAAAAAAAATTTATAAAGCCTTTTCTAGAAAAATACAGAATAAAGGAGAAAGAAAGCTGCCACTTATGTTAAAAGGATGCCTCCTTCATGAGCTATTTCCGGATGAATGCATGAGAAGCTGATGGCTATCTCCTCCAGAGCCTCAGAACAAAAGAGAGACTTCATTGATTTACCCTTTGTATCATTTCGGTTCCCAAACTATGTGACTGTATCATGAATTATAAAAATACATAAATTCAGGGATGGAAAGATAGTTCGGCAATCAAGAGCACTGGCTGTTCTTCCAGAAGACCCAAGTTAAGTTCTCAACAGCCACATGACAGTTCACAGCTGTCTTAGTTAGGGTTACTATCACTGTGAGGAAACACCATGACCAAAGGCAACTTGGGGAAGAAAGGGTTTATTTGTTCACACTTCCACATCACAGTTCATCATCAAAGGAAGTCAGGACAGGAACTCAAGCAGAGCAAGAACGTGAAGGCAGGAGCTGATGCAGAGGCTAAGGAGGCATGCTGCTTACTGGCTTGCTTGGCCTGCTTTTTTATATAAGCCAGAACCACCAGCCCAGGGATAGCACTTCCACAATGGCCTGGAACCTCCCTCATCAATCACTGGTTAAGAAAATGCCCAACAGCTGGCTCTTCTGGAGGCAATTTCTCTCAGTTGAGGTTCTCTCCTTTCAAGTGACTCTAGTCTGTTATCAAGTTGATATAAAACTAATCAGAACAACCACTGTCTGTAACTCCAGCTCCAGAAGATCTCCCACCCTCTTCTGGCCTCCACAGTCACTGCGTGCATGAGTATATAGACATACATGCAGGCAAAACACCTGTACACATAAAATAAAAATAAAGAAATTAATAAGAACACATAAAATTTATCTACTTAAATTTAACTTAAAACATTTTAATAATAACAATTTATTTATTTAAATTTATTATCTATGCATAAATTTTATATATTATTATATTTTCACTCTAGCTAGATTCTTCTGCTTGTAATTAAGTCTTAGGTGGAATTTCCTTTGTAAAGATATAAAGGTAGACTAACAGCAGGTTGAAACTTTATTTGAATTAATCAAAGGGATTGAATGGGAACTGAAATTAACTCTCTTACTGACTACTGTTTAATGTCATGTCTAGGTACCACCTAAAATTGTTCCAGCCTCACCAAATGTCACTTCACCTGAAATCACCCAAATCAACCAGTAGTAAATCTCTTACCCTGGAAGGCATTGGTGTAAGGAAGTTCAGAGGTGTTATTTCCAAACTATCAGTCACTTTTTGATGAATCATTTTAGCAGTAGTAAAGGTCAAGAATAGTGTTTATTGTAATGAAGTAGAATCTACTAGTATTTAATTGATTTTTTTTCAGTAAAGAAATTTTATAATGTAAGCTGGGCATGGTGGTGCACAGCTTTAATTACAGCACTTGGGAGGCAGAAACCGATGGATCTCTGTGAGTTCAAGGCCAGTCTGGTCTACAGAGTGAGTTCCTAGACAGCCAGAGCTATGCTGTCTCAAAATGGGGTGGGGGTAGGAAGGAAAGGAAGGAAGGAATTATATAATGGGAGGTGTTTGGTGGGGTTTTTTTTAAGATTTTGTTTGTTTATTTATGTGTATGAGTATTTTGCCTGAGTGTATGTCTGTACCACATACATACTCAGAGGCCAGAAGAAGGCATCAAATCCCTCCGAACTAGAGTTACACATACACATAAGTAAAAATAAAATCTAATTGAAAAAAAATACCTAAAGTGTACAAATACCGTAAAAAAATAAGAGAGGCTTTAAAAAACAGCAAGAAATCAAAAACTCAGTTAATAAATGGGCTAATGAAGTGAAGAAACAATTCTCAAAATATGGGATATAGCCAGGGCGGTGGTGGCACATGCCTTTAATCCCAGCACTCAAGAGGCAGAGGCAGGTGGATCTCTGTGAGTTTGAGGCCTGCCTGGGCTACAGAGTGAGTTCCAGGACAGGAACCAAAACTACACAAAGAAACCTTGTCTTGAAAAACAAAAAACAAACAAACAATAACAAATATATATATATGAAATACAAATGGTCAATAAACATGAAAAGATACTCAATTTCACTAACCATCATGGCAATGTAAGGTGTGGAGA
Organism: Onychomys torridus; assembly: GCF_903995425.1. Classification (NCBI taxonomy): domain Eukaryota; kingdom Metazoa; phylum Chordata; class Mammalia; order Rodentia; family Cricetidae; genus Onychomys; species Onychomys torridus. Next base: position 64,705,685 of record NC_050448.1, read on the forward strand.
TCCATCTTATCCCATACAGAATGGCAATCATTAAGAAAACAGGTAACAGGTTGGTGAAGATGTAGATTAAAGGGAACCCTTATATATTGATTTCTGGGGTGGTAGTATAAACTAGTGCTAGACACTGTAGAAGTCAATATGAAGATTCCTCAAAAACTAAAAATAGGTCTTCTGTGTGGCTGTCATGTGACACTATTTCTGGGGCAACCTGAACAAACATCTGCTTAACAGATAGAGAACAGATGGCAGACTAAAGTATAGATGCCACCAAAGTTTAACCTGGTGAACTTGAGTTTTTATTGGTGTTACTTATGGGAGTATGGGTGAAGAGTTAGTTACAGAAGCAGAAATATTCAAAAATAGAGGCATCATCAAAAGCCCACCCTAGCATGAGAGCTGGAAACCTAGAGTATAACTTACAGTCAACTTGACAAGTTGGAGAGTGTCTCTTCCAGGTATCTCAGTTGGTCTGAGGGTATTTCTCAGCAGTCTGTTTTTATATGCCTGGGGAAGGAGTGGCCTAGTGCATTTGGTCAGTCCCAGGAATTTCCTGAAGCTTCTAAGCTATTTACTTCCCGAGTCATAAGGAGCTTCCTGCAGGATGGACTGTTTGATCTTAGAGAAAATTGCTTTATAACAAATGACGGTCTGTACCACTCCAGATTACAGACACTTGCACGTCCATTTTTACAGCATAGTAGCTGAGTTATGGAACCAGCCTTGGTGTTGAGCAACAGAGGAATAAAGGAAATGTAGTGTATGTACACTGTGGAATTTTTCATCCAAAATGAAGAACCAAGTCTTGACATTTGCATAAAAATAGATGCAAATGGAGCTAATCATAAGAATAAAGCCAAGGGCTGGGGAGGTGGCTCAGAGGTTAAGAGCACTGGCTGCTCTTCCAGAGGTCCTGAGTTCAATTCCCAGCACCCACATGGTGACTCACAACCACTTGTAATGAGATCTGGTGCCCTCTTCTGGCTTGCAGGCATACATGCAGGCAGAACACTGTATATATAATAAATAACTAAATAATCTTAAAAAAAAAATAGAATAAAGCCAAATTAAGAGAGACAAATAGTGTATGTTTTTGCTCGTCTGCTATTTTTTGGCTTTCTATAGATATAGAAAATCATATATTGTGTCTATGACATGACTGTCCCCAGAAACAAAGGGGGCCAACAGGGGGAAGAGGCACTAGACAGGAGGAAGCATGGAGCAGGGGAGTATGCTCAGTATCCAATAGATACTTGTACAAACACTTCTCTTAAATAAATTTATTTCTAAAAAAGTCTCCCCGAGCAAGCTAAAATCTGGTCTTGTTGGTGCTTCTGCCAGAGTCTAGGGATCTAGATAGCGTGGGCTTCAGAGACCGGGTGATACAAGGCTGGAGGGTCTTGGATGTGTGAGAGGATCTCAGGGCCTCCCTCATCCAATACTTTCAGGGTCTTTCAGTCACTCGGGGGTTAGAGGTAGGTGACTGTCCAGAAAAACAAGAAAAAGATAAGCATTGGGGAGAGCTCCTTGAGAAAGTGCACGGGTAAAGTAGGTAGGTTCCTGAAGCAACGCCTTCTTAGAGAATCACTAAAAATGGGGGGAATGTAGTCACTAGAAAAACATCGATAATCCTAGCATTTGGTGGCAGAGGCAAGAGGACCTTGTGAATTTGAGGCCAGCCTGGTCTACAGAGTGAGTTCCAGGACAGCCAGGACTACACAGAGAAACCCTGTTTCCAAAACAAAAAAACAAAACAAAAAAACCACATTTGGTAGCTCAAGGAACCTTTAGAACAATCTGACATATAAAGCATTTGAAAAGTTCATGTAGTGTGAAGTCTCTTGGAGTCATTACTGGTATGTCAGTTAGGATTAGTATTTTATTAAAATTCATGGAAAAAGAAAAGCTGGGGAATAAGGATCTACCATAGATTGTTAAGCAGACAAAGGAAATAATGCATGTTAGTGTTTGAGGAAGATCAGCCCCGTCCTTCCTCATTGAGGGAGAGGCAGATCTGCTGCTCTGGTGTCTCTAGCAGTTACTAATCTATATGCTTGCTTGTCCACACTAGTCAGCAGCACTGTGGTGGTTGTAGTATTAGATTTGGAGTGTGTTTAGGGAGAATGGTGGGGATTTGGTCTGTTTAGGAAAACACAAGTCTCCAAACCAATAGTCCATTAGGTGCTGTCAACTAGCTCTTTGTTAGAGGACACTCATTCTCATCCTTTGCAAACAGAAAGAACACTTTTCCTATCTCCCATCTTCCTGTGTCATGTGACCAAGCAGTTCCGTGTCTGCTGTACCCCACCCAGAAGCAGTTGTCTTTCTGCAGGTGGAAATGGATACCTCTGTGCTGAACCTGGAAGTGCCGGTCTGATGCAAGGGCCTCTTTAGAATAGGCTCCTAAAGAGATGCCACTGAGGAAGTTGAATCCATGTCTTCTGTAATTTCTCATCTCTACGTCTCAACTCTCTCTCCTTCAGGGTGTAGATCAAAGCCCAAAGCCTCTGATTATTGGCCCAGAGGAAGATTATGACCCAGGTTATTTCAACAATGAGGTAACAGTTTTCTGGTTTACTCCTTTATCTTCCTCCCTTGTTTTACCCACACTGCCCTTGACTGGAAGCAGTTTGATTGGCACCAGTTGTGAAATGAGCCTATGGGAAAGGAGGCTCAGCTAACAGGGCCCAGAAAGTAGAGAGCATGAGAATAAAGTTTGCTGTCTCCGGTCTCTGTGCCTCCTAGCCATTCTCAAGTTTTCTGCCTTCCAGAGCGACATCATCTTCCAAGATCTTGAGAAACTGAAGTCGCATCCAGCTCACTTGGCAGTTTTCCTGCGTTACATCTTCTCTCAGGCAGACCCTGGTCCACTGGTAAGTCACAAGTTGTCAGTCTTGTTTGAGTGCCTGCTTGTGCTCAACAGAGAGAATCTCTGACACCATGCCTGATCTCTCTATGTAGCTAGCTTTTATGTCAGATCCGTAGGCAAAGTCAGGCATCTCAAGGACAGAGACAAAACAGAAAGGAAGATGAAACCTATTGAATCATGTGGCTAACCATACCTGTACCCTGAGGAATATCAAGAAAATAGGCCAGGAACACTGTCATTCCCTGTCAGTTTAAGGGAGTCTTCAGAGTTTTTAAATGAAAGTAGATACAGATTGACTGAGGAGTTGATAGAATCACCCTTGCAGATTTACAATGTTGCTATAAAGAATTTTAGCAGGAGCAAAACACTAAAGAGTCTTCCGTGTAAGGTGATGGCATGAAGAAATACCAGCAGTGGCACCTACGTTTAATCTCAGCAGCCAGGAAAGAAAGGCAAGTGTTCTCTGAGTTCAAGGCCAGCCTAGTCTACAGATTGAGTCCCAGGCCAGGGCTGCACAATAAGACCTTATCTCAGGGGCGGAGGAAAGGCATTCAAGGAGACGGATGAAGTCCACAGTGCCAAGGTGATGCACAGAGCCATCATCGCCTTACAGCCGCTCTCATTCCTCCTAGCTGCGTAGAAACAAGGGCTGATGGTAGGGGAGGCTGGTGCTGTGTTCTCCAGAGAAGTCTGTTGTCCAAGGAATGAGTTGCTGGTTTTTTTTCTTTCTGGAAATACCACAATTAGAGTCCAGAATGAACATTGATTTGCTCAAAGGGAATTCATTGAATATCTGTTTGTTTAGTCCCAAATGCTGATGTCTCAGACACATTCCTGAAAAAGACAAAGCACATCGCCAAGAGAAACAAGACAAAAGCCCTTCAGGAACAATACATAAGCAAGTGAAGACACCACTAACAATGTCAAGTGTGGAAGGAGACAGAGTAGAGGAGTGATCAACCTGAAACATGCTCCTGTGAAGGAGACTGAAATTGTTTAGGTTTTCAGCCTCAACATTGTTGACAGTTTAGACTAGAGAATTCTTTGTTGTAGGAGCTGATCTTAATTTAGGGATATTTAGCCACTTACTGGACTCTACCCCTAGATGACAGTAGACACCACTCCTTAGTAAATTCAGCAACTCAAGAGTGTCTTGAGACATTACCAGACATCCTCCAGGTAAAGTCAGCCCAATGAAGATCCACTGCTCTAACCCAGTTTCTCTGTCGTTCCAGCTTTTTTATTTGTGTTCAGAAGTTTATCAACAGACAAGTTCCAAGGATTTCCAAAGAAGTTTGGGGAAAGACATCTGGAATATTTTCCTAGCAAAAAATGCGGTAAGGCTGTCATGGGTTAGATTACAATTCCATACTCTGCATCATAAGCAGAGGAAAACCAAACAAAATACTCAAAGCCAAGTAGAGACAGGTTGTTTGTTTTGTTTTGTTTTAACAAAAATGTGTTTCTTGGGCTGGTTCCCACTCATCTTGAACCATATGTGTCCAGTGCTGCTTCCTCCTGGAGGAGCATCCGTCTGTCAGCCGTGCTTTTCCTCCTATAGGCTGACAGGACCCGGGGCAGCCAACACACAAGACTACTGTTGTGCACAGCTAAAGACCGTGGGGATTTGATAGCATCCTGGGCATTTCCCTCCCATAAAGTAGGATCGGGGCTCTGCACCAGGTGCTTTTTCCTCTCCTACTCTTCTGGAGAGGGATGAGGGAGATCTTGTGCAAGAGGCATGTTCTCCTAGGGAGGTCATCACCACCAGAAAGCTAGAGACAGGTTTTTAAAGATCTTTGCTCTCTAAGAAATTAAGATTCCTGGATCCTGTTCCTGCCTCAAAGTTCTACCTTCCCTAGGGCTGGAGATGGCTCAAGGGCTAAGAGCACATGTTGCTCTTCCAGGGGACCCAGGTTTGATTCCCAACACCCATATGGGAGTTCACAAGCATCTGTAACTCCAAATCCAGGGGATAGGACACCCTCTTCTGGCCTCCACAGGCACTAGCCACCCACATGTTGCACAGACATACACACAGGCAAACTCCCAAACACATAAAATCATTTTTTTTAATTTAAAGGATTTATCTCTTCTGTATGTCTATTTCCAGATACAGAATGTACACTACGTTTCTTCACAATATGTAGAGATAGAACAATGGTCCTCAACCTGTGGGTCTTTCGACCCTTTCACAGAAGTCACCTAAGATCATCGGAAAACACAGATATTTACATTACGATTCATAACAGTAGCAAAATTACAGTTGTGAAGTAGCAACAAAAATAATTTTATGTGGGGGTCACCACAACATGAGGAACTGTATTGAAGGATTACAGTTAGGAAAGTTGAGGGCTGCTGAGATAGTGGGTTCTAACCACTTTCCAAACCTTGTCTGCCTTTCCTTCCCTGGGTGAAGAGACGGACCCAGGAGCCTCGGGTGATCTGCAGTGAGGCAAGGAGAGTGTGAGTTTCTGAGATCAGCCAGACTTGCTGTCATTCCCTGAAGGAGAGGGAGAGCTTATAGTGTCTGGGAGGAATGAGCCTCCCTGCTTCTGAACTGGGTTCTCAGGGAAGTGTCAGGATCCCGCCTGGAACATCTGCCTGCAGATGACATTCCTTATCTTGACTTTATAATCTGATCAACTAAACTAATTCCAAAATGATTATTCTTCTTACAGTTGGCTACTAAGGCTAATGAGGTTAGGGAAATTAGGTTTTCCTCAGTGTTTTGCATTTATGCCTTCAGTGGGTCTTGAGGAAGGAGGTTAGAGTGCCAAGTACTCTCTGCCATCATTTACAAAACCATATCCGCATCCAGCCACATGGCAAGAGACTTAAGGGCACACTCTAGAGTATCATGCTAAGTGCAGGACTAGGTGACACATACCCAGTTCCTGTTGGTAGCAAAGGAGAAAAGCAGCAATCCATCAAGTAACAAAGGTCCTTTTGGAACCACTCAAAGGCAAAGGAAAGTCTAGCAGCTCATTTAACAGTGGTCCAGTTTTAGGACATGCCATTCTATATTCCATGCTTCAGAGTGAAAAAACCACCAGGCCATCCTCAGAATGTAGTATCAACTTGTCTTGTAAATTCATGTGCCATTTCCCACAGCCAGGCAGTGGTGGCACACACCTTTAATTCCAGCACTTGGGATCACACACCTTTAATCCCAGCACTAGGACGGTTGAGACAGGAAGTGATATGGCTGGACAGAGAAAGGAATATAAGGCAGGAGGAGACAGGAACTCACTCTCTTACAGAGGCTCTGTCAGGCTGAGGAGTTGGTAAGGTAGGAGGAGGTGGCTGTGGCTTGCTCTGCTTCTCTGATCTTTCAGCTTTCACCCTGATACCTGGCTCCGGGTTTTTATTATGAGACCGATTAGGATTCGTGCAACAAGTACAAGAGAGAAAATAGCATCACCAGGTACTGTGTACCTGTCTAGCTGCTTGGTGCTTGCAACCTCATTACTTCTGCCCCACTCTTTGTTTTATAGCCTCTCAGAGTGAAGGTCCCTGAGATGTTGCAGGCCGAAATCGGTAAGTTGACTCATGGGTCAGGTTGCCTTTTTTAATGCCCTTCTTATACTGAACTCTCAGGAGACAGAGAGACAGAGTCCCTGTCCCTGGGTAACTGTCCTGTACTAGGGGGCAGAATGTAGAGATGGTTACTCCAAAACACATCACACTTAGAACAGGCATGATTAGACACCACCCTAGAGCTCACTCTGCCCTGTCACAGGAGGATATTGGATCAGCGTTAGGAGACCTGAGCTCATTTCTGCCAGCTTTCCATGGGACCTCTGGGCCTTACCTTGTAGGCTCACTTGTATGAAGAGGAAATTAGACTTAACCACGGATTTCTAAACGAGGACAGATTGCTAAAGGTAACTTGTAAAATTACAGAGACCAAGCCTAACTCCATCCTACCTGCTAAGTCCGAAGCTCTGGAATAGTGTTTTGAGAGGATTTTTCAGTTGGTTGATTCTATGGTGGTTGGGTTTTAGTTGCTAAGTTCCATAACAATACAGATAACAGGAGTGCCAGAGTCAGAGTGGGGTCAAGGACTGGGTGATGATGCTGTTCCTTCCAATTCCAGAAAAGCTGAGGCAGTATAAAGAAGACAGCAGGTTGGGGCTGAGGATGCAGCTCAGTTGGTAGAACGCTTGCCTAACGTGCACTAAACCCTGGGCTTGAATCCCAGTACCCTGTAAACCAGATACAGTGGCACACCTCTGTAATCCAAGTATTCAGGAGGTAGAGACAGGAAGATTAGAAGTTCAAGATCATTCTTAGCTACACAGCACATTGCCAAGGCCAGTCTGGGATACATGAGACTCTGTCTCAAAAAAGAAGAACACCTTGAGAAGTTAGGCACAGATAGTATTTTATAAGCTGGAACAAAAGAAACAGTTAATGGCAAAGACACAAGGAAGAAGACAACCTACATGTACACAAAAGCAGCTTGCTCAAAAACAGACTGAGAGGCCCGGCATAGTGGCACATGCCTTTATTCTCAGCACTCAAAAGGCAGCAGTCAGAGCTCTGTGAATTTGAGGCCTGGTCTACATAGTAAGTCCCAGGACAGCTAGGGTTATGTAGTGAGACCCTGTCTTTGAGAGGGGGGGGGGGGGAGAACGAGAGGAGAGAAAGAGAGAGAAGGAGGAGGAGGAGGAGGAGGAGAGAGAAGAGAGAACGAACGAGGTTGCCGTTTGACTTCACCTAGCCTGCTTGATGCTAGATGGCAGAACAGGAAGGGCTTCTGGGTTTTTAGGCCTTTGAAATGGTATCAAGGCAGTAGAAAGAATCAGTCTATAAGACTGCATGGTGATGTCAGCAGACATTCAAGCATATACCCAATGAGAAGGAGCTTCAGTATTTCCTCTCATGAAGCATTAGATATCCAGAGAATAATTTTGTCCTTGACTTTGATAGGACCAGAAGAATGATTCAGTCTAAAGCCTGACAACTTAAGTTCAATTCCTAGAATCCACATAAAGGTGAGAGGGGAAAACCAACTCTACAGAGTTGTCCTCTGACCTCCACATGCACAGCACAGCACATGCAATAATAAGTGAAACATGTTTTTAATTAAACAAGAAAGAAGACATTATCTGGGTGGAACGCAGGCCTCCGCTGCTTTCAGACTTATGGGCCAAAAAGCCAGTTTTTCCGTGCAGCATCACAGGATGCAAACACCACCTAAGGTGCTCAGAAGTTATCTCCTCCTCCCCCAACACTCACCTGTTCTGCCTCCCCTGCCCTCCCACTACAGACCTGCGCCTGCGGAATGGCGAGGAGCCTCGAAGTGCTCTCTGTGAAGCTCAGGAGGCAGTCATGCTGGAGATCCAGGAACAGATCAATGACTATAGGTTTGCAGAGCCCCTCCGTGTTCTCTACGCCTCTGGAGTGTGTGTCTGACTTTCCCTTGTACACTCATGTGCAGTATGATATGTGTTTCCCTGGTGTATCTCTGTTGTAGATCGAAGCGCACTCTGGGGCTGGGCAGCCTCTATGGTGAAAATGACCTACTGGACCTGGATGGGGACCCTCTTCGAGAGCGCCAAATGGCTGAGAAGCAACTGGCTGCCCTTGGAGATATCTTGTGAGTATCAGATTTCACTGATACCTCTGAACTTCCCGGACAGGTTGGCAGATCTTGTAGGACTGTTTTCTACTTCCTTCTACATCTTGCATGAACCTTTTCACCAAAAGACAGGAGATCCTGCTGCATTTCTTGTGCGGAGGGTCCTGACAGTTCACTGGTACTTGTATTGTGCTTGACAATACAAGGCTCCAAGAATACAGTGAGCTTTTTGCTTCCCCTTCTGGCCTGTTAATAATGTCTTCCTCCTTCTTTGTGAGTTCATGGCTAGTACTCGGAGTGAGACTGCACCCTGCCAGGGGGGGGAAGTGTCTTCAGGAGGTGGTCAGGACTGACTTAAGGAAAGCGGCCAGTTTTTCACACGCACAACAGAAAACTAGAACACCTTCCTGGGAGCTTCGGCACAGCTCCTCCTGCTGTGCTTGTCCAGTACTGTTTTCTGTTTCTTTATTTGTTTGTTTTTCATTTGATTTCATGTATGTGAGTGTTTTGCCTACATGTATGTCTGCACATCATGTGTATGCAGTATCTACAAAGGCCATAAAAGGGTGTCCGATCCCCTGTAGCTACAGTTACAGACAGTTATAAGCTACCATCTGGGTGCTGGGAATCAAACTCAGGGCCTCAGGAAGAGCTGCCAGTGGCCTTAACCACTGAGCCACCTCCCCAGCCCTCGAGTCCCGTTTTCTAAAGCATGTGTTGATCCCAGGGCAGGATTGATGACTGAACTTCTGAGCCTAGACAGCTTTTCTTCCCAGTATTGTTTCCTGTTCAGGAGTGGCCCTAGTCAGTCTGTTCTGTCTCTCTGGGCCTCACGTACTAAATGTCAAAAGTTAGCCTGAGTGACCTTGGTAGTGTCAATAACATGAGCCTTTCAGTTTGGCATATGTCACATGTGTTTCCAAACACTTCTACATGCAGCATCTAGTGGACAAAGCGGTCATTTCCTTTGTGGGGATCATGTAATGATGAAAAGAGACGGCAGTATGTAAGAAGCGAGTGGATTGGCGGTATGTTAGAGATGCCACCGGGGAGGAACTAGAACAGGATATAGACAGCTGGGAATCCTGGAGTTGGTGGGTTGCAGTTTTAAATAGGCTAGTCCAGGTGGGCTACCTGGAAAAAAGAGACTGACTAAATTACCCTTGCCATCTGGGAAAGAGCATGGCAGACAGATGTCAGGTAGAGTGTGCTCAACACTGAAGGAACAGTAAGGAGAGCAGTAGAAAGAGCAGAGAGAAAAGTAAGTGATGGAGCCAGGTGGGGGGGGGGGGACGACACGGGGACGGACGACTGTAGTCTCCACTTAACAAGTGAGGAGCTGTTGGGGCTGCAGGAGGCCGCACTGGGTACAAGAGACGGGGAGCTGGAAGTTCAGTCCCCACAATGATAGTAAAGCAACAGCCATGAACGTTGTGATAGCTCTGGTGGAGTTGAGGGACAGAACCATTAAGAGAACTTCCTAAAACTTGAGTGTGGGGTGTGGAAGAAAAGTCAAAGGAGAGATTCCAGGGATTTCTTAGCAAAGCACTAAAAAGACCATCGGTCACTCTAGGTGCAGTTGATAGCACAGGGAGCAGTTTGGGACATGTTAAGTCTGAGGTCTCTCTGACATGTCAAACTACAGTTCTGAAGCCACAGCTGCTTGTGTGAATCTGTCATGTGGTGACAGATCTGGGCTAGCAGGGGCTAGGATTACAGCTCAGTGGTGGAGCAGTTGCCTAACAAGCACAAGACCCTAGGTTCCATCTCACTAAAAAATAAAAATAGCTGAGCCTGGTGGTACATGCCTATAAACGCAGCTATTTTAAGAGGCTGAGGTGCCACCTTTAATCCCAGACGTAGAAGGCAGAGGCAGATGGGTCTCTGAGTTGGAGGACAGCCAGGGCTCTGTACACAAAGAAACCCTGTCTTCATAAAACAACAACAACAACAACAAAAAGGGGTGGAGGTTGAGGGAAAATTCAAGGCTTCCCTGAGCTACTGAGAGAGTTCAAAGCCTAGCATAGCAGGATCAAGATAGATATATAAAAGAAATTAAAGGCAGAGTGATTGCCAACATGTGCAAGTCCTAGGTTCAACCCCCAGTACCAATGAATAATGAAGAAGGAGGAAAGAGTCGTGGAGAAGATGGGGAAGAAAGGATAGGAAATCGGGATTAGAAAGAAAATCACACAGAAAGCATGGCCTTTGCAATCTGCCTCCTGGCCTTCAATAGTAAGGCAGCATGAATCACTTCTGGGATGCAAGCAGTAGCTGACTGAGCCTGTTTGGAGGGTCTAGGAGCCCAACTTACAGTAGTTTCTATTTTAAAATAATGCAATTCTTTCTTACCAAATGGGAGCCTTCTTGTGCATAATTTTTAAATTAAATGGGTTTGTGTATAAATAGCTTATAAAAATGTCTGTCCTGTAGTAATACCCAAACATTGGTTGCTGCTGCCTAGATGAGGTCTCCGGGTTTCATCTTGTCCTTCTGATGACTTTGTACTCGACGCAGAGCCGAGGCTGGATTGCTGCGCCCCTTTGTACTAGAAAGACGTCATTGTCATCATTGCCAATTGAATCCTTGAGGAAATAACTCTCACCTCCTGAGCGTCAAAGGCTCCAGAGCTATGACCTTATGTCCCCTACCAACCCTCCTCTTTCCTCCAAGAGAGGACTTCCAGCCTCTGCCCAGAGAACAGCCTGTCTCAAGGTCTCAGTCATCCGTTCTTTCTTACAGGTCTAAGTATGAGGACGACCGGAGGTGAGCAAATCCATAGTGTGGTTCGTTTGCAGCGTTCAAGGTGGGAAGAAGTAGGGCTGAGCTCCCCTGTGCTGCTTATTTCTGCTACCACAAGGAAGTTGTAACTGTAGGACATGAGTTTGCGGGGTTAGTTCCCAGGTAACTAGCTATTAACATGCAGGACTTAGAAGGTCCAGATCCTTCATGCATAACGACTACTGCCTGGTATATGAGTCTACTCCTTGGTGTAACAGGCTGGCCCTCAGCTCCTGGCTTCCCAAGTCTGCTTCTGTATGTTTACCCACAATACCCGTGAGTCTCTCTTCCCACTTCTTTCCCTGAAGACAGATTTCACCTCCCAAAGAAATAATGGTGTTAGAATCAGTTTGTAATGGTGGTTCCAGCAGAGAGGAAAAGCATCTCCTTTCTTTTTTTGAAATCTTACATATTGACCTTATTATTTTTTGTCAGCTTAAAATGTGTTTGCATTCCCTGCCTGCACACACTTTGTAAGGGAAGAGATGGGCCATGAAGCCCGTGTGGAAGAAGTGTAGCTGGACTGGCTTCACAGAGCAGATAATCTGCCAGATACATTTTGAGCACAGAGCTCTGGACAGTTTGTTTGTTTGCGGCAATTAGAAGTGCCGTGACCGCCCTTTCCTCTCTTTTTCTCCTTGTTCTCAGGATGGGGGCAGGCGAAGGCAGTATGCCTACTTCAGACCCCCATGTACGTGTCTGAGGGTGTTGGCTACAGACTTAACCTGTCCTCCAGGCCTTAGATTTTAGGGACTTTGTATTCCCATCCCCTGACCATCGTCCCTTCAGCGGGAGAGAGTACTGCTTAGATTGCTCGTGGGAGCAATGAAGAGCTTTTGGCCAGCTTCTAACTGCTGTCACATCTGGCCATGCAGACTCCACTTTGAATGTGTTAGCTCATAAGTACAAGGGATGGCTGTGAGGAGATCATCCTGAGCTGGGTTTTGGTCCTTCAACCTTCTATTAAGAAACATGACTTGACCTGGTTCACGACACTCCTGTCTTGCAGTGTTCCCATGGACTTTGCCCTTAATACCTACATGAGCCATGCTGGGATCCGTCTTCGGGAGTGGAGACCCTCCAGCACAGCAGAAAAGGCCCAGTCTGCTCCTGACAAGGACAAGTGGCTGCCCTTCTTCCCCAAGACCAAGAAGGTAACAGAGCTGCCCTAGAACACAGCTGACTTGGAGCAGTCCTCCATGCTGAGTAGACCAGGAAAGCCATTTCACAGCTTTGCAGCTACATCTCCCCTTTCTCTAAACACGACCATAGGTGGGCCATGTCCACTAGAATGAAACCTGAGTCAGCTTTCCAGTTACTTGTTTAGGGCCGGTCTTGGGAACAGGGCAGGAGTGATTAGCAATCGTAGCTGAGTGCTGGAACCACCTCCAAACTGGTGTCTCTATCTCAGCAGAGCAGCAATTCCAAGAAAGAAAAGGATGCCTTGGAGGACAAGAAGCGGAACCCCATCCTCAGATACATTGGGAAGCCCAAAAGCTCTTCTCAGAGCAGTGAGTATTTTGGAGAGCAAAAGCCTTGGCCATCCTTTGGTAGAGAACTCGGCTCTTCAGCGACACAGGAAGTGGAGGAGGGGCTTGCTGTGTTTCTGAGAGCTAAGGCCTCAACCCTGGAGACTGTGGCTTCCTCGTAATGCTGCTGCTTCCTCCCCCTTGCTGCATCTAGTGCAGTCTCATTGAGGGAAGGAGAGTGTTAGAGCCAGAGGGCCGAGCTTACCCTTGGATCTCAGTCCGGGAACTCGGAAGCAATTGTAGCCACTGAACAGCTAGCTCTGTGGAGGAGCTTCTGCCTTGGAAAGACTGCCCCGGTGATCTGTAGTTCCCTCTGTCTCATCCCTGGGACTCATGTGATTTTGTGTTTGGGCCCTTGACGAGGGGCTGAGTGACAGCAGAGCTGGCAGGGGTGGGGCAAGCTCCCCGATGCATGGCACCGGCAACTAAAACACCGACCCCATTGGTCTCTCATCAACCGTGTATCATCCGTTTAGAAACTGTCGGTGTTTTTATCCTGAGCTTCAGTGGGGATCTGCATTGAACTCAGTGACATTGGGGCAGGGAGGAAGATGGGACTCTTCCAGATCTATTTTGGTTTTTGTTACTACCTTTTCATTTTCTAACTTGATACAATTTTTATTTTGACTCTTGCAACATTAAATTGACTTCATGGTTTACTTTTGTTTTTCTTTTAGCATTTCATATTCCCTTGTCCTCTGTGGAAGGTAAAAGGACCATTTTCTTCGGGTTATCTTCTCATTGGCATCAATTTTCCACCTCAGAATTTTTGCTGTCCCTTTTCCATCTGGTCCTATCCGGTCCCTCCTTCCTCCCTCCTTTTCTTCTCTTCATCCTCTACGTATTCCTCCTTTCTGCTACAGCTCCTCTGTGACACAGACTGCTGGCATCTCTCTTCTCCCCTGTGGTAGCTGCCAGACCTTTTACCTGATTTGGTTTCTTCTGGGTGGGAACCCCTTTCCCCCAGGTGGGGTTCCCTTGAGCTTCTGGCAGAGACCAGCCTTCTTGGCCACAGCTTCCCTGTGGCCCTAGCCTTTGCCCTTTAAGGTGTTGTTGCTGTCAAAATATCTGAGATAAACAACTTAAAAAGGAAGTTTTTTTTTTATCTGGGCTAATAGTTTCCAAAGTTTCAGTCTGTAATCACTTGGCCCTATTGCTTTGTGGTATGGTTAAAAAAAAAAAAGTGCATTGTAGCTAGGCAGCACACCTTTAATCCCAGCACTCAATGCAGAGGCAGGTGGATCTCTGTGAGTTGAAGGCCAGCCTTGTATACAGAGTGAGTTCCAGGACAGCCAGAGTGACCCTGTCTAGAAAAACAAAACAGAAAGAAGAGAGAGAGAGAGAACATTGTAGCAGTGGTGTGTGGCATGTGACAGAGGAAATCTACTTAACTCATGAAGTAAAATGAGAAGGTGCTAGAGTGCAGGTGTCTTTTTCAGGGGCATAGATCTCCTTGTGACCTCCTTCTAAGTAGACTAACACCTCCTAAAACACTACCACCTTCCAATCACATCATTAGCTGGGACCGAGCCATCAACACACAAGCTTTTGGGAGACTGTGTATAGACCCTATTAGACTGCAGTGTGCACTGCAGCGGGGTAAAAACAGGAACGCCTCAGGAGTTCACGGACAATTAAAATAGTAGTTTTTTTTTCATTAAATTGCAGTTTGCTAAATTAAATTACAATTACAAAGAAAAAAATTATAATTTTTTTTTTATTGCATCCCCTATTCCTGCTTAGGCCCTTCAATGTAGTGAAGGGGAATGTTGAGTTGGAAGCCAGACCAGGCTACATAGTTGAGTCAGTAAAGTACTTGCCACAAAAGCATTAGAACTTGAGACTGGAAAAAAAAAAGAACTTGAGTTTGATCCCCTATACTCATAAGAAAGTCAGGTGTGCTGGGCTGGAGAGATACTCAATAGTTAAGAGCACTGCCTGCTCTCCCAGAGGACCCAGGTTTGATTGACAGTGCACATGGCAGCTTAGAACCATCTGTAACTTCAGTCCCAGGAGATCTGAGGCCCTCTCTGGTCTCCAGTGGCAATAAGCACAAAAGTGGTACAGAGATATACATGCAGGCAGAGCACCCATATACATTAAATAAATTAATTTTTTAAAAAGCCAGGTAGAGTGGTGTGCATATGTAATCCATCAGTGAGGAAGAGGCAGAGGGTTCACTGACCAGCCAGCCCAACTGAGTCAGCAAACTCCACATTAGTGAGACCCTATTAGGACAGGTAGTCATTTCCTGAGGAATAACACACACACACACACACACACACACACCTCAAAAACATAACTGACATAGGGCTATGAGAGTGGTGCAATAGAGCATATGATTAGCATGTCCTGGCTTTGATCCCCAGCACAACAAAAGTAATAATAAATTATACATATTAACCCATCAGAAACTTATAGCCTACATCAAACTGTCACAGAGTCAGGCAAGTTTTCATCAGTGAGGTCCATGTGTATACAATTAAATGATATTTTCAAATTATGCATGGTGATATAGTCCTGTAACCCTAGAACTTGGGAAGTAGAAGCAGAAGAATTAGGAAATCAAGATGAGCCTCAGCTACATAGCCTGGGCTACATGAAATCCTGTCTTAAAAAAAAGTACAAAAAAAAATGTCTTCTAGGTTCTACAGTAGTTTGTACATGGAAAAAGAGCAATGGAATACAGTCAGATTCTGTTGCTAGAATTCATTTTATGTAAAAATGGCATTTTAAAATAGTATCTTTGGACTTGTTTTAAGTTACTGATATATCATGCTATCTTAAGCCATAAAAATAATTCTTGAAAAAAGAAGTTTAGCTGTGGAAAAACAAAAGAAGAGCCCTGAAATCCAGGCCCGTCATTGGCACCAAGCTACTCTACCTCTGAGCTGTGTTCCCAGCTCCAGGCTCACAGCTGCCAAAATTGGTTCTCATTTGCCCTGCCAAGGAAAGTCTGAGGCACCACAGGTTGTGCGAAGCTGAGCAGCCCCACTGAGGGAGCTTGCTTTGTCAGCTTGAGAGAGAACAATCATGCACAAGGTTGAGTAAGGTTGCTGAGCCCAGGAGAGCAAGATAAAGATGCCAAGGGTCTATGTGCCCGCTTTTTTCAAGATTGTTTTTCTTACTTTTAATTGTGTGTGTAGGTATGTGCACATGAATGCAGGTGATTGCAGAGGAGTTAGATACCCTGGAGCTGAAGATTCAAGCCGCTCTGAGCTGCCCAATCTGGTTGCTGACAGTCGAACTCTGTTCCCCTGGAAGAGCAGTGCACACTCCTACTCCCCATACCCCATCCCTGTACTCCTTAATTCAGACTTTATCACTCTGATTGCTTGATTTGATTTGGGCTTCTAACATTCCTAGGACATCAAACACCCACTGCTAGGAAGGCTCAGTTGACACTTAAAATCATCAACTGTCACCTGTTTGTCTGGTTGCTAATAACATAATTCATGAGGAGGGGGCTGTGGAAGTCAAAGGTCAACCTCAAGTAGCAGTCCTCGTGAGACATCCACCTTGTTGTTTTGTGATGATCTCTCTCACTAGGACCTGGGGTTCACCAATCTGCTAGGCAGGCTGTCTCCATCTTCCTAGTACTGGAATTACAAGCACTTGCCACCACACTGGCTTTATGTGGGGCCTAGGGGTTCAGCTCTGGTCCTCACATTCATGCAGCAAGCACTCCAGTGACTGAGCGATCACTCCAGCCCACACAATTCACTTTTTTTTAGTTCCGTTGTCATTCAGAGACTGGAGGAAGGGGAGCAGAGTCTACTAGTGAAACTTGGCTGGTTAAAAATGTGCTCCTTCTGTTCCCCCTTGTTACGCTGCGCTACCTAGCCCCACCAGATCTCAGGGTTACGCCTGCTGTTTGGCACAGCCACACTCTGTACAGAGCATACCTAGACATTTTTCAGGAAGCCCGTGAGATAGGAATAGTAGATTCTGCCTCATGCTGTCAATTTAGGCTATCCCTACGTTCTTACCTAATCACCCAGACAAGGCCATCGTGGGTACACAACAGACGGTTGAGTCTGGTGACCCCCGGGCCAGATGCACATTCAGTCTAGGACAGGTCCTAGACAAAAGCAGGTGATAGTAACAGCCCAGCTAAACATATCCCAGCCACTTACTAAGAAAGTGTGAGGAAGGCCGCCCTAGCCACCTGGGGGGGGGGGGGGGCTTGTAAGTGTAGAAGAGAATAGACTAGACAGAAGTGTCTTGTTCTCTCGGGCTTGGGAATCTTCCTGTGAGAGCCAGGTTTTTGCAACAAGGAGGTCTATTTCAGACCACAAGTCTAAACTGTACATGTAGAATCTCTAAAGTCAGTCTTGATGTGCCCAGTTCCCTGAGATACTTAATCCTGCCTCCACCCTCTACCCAAGCCCTGCTCTAACCTCACATGACTCCGTTTTGACTTGAAGATGAACGCTCTATCTCCTCTCCGGCCCCATTTGCAGGGTTTCCAAGTATCACGTCTTAGTGCCTCCTCCTCCCTCTCTGTCCCCTGCTTGTTCTTGAACAGGACTGGCTCCCTAAGCTGTTAGCTTGGGGAAAGAGCTAGAATTCGAATACCAGAGAGTAATGTGTTACCTCTGCTCCTGAGAGGTCATCTCTCCTCGATTCTTTAATGATGGAGCTCAAAGCTGGCAGGAGGGATGGGGTGGAGAGTTATGGGCAGGAAGGGGAACATGTAAAAGGGATAGAAATTTTAAAAGGGCCTGAGATTTGGCAACATGGACAGACTCCATGTGCGTGTGCTTTGGTCTTCCTGGGTTTCTGTTTTTTAGACCTGCTGTGTGACTTCAGGAAAGCCTAGTCATTGTTTTCAGGTAGAGTGTGAAAAGCAGACCTAGGAAGGGAGAGTGTCCACCCAGGAGCACACAGCATGATCAGAGAGGAGCCAGGACTAGGCCACGGCCCCTGTCTTCTGGTGCCATGCTGTCCTCACCTGTGCTTGTTCACTGCGCTGTCTTCCGGGGCAGAGGGAGTAAGGGCCCTGGGACGGAAAGCGTAGTACCCTTCATTCTCTTTTTGCCTGCAGTTAAGCCAGGCAGTGTGAGGAACATCATTCAGCACTTTGAGAACAGCCAGCAGTATGATGCCCCAGAGCCGGGGACACAACGACTCTCAACAGGAAGCTTTCCTGAGGACCTGCTGGAGAGTGACAGGTAGCTGGAGCTGGACGGGGCCCACCAGCTGCCCAAGACATAGGGCATGGGCAGGCTTCAGCACTAGGGTTTAATTCCCACTGCCTTGCTCCTCTCCACTAGATTATGAGGTTGCAATTAGAGCCTGCCTACCCTAAGTAGCTGCAGAAAGCATAATGTGTTAACAGTTAGGCCAGTGGACGGTCAGGAAGGCATCCTTCAAGTACTGAGCAGCTCCATCCCAAAATGGAGCTGGATTATATTATCCAGCAGCCAATCAGGAAGCACTGGGTGATGTGGGTAAAAGACTTGGAGGGGACAGAGGGAAGTCTTGGAAAATAAAAGGCCCCGAGAGGCTCAAGAGTCTGCCTATTAAGAAGGAAGTTTAAGCTAGGTGAGATGTCGCACACCTTTAATCCCACCCAGCACTAGGGAGGCAGAGGCAGGAGGATCTCTGTGAGTTCCATGCCATTCTGGTCTACCTTGTCTCTGAAAAGAATAATAATAATTTTTTTAAATGCTTAAAAAGGAGTTTCTGCTGACACTTGGAAAGACAAGCAATAACTGGGAATGAGTCATCTGTCTCAGCAGACCATAGCATCAGATGGCTTAAGACAGATGATTCTTCCCTTGAAAAAGAAAAGGCGTGGTGACAGTGTCTGTAATCTTAGCACTCTAGAGAATGAGGCAGGAGGGATCAGTGCAAGGCTAGGCTACAAAATAAGACACTGTCTCACAAAGGGTGGGATGGGGATTGGGCTGTCTTGTTTTCTGCATCTCCGTCAGATATCAGATTCTAAACAAGGATGTGTGTGTGGTTTTAACACATGCTCTAAGATTTCCTTGCTCCTGACTGCCATGCAGCTGTCAGGTCATGGCTACAGCCAGCTTTAAAATGAAGACTGCGTCTAGTCAGAAATGTCTGTGAGGTTCCTCAAGTTGTCCTTGAGGTACAGTACTGTAGCCTTTTGTATAGGAAAATAATCTTGTTGTACAATCAAGTTCAAATGCCACTGAGGAATAGAGGTAGACAGAGAGGCAGCAGTGTAGATATTCGAGCCGTTTTGCCTTTAAAATAGCCATCTAAGTCAGACATTCTTGCTTGAATGCAAGTTTATTCTCTCTGTTTTATATTAGCCTTTCATAAAACTTAGTGCATGCCAAAGGATTTAGCCATAGTAAGAGTTGACAAAGATTTTGGAACAGTAACTTTTAGATTTGTACTGTGGAGAGAGGTTGAATTCTAACATTTGTAGGTAAATTAGATACAAATTACAGAATTGCTGTGAAAGATGTGATAATTTGGATATATCAAATATTTTAAGTTTGGGAGACATCAAGACCTTGAGAAAACATTTAGAAACACTTACAGACTTGCACTCTTGCCCTTGCTAGGTAATTTTGCTCTACCTGAGACAGTCACCATAATCTTAAAAAAATAAAAATGAAATCCAGAGCAGGATTCCTTGGCAGCCTTGGGAGAATAGTACGCACAGGAAGACAGTTTAGATTGCTGTAGATACTTGGCAAGTGTTGAGTGCCCAGGGGTTCTTCTAGGAAGTTCCAAAGCTTTGCAGCCCTCTAACCCTACTGGAAGAGGTTTGTAGTGCTGACTGGGGACACAGGAAACAATGTGAGTTGATCTGGATTAGAATTGTTCTAGTAGATTTCTGAGGGATAAGTTCAGTAGGATATCAGTTGTTAAGATGTTTGCAAATCCTGAAGACAAATTCAGACCCTCAAGAGGTGAGCTCTGTGCTGACTCCTCTGGCCTTTTAGAGAAAGTATAAATGAAAATTCAAGGTACTTGGCTCCTTGTGGCAGCAGCCTGCTTTACTATCAAGTGCTGTCCAGACATCTCAAGGCCTTGTGTGGTTCCAGACACAGAATAGGATATAGATTAGTAACAAAGGACCAGCCCAGCAGGGCCTGGTGATGCATCCAAGGGCATCTAGGGGTCAGAGATGCCCACTGTGTTGAGGCCGATGCACTGCAGGACTCAACAGAAATCAGTTCTCAGTTGTCAGCATTTCACCAAGTCCCAAGGATGCTTGTTAGCCAAGCAGGACATCCAGAGATGAAGCCCTGCCTGTCTGTAACCCAGCCCTGGAAGCATTTTCCCAGCCATTCCTCCCTGGAAAGGAAATAGAAGCATCTTCAGGAAGGGTGCTGTCAGTAGGGAAAGGCGAAATCTACATCACAGCTAGAGAAAGAATGCTACAGCAGACATCTTCTGACACACAGCCCCGAAATACTGGGGAATTACAGAACCAAGCTGTAGAACCGTAACTGTACCGCCCACAAGGAGGAACAGAGTCAGAGTAGAGAGTAGCTGGTCCAAAACAAGCAAGGTGTACTGGCCATGGGATGGCCTCCAGGGCAGTGGACCTTATGGCTCCCAGTGAAGGACTGTAGTATCCATGGGTCTTCTGAAAGGATCATGGTGTCTCAGGCATCTGGACACACCACAAAACTGATTCTCTTAACCTAGCGGTTCTCAACCTATGAGTTACAACCCCTTTGGGAGTTGAATGAGGACCCTTTCACAGGTGTTGCATATCAGATATTTACGATTCATAGCAGTAAAAAAATTGCAGTTATGAAGTAGCAATGGAAATAGTTTTATGGTTGGGGTCACCACAACATGCGGAACTGTATTAAAAGATCACAGCATTAGGAAAGCTGAGAACCGCTGTCTTAGCTCCTGTCTTCACCTTTCTGATAGCTCAAGGTGCAGAAGAGAAACCCAGTAAGCCCACCGAGGAGAGCAAAGGGTCTGTAGAGCAGCAGACAGGAGTGGCTCGTCACTGTGCAGCTTCCGACCCTAATGTCTGGGCCTTTCAGGGCCAGGTGGAAAACCTGTGGTATTGAGGCACCTTTGAAGTGGGATGACAAGTAAAAGCTAGCCACAGTGCCAGATCTCAGTTTCCTGTCCCTCTCTGGCAGTTCCCGCTCAGAGATTCGCCTGGGCCGCTCTGAGAGCCTCAAGGGACGGGAAGAGATGAAGCGATCTCGGAAAGCAGAGAACGTGCCCCGATCTCGAAGTGATGTTGACATGGATGCTGCTGCCGAGGCCACTCGTCTCCATCAGTCAGCCTCGTCCTCTGCCTCCAGCCTCTCCACCAGGTGAGTAACCTCCAGTGACGCTGCCATTGCTGTTTAGTGTGGTTAGATGTTTTATCAGCAGCAGCATCATCATATATTCAGAGTTGGTATTTTCTCCTCAGGTCTCTTGAGAACCCAACCCCTCCCTTCACACCCAAAATGGGCCGCAGGTGAGTGGTGAGCATTGTGGTACCTCTGTTTGGTATCTCTGGGGCACATCTCTGTTCAGCCACCTTCACACATCTAGGGATGGCCAAATGTGTGTCTCTTCTCCATAGGCCTGGTAAAAGCAGATGGGGGTGGGGGAGCAGGCTGGAGAGATGGCTCAGCAGTTAAGAGCACTGGCTGCTCTTCCAAGGGCCTGAGTTCAATTCCCAGCAACCACATGGTGGCTCACAGCCATCTGTAATGAGATCTGGCTCCCTCTTCTGGTATAAAGTCATAAATGCAGATAGAGCACTCATATACATAAAATAAATAAATAAATCTTTTTTTTTTAGAAGAAGCAGGTTGGGTAGGAAAGTGACAGACTCCTTGAATGTAAGTTCCCTACAAGTGAAGCTGAGCTCCTCATTTTCTCCAGGAGCATCGAGTCCCCCAATCTGGGCTTCTGTACAGATGTTGTCCTTCCCCACCTTCTGGAGGATGATCTGGGCCAGCTGTCTGACCTGGAGCCAGAGCCAGATGTCCAAAACTGGCAGCATACAGTGGGCAAGGATGTGGTGGCAGGGCTGACACAGAGGGAGATTGACCGGCAGGAGGTCATCAATGGTGAGAGCCTGCCGTTTTCCCTCACCTCCACTCCACACCTGTGTGGAAAGACCAGCACTCCACTTCCCCAAAGAGAAGTGCGGGGTGGGGATCAGGTGTCTGTGGGTCTCGTCCCCCAGGGGTCGCATGTCAGAAGTTTACACTACAGTTCATCACAGTAGCAAAATCGCAGTTATGAGATAGTAAGGAAATAATGTGATGGTTGGGCTCCCCACAACGGGAGGAGCTGTAGTAATGGTCGCAGCATTAGGAAGGTTGGAAACCACTGCTCTAGACACTTGATAATCTTTTCCCCACCTCTCCTTGTCACAACCCCTGCTCAGAGCTGTTTGTGACAGAAGCATCCCACCTGCGCACACTCCGGGTCCTGGACCTCATCTTCTACCAGCGCATGAAAAAAGAGAACCTAATGCCTCGGGAAGAGCTGGCAAGGCTCTTCCCTAATCTGCCTGAACTCATAGAGATTCACAGTAAGGAGCCTGCGTCCCTCCAGTCTGTTCTGCCGCCTTCCACTCCGTTTCACTTTGAACCCCATCTTGCTCCTCCTGAGTAAATAACCCCCACTACTCCTGGCAAGAGAAGCTGATAGATAGCTTGAAATTAACCCTGCAGATCCAAAGTAAAGGTTCCCAGACTTCTCCATGGCCCTGCTGTCAAAAATGCCTTTTCTCCTAGTCATAAAGTATCTAGCAGTGTGGCTCAACTCCAGACATTGCTGCTTCTCCCCTCTTCCCACAGATTCCTGGTGTGAAGCCATGAAGAAGCTCCGGGAGGAGGGTCCCATTATCAGAGACATCAGTGACCTCATGCTGGCTCGGGTATGGCAGGGAGGAGATTGGAGGAAGCAAGATCCCTTTACCTAAGGAATTTGACAGAGAAGAGGATAGCCTGGAGGGGGATGGGGTGCTGCTCCCAGCAGGAGTGTGATACCTAGACCATGTCCTTTCTGCCTCTTCAGTTTGATGGCCCTGCCCGAGAGGAACTCCAGCAGGTAGCTGCACAGTTCTGCTCCTATCAGTCCATAGCCCTAGAGCTAATCAAGACTAAACAGCGTAAAGAGAGCCGGTTCCAGCTCTTCATGCAGGTATCCTGGGCTGTGTCTTAACCCTCCCTCAGCTCTGTCATGCTCACCAAAAAATCTCCTAACCTCTTCTGGCCCCAACCTTATCTCCTCTAACTACCCACATCACTCATACTAGTACTGTAAAGCAGTGCCTCTAGAGCCAAAGATGCCTTTGGTTGAGAAGTACACTGGACTAGCAGGCCTACTAGAACTAGTATGTACCTTTCTGTAAAATGGGTATGATACTGCCCTTCTGTTTTGACCGTCTCTTCCTGGCAACATCAACCCCTCCCTAAATGATGAAGGGGAAAACTACCACCATTTTCAAGTGGCCCATCTGGCGTTAGGCCCTACTTGGCGTTTTCACAGCCATCTTAGCCCTGAACCCCGCAGGCAGCTCCCACTCACTAGTTGACCCTTTCCCCTGTCTGCTTCTTGCTGTCCAGGAGGCTGAGAGTCACCCTCAGTGCCGGCGGCTGCAGCTTCGAGACCTGATCATCTCTGAAATGCAGCGGCTCACCAAGTACCCACTGCTGCTGGAGAACATCATCAAGCACACAGAGGGTAGGGCACGGGAGGACTGGTGCCATGCGGCCTCAGATGTCCTTGCTTTGTCACACAGTTCTGTGATCTCAGCAAGCCTAGACTTTGAGGTCCTTGGTGTCTTCTTCCTTGTCCTGGTACAGTAAGTCTGCGAGAATGACTGTAAATGTGGTTTGGAACTACGAAGCGCTGCCCAGCAGGGAGAGCAAGGCCACTGCTGGTTCCTTGAGGAGTGGGGGATAAGAGATATTAGATAGAAGGACAGAGGGGAGAGAAACACAGGATAGCCTCGGGAGGGCCTGGATCATTATCCACCGGCCTCTCCTGACTCTTCTAAAGGGCTATTTATAGGAATGCCAAGGGGTGGAGCAAAAGACCTCCCCCTAGCTCAACCAAGGGCAGACCCTTCCAGGCACCTAAAAACCATGCATATGGTCAAGCAATTATCTAATGTAGCTATGCTGGGTAAAGCAAGCTCAGATCTCACTAGGAAACTTTTGTGAGCTTCCACAGGGGCCTTTATAGGAATCAGGAAGCATGGACCCAGGGGCTGGCCCTTGAGGGCATCTTGGCACCTCTGGGCAACTGTGAGCTCCTACCAGGACTATACTGGATTTTAGACCCATTAATACCTCTCCTAGGTGCCTCTGCAATGTACAAAAGCTATAATGAGGGGACTAGCAAGATGACTCAGTGGAAATCCACAGAAAAGGATAGAAGGAGAGCCAACTTGACAAAGGTGTCCTCTGATCTTAGCATATGCACTGTGGCGTGGGTGCCCACACATACACATACACAATAATAGTAAATAAGCCAATATGCTAAACCACACATAACACTAGAAGAATGATGAGCGTATGCACTTTGCAGGCAGAAGCACTAACTATGGCACATTCCCCGTTTGGTAGGTGGCACATCTGAGCATGAAAAGCTCTGCCGTGCCCGGGACCAATGCCGAGAGATTCTCAAGTTTGTTAATGAAGCAGTGAAGCAGACAGAGAACCGTCACCGATTAGAGAGCTACCAGAAACGCCTGGATGCCACTGCCCTAGAGCGAGCCAGCAACCCCTTGGCGGCGGAGTTCAAGGTAGGAGGTGGAGGCTGCAACACTGGCAGCCCTCACACGTCCTTCTTGGGCTCCTTAGGAGCAGAGCTCAAGTCAGGGCCCAGAGAGTCTTAGAGGGCAGAGACGTGGACTGCCTGTGACAGGGTGGCATGGTCAGGCCCAGGGAGACACACTCTATTAATGTCACTCATCCTGAGATAAAGAAGAATGGACAGCCTCACTAAGTAAGGACTAGATGTTGGGACTCAGCCTAAGGAAATAGAAAGGGGTGGATGTGAGGTAAGGTGTAATAACGTAAAGGGAATAAAGCTGAAGAGGTCAGGAAAAGCAGCACTGTCTCCTTGGGACAGAACGTAGTAGGCCAAATGAGATCCCAAGTCAAAGCCCTTGGTGTGTGCCCCAGAGCACCACAGGCACAGGACTTCATAGCACACATCACTTCTCTCCATCCCTGCAAGAGCTTACGGTAACAGTCGTTTCCTACCCACTGATTCCAGGCACCTTAGCATAATATCCCTACACAGTGGTCTCTTAAATACCATGTGAATGGAGTGATGGTGTCTCCTTTACAGAGCCTGGATCTCACAACAAGGAAGATGATCCATGAGGGGCCCCTGACCTGGAGGATCAGCAAAGACAAGACCCTGGGTATGTGCCAGGGACTAGAAGTGGGAGGGAACCTGTGGTAAGTGTGCTTCTCCAGGGTTCGCTCTTCCCTGCTGCTCTACAGGATAGTGGGATGCTGGGGAGGCATACATAGTGCAGCTAGGATGGCATTGTGCACCATGTGGGAAGGGAGGACATAGAGACAACAGAGTTGGAGTCACTGGATTCCTATGGCCTCCTAGTCCTGGGCATGGGCATCTACTAGCCTCTGGGTGAGTGAGCAACAGGGATTGTCTTCATTGCCAGACCTCCAGGTGCTGTTACTGGAGGACCTGCTAGTGCTGCTGCAGAGACAAGAGGAGAGGCTGCTGCTTAAGTGCCACAGCAAGACAGCCGCGGGCTCCTCAGACAGCAAGCAGACCTTCAGCCCTGTGCTAAAGCTCAACGCTGTGCTCATCCGCTCCGTGGCCACAGGTACCCATGAGATGAGCCAGCAAGCCTGGGGCTCTACAAGACTTAATGGCCTGTGTTCCTTTCCTATCCTGACCCAGTCTGAGCAGGAGATGTGGTCCAAGATGGGCAGGGTAAGGGGTGGATAAGGGACCAAGGTGAAGATGGACAGACAGCCTGATGCAGGGGTGGTCAACCTTAAAGGACCATGATGGACGGGATGGGTGCCCTGGGTGGGGCTGACAACATCAAAGCAAGAATGGAGGAAATGGGAGTCAGCATAAAGAATAGGACAGGTCTTGTTGCAAGAATGCCTTGGGCCAAGCAGGGTTTGGAAAGAAACCGCACAGGCCCAAGTCCAGGATTTGAGGTTGCAGGGCAAAGTATGAAACAGTGAGAAAGGGCAGGAGTCAACAACCACATTCTCTGGGGTCACCTTCATCTATGACACCTGACCTCCCTAAGCAGCTCCAAAAGGATGGGGTAGACATGAAAAGATTCGGTAAGCCCTAAGCACATCAGCCCTCAGTTAGTGGAGCAAGAGGGAAGTCGGAATGACTGACAGATGTTGTTGGGGACCCATAATTGCCTGTGTCTTTTGTTGGGGAGTACCAATTGATTCTGATGATCCAGCTGTATCTCATAGGTTTTCTTCAGCTTGGGGCCCATGTCTGCCATGCTCAGTGTAGACTTTCTGCCTTCCTTTCCTCACCCAGACAAACGAGCCTTCTTCATCATCTGCACCTCTGAACTGGGCCCTCCCCAGATCTATGAGCTGGTTGCATTGACATCATCAGACAAGAATATGTGAGAATTGATTGCGGGGTCCCATGTAACTTCTGTCCCCTTGGAACCAGAGTGGTGTGCAGGAGGATCTGAACAGTGAGCCCAGGGCTGGGCCCCGGAGCTGTTCCTGGGTGGAGGACTAAGAAGAGAAGTTAGGAGACAACATAGGTACAGAGCAGCAGAGGTCATCACCCCAGGACATCACCAGGCCTGGGCCAAGCACAGCAAATAATCCATGTATAATCCAGGCCCTGACTCTTCCCAACACTGACTGCCAGAGGTGGCCGGCCTGGCACAATGGGCTGAGACAGGTTAAATCAGACAGCTTCTTCCCCTCTGGGTTTTCATCTGTAGAGTGTTCTTTTGGAAGTGGGGAGTGGGGCCTATCAAAGTGTTATGGTAGCTATGAGTCGTACAAACCCAGGGGACTAGCCAGTGAGAAGTGTTGATGGAGATAGAGACCTGCCTCGTAAAGGGTCCTTAAGACAGGATGTGGAGAGGGCTTTGAAAGTTTTGGCAGTGGGGTCCACAGAGGACAGGGAGTGTTCCTGGCCTTATTCTCACCGCTGTCCTTATGTTTCTGCTGAGCAACAGATGGATGGAGCTCTTAGAAGAGGCTGTGCAGAATGCCACCAAGCACCCTGGAGCTGCCCCAACACCCATCCATCCCTCACCACCAGGATCCCAGGAGCCAACCTACCAGGGCTCCCCCAATAGCAGGTGAGGTGCTTAGCTTTCCAGTCCCAACACCATCCCCCATCCAGCCTGCCTCTTCCTTGATGCCTCTCAGCCTTTCCTCACTAGGGTAGACAGCCTCCACGGGGAGATCCCACTGGGAAACAGCCCCAGGCTCTGACAGACAGACGAACAGGCCTCTGCTGCTTTCTTGGCCTTCTGACCTCCCTGCCCTCACCACTACCTCCCACTTGGATATAACGCAGACTGCAGGGTGTGGTATAGAATGCAGCCAGAGAAGCTAGGCCAACGCCCACCTGCTGCTCTGCCAGCCAGTGCTTACCATTCAGGTCATGAGGCCCGGCTCCTTCCTTGCACCATGCTCCATCATTGCCTATGAAAGATGTGAGGGAACCAGTCTGGATTTCATGACACCTTGACCAGGCTAGCAGAGCTAGAAATTAACACCAGGTGGGTTTCTTCCCTCAGGGTAGAAATAAATGACTCGGAAGTTTACCACACGGAACCAGAACCCAAGGAACTGTCTGGAGGTAAGGCTGCTCACCTTCTTGTGGGAGACCATAGTCCTTTTTTTTGTTTGTCTTGTTTTGTTTTTGTTTTTTCCAGACAGGGTTTCTCTGTGAAGCTTTGCGCCTTTCCTAGAACTCACTTGGTAGCCCAGGCTGGCCTCGAACTCACAGAGATCCGCCTGGCTCTGTCTCCTGAGTGCTGGGATTAAAGGAGTGCGCCACCACCGCCCGGCTCCATTTTTTTCTTCTTGTAGGTATGGGTCAGATTAATGTGTCAGGTGATAGGAGAGTCCATGAGGCCAGAGGCATGAGCGGGGTACCATTTGATAAAATGAGTAGAGAAGAAACGGGACAGGGGAGACCAGGGGAAGAAACGGACAGCTTGACTGGCCCCACTGCCTCTGTGGGTGACGGGTTAGCAGGAGAAAGGCCCTGCCTGCTGCGGACAGAGCAAGAAGAGTGGGTAACAAGGAGCTAAGACAGCATTTTTGGGATGGGATGTAGAAACAGTTTTCAGGTAACTTCTCTTAGGTTTTTTTTGTTTGTTTTTAAATCACTTCAGATCTTGCATGTGAAGAAAGATGTAGAGTTCCCAGCCTTTGTCACTGTGTTTCCTTTTGCTTAGAAGTCTTCCTCTGTCCCACGTGTCCTGCATAGCTCTGTCCAGCAGCTGTGCTGGTGTGTCAGTTCATGGTGCAGCCAGCACTGCTAATTCCCATGCCCCGATCTTGTCTGTCCTCTTCCCGTAATACTCACCGCCTTCTGACAAATGCCCGGTTCCCTGAGTCCCTCCACTAAGACCGTGAGGCTCCACCCCAGGCACGAGTCTTTATTTGTCTGCTGGTCTGACAGGGGTCTGGTGTGGTGGTGGCCACAGGAGGTGCTCCGTGAATTTCCATAGAGCTTACCGACCAGTGTTCCGCAGCACTGGGTCCGCAGCTGGACATGGGGCCACCTCATGCTTCTACTCTCCCACGCCCTAACACACTCATCCAACACAGGCCCTGGACCCCAGCAGAGACTTCAAGAAGAGCCTGAGCAGGAGGAGGGTGCAGAGGATCTGAGAGCCCTGCCTCACCCTTCCCCCTCCCTGGATGGCGAAAACAGAGGCATCAGGACAAGGGACCCTGTCCTTCTTGCCCTTGCAGACCCTCTCCTCATGGAGGGACTTGCTGATGCTGCCCTGGAGGATGGCAAGTAGACCCTGTCACTGGCCCCTGGTATCCCAGTAGCAGAGCATGTATGAATTTCAACTTCTACTACTCAAAGGTTCTCACTAGTTACACTCCAGGGGAGCCGGATGCAAGAACACCAGCTATTTGGCCAGAAACCCACCAGCTCCACCCTTAGACTGCAGCAGATTGCCTGTGTTAGTGGTGGCAGGAGCAATGTCCCCTCATCTCCCCTGAGCTTTCCCATTCCTCGGCTGTGTGCAGTCCTTCACTAGGGAGGCCATCACTCTGTCTTTCCTGCAGTGGAGAACTTGCGGCACCTGATCCTGTGGAGCCTGCTGCCCGGTCCTACTGCGAAGACTCAGGCTGCTGGCGAGCCTGAGGATGACCTCACACCCACCCCCTCCATCACCAGCATCACCTCTCACCCCTGGGACCCAGGATCCCCAGGGCAGG
Organism: Onychomys torridus; assembly: GCF_903995425.1. Lineage (NCBI taxonomy): Eukaryota > Metazoa > Chordata > Mammalia > Rodentia > Cricetidae > Onychomys > Onychomys torridus. Next base: position 64,734,824 of record NC_050448.1, read on the forward strand.
CTCTGACTATAGGTGACAACACCCAGCTTCTGAGGCCGGAGGAGGAGGAGGAGGATGTGGCTCTCTGGTCTCTGGCACGCCTGCCCCCAAGGACCAGAAATTCTGGCATCTGGGACTCTCCTGAGCTGGCTAGGAATCCAGCTGAAGAGGCTTCAAGCACAGGACCAGCAGGAAGTTACAAAGTTGTAAGAAAAGGTAAAATATGTTGTGTCAATTGTGTTCACACTTTCCTGGGGTGGAGGTGAGTGTTGCAGGCAGACCCTTCTTTTCCCATCTTTCTCCTGGGTACTGTGTGAGCAGACTGGCTGTAGGACCTGGGGAAGAAGACATGCTGATGGGAAGAGACTTTGGGGTCAGACAGGCGAGGCTCAAAGCATATCTCATTTTCCTTCTGTGATATAGAACATTTTCTACCTCCCTCCTCAGCCAGCACGGATCAACTTCCAGTAAAGGTTTTTTACTATTCTTCACTGATTATGCAGTCTAAAGAAAAACATGTCACTTTTCTTCCCAGGACACTTGGGCTTAGAAAGATGAGGGCAAAGGCCTATAGCCTATATTCCAGAAAGTGGGAAGACCTTGGGGGCTGCTCTGGGAGCAAGTGCACAGAGTGGTAGAGGCTATCCCAAGTTGGGAACACTGTGGGCTGCTCTGTGACAACCAGCCAGGTTTGAATAGACCAGTAAGGCTATGGAGGCTGAGAGGGTTGTCTGACATCAGTCCCTTGTGCCTTTGCTGCCCCTGCTCTGTTGGCCAAAGGCTGCCTCTCCTGGGCTTCTGGAAACTGACCTGCTTCCGCTCTCCCAAGGTGACTTGGTGGAATGTTCTCTGCAGCTCCTGGGACATGGCCATGTATGATCTTGTACTCACTTTGTTCTTTTCTTCCTTTGTTCTTGTTATCTCCGACATGTCCACTTCTTTCTCCCTCTCCCTCACGCTCTCTCCCTCCTCCCCCACCTTGTCTCTCAGTCTCTCTTCCCCCTGGTGGTGGTGTTGCTGCAGCCAAGGTGGCGGGCAGCAAAGTTACCCCTGCACGACCAGAGAGTGGCCAGTCAGAATCTGAGCTATCTGAAGTGGAAGGCGGAGCACAGGCTACGGGTAATCAACTTCTCCTTGAAGCCCAAGCCAGGCCAGGCTATAGCAGGGGTTCCGTGGGTTCTTTACCCACAAACGTTCTCTGTGCTCCCTGAGCTGTCTGAGATGGCTGGGAAGTAGCACAGGAGCCCAGGGACAGGAAGGAGACCTGCACCTCCAGCTCTGAGAATCCACTCACTGGGAGATGCAGAGACCCATTTCAGAGCTTTCAGCCTATGCTCAGGTCTGGAAGAAAGCAAGAACCTGGCCAGTGCCCACACTCCAGTGTACTTAGCCTGGCGTCCTGATCAACCATTTCCCAACCCTGTCCACTGCCCTAGCACCGTGATGAGAACAGCCTTGCATGGCTTTGCAGGTTCCTGTGTTCCTCCATGGCGGGCTCTGCAGTGACCCTTGACTTCTGCCAGCTCTCTCTGGCCCCCCATCACCATGTTTCTAGGGTGGCGACATATAGGGCAGTGTTATGTGCATCAGTAGAATGTGAACTGAGACCATCGAAATACTGCTGTCTGCTGCTTTCCAGAGGGGCCTAAACCTCTTGCCCCTCCCTTTCATGACACCTCCATCCTACCCCTCCTTCCCTGAGCACCTTCCCCTGGCAGGTGGCCAGCCTGAGAGCCGTTGCCACCTAAAGAGAAAAGGGCCTCTGGGAGCTGGTGGGCAGCATGGCCTGCATGCGCTAGGTTCTCTGTAGAAGCCTCGCTGGCCTGCTCTGTCACAGGGTACACTCAGGGTGTGGGAGAATGACTTGGGCATCTCTGCTGGTCTAAGTTCTTTCTCTTGCCATCGGTACAGGGAACTGTTTTTACGTCAGCATGCCAGCAGGACCTCTGGACTCCAGCACTGAACCTACCGGGATACCCCTAGGTCCCTCACAGCCTCAGCACCAGAGGAGGGGCATTGGAGATCCAATGTGTTCCAGCTGTTCTCCCCCCAACCTGGTCCTCAGGGATGTGGGTGTGATCTTCCATACCATTGAGCAGCTTACCATCAAACTTCACAGACTCAAGGTAAGGAACATGGCCTTGGGTCAGAAAGCCTTCCTCCGTCCATTACCCAGGACAGTTATATATTTACATAAGTGTTTTAGGGTGTGTATAGCTATGCATATATACATCAATGTGTATGGAATTGAGCCTAGGGCTTCCTATATGCTAGACAAACATTCCATCATTAAGTTACATCCCCAACTCCGGAAGTGCGTGTCTTCACTGGACTCCTAGGCCACCTTCATCTTCAGCTTACCCTGCCACACCCTCTGAGCCTTAGCTCTGGGACTCAACCACACCTCCTACAACTCTTCCAGGACATGGAGCTGGCCCATAGAGAGCTTCTCAAGTCCCTTGGAGGAGAGTCATCTGGTGGGACCACTCCTGTGGGCAGTTTTCACACAGAGACAGCCAGATGGACAGACCACTCTCTCTCTCCTCCAGCCAAGGAAGCCCTGGCCTCTGACTCCCAAACCAGTCAGGAACAGGGGTCCGTCCCTGAAGAAGGTGAGTGAAGCCAATTCCTGCATGTGCCACCTTGAGAGAATGCATAACCAAGCAGTGAAGGGTGGACCCATGACTCTTTCCCCTCAAGGTGTAACCAACACATTCCCTCAGCTTCAGAAAGGGATCTTTACCAGACATAATGGGATACACCTTTAATCCCTGCACTCAGGAAGCAGAGGCAGCTGGATTTCTGTGTGTTGAAGGTCAGCCTGGACTATATAGTTCCTGGCCAGCCAGGACTGCATAGTGAGAAAAGAGATGGGGGGTGTCAGAGAACCACCTCAGCTGTCTGTTCCCTGAGGCAGGGTCTGTGTTCACCACTGGATAAGCCAGGCTCGCTGGCCCGTAAGTGTCTTGGGGGTTCTCCTGTCCACTGTCCCTGTTGCCATAGACCTGGGGCTACAGATCCACACTCCTACATCCAGGTTTACATAGATTCTGGGGATCCAGTCTCCAGTCCTCAAGTTTGCATGGCAGTGCCTAGCCACTGAGCTCTCTCTCAAGCCCCAGAAAGGGGTCTTTTTAGGGAAGCCACACAGGCTCCCTCAAAATAGGGACCAGAACAGAACCCTCTTTTAAAATCCTTTAAGTGTGTGTGAATAATTTGCATGTAAATCTGTATACCACGTACATGCAGTGCCTAAAAAGGCCAAGATGACTTTAATACCATGGAACTGGAGTTACAGATGGTTGTGAGCTGCCATGTGGGTGATGGGAATTGAACCTGGGTCCTCTGAAAGGTCAGCCAGTGTTCTTAACTGCTGAGCCACCTCTCCAGCCCCCAGAACCCTTTTTATGTTGAGGCAGTCATGCACCAGGAGGGCCTGATTTTACCTCTGCTGCAGGTTCTCAGTGGCTCAAATCTGGTTTAGGAGGGAAGGCCACTGCCATGGCCTGACTTAAGTTAAAACACTTACCTGTCTTGGTTTGGAGGCCATACAGAAGTGGAGTTCTCATGGACCTGCTAAAGTCCCACAAGAACCAAGGATTGGACTGACAAGGTGGCTCCGTGTTGAAAGGCATTTGCCACCAAGCCTGACCATCTGAGTTCAAGCCCCAGGACTCACACGGTACAAGGAGAGAACTGATTATTCCTCAAGTAGTCCAACTTCCACACATACTCCATACACATAAGTAAAATGGTTCTCATACAAATATAGGAGAGTTTCTGGAGAAGAAAGCTCTGTCACCGATAGCTGGTGTTGAAGAGTAAGCCAGGGACTTGAGACAGAACATCACAAACCTAGCCAGCTTCTCAACCCTCGCCTTCCTCCCACAGGCTCCGACAGTGCCACAGATAGAGCTGCATCACCAGGACCATAGCCATCCAGACAACCAGAGCCTCGGCTTCTCCACTCTGCCAGAGTCTGGCCTGAGCCAGAGCATAACACTAGGAGACCCAAGCCTCCCCTTGAAAGATGCTGCAGAGGCCCAGGGAGAGACCTGCCTGTTGCTTGGTCTGTTCACATTGGACAGAGTCCAGTCTCAGTGTCTCTTCCTATTAGCCAAGTCTCCATGGTTTTCATCTCCTAAGCATGCTGACCACCACAGAAAGGCCTCCTACAGTGATCTGCCCCTTCACCCCACATAGCTCCATGCATATGTGGGGTGTGCTTGAGTGCATAGTACCCTCAGGTGTGCAGGTCAAAGGAGGAGGCTTTTGTGTAAATGCACTTTTTTCCTCTCCTTCTTCCGAGGCCCGAGACAGCTGCGTGCCTGGCTCTCCTCTCTGTCCCTTTAGTTTCCTATAAATATGTCTATTGTAGGTGCATTTTAGCCGTTGTAAATAACGTAGCCATTTTTCTGTCCTTGGCATGCTCAACCAGTCAGAGACAGCTAAGATGAGAGCCAGTCAGCAGCCCCGCGGGGGTGGTGACTGTGTCCCAGACTCCAGCCCTGTCAAGCTCCGGGCCTCCTCTGAAGCCCAGGCCTTCTCATTGTCAGACAAGCCTGTGGGGAAGCAGCTTGCCTGACCCCTGCCCACCCCTTCCCTACTTGCCTCTAGAGGCAAATACAGCAGGTACGAAACTCAAACAGACCCGAAGAGAGCAGAGTCCCTGAGTTACTTCAGGACCTTCCCCAGGGGTTCACCATGTCCCACTCACCTCCCCACTGATGAACATACACACTGTGCTAGGTGTATATATACATATATATAAATATATATAATATATAAAATAGAGATATGGAAATGACTGTTTTGCTGTTAAAATAATGTATACTCTTATTTTCCTCCTTTCATGGTTAAGATTTTTTTAAAGAAAAGTTAAATATTCTTCCATCGTGGTTGTATGATTCTTAGACTGATACAGGATGCTGGTCGTGACTGGTCAAGAATGGACAGAGGGAACCAGGAGAGCCCCTGCCATGCATCCCACACCAAGTCCCCCACCTCTCCCAAAGTTTCAGGTGTGTGCCTTCTCAGAAGAGGTTGGGCAAGTGACCCTGGCCCAAAACAGATAGTGTGGTTACTTCACACAAAGGAACAGAGATCTCAAGACCTACCCTCAGCTGTAAAACATAAAGAAAGTTCACCTCACTGCCCCCATACCTCTCCTTCCTCCCTGGCCTTCCTCCCACAGGCTCCAACAGTGCCTCAGATACAGCCGTGTATCACAATTAGCCATGGCTGTTGATGAAGTGTAGGGCTGAAGACAGAGCTTTAGAGGACCTGGCAGATGTAACTGGAGAAGCCGTAATGAATGATCATGGTGCTCCTTGACAGTGTTGGGACTCAGAGCACTGGGAGATATCCCTGCAGCCAGTGCTGGGGCAGCCAGTGCTGAAGATGGAGCTCTGGTAGGCAGAGGGGCTAGAGATGAGGGCAGTGTCCTTTTACCCTGTAGGTTGACATGGGCTCTCCAAAATTTAGTGGAGACAGCCTGGCAGCCCCAACTCTACATGTCCATGATTTCAAGTTGCTGACCTGCTGTGCCTAATGTTTGGCCTTTGCCAGTCATATATGAATACAGTACCCTCTCCCTGGCCTCTCACAAGCCAGGCAACATGGGTTGGAGATAAGCAGCATGGAATGCTGGGAGATGATCGTTCCAAGCTTACTCCCTCCATCAATTGTGCTGATGGACCCGCATCATCCTAAGGCTGAGTGTATGCTGGCAGAGATGGTCTGGGAGGTGCCACTGGGACACCCAGGAGGTAGAGCAAGGGCCCTGGCTTTGTAGCCAGGAACTCAGTTCATCCCCAAACAGAGACATGGTGTGATTCAGGGCACCACTCTGCCGCGTCTAGCCAGGCAGCATGAACAGACACAAGAGCCTAAATGTTCCAAACAGTTCTGGAGTGATTTTCAGAATAGCACAGCAACAGACTGTTATTGGTCCGTGACATCTCCCAAGGACATGGGGCTGCCCGTGGGAGGCCTAGGTAGCTGTGGCCTCCTCCTCCCTGACCTTGGCCTTCACAGGGTCCCTTGGCAGCATCAGTTCCTGAATCATGGTGTATGTTGGACACTGCAGGTCAAAGCAGTTTTTCTGAAAGGCAAAAAGGAACATTAGCAGGATTGAAGATTTGTCTTTGGGAGAAAACAATGCCCTGGATGGTGTTAGGGCTGGTGAGCAGAGGAAGGCAGTCATGCCGTTGCTAACTACAGAAAACGAAGGTTGCTGCCTTCAAACAGGATTGGGACAATGAGACCTTCTGGAAATGGGCTAGGCACTCACCTCCAGGGACAGCCACAGCAGCCCCAAGGGGCCCTTGGACGAAGAAGTCCTGGGCTTGGAGACCTGGACCTGGTACTGCACAGCAGTGAGGAAGCCTTCCAGCCCCACCTCTGTGATTCGGTTTCCTGAGAGGACGCATGGAAGTGGCATCTGGCAGCCTGGCTCCCCATCCCCCTGGCTCACCAGGCAGGACTGACTTTTTAACTGGCCCCCACCCCATTCTCTCTGCTTCCCACCTTCCCTCACTTCCCCTTCCCACCCAGCTATCCTACTGCTGCCCTGGATCCTCCCTGACCCAGCACTGCCTCTCAGCTCCAGCCCCATGGGTCTGACAAAACGATGCTCAGCTGTTTGAGAATCAAGTACAGTCCATGCTATGGTGGCACTCCTTAGCAGGATGGAGCCTGGGTAGTCCCATGGTAAGGGCAGGTAAGGCTCGAAAACATACGGAGGAGGTTGAGGTGCAAAAGGACCTTGTTCCCAGGCATGAAAACCTTCCCATCTCGGTGCTCCACGGGCTCCAGGAGAGGGTTAACCATCTCTGTAGCTTCAACAACAAGCTGCTAAAGCAGAATACTAATTGCAGCAGAGAAGGGAGCTGGTCAACAGGTCATTCATTCATTCATTCAACATACAGTTTTTGAGTGCTGGTTATAATTCAGGCTGTCCTAGGTGCTGGAGAAACAAAGATAAATAAGCCCATATCCTCAAAAAGTTCCTTGATGTGGGGAGCCAGAGGATTAAACAAGAATGTGGTGTGGCAGGGCCCTTGAGAGGCAGCCGGAGAGTGAAAGTTGAAGGTGTGCAGACATTCAGATGAAGAGGGTAGGTTCCCCCAAGCAAGGAGCATAGCAGGTGCAAAGACCCTGGAGCTTGAGTCCACACGGGCCTGGGGTTTGAAATAGGATTGGTAACCCTTCCATTAAAGAGCGGTTGGAAAACTGACGGTCCTGGTGAGAAGGAGCAGTCTGCCCATGTCAAGGCAGAGACTACGATGTGGGGTGTAAAAAGCCATCCTCCTCCCATCTGACTTCTGCCAGAGCTTGTCTTGGGTACCAGGAGAGACTCTTAAAAGGACAGGGCTCTCCCGGTAGTGCGTGACAGGGTTGTGGAGTCGTGGAGAGGACAGAGATGACAGGATGATGGGATGGACAGCCAGAGAACTGGGAATCAGGAAGTAGGTGGCCCAGGAAGGCTTCCTAAGGAAGGCGGAGTCACACACAAAGCATGAAAGGGGATCCAGCAGCAAAGGGGGGGGGGGGTCTGAAGTGGGTGCTGCATGGAGCAATGTGGTGACAAAGTACCTTGGGGAGCACCTGAGGGGCAAAAGCACCCTCTGTCCCTTTGCAATGTTGGAGGGGCTAGTGGTGAGCTCAAGACTCAGAGAACAGAGCCTCGGTGGTAGAGCAGACCCAAAGTGGGCCTTCTAGACATTGAGGTAAAGGGACCTGCCACCTGGCAAGAGGAACAGGGAGTTGTGAGCATCATCTCCACAGTAAGTGCAGATCAGACAGGATTCCTGTCAGCTGGAGCCGGCAGAGAGATTGGGGCAGCACGTTCTGAGTGTCACTCACCTCTGACTCGAGGAAGGTGCTGCGCTTCTCTTTGCTCCCCGTCTTCATCCCTTTGCCCTTGCTCATCTTCTGCTCAGGGATGGTTACCTCTGGGACCAGAAGAGGAGCCAGAATGCACAGAGCAGATCCCCTGACACCACCCAAACTCCCCAGAGAAAGGAGCTTGGTAAGGCAGAGTCCCTGAACTTGGGGGGAACATAGGAACATTGGCAGTGAGCTCCCGTCTAGCTGGATGGATTCCTTTTCTGAGGATAGCCATAGAAGCCTAGTCCTGAAAGATAGGGTAGTGGGTCACAATGTCTAGGCCAAGTGGAGGGTCACCCATCATTTCAAGGTGAGGAATAAACCGGGCCTGGGGAGAGATGTGAGAGAACAGCTCCCAGCAGACAAAACCAGGCTCCTGCATGCTGCCCAATGCTCTTCCGGGTGGGGAGATTCCCACAGAAGGGTGGGCATTCACACTTACTCCCCTTGCCTGCCTTTGTGGCATCTTCTTTCTTAGGGGTTCCTTGTGTAGGGGACTGCCCGGGGCCCGACTTCTCTTCCTTCTTTACAACTTCCTAGGAAGGATGTGAGAAGACATAATGGGAGACACAGGGAGAGTATATAAAGGCTAAGCCTGAGAGACACCTTCAAAGGCCAAATCCATATGCCTCTCTTCCTACCACCCTGTGTTCCATGGAAACTCCTCCCCTGCCCATTCAGGGCCAAGGTTCCCTTTCACCCAGCACACCTACCCCAGACTTCTCCTTTTTCTTGCCCAGACCCTTGGGTGTTTTTAATGTCTGCATCTTTTCTGGCTTGTCCACCGAAGTAACATTGCTGATCCCCGTCGTCTGAGACTTCTCACGTTCTGTTTTGGAGTCTCCATGTCGTGAGGAGGAAGGCTGTATTCACAAATGGAATTGGGGGGCGGGGTGCAGAGAAGTAACTAGATCCTTTCCCTTCCCCACCTCCCTGCCTATCCATTGGTCTGGGACAGAACTGCTGTTGGCAAGGAGGAGCCCAGAAATGGATGAGAATGAGCTGGAGGCTCAGGTTTTCATCACAGGAAGGGAAATAGCTCACTTTGGATTTATTTATTTTTGTTGTTATTTGTTGCAGGGCTGGGGATCAAACCCAGTGCCTGTGTGTGGTAGGCAAGCACTCTGTACACTATACTATACCTCTGACCTTGGCTTTATTGAGCCAGGGTCTTACTCTGTGGCTCAGGCTATCCTTGAACTCATCTTTCATCTGCCTCCTTGCTGACAAGGCTTGCATTATGCCCAGCCAGCAGCTTTTGTTGAGCTAAGTTCTAGGCAGTATTCCAAATGCTTTACAGTAACTCATTTAATCATCTCAATTCTGTGAAGAAAGTAACAGTTACCCGGCCTAGTTGAGAAAAATCAGACTCGGAAGGTAAGCAGTGAATTCAAGATCAGAAACTGGTGTCGTGGTAGGGAGGATTTCAAGCCCAAGTGGTCTGAATAGTATCTTTTAACTGCATTCTAACTGCCAGAGTGGCTGTGTAGTTAGAGTGCCAAGTTGGGGTTGGCAGGCGCGGGGTCTCCAGAATCCAGAAGGGCAAGAGGATGGAGGGAATTAGAGTCATGGGCAGTGGGCAGAAAAGCACCCTTCCTGGAACCAGGCCACTCCTCACCGATCGTGACGACCGCTCCTGCGTTCCTTTCTCCAAGAGCAGGCGCCGCCGCTCCACCACCTCCGTGTGGGTCAGCTCAAAAGGGCGCAGGACCTGAGGCAAGGCCAGCTCCCCACATTAGAGGCCTGCATCAGAGCCCCTGCCCCTCCAGCGTGCAAACCTACCTCAGCCAGCTTCAGTGCACCCTTGTCTTGAATACGGTTGTGCGCCAGAGACAACCAGAGAAGAGAGCGATTCAGTCTCAGGCCCTGGAGAACAGAGCTCTGTAAGCCAAGGGCAAGCCAGCATCCCCAAGCCGTCCTGCCACAGCACGCACATCTGCGATGTAGCCCGCTCCCTCGTCCCCGATGTGGTTGAATCCCAGGTTCAGTGAAACAAGGGTCCGGTTGCTGTTGTGCAGTGTGGACAGCGCCTGGCCTAGGAGCTGCGCCCCATGGTCATCGATGCTGTTGTTCCTCAGAGATAAGTGAGAGATCCTGGGACAGGGGCAGAGAGGACCAGCGGTACTGGGCTTGCTTCTATCTGATCTATAGGTGGAGGGGCGGGGATTAAAGGTGCCTGGGAGAGGTAAGGACTAAAGATAACCTCAAGTGGGGGTAAGCCAAGAAAGGAAAGTGAAGCCAAGGAGTCTCACGTGCTGTCCAGTCCCATGAGCTTGTAATAGGACTGCTCCGGTAATGGGTTCCCCTCCAGAGATACCTTCCTGAGAATGAGAGGGGTCTGAGGTCTAGGAATCACCACTGAGGCTGTGCAAGGGGGAGGGGAAGTGTGGACCTTTGGGGAGCATCTAGAAAACAGAGTCTAAGGATATCCCCCAATACCCAATATAGGAAGTATATCTATGACAATTCCCCAGACTCCAATTCCAGAAGCATGACCATGGGAGGGGCCAGTTCCCTGAGCTGACCTGTAGTACAGTGGTCTCTGAGATGGCCTTCACTGAGTCCTACTTCTCGGTACTTAAGCCCTGTGCCATGGAATCCTGTCCTCTGCAGTGTAGCTAGAACTAGTGACAGTTCTTTGTGTGTTTGCGGTGTGTTTTTTGTTTGTTTGTTTGTTTTTGTTTTCAAGACAAGATTTCTCTATGTAGCCCTGGCTGTCCTGGAACTCCCACTATAGACCAGGCTGGCCTTGAACTCACAGAGATCTGCTTGCCTCTGCCTCCCGAGTGCTGGGACCAAAGGCCTGTGCCACCACCTGTCTCTCCTGGATGTTTTAAACCACTATATTGTGGAGTTACTTTGTTACATAGTAATAAATCACTACAGGAGCCTCTATGAAACAATAGCGTCTCTCACAGTCCTAAGAAAACGGAACCAATGGGTGGAAATTTCTCTATTCAAATATTTCACATTGTATATAATTCTTGCTCAGCCTTTTGGGCTGCCTTGATTCATATAAAGGATTCATTTTACATCATCTTATGCTGATGTAGCTGGTTCTTACATTAATGAATTCACAGTTCTTTTTCTATTAGCTCGTTTGTTTCTCCTTTCCCAGCTAAAGATCCAGTCCCTGCGCTCGGGGAGCACCCATCCCACACACAGAAGGAAAGCCAGCACTGAGGGGCACTAATTATGAAGCAAGAGTGTTAACTCTAGGGGCCTGTAGGAACCTGAAAAGGGGCAGACAGCTAAGGTGGCTTTGTCCTTTGTACAGCAAGCTGCAATTGTAGTAGGCTATCTTAAACCTGGCTCTGCCTCCTACCCATCCACCCCATGATTCCTAGAAGGCTAGCTTAGCGCAGGTCTTCCTGCACAGACTCACGTGGTGGGCAGCACACCCTTTTGTGCCGGCCATTCCTCCACAGCCACATCCCCACACTGCTGCAAAGCAGTATCTGTTCTTGGGCCTTAGGCCCTTCGCTCCTGCTCACTGTACTGGGACATTGAACAGGGCTGGTGATCGCTAAGGGGTGGGTGGGGCTGATGGAGCGGAAAGAGGGTTAGACCTCAGAGGGTTCTGTGGATGCCATGTGGACTAAAACAGTGGTCTCAGGTGTGGATCCCACCACCCAACAGACACGGGCTGAGCCCCATTCCCACACATGCCAGCCTAGGCCTACAAATGCTAACTCTGCAGGCAACTGCTTCCGCCTCATACACTCCAGCCAGGCCACTTAGACACTGGGGCCTGACCACAACTGACCTGAGTGTGGAGGAACAGAGAGGCAAAAGGGCGATGAACAAGGTCAGGGTCTTATCCGTCAGCCCCACCTTCCACAAGCTGGTTTTAGAAACAGAAACAGCTGGGCACCACCTCATTAGGAAGCCCCTTCCCACAGTCCCCCAGGCACACCCTCCACCACCACCCCCTAGCTGAACTTACTCTTCTCTCTCTCTCTCTCTCTCTCTCTCTCTCTCTCTCTCTCTCTCTCTCTCTCTCTCTCTCTCTCTCTCCCCTTTCCTCCTCCCCCAGAAGCTGACCTCCCACAGTGCCTCTCACTTGATGGCTTGCAGCTGGCTGAGGGAGGGCAGACATTTGGAGAAAATACTCAGAATCCGATCCTCAAGTTTCCAACCTAAGGAAAGGCCAAAGGCATCTCAGGCCTGGGAAGGGCCTGATATGAACTGCTGTGAGCCAGTCCGGGGAGGTGATGCTCACTCAAGGCGGATGGGTAGGGCTGAGGGAGGGTGGGGCAGCAAGAGGTGGGGAGGGCAGCACTCACCTCGGATGTAGATCTCTTTCACCACCTTGCTGTCCTCCTGCTCCACCTCCACCTGGATGGTGGGCCGGAAGAACACGTATTTGCTCTCCAGGCTGTTCTGGCTGCAGGATGCTGACAGCCGCTGGTCGTCTAGAAGATGGGGGAGTGTGAAGGCATCCACAGCTGTGGCACACCCCACCCAGTGAATGAGTTGGGCGGGCTAGGGCTCACCTTGGGTGGGTTTTTCTGACATGGAAGCGGAAAGGACAAAGTTCTGGTTGGGCCGAGGCCGGGTGACAACTTTGGGAAAGTCTGTGTAGCCTGACCGTATGCAGAGCTCGGCGAAGTCTGTCTCCAGGACCCCAGAGCACTGGTACTCCTCTGCGGGGCGGCAGCAGAGTGAGCCCGCGGGCATTCAGCGCAGCAGGAGCCTCCATGCTCACAGCAGCCCCAAGTGGAAGCTACTTTGCTAAGACCCATGCTGAAAACATTGGAGGAAGGCAAGAGCTCACAGAAGAGGGCTATGCCTAGCCAGCAGGGCCGCTGACCTGTCAACACTTTCTTTCATATAGTATTTGCTAGTCAGTGTCCCAGGGTTTGTAAAGGTTCTGAAAATACCCATTGCCTTGATAAGTTGTTAATTCAGTCTTGCCCACCGCCTACTATCCTGAGGCTCTGCAAAGCTGGTGTCCGACACCCCCAAGAGACCCCTGCTCTTCTCAGTTCTCTCCGTGGTAGCCCAGGGAGGGTTCCTGGAAATGGGAACTTCCTGCCAACCACCAACAACCCCACAGCAGCCACCAGCAGAGGGCACTGTCAGCTGAGCCCGGCCTTCTATGTCTGTGCAGTAGGGAGCCTGGTCCCAGGTTCCCCAGAGACTCCATAACACAGAAAGCCCTTTGAAGAACAGGGTGAGACAAGCTTTGCTCCTGTACCCAGCTGCCAGTGGGAACTCGGGCACATGGGAAATGGTCAACCAGTTAGTTCAATTTGCCAATTTAACTGTAGGAGACCCGGGGGGGGGGGGGGGGGGGGGGGGGTTGGGTGGCCCCTGCACAGTCCTGTGCATGCTCAGGCTGCCTCTCCTCTCTTGGGTGTGCCCCTCACCCTTCTTGGCATCACTCACCTCTCAAGAGCAGAGCCCCTCAAACTTTAACATCCGTAGAAATCACCTGAAGTCTGAAAGCACCCTCCCAGGCCCGTGCCCAGGCTCTCACAGTTCTCTTCCCTGTGGGGAGTATCTAAAGGGACACACTCCTGTCCTCCACTCCCACACCAATGCTAAATGACCCCACTCACAGTGTGAGAAATGGGCCATCAGATGGAGTTCCCTCTAAATCTACACACCTATCAGGCATCTCTGCCCCATGTGAGACCCACGTCTGCCCCTGCCAGGCCATACAATGGCAACCGTAAAAAGCCTCTGTGCCCTCCACATTGGCCACATTGGCCACGGTCCCTTGAGTTCTCTCCTGCATCTGCCAAGCCTGCCTAGGCCGTCCTTGCCAGAGCCTTCTTTGCATCTCATCAGGCAGACTTCCGACCCATCTATGGGAGTCTCAGGTTTGCACATCCCAACGCCCTAGCAGTTCCCAACGCCATTTCCCCCTGCCACTCCTCGTTACTGCTGAGTCTTACTCCTCCAGGCCCACCCTTGCATATTCCCCCTTCCAGCTTCCTTCCCGTCCATCTCCACCCAGGCTAGAAACCTGGGACTCAGTCATGCTGCGCCCCTCACCCCCTCTCTCTCCAGTCCTTCGCCAACTCACTTCTACCTCCCAGGAGTCTCCCCCACCCTCTTGCACCCTCACTGTCCGGTGCCAACTACCACTGTCCCTGGACTAGGCTACTCAGTCAGAGCTCCGCTTCCTGCTGCCCTTCTCTCCGATTCCTTCCTCACTTCTCTGGGCCCTGCCAGTGTTCTTGTTCCCTGTCACTTGGAGATACGGCCTTGCTTTGGATATAGTCCAAGTTTTCTAAGTACTGGGGTTACAAGTGTGCGCCCTTTGTGTGCCCAGGGAACTCAACCCTGTCTTCTCTTCCCTGTGAAAGATGCTTTTTGTCCAGGTCTTCATAACCTACCTGTCCCTGGCCACTAGTAGGGACAGGGACATGGCACCTGGCAAAGGGTGGACCATCAGAGTCTTCCCTCAGGTTGTTTTATCTCCATTCCAGGGACAGCAGGGTCCTGACCCTCTTTGGTAACAAAAGCATCAAATTAGTAACAAGACACCCTCTGACAAATTCCCTTTTGTGCCTAATTGGTGAAAATTGGGTTCTGCCACTCGCAACAAAAAAGCCATGGCCCTATTCATCTAACTTGAATGGTTTTCTTTAAATATGCCAAAGCAGAACTGTGTCCATGGCCACAGGGCAGATACTCAAAAAGTAACTGTTGGCGAAATGAGTATCTAGAGAGCTCTGTTCAAGACCCCTCCCACCGCACCATGGGATCTTCCCACCCTTACCCCGGTCTTCTTTGGCGTCTCTTATCCCATCTTACTGTGTATGTATCAGCATCCCCGGGGAAATGTGTATTCTTTAAAGCCAACCCCTGAGGAGATCCACCTTTGACCTCAGTGGAGATAGAATTCTGAGTTCTGGACCAGCCTAATCTATATAGCAAGTTCCAGACCAGATTTGATTTAATAAAATAAAATAAAATAAAATAAAATAATAATAATAATAATAATAATAATAATAATAATAATGCCAAGCTCTGGGGCTCTGAGTAACCCGACCCCAGCCTTGCCAGCATACCGGGATTTTTCGGCTCCTCCTCGCCCAACGGAGGCAGGGCAGTTGCTGGCTTCTCCTTAGCGGCCCGGTCCCCCTTCTTGGTTATCACACCCGATGACTTCTGGGCCCCAGGACGCGGTGTCCTGGGTGAGGTCCCTGGAGCGCTCGGCTCAGCTGACATACTGGTGGTTCTGGACCCCCCAAGTGAGAGGGAAGACGGGGCAGGGCTCTGTGGGCCTCACCCTGGAGATCTCCACTCACCAGATCCAATTGGCCAGAAACCGCGGGATCTGCGAGTCCCTCTCCAGGACAACCGAGCTCGGCTGGGTGGCGCTGCGGCCAGAGCAACGGCAAGGAGTGCACGTGATGGGCGCCCGATGGCCGAGTGGGCGTGGTTTGGTACTGTTGGGGTCAGTGTGAACAGAAGGGTTCAGGCAGCCTAGGGTGCGTGCGGGTCTAGGGCAGAGTGGGTCTAGGGCAGTCCCTGCTCACGGAGATGTGGGCAGTGGGGGCGACACTGAGCAGGGAGGTGGGAGTGGTTGGAGAACATTCAGAAAGGGAGCTCAGGTTCATTCTCTAGAGTGCCTAGTGGTAAGGGCCCAAGCAAGCTGTTCAGGCTGATACTGAATTCTCTCCTCTACCGGCTCTATACAGCCTACTGGAGGACTGGGGGCTCAGTCTGATGATTTGATCTAGGAGCTCCCCTACTTAGCATTTTGCTATCCTGGACCCTGTGAGTTGTTTTGCTTTCTCTAGCCTGGCAACTCATTCAGTGCGGCTTCATGGACCCCCAGCACTGAATTCAAGCACTGATGTGCTGCTTCCTGCGGAGAAGCTACTTCTGAGATCTCCAGACTAGGCTCTGAGGGGCACTGGGAATGCAGGAACTAGTATTTACCACAGTTATCATTGGTACCATCACTCAGCCACTCAGCTTTGAAAGGAACATTTATTGACTGCCATGTGCCAAAGGAAACCAACAGTGAGGATAAATACGGAGTCCTGCATCCGGGGGGGCTTGTGGTCCATCTCCCTGCTAGGGGGAGGCAGAGGCTAATCTAGGACCACGGAGCTCACATCAGAGTGCAGCCTGAGCTAGCAGTAAGTGTGGCCCACGCCTTTTAACCCAGCACTTAGGAGACAGAGGCAGGCAGATCTCTGAGTTCAAGACCAGCCTGATCTACAAAGTGGGCTACGTAGTGAGACAATGTCTCAAAAACAAACCAATAAAACAAATCCGAGTCCTGCCTGGCACCACCCCTGCCTTCTGCAGGTGCGCGGAGAAGAAACAGTAGCTACAAAAGAAGAGCCGTGGGGTGGGGTAGGGACTCTGTGGGGTTCATGAAGGACAAGCAGGAGTCAACAGGTAACCCAGGAAGGCTGAACTCAGATGTGCCAGTCCCTGGGGGAGGAAGAAGGATGGCAGATAACCTTCTCTCCAGAAAAGAGGAGAACTGGACAGAAGAGGTAGACTGCAGGGCCACTGAGGCCTGGGAAACTTGACTGTGTGTAGCCCAAGGAGTACCAGGAGGATGGCACACAGGCAGGGAGCAACCCTCTGAGCAGAAACATGGAGGATTACCAAGTGAAGGGTGGCAGGTAGTACGGGCCTGCTGTTGGAGCTGGTTAAGCTTGGAGGCTGGCTGCCTGGGAAGTGTGCAAGGCAGAACCTGTGCCTGGCACCCTCTGAAGCCAACTAGACACACACACACAGCCCCGCCTGGGTATATACACAGAAAAGTATATAAGTACCCAACACATACTTTTAGAATCCATCTAAAACCAGACTTATATACAACAACATTCAGCCCAGCAACTATGTCCACAGAGCCTCGGGGACTCGAACAGTGAGCTGGAGAAAAGGAGTTGGACAGTTTGTCAACTGGTGTCTCCCTTGGTGGAAGCGTCTCTCCGTTCACTTCATCAAATGTGCTTGTTCACGGCCTGCTGGTCCAGTCCCTGCTCCCGGCAGGGTCTACGGGCACTATCCCATACCATGCTGACTCCTCAGCGGTCCTGGCGCCGAGGTGGAGGTGATGGAGGATGCCGTACCGGAGGCAAGTCATAGTGTCCAGGGATGTGGCTGTTCTTGGGTGAGTCATAGTGGCCAGGAGGCAGGCCTGGAGGAAGAGGGGGCATAGAGCCCACAGACTCTTGATCTGAAGACAGAGAGGACAGCATGAGGTGACTCCTCCAGGCTCTTTCTACCCACAGAGAAGTGAATGGCAACGCACGTGGGCTGGCTGGGCCAAGCACCTGCATGGATGGCTCTGAGCAATGCCCTCCGCTTCCCAGCCACCCCCACCTGTCCACCTCAAAGGATGTGAGGATACTGTCCCACAGCTTGGTCTCCACTTTTCTGGATGCTAATTCTACCCCTCTGGTGCTATGCAAGCACCGTCTCAAATGCTCAACCTTCAGGAGAGGAAAAGACCTGAAGAAGCAGGGCAACTCCCCCAGTGTCATGCCTGGTTGGAAACCAAACCACCCAAAGGCCTTGCCCTTGCCATATCATGCCACTGTTTCCTTCTCTCCCCTGCCTTTCTCCTTTCCGACTTCCCACGTGCCAGGGCCCTGCAGCCCCTGCTGGGGGGAGGGGAGAGGGCTCACTATGGCTCAAGGGGCTGGGCTGCTCATAGGTGCCACTGTCTCTCTGTGGCTGCCGTTGGTGCCGCTGGCTGTCCCGGAGATGAAAAGGCTGCCTGGGAGGAGACACTGATGGAGGGCCCTTCATCTCCACATAGCTGCTTTCTCGAGGATCCCCAGGCAGGCCCGGCAGATCTCTGATGGTAGCATAGGGGTTCTCGGTGCTCAGGGACATAACGCTTGCCCCCAGCCCCTCTTCAGAGGTGGGACCTGAGGGTCAAGGAAGGAAATCAGGCTCCTTGGAGGCACTGGCTCCCTGACCCAGCTTCCCTTCCCCTCCCTGTCTCTCTCCTCATACCTTTATGACAGAATGGTCCTGGGCCATTCCTGTGACTACAACTATGGCTTCGGTCCAGGTGGCTGGAGCCTGAGGAAAGGCAGAGAGGACAGACCTCTGGTCCCTTCTCAGGCCTCTTCTGGAACTAGGCTCTTCCCCCATCCCAACCCCATCAAGGCGACCCAGCAGGGGAGGCTGCCGGCGTTCACCTCCTCAGCCCCTGCCTCCAAGCACCCACCTCTGTCATGGGGCTCTCGTCTGTGCTTCCAGTCAGCGGGCAGAGTAGCATGGTTATCACGCCCATGGGCTCTGCCTGGCCGCTCAGGTGCCTGGGAGCCGACAAAGAGCTGACCGCCTGGACCCTGATGGGGGACCATGCCTCAGGGAGGGGAGGGCACAGGCAGGGTGGAGGCTTTTCCTGAGAAACGAGCTGCCCCCACCCACACGCAGGGCACACCCCGTCAGTGCACTGACCTTGTTAGGGGGCGGGGGGTTGGGAGAGCACTGGGACAGAGTGTGGTAGCTAGGGTTGGAGTAGTAGTGACTATAGTTCGGGGGGACATCTGCGGGACAGACACGGGTACCAAGTAGCTCAGAGACAGGCGGAGGCCAGGACCACAGCAGTTTGGCCTCCCTGACTCCGCCCACGCTTCCACCCCACACACATCCCCTGCGGGAAGCGTGGGCAACACCCCACCGCCCATCTCAGCCCCGCCCCCCACGCACCTGGCATGACGTAATCGGAGCCATCCAGCCGCCCAGAGCTGTAAGCCACTGCCAAGTGCTCGCGCCCTTTGCCCTTTTGCCAATGGCGGTAGCCAATGAACAGCGCTACCAGGGCCACCACAAGGGTGCCCAGTACTGCAATGCCAATCACTGCACCCAGTGAGCTATGGGTCACAGGAGAGGTGGGCATTACGGTGGAGGACTCCTGGCTCCCTGTGAGATAAAGTGGGCACTGAGATTGGCACCTTAGTTCTGCTAGTGAACGTGGGTGCACTTTAAGGAAGACAGAGATGGTACGGGGGCCCTGGGTCACAGAACCTTGGAGGGTCAACCAGTCCAAGAACTCACCTATCTTGCAGGGTGCACCACTGTGTCCTGGGGGACAGACACAGGCCCCAGTCTCTGGGTGGCACCTCTCTCCAGGACCACACGGACACAGCTGGGAGCAGTTGACGCCAAACATTCCTGGCGGGCAGCCTGGATAGAGCCAAGGAGGCAAGTAGGGGTCACAGGGCCAGCAAACCGCAGCCTCCTCTTGGATAAGGGCGATGGTGTATTCAGGGACTTAGCTCTCCATCGGTACCTTCCAAGCAGTAGGGTCCAGTCCAGCCTGGGGTGCAGGCACAGCTCCCATCCTGGGGGTGGCAGGTTCCGCCATGACGACACTGGCAGGCTTGGGAGCATTTGAGTCCCCAGCGGCCTGGGGGACACGCTACAAGAGACAAGGGGCTGTCAGGCAGGGCGGGCCCACCCTGCTGCATGAACTCTCAGCCCTCAGTACCTCTGAAGTCTTCAGCTTGGCCTTTTCTTGGGGACACCAAGGCTCTGAGGGGTATCTACACTCTGATGACTCAGATGTTCATTGCCAGCCATCTTGACCCACCCTGACCCACCCACTTGACATCTGCTCTCGACTCCCTAACAGCCATTTCAAAATAATGTACCCAGTGCTGAGGAGCCAGAAATTTCCCAACAGCCCCTGGGGGTCTCAGCATGGGGCTTGTTTATTTTCTCTTTTCAAATATCTGTCTCCTACCTGGGTACTGGGATTACAGCCTAATACGTTATCTGTGTGTGTGATCCTAGCAAATAACCTCCGAGTAGACACTACTGAACTCTATGCAGAAAACAACCAACCACAAAGCACTGCCCCAGAGCACTTCCTTTACGCCCTGACTGCAGAAGTGAGGTCTCTTCTCCCTTCAACATGCTTCTGCTGCCTAGACTAGCTGCTCCTTTGTCATCGTACAGTTATGTGGGAGATGACACACACAATCAAAATAATGTGAAACAGATAGAAAACAGTCATGGCTGCTGGGGGAAGGAGACCCATGTTCCAGTCAATAGCCCCACACCCACACAGGCCAACAAACTGGACTCAGTGGGTTACAGAAAAGGAATGGACATTTGGTAGGAGAAAGACATATTAGGGGGTGTGAGGGGAAGTGGGATTTGGTCAAGACATATAGCAAAGAATAAAATTAATAGTTTTCTCTCGTTCTTGTTTTTGGGTTTTGGTTTTTCGAGACAGGGTTTCCCTGTGTAGCTTTGCGCCTGTCCTGGAACTCACTCTGTAGCCCAGGCTGGCCTCCAACTCACAGAAATCCACCTGCCTCTGCCTCCCGAGTGCTGGGATTAAAGGCGTGCGCCACCACCGCCACCCCGGCTAAATAGTTATATATGTGTGTGTGTGTGTGTGTGTGTGTGTGTGTGTGTGTGTGTATGTATATATATATATGTATGTGTATATATATGTATATATACACATACATATATATATATATATATATATATATATATATTTTTTTTTTTTTTTTTTTTTTTTAAAGGAAGAGAAAATAAGAATATGTCCAAGAGGAAAGTTTTGGGGATTTGCTGTTCCATAAATACCCTGCTCTTCCCAGGTTCTGGAAAGGCAGAAAATTTTTCCCTCTGACATGTTCACTGTTGCATCTTCCACTAAAACCAGTTCCCAGCATGAAGGTGATGGCAGGAGTTTTCCTATTGTACAGATAACCAAGTAAGTCGAGTTGGGGCAGGGGGCCTTCTGCCCAGAGCCAGGACACTGAGGTTGCAGGGCTCAGCCACCCAAGCAGCAGGCACACCTGCTCTCCCACACAAGCTGCTACGCACATTCAGAGCAGTCGGGGCCTGTCCAGCCTGCCAGACAGTAGCAGGTCCCGTCCGAAGGGTGGCAGGAGGAATGGTTGTTGCACTTACAGGGCACGCAGCGTTTGCCGTAGCGACCAGGCTGGCAGGCTGGGGAAAGGGAGGCATGGTGACTGGGGGGCCTTGACCGGGGTCTCCCTCCCCACCTCCCCCTGGACTAACGATCCTGGAGATGGGAGGCAGAGGCAGAACCCAAGGGGTGGAGTGGGGCTCCTGCATCTGAACCCAAGGAGGAAGTGGAGTACTCACGCCTCTGGCAAGATGGGCCTCGGAACCCTGGTGCGCACACACAGTTCCCGTTCTCGGGTACACAAGTACCCCCATTTTTGCAGGTGCAAGTATGGCTGCAGTTGGCTCCCCAAAAGCCCTCGGGGCAAGGCAGGTGGCAGCGTGAGCCTGTAGGAGACAACTAAGGGTCATCTCCTGTGGCGTACACTCCCAACTCCATAGCAGACCTGAGACCTAGACACCCAGAATGCTCACCCATCCAGCCAGCCTGACATCGGCAGTGTCCATGAACTGGGTCACAGCCGTCAGAGTGGTCACAGTCACAGACACTGGCGCAACCTTCACCAAACTGCCCCTTCTTGGAGAGTACAAGGAGGGGAGAGTAGGCTAGTCAGTTGAGGGGTGCTGTGCCCTCCCCTCCCCCAGGCAGGTGGGCTGTGATCACTCACCGGGCAGGGAAGCTGGCAGTGAGCTCCATGCCACCCAGGGGTGCAAGTACAGGCTCCAGATTGGGGACTGCAGGCTCCCTCGTGGGCACACTGGCAACTGGCATTGCAACTGAAGCCCCAGGTGCCAGGGGGACAGGGCACAGAGCAGTTACCACGCTGCCAACCTAGAGAAGGCAAGCAGGTATACCCTGGGTAAGGGTTGTGCCAGCTTCATGCTGTGAGCTGGGCATGAGAAAAGCACATGAACAAACAATTGCCTGAGCCTTCTATGACTTCCACCCGACCTGGGCCTCCTCCCTTCCACCCCACCTGGGCCTCCTCTGTCTCTCCTACACAATACAGGAGGCTGACAACAAACCCAAGTTCATAGTGAACCCCACAGGCCATCTGTGGGATGACAGGGAGAAATGGGGGCTGAAGACTCCATGCTTGGTTGAGTCTAGACCACGGGATCTGAATTCGGCTTAAGGGCTGCCAACATGCCCCAGGGACAGCCCTTGGGAGAGCTCACTGGTACAGTCCTGGGACATTGCTCTGGACCTGAGGGTGGGAATGTTCATCATAGAGGTTTCTTTTGGTCTACACCTTTGAAGGACAAGTATGGCGTTTGCAGCTAGAGAAAAGCAAAATGACTAGGGCGTTTGGGCTCCTGCCTGTGATCCCAGCACTCCAGAGGCTGAGGCAGGATGGGTGCTTGGACTCTGAGTCTATCCTGGGCTACATAGTGGGACCTCGCCTCGGGGGGTGGGGGGGGGGGGGAGCAGGACGGGAAAGGGAGAAGGGGGGCAAGAAAGAGAGGAGAAGAGGGGACAAAGAAGTGTTCTGGCAGGAACTAGCCCGGATCCGTTCCCGCAGGCCCACTTCCAGTAAGTTTTGCCTTGGTGCTCTCCCAAAGACCCTAGTCCATTACCTTCCTTGCAAACGCACGTGCCGTCGATGGGGGAGCAGGCGATGGCATTTTCGCAGGAGCAGCGGGAGGAGCAGTTGATCCCGAAAGTGTCGGGTGGACAGAGGTTAGCGCAGTGAGGTCCCTGAAAGCAAGAGGGCGCACGAGTGAGGGCCGGTCCAGGCTCCACCCCGCTCCTCCTTTCCCCGGGGCGGGGCACAGCCTCACCGTGTAGCCGGGTGCGCACCGGCAGAGGCCGCTGTCGGCAAGGCAGACGCCACCGTGCAGACACAGGCAGTGCTCCTGGCAGCCCGGCCCGTGCGTGTCCTGTGGGCAGCTCTCGTTGCAGTGCAGGCCCGCCCAGCCCGGCTGGCAGGCGCACTCGCCGTGCATAGGGTGGCAGCTGTGGGCGCAGGAGGGGACACGAGCGTCTGAGCCGTATGGCAGAGGTCCCTTCCTCTGCAGAGCCCGAGTAGGGAGCCAAGGGGCTCCGTGAGAGCCTCCGGAGAGCCAGGCTGGGCAAGGAGCAAGGGCCAAGCCGCTTCCGCCCCGTCCCTAGAGCCCCCTCCTCGATCCTTCTGTGACATCGGTGCCGCCCTTAACTCTCCTCTGGTGCTTTCTGTTTCTCTGACTCCCTTGACCGTGTTTCCCACAGCCCACCTGAGACTATGTT
The DNA here is from genome assembly GCF_903995425.1 of Onychomys torridus. Taxonomy (NCBI): domain Eukaryota; kingdom Metazoa; phylum Chordata; class Mammalia; order Rodentia; family Cricetidae; genus Onychomys; species Onychomys torridus. The sequence continues at coordinate 64,757,751 of NC_050448.1, forward strand.
CTAGATCGCAGGTGCAGGGCTCCTGGCAGCTGAGACCGTAGAGGCCGTCTGGACAGAGGCGTTCAGTGCAGCGGTCGCCTGTGAAGCCATGTTCACACAGACACGCGCCATTGGCAGGAAAACAACGGGCACCAGGGGCGCAGTCGCAGGTCTCAGCACAGTCTTGCCCGAAGCGGCCCACGGGGCACTCTTCATGGCACCTGGGTACCGGGTTAAGCACGGCTGTATAAACTGGGCTCCACCTCCTCCTGGTCCACCCCAGCTCCCTAGAGCCACAAGCTCACCGATCCCCGATATAGCCAGGAGCGCAGTGGCACTGCCCAGTGAACCGGTCACAGAGACCACCGTTGTGGCAGAGACATTCCTGAGTACAGTTGGGTCCATAGAAACCCTCCGGGCAGGGCAGGGAACAGATGACACCCTGTGGGTGGGAGAAAAGTCACTTAATCCCCTTCTCATGGCCACAGGCCGTTGGACACCCCCATATACTCAAAGCCCTCCAACCTCGCTGGGGTCCTGAGAGCCCACTCATGAAACCACTGGCCCACAGCCCGGTCCAGAGCCACCCTCGGAATTCTCTTGGGAATCCCAACCCCAGGCACACAGCCCCCACCCCTTCATACCATCCAGCCTGGAGGGCAGCTGCAGGAGCCTTGGGGGACCTGGAAGACACCTCCGTTTTGGCAAGGATAGGTTCTGGGGCAGAAGAAGCCAGCAGTGCCCTGTGAACAGGGCACATTACAGCTGTGGAACAGGGGTGAAGTCAGAGTGTCATCAGGAAGAACCTTCAGCTGGCCCTCTTTTCTCCCCAAGGCTGGCTACCTGCACAGCAGGAGCCTCTGGGGCAGGTAGATGGCTAGGACACCCTGACATCAGCAGGTGGTGAGAGCAAGTGGGCCCCTCCTCTGCCTGTTCAGATGGTCCCCTCTTCACATCTGCCGTACTACAGGTTTTCTAACCTGGAGAGCTCAATACCCCAACCCTCTCTGCATGTGGCCTTGCCAGAAGTTCTGTGTAAGTCCTCAATTCAAGCTCTCTCTCTCTCTCTCTCTCTCTCTCTCTCTCTCTCTCTCTCTCTCACACACACACACACACACACACACACACACACACACACACCACTTTCTCACGCTGTGATTATGGCGATTGTTCTAGGGAACAGTTCACGAGGAGCTGTCGGCTGCTTGAGGCTGCTTGGCTGGGACCCAGCAGAGCCAGACTAAGAAGATCTTGGTCTCTCAACTCCATTGTTTCCTCATGTATGGTCCAGTGTCTATGGCCTCGTCACACACCTGGGTCCTGTTCTCCCAGGGGGACAGAAGCAGGCTCCATTCTGGGGGTCACAGGATGCCCCATAGCAATGACAACCAAACTGGCAGGCAGGACCATAGTGGCCAGGAGGGCAGGGCTGGAAGCAGTTAGGGGGCTGCAGGCCAGCGGGGCAAAAGCACTCCCCACTCTTGGGGTCACAGGAACTGCTGTTGCCACAGTGGCAGAGCTTGTCACACCTCGGCCCCCACACTCCTGGGGCACACTCTGTGGAACAGAATGAAAGGGAGTCACCAAGCACTTAGCTTCCAGTTAGACCCAGTCTTACCGCCCACACACCCATATCCTCTACCCCATCTCCAGAAAGGGCAGCCTACGGCAACGGACTCCAATAAAAAGCCATCCAAATCACTAACAACTCACCGCTGGAACAGTCCTCACCCCGCCAGCCTGGTGCACACTGGCACCGATTAGGAGCCACACAACGACCATGGACACACTCCTGGGCACAGAGTGCTGGCCAGAGATGGGATGAATGAGAAGATGCCTCCGTCCCACCCTCCCACCTTTGAGCTATGAAGCCAGAGCCATTTCCTCCCATGCCAGGGACCTGCAGGTCCCCAAGCCCCAGCTCTGTCTGAGATGAAGACTTGGGGAGCGACCCCAGGCTCCCTGACCCCTTTCTGTGAACATGTCTAAACATCTTGTTGGGAAATGGGGTGGGGGTGGGGATTCTCAAGTGCTAGTTTGATAGAGATATGGTCAGAAAGGGTAGGGGCTGAGGTGAGGGCTAAGTCAGGCTAGGAAGCTGGCCTGCAGAGCCTGGTGACAGAGCTGAATGAAGAAGAGTCCGAGGATAGCAGGGGCCCATCCTCAGATAGGCTCACAAGATGCTAGGGCACAAGAGACTGGACAATAGCGAAGCAGGTCCGGCCTCCATTCCCAGCCCCTCTTCCAGCCCTGTTACCCCAACCCCAGCTACAGCTCCTGGCCAAAGGGGCGATCTAAAGGAGCAGACAGTAGCACCCCACCCACCATACCCCTAACTAGGGCAGGGAAAAATTCCAACGGATGGGGCCCTCCCATTCCGTTCCCACCCTGACCCAACTCAAGACTTACGGACACAGGCCCCGCTGCTCTCATAGTAACCCCCACAGCACTGCAGACGTGGGCGGGAGTCCGTCTTAACCACCTGACGGTACACAGTCCGGTAGACAACCCTGCAGTGGCCCAGGAGGTGGCTGGCCATCAGTGCTGTTCGCTGAGGCCCTGGCTACCCCACCTCTAGCCCCACCCCCATCACACCTCCATGAGGCACTAGAGGGTTCAGAGGGCAAGGATTCCTTCTCTGCCCCACATCAGCCACACACATGTACAATGAACCAGACACACCTTCACGGGCCACCTGGGTGCCCACTATGGACAGGTGAATGCCTTGAGGTCAGAGTGTCCTCTGAGCACCAAAGGTTCTGAGAGGGGTCAGGGCTCAACCAGCTACTGGTTCATAGCAGGACAAAGCACTCACGTGGGCCGAGGACAGCTGTGGGGGTCCTCCCAGGGCCTGTCACAGGACTCGGCTGGCAGCAGGCTGAAGGGGCGTAAGTGGGACTCCTTCGTGGTGGTGGTGAAGCTGTGGGATGGGAACAGTCAGGCCCAAGGAGAGTCCTGGCCTGCGTGGGCAGGGTGTAGCCCAGAGCCAAGGCCAGGCCTCACCATGCAGAAAATCAGAACCCCAGGATCTGGGCTTCCCCAGCCTACTCCACACCCATCTTGTCTAGGGGCTCCTTCTAGAACTGGAATGTTCTGGGGCTCCTCTTACCATAACTGTTTCTCATCCCAAGGGCCAAAGCCACCTACACACACGCACGCACGCACGCACGCACACGCTTACACACCTCCTGATGTGGGAAGCTTGAACTTGACTGCTCAGTCTTGACCCAGCAGTGGACTGAAGCACTTTTGGCTAACCCTGGGCCCTGTTTCCCAGTCCCGTCCCTACCTTCCCCCCACCCTCACCCCCACCCCAGCCAGCCCCTCTGCTTGGACTACACTACATGGCTCCCTCCCACAGGGATCCAGGGACAAGGACAGGTAAATAAAAATCAGGGTTAGAGACAGTACAGAGAAAGGGCAGAAGTGGGAAAGGTCAAAGGCCATGGAGGGGCACAAAGAAACCAGAAACAGATGCCCAGGAGGAGCCAGCCACTCTTCCGGGACAAGCATCCAGCGTGGGGCCCTCCTCACCTTTCCCAAAAGGTGCAGACATTGGGGTCGTTGGAGCTGAGCGTTCTGGCCAGACCCAGGCCGAGGGCCAGGAGAAGGAGGGGCCGCAGAAGAGGCGGCATTGCAGACACCCACAGCGGGGCACACAGCGACTGAACAGCGCAGCCAGCAGCCGAAAGGACGCATCTGCAGAGAGGCAAGCAGTAGGCATGCTGAAGAGACCAGCCCACAGCCTCCCTCCGTGGTGGTCTGGTCCACAGGGCAGGGCTCCAGCTCCCCCAGGTCCCCAGAACAGTGATTGATCCTAGTGCACTTCTGTGGCTCCAGATCTTGGCTCAGTTTGAACATTCTGACTCCAGCTCTCATTATTCCCAGAACTCTGTACCACCTTGCTTTTCTGTCTGCTCCCTGGCAGCTCCACCCACCACCACCCCACCACCTACATACACACACACACACACACACACACTGGCTGGCACCATGCTCATCTCCTTTAGAGCCTCCTAGTACCATTCACTACATTTCAATGCCTCGCACCACTTGACCACCCCCTGGCCTAGCAAATAAATACTAAGGACACTGAAAGGTGTGCCACGGTGTGAGCTGCCACGGTGTGAACTGCCACGGTGTGAACTGCCATGGCATAAAACTGGGACCAATGAAGGAGGTTCTAAGGGAAGCCAACTTGGGCTCAGTCCAAGAGAACCTTCAAATAGCCAGGACAGTTCAATATCCAATGCCACTGACTACAAGTTTCCATCACTGTATGTGGGCAAGCGGGAGCCAACACCACGCTAATAAAGTATTGTCAGGGGGTTCTTGCCATGGGGGATGGCCGTGGGGCTGCAGCTGGGTGACCACACAGCCACTGGTATGCTCCAAGGAACAATTTCCATCTTTCTCTGACAGCTCAACAACCCGGCTCCTCCTCATCTCCACACCTAGGCCTCACCCCGAGGGTGGGAAGAGTCAGGACCCCGGATGGGATGGGTTCTTCTCTGACCGCCCAGGCTGAGGAAAAGCTGACAGCTATTGCCCAGGCTCCCTGCTCTACTCTCCAGAGATACCCACATCTGCTTGTGATTTTTCTTCCGGAGAAGAGAGGTCGCAGTTACTGGCCCCTTACACCCCCGAGTATCTCTGGAATGTTGTTGCAGCCCCATCCCTGGCCCCCCACCCCACCCACATATTCTTCAGATCATGATTCTCTCAGCTCAGCCAGGGCACCTTCTTCTCAGATTAACATAGGCTCCCTTACTGAACCCAATTCCCTACTGTGGCCCACCCCCAGCTTTAACCCCCTAACAGTTGAATTTCCCCATCATCCTCTGCTCCAGGCTACTGCTGCCCGAGGCGAACTCTCAGCTCCTTCCATGGGCTTCCAGAGACGCTACATCCCCTGGGGCCCAGCTGCACCTCTAGCCATGTCTCAGTCAACCAAGTAACTCACCAGTGATGCCAGCACGGGCCTGGGAAGCCAGATGATGTCCTGGGCATCCCAGTGCTCAGGGTCTAAATCCTTAAAAGAGGAAACCCAGCTGGCTCCACCCTCCCCTACCACCCTGACAGGTATGAAGGGCTCCCTCCCATTTGGCTGGCTTGGCTACTGGGCTGGCATTGTGGCCTCGGGGGATGGGGGCCAAGGGAACAATGCTAAGCCCCGTGCCCAGGGAGCCACAGCATAATCAGAGGTACCCACTGCTACTCACAACCTGATCCAGTGGCTGTAGCACCAAACAAGTAAGTCCCCACCCTACAAAGTCAGTTCCTTCTGTCAAGGTTCCCAAACTGTCTCCTCCGACCTTGCCCTGTGCACTGCCCACCAACAGGGTTGGCTGGACCTGGTCCAAGCTACCCTTCCTCACCCCCCGAGGGTGTTCCACAGCCAAGGCCATGGGCAGAGCCCAGAGCTCTCCACATCTCTGCCCCTACTCTGAGTCTGTTCCACACTCCATTCTTCCAGAATCTTGGGCTCTAGTCAGGATGCAGTCTCACCTACGAAGGGGCCCATGGGAGCCAGTGCACTGCCCTGTCTGTCTGTCCCTAGAGTAGCGGGAAGATTGAATAAGGTGTAAGAAGGTTGGGCTGGGGCTACATAAAGTCCTCCCAGGTTCTTCTGCCCTTACCCCCAGCTACAAGTATCAAGTGTTGCCCCATCTCCCCCTTCAGTTCAGCTGGGGGCTCAGGATGGCGCTGCACAGAACAGGGGGTACAGTGTTACAGGAGATGACTAACTGGAACTCGGCTAGGTGGCTAGTTGGCTGAAGAAGGGCTATACCTTCCCTCTTCCCAGAGGCCTTCAGGGTGGGCTGCATTGTGGAGGAGGTTTCGGCTGCTCTGCTGTCCAGGGCGAGAAGCCAAGGTGAAGTCAGCAGAGACCAGTGAGTGGACAATAGGGAGGGGAGATGGGGGGAGAGGGTCCTAGCAGAAAGCAGAAATCCTGACCATTCCCAGCCTGAGAAATAAACACAGGCCTTATGAGGACCCCAAAGCCTCCAAAGCTGGCTTCCCCCCGGGGAGAGGGGAGCTAGTGCAGCTGATGCCTGTCCCACAGGCCTCCAGCTACTCTCCAGTCCCAGGAGCACCCAGCCTCTATGACTATACACCCATCAAGGTGCTTATTCCTTCGTCCCCGGCTCCCTGCCCCAGGAGACCCCTCTCAGGCCCCTTCGGCTCAGCCTCCACCTCCCAGGAAGCTTCTGTTTTGACCAAGGGCTTCCCCTCACAACCAGTCAGAATGTGGCCCTGTACTGTCCTGAGATGGGTCAGGCAGGCATGGAGAGACTCCCATAGGCCACTTCTCCATCAGCCCTCCTGGAAAGTGCTGCTCTCCAGTCCACAGAGGAAGAAGCGTTCTCAGTAAATAGAGGAGTCTGCCCCAGAGCCACAGCCAATGGTGTCAGAAGAGGGATCTGAACTCCAGCAGCAGCAGAGGCCTCCCAATAGTTTTATTTCTGGACGGGGATTAGGAAACCCAGGGGCTTGATATCTTTACAGCCCCAGTTATAGGAGTGGGGAGCTGGCCAAGGACTGGACAAGGGGAGGGGAGAGGAGGGGAGGGGAGGCGGCCACTAGAACATGATCAGAGGCGTGGGAACTTCTCTGAAGGCAGTCAAAACGAACAACTTTTCTCTCCCACCTCCACATGCAAATTGCTGGGCTCTTGGCCAGGCTCAGCTCCATTTCCTGCCTGCAAGGCTGCAAGCTACATTCCTGCCTCTCAGCCTCCAAGTCCCACAGGGCCCTGGCCTGTTCCCTATCCAAGAGCCCCTCTACCCTCCCTGCACCCCAGCCTCTGGGAGGAGGAAGTGAGTCTAGGGCCTCTGGGAGCTGGAAGATGAGAGAAGAGGGTCCTTAACCAGAAAAGGGCAAAGGGGAATGGCAGAAGATGACGCGGGAACTCCTGCCGGCCTCTCCCAGCTCCCTCACCCTCTGAGGACTGGTGTAGCATGGGATAACCTTGCACTCTGGCCCTTTTTATCCCAGTCCCGGAGAATGGTAGCATACCCTGCCACAAGGTTACTGTAAAGAATAACTGGGGTGGCACACTTGGGGCCAATCTGTAACAGGCACCGCTCCATCCACAGAAGTTGTACCCAACATCCACAGGACCCCTGAGTTCCCCTGGCATTCATTCCAGGAAAAACTAGGTTATTATTGTTGTTTTTTCTTCTTCAAGAACCCCCACGATGATCCGGGAATAAACAGGGTTGAAAATGCTGACAGGGAGAGAGGAAGTAGGGGGTGGGAGGAGGCCAGAACCTGATCCCCCAGAATGACGGGCTGCCTGCCAGGTGCATCTTCGAGGCAGTAACAGGGCAGGATCCCTGGATTTTCTGCCCTCCCTCACCTGCAGTACCAACCCCAACTCTGATACTCCCCCATTTTGTAGTCCAGAGACTCTAGTTCTGCCTCTTTCACAAGCTAACTTTGGTTGAGTCCCTTGGGCCCTCTGAGCCGCCATCCACACACCAGCCTCCCTAATAACGGACTGTTTAAGCCTGGCATGTTCCTGGTTTTCCTTTCCTTCCATTGCTCGCCTGGTCAGCGAGTCTCCCATTCTCCTTTTTCTGTCAAGGTTGTCGCCGCGGACGGTTGAGTGGTATGTTCCCCGCACAATGTCGTTTGCCTCCCCAAGAGAGCCTGACAAAGGGACACCCACGCTGCCCTACAGCTTAGCTTGGTGCTGAGGTGGGCATTTGAGTCCCTGTCTCTCTCTGCCCTTTCCTGAGCTGTCTTTGCCACCGAGACACGTCGATGTAGTCCTCCCCAACCAGGAGTGAGACCCCAGCCCAGACCTCCACGTTCTCCCCCAAAAGAGAACTCTGCCAGCATTGACTGCACTTCACACCATGGTCTCCCAAAGCACACTCCAACACAGGGCCCCACCTACCATCCAGCCAAGCCAGGCTCCGGCACGCCAGGCATGTCTGCCGGATGGAGGAACAGGAAGCCTGAGAGAGGCAGACTGGAGGCCGGGGCAGCAGGAGCGGGGCAGGGGTGAGCGGCTGGCCGGCTGCTGGCTCAGGAAACGAGGCTAGAGGGTCTACCAAGAGCCTTGTTTACTCATCAGGAAACAGAGAACCAGCAGGGAATCTGACTCACAATCAGAACCAGTCCCCACCCCAGCCCTGACTACCACCTGGAGAGAGAGGCTGCTCTTTTCACCAGAGGAGGCGTGGAGGCCCTTCCTAAAATGAGTTACCCAAGGGCTGGCTGGCTGGCCACCAGACTGGGACAAGCCTGGGGAGCAGCTTCCCCACTGGCCAGCCTTCCTTGCCACCACGCAGAGATTACCTCCAGAAATTCTAATTCCGGCAGGGCAAGATGGCTTTTACCTATAATCCCAACACTCCGGAGGTTGAGACAGGAGGGTAATTTATTCCAGGTCAGCCTGGGCTACAGGCAGAGTGAGCTGGAGTCCAAAACAAAGAAACCAAAGCAAAGCACAGAGGGCAGTCCTGCCCACTGCCCCCTCCTACCACCGTCTGTGGCTCTCGATGACAGGCAAGGCCAGCTGTACCAGGCAGGCATCTAGCCTTGGGACAGCCACTGAAGTCAACAGCTCCACACATCTCTCGCCATGCCGCAGCCGTCTCTGCTCAAGCCTCCTCAGATGTCCAGTTGCCCCCAGCCTCCAAGAGCAGCTTCCGCCAAGAAGTGCCTCAGTACTCAAGCCTGCCCTCCCCTCCCTGCCCTGTAGACTGAACGGGCATGGCTCCCATGGCCCAACGGAGTTCTGGCTGTTCTCCACGAGTCTGCTTATAGCTCCTGGCTCCAATGGGACGCTCCCCCTGACACAGGGAGATGACCCAGCCCAGGTCAGCACCTGTGTCCCTCCTCTGGGAGCAGGTAGAGCTAACCCAGACCACTCTAGGGACTGACAGAACCCGGGAGGGACTGAGGGACAGCCCTCTGTGGCAGCTACATCTGCCAGCCTGCTCTGTCTCCCCTCCCCCTGTACAACACACTCCAACATTGGCATGGACCGATGTTTCCTCCAAACTCAGCCCAGGGCCACAGTGGACTCTCACTGGTCTGGGCTTGCTTGGTGGTACTGGGAGTAGAACCCTGGTCTTTGAGCATGTTAGGTAAATGCTACACCAGTGAGCTGTACCCGAGCCTGCCCATAATGCTTATCCACGGCTGTCTGCCACTGTGTCAGAGTTGACTTGGACAGGGCCCTTCTCCCACACACCTGGGTGCCTAACACCAGCACCTGGACACCCCAAACTGAGTACAAAGCACTGCAACTTTCCTTCTGAGGCCTACCAGAGAGGCTGTGGCCTCCCCTCAGCTCCCCACAGGCCTCCCAGAGCCCCAGACACGGTGCAGTGTGACCAGGAAGAGAAAAAGCAGATGCCCAAAGATTAACACCACAGGGTGAGAGATGGCTCCGCCTCTGCCATATCGGCCTGGGTCAGGAACTCATCAGGACTGGCATCCAAGTTCCCAGGTGATGAGTGGGATGAGGGTACAGAAATACAAGGCTCTGAGTCACCTAGCATATAGGAATATGGACTAGAGAGGGGTCCCCATCCGCCACAGAGTCTTCCAAACACAGGGACTGAGTCCCAGATGCCCCTCTGTGGGTGGGAGCAGCCACAGGAAGATGCCCACACGCAGGATCCCGCTTCCAGGATGCTTCTCAGGCTGTGTGCAACACTAGTTATGACCCTGGGGAAAGGCAGTGGAGACTAACCTTTTCCTCCTCTTAACATGCCTCCTATTTCAGAGGGTAATTTGCCCTTCATCACACAAGCCACCAGGGCACAGCAGGGGGCTGGACCGGGCCAGCACACCTTGTTTACCCTTCCTTCCATCTCCATGGCTTCTCCTCAGCCTGTGATCTTCGTTCTCAGCCTCTCTCCTACATCCACAGATCTCCCCCTGGGGCTTGTCTCACTGTCTGTGTGTCTGGTTTGGCCTGTGTCTGTGTTTATGTCTGTCTACCCCGTCTCCTCCTGCCTTTCCGCTAGCTTCCCCCACAGAGCAGGTACCAGGAGTCACCACCTGCACCAAGCTGGAGACAGGCCACAGGGAGCTTCTTCAGAGAAGACTCATAGAGCCCCTTACCCTACCCATCTTTCTTCCGCTAGGTCTCCCGCTGGTGGAGCGGGGTGCCTGGGGAGGGTTTCCTCTTCTGGGAAAGTCTGATAGGGCACATTGGTGTGGAGTGGAGAAGCAAAAGCCAACCCTGCCTCTTCACCCCGCTCTGGGAAGAAAAAGGCAAGCGGGGAGGTGGCAGGCTTTGGAAGAGGTCCTCTGTTGGAGAGCAGCAAGGGGCAGACTGGGAGGGTGGGGGGCCTGTCCACACCCACCTCACCCATCCACACGCAGGCAGTTATACTACGAGTTATACTACTTGGGTTTGGAGAACAGCCTCCATCCCTCTAGGCCTAGCATAGGCAGGGGTCGAGAACTGACCCCTTATCCGGCCCTGCCTGGAGCCGAGGCCTGGCTGAGCCTGGGAGTCTCAGCCAGCACATGCTGTTCCCATCTCTTGGGACTAGGGTCACAGTCCCTGAGCTCCAAAACAGGGAGTCACGGGTTCATGGCTAGAGGCTGGAAAGAGGGATGAGAAGAGAGAGGCCTTGCTGGAGCTTGGGCTCCTAGGCTCCAGGGCCTGGCAATGGGCCCACATCATCCAGGCAGACAGCCTTCAGAGGCTATGGGTGCCCACGGCTGACCCCTCTCCTACAGTGGGAAGGGACTTGCAAATCTACCAACACTGAACAGAGTCGTTTTCCAGGAGACATGCTTTCCCTCAGCCACAGAAGGAAACAGGCACAGTGTTTTGTTAGCCCCTCCAGAAAGAGGAAATTGAGGGATGGAGGGAAGACGAGGTTTAGGATATTCCTTTTCAGGGCTTCAGCACCACCAAGGTTCCAGCAACCTGCACACTGGAATCCAGGAGATGAGCCTTCCAGGCTGCCTTCCCCTGGGCTAAGAGAACACTCTCCCAGGCTGGCCCCGGGGTCCTAATCCTCACAACCACAGTAGCTCTTCTTTCCACTTAGGTGGGTCTCTGTCTCTGTCTGTCTCTCTGTCTGTCTCTCTGTCTGTCTCTCTGTCTCTCTCTCTCTCTCTCTCTCTCTCTCTCTCTCTCTCTCTCCTCTCTCTCTTTTTACTTAGCCCTCTCTACGCAGATCTTTCGCTCCGCTCTCTCCCCCATTATCTTTCCACTTAGACGGCTCGCACTCCCTCCACCCCCATCTCCTCTTTGCACACTCAGCGCTATGCTGGGTTCCATGCCAGCAGTCTCAGGCTCCAGAGCCCAGGGCTGGGCCGGTCACTCACCTGCCTCGGAGCTCGGAGTTCGGAGCTCGGAGCTCGGCGCGGCGCGTGCACCGACGGGTCCCGCTAGCCGACAGAGCCCGCGGCACGGGCAGGAAGGGGGTGGGCCTCCGCCCGCGCCCAGGCAGGAAGTCCGCGCAGGGAGGCCGGAGCCGGGCCGGGTGGGGTCAGGCCTCCGCACGCCTGTCTGCGAAGTGGACGGCGAGAGCCGCCCAACCTGACAGCCCTACGATCAGCGCCCGCTCCCGGCGTCGCTGTCCGCCCGACGCCCCTCTTTCCTGCCCGGCGGCGCCCTCTGGCGGCCCTCAGCGGACGGGCTCCCCCGCCTGTCCGGTCAGGTCATGGCGATCTTTGCATGGGTTGAAGCAGGATGCTGCGATACCCAGAGGCCAAGGCAAGCTCTGAGCCGCTGTCCATCGGATTGCTCCGAAGCACTCAGCGACCTACCCTAGTCAGGGTTTAAGGTAAAGACAACTTGGGACTGTGGGTGTGGCTCATGCTGCAGGTCCGGGGTTGAATTCTCAGCAGCAAGGACACCTTTATTTAGGCATGACTGATATATAATAAAAAAAATAAGCCCACTTGGTTTGATAAGTAGTGTTCTAAAATTTTATTGTGGCAAAATACAAGGTTTATCCTTTCAACAAATGTTAAGCAAACAGTTCAGTGACATTAAGCACTTCACGTGTGTGCAACCTTTGGTACTATCAATTTCCAGAGCTGTTCTCTCATCCCAAACTGAAACTCAGTCTACATCCCCTGGCCCTGCTAACCATCGTGAAGTCTGACGATGATGCCCCAGCTCAGTCTTTGTCCCTCCACGTCTAGCTTATTCCACTTAGCCTGGCGTTTCATTGGTTTGGACAAATGTGCTCGTCAGTGTCACTACCATCCCAATAAGAACATGGTTTTAAATGTCCATCTCTGGCTGGGTGTGGTGGGGCACAGAGGCAGGTGGATCTTTGTGAGTTTGAGGCTAACCAGGTCTACAAAGCAAGTTCCAAGACAGGTAGGGCTGTTACACAGAGAAACCCTATCTCAAAATTTAAAAAAAAAAAAAAGTCCGTCTCTGGGGATAGTGAGAAGGCTCCGTTGGTAAAGGCACTTGCCACCAAACCTGATGACCTGAGTTTGATTCCAGGGACCCACGTGGCGGAAGGTGAGAATCTCAAACGTTCTCTGAGCCCACAGGGATCCCATAGTACAATCCCCTCCTGCTTACAACATACATATAATACTTTAAATGACCACCCCCCCCCCCTAGTTTACCTACTCCATTCTGCAATAATGACCCGGATTCCATTCTCACCCCTAACCCAAGCTCATGAAAATTTTGATTTGTTTTCTGTCACTGTATATTTTTTTCTAGAATGTCTGTGTAAATGTAATCATACAGTATGTACTCACTTATGTCTGTACCAGGCTTCTTTTGGGGGGGGCACCAACCAGCTCCCAAATCATGACACAGAGACTTATCATTAGTTTTGAATGTTTGGCCTTAGGTTAGCTCTTTTCTTGCTAGCTCTTATAATTTAACCTGTTTCCCTTCGTCTAGGTTTTGCCTCAGGGCTTTGTTTGTTTGATTCCCTTTTCTAACTTTCTTGCTCTCTCTGTCTGGCTGACTGATGGCTACATGGCTTCTGGCCCCTGGCATATCTCTTGTTCTTTCTTCCTTCTCTTGTTCTTCCCTCTCGAGCCTAGATTTCTCCTCCTATTTATTCTCTCTGCCCGCCAGCCCCACCTGTCCTTTCTCCTGCCTCACTATTGGCCATTCAGCTTTTTGTTTTGGTTTTGTTTTTCGAGACAGTTTGTCTGTGTAACAGTCCTGGGTATCCTGGAAATCACTTTGGAGACCAGGCTGGCCTCGAACTCACTGAGATCTGCCTGCCTCTGCCTCCTGAGTGATGGGATTAAAGGCGTGCGCCACCACTGCCCGGCTGCCCATTTAGCTCTTTACTAGACCAATCAGGTGCCTTAGGCAGGCAAGGTGAAACAGATGCAACACATCTTGTCATAATTAAACACACATCCTTGCATCATTAAACAAATACAGCATAAACAAAAGTAACACACCTTTCTCAGTTATATTCTGCAGCATAAACAAATGTAACACAGTTAAAATAGTATTCCACAACATATGTCTACCTTCTTTCCCTCACCATAAGGTTTCTGGGTCACTGGGTGTCCTCTTTTAGCAGGTGATAAACACTAGGCTTGTAGAGTTGGGACTGCGACAACTAGTACTGTGAGCACAGGTCCTGTGTGGCCTCCACAGCCTCTGCTCCTGGTAGCTACTCAAGAATAGGACTGCAGAGTACTGACAGTTACTAATTCTTGAGTATTGTGGTTTCAAGTCCTCTGTGTATAATATTTGCTGAGATTATTTCTATGTGGAGAATCGAGCTAAGAGACAGGCAATGCTCTTTAATAATTGTTTTGTGGTAGGTTGTTTTATTTTTGTTTTTGGTTTTGTTTTTTTGTTTTGGTTTTTCCTGACACAGTTCCTCTGGGTAGCCCTGGCTGTTCTGGAACTTGCTCTGTAAACCAAACTGGCCTCAAACTCAGAGATCCACCTGCCTCTGCCTCCCGAATACTGTGATTAAAGGCATGTGCCACCACCGGAGATAATTGCTGTTTTGAGCTCAGGTGCACTGGATGGTACTAATGCTTCGCACAGAGTTGGACTGTAGTTGCCTGTAGTTGTCCAGCAGGGGGCAGTAGAAACCGTTGTATCACTCAAGGACAGGCAGCAGAAAACCCGAGTTCTGTAGTATGAAGTTAACCATCCCGCTTTTTCTTTTTTTTTTCTTTTTGGTTTTTCGAGACAGGGTTTCTCTGTGTAGCTGATCCTGCTCATTTAAAGCAACCAATGGAGGAGACTGCGGTGCAGAAAGAAAGCGAGGCATGCACGTGGTTCAACTTGCACTCATTCAGCTCCACGCTCTTGCTCTGGGAGCCACACTCTGCCCCCACATCCCATGCCTGCTAAGAAAGTTCAACACTTGGGCCCCAGAGATGAAGCTGCTTCTACTGTTTAACTACACAGTCACACGAGACTGCCTTCTAAATACCCACATTTACACATCAGAAATGCTTAGTGCAGCAGCAGGCTGTGGTGAATGCAGACACACAGAACCAGCCAAAGCGAGAATACATGAAGTATTGGCCCCAACTGTGACTGCTCTAACATCCCCCCAGAGAGCATTGCAGAAGAAGGGCAGAGAGAATCCACAGGAAAAGGATGTCTGCTGGGCATGACATGACTGTGGCACACACAAGCTCAACATTTCCTGAGGGGGCATGAGGCCGCACTCCTCCTGGGGGACAGTGGAAAATGAACACTTACTGGAGGGGGAGAGTCGTTATCTTCAGTGGTGTAGACACTAATGAGTTACCCTTGCACTGGGGAACTTCCCACACTCAGGCAAACCACTCTCATTAAAATCAGTGGGCCGTGCACAAGAAGACACGTCAGTATAGGAGGGAGGGGACTAGGCAGTGAAAATGACTAAATTTATTATGTAAGTGTACGAAACAGGGTGGAAAGATGAGGACTGATATCTGAAGGTGTTCTCTGACCCCCACATGTCTACCCACACTGACACTAGCATATGTGCCTGTGCACACGTGCACACACACACACACACACACACACACACACACACACACACACACACCGCTAACCCTCTGCACAGAGCAGCTTGCAGTGAGGATGGAGTGGGTGGATATTAAAGACAGAGGTGTCATAGCCAAACCTCCAGGAACCTCTTAGGCCACAGGAGAGGCTACTGGAGTTTGCTCTGTGTGGGATGAGAAGCCATTGGAATAGCTTGACCAGAGGCAGGCATGACCCTCACAGGAATATTGCAATGCAGAGAACAGGCTGTAGGGAGAGGTGGAGCCCGGGAGCCTGGGGAAGCGGCCGCTGTGCTGATCCACATGAGCTCAGAGACGGATAGACCAGAAAAGCTGCCAAGGAGCCAGGGCTGGAAGCCTCCCCTGATGACCTTGTAAGGAGTCGTAGAGATATCTGCCTTTCAGGAACTTTGCTCAAAGCATCCCAACTCTGAGAGAAGGCTCACTGACAGAGAGGACGCTGTGAGTGGAGCCCAGGCTGGCTGAGTCTTCTCACTCAGCTCAGCTCCCAGGGATGAATGTCCACCCTCCTAGCACACAGCTGTGTTCTCAGGGCTCCAGAGACGGGGCAGCAAACACAAAGGCAAGGGAGAGGACCTCTGATGCCCAGCTTGCATCATGGAGGTACTGACCAGCCTGGCCTTACAAGGAGCACAGGGGCCTCTCAGGAAGGAGGCATACTGCTGCTCACTCTCCTTTCCAGCCAGTCCCTCATGAACACCTGGTTACTACTGCTGACGGGCAGAGTAAGCTTCACCCTTGCAGAGGAGTGCCAGCCAATTCTCCAAATCCTCCTGAGGTCAAATGTCCACTTCTCAGTCTGCCCCCTCGCCCCCCCCCCCCCGACACACACACACACTTTAGACTTCCAGATTCCTGCCCCCAAGGCGGTCACTGTTCTGTGTCTGCCCCCAGGTTCCAGCCCTTCCTGTCCTTGCTCTGCCTCCCGCCAGCTTGCCTGGCACTCAGATCAGATCTCCATCTCCACCCCTCCACTCCAGCTGCAATCACAGATCAGTCCAGCACACCCCCTGCATGAATAATTGGGGTTGATTTAGGGGCTATCGGGGGAGGGGGGCTAATGGAGCTTGTGGGGAGCACCCTGGTGATGAGGGGAAGGTTGAAAGGCAATTAGCTGGACAGGCAGCCTGGGAGTCACCTAATGTGCCTGTCTGCAGCAAAGGCTAGTGAGGGGCCATGGAAGGAGGGATGGCCTGCTTCAACCCCACCTACATCCAGAGACAGACTTGAACTTGAGGAGAAATCAGCTACTTCCTCACTCAACAGGAGGTTCAGGAACACACCAGGGGGAGTTCCAGGAAAGTCATGGCAAGGGGTGGGAGGGTTGAGTGGAGCACTGTGGAGAGAGTCAGGAGTTCCTGCTGCCCCACCACACACACACACACACACACACACACACACACACACACACACACACACACACACACACACTGGCCCAGCTGAACCTGATCCTTCACTGGGGACTGGGGACCAGCTCCTGATTAATACCAACATTAGCCCTGAACATTCACTGTCCAGCCTCCCGTCATTAATTACCTCCTCTCCCACCCCAGAAGAGGGGAAGCCACCTCCTCTGGGAAAGAGGAGTGAGCTCCAGGCCCTTCTCATCCGAGTTAAAGGGAGGCTGGGAAGGAAAAGTTTGCTTCTGTGCCCGCCATCTTACCCTCGGTACCTCCCTCTCTCAGCTTCCAGTGGACACCCAACAGGGGGGCCTGCCTGGAGAAGGTGGGCCTGATACCTAAGCCCTCCTGGCCTACATCCATCTCAAGATGAAGACAGGAATGTGCAAAGCTCTAGGTGGAGAGACAAGGCTGTACCAACCATCTCACAGGGCGTCCCATGCAAACAGGAAGCTGGACACACAAGGCCAAAGTTACTCCCCCATCCCATGGGAAGAGCCTGTTCAATAGCTGCCTGGGGGGCAGGTAAGGGCTCAGGACAGACCAGGAATCCTCCAGATCTCTTCAGCAGCTCTAAGTGTGCTCACATTCTCTCTCACATGCACACAAAATAATCCAGAGCTAGAGCACCAAGACCTGAGGCCCCTCCGCTCTCCTATGTCCTATCTCCCCAGAGCTCTAGCTCACAAATCATGTCTCTACTGTCATCTTTGGACCAGACCTTGTGTGGCCGCCATTCCAGAAGAAGGGGTGGGGGCTACGTGGGATCTTTCCGTGCCCCTCCCAACACCTCCATGCACCCCATTATAAGACCAAATGGGCCTGGAGACCCAGCAATCAATATCCCTCAAAGATGAAGACACTAATAACTACCCTTCTTGTCTTCCACTTCTCACTTACATTAGCCCTGACCACAGGCCCCAGGCAGCTGAGACCTGCCGTGGGCTGAGTAACCCCTTCAAATCCAAGTGAGAGGCACAAAGGTAACACTGCAAGAAGGGCTTCCGGACACTTGGAACAGCAGGCTCCAGGTAAAGGGATCAAAGTCTTAGTTCATTTTCCAGTCCGACATCTCTAGTGACAGCCAGAGAGGCCAGTAAGGAACCATAACCCAGAATCACCTGTCCCAAGGTCCCAAGGTCCCTATCCTGTCCCCCAGGTCACCCAAACAGACAAGTCAGGGGAGACATCCCTGCTAGGAAAGCTAGAGAGTTTGAGGGTTGGGTGAAGAAGACAGTGGGCATGGGGCTTGACCCTGTCCTCCACACAGCAACAGAAGGGCCTTAGAGCCCCAGTCTACAGCCCTCCACACCTCACATACTCCACTCTGAAGTGATCGCAGGTAGAGGGGAGGGTTGGGAGCAGGGTCAAAAGTATCTCTTCTCAAACACTGCAGTTCCCAGAATACCTGCTCACACTCAGGATTACCATCCTCCTGAGTACTAGCAGGGCCCCAGCTGGGTCCCCAAGGCCTGAGACAGGCTAGAGAGAGGAAGGAAGAGAGAAGAAAATGAGCAGGAAAGAACACTGACCTAAGAACAGTCTCTACTGGGCACCATTTGGGAGACCTTTACACATGGGTCTCAGCCTCCCAACATCCTTTGGTGGGGGGGACTCTGCTGTTATTGTCTATCCCCACTTAGCAGAAGACACTAAGGTACAGAAATGCCGTGTGACATAAATGGTAGAACTAAGCTCGAGTCTAGAAGTTTACCTACCAGGCACATAACCCAGTAAGGAGAGAAGGGATCGGCTTAGTGGGCGGTGGGTGACAAGCACTCTGGTCCGGGGTGGGGTGGGGTGGGGGCGCTGGATTCCAGGCAAAGAGATGCAGACTGTCTCAGGGGCTCCTGGCTGCTGGCTCTTCCCCTCCTGGCTGCTACTGGCTTGTTCTGCAGCTATATGGCCTTGGCTTGTCTGTCTCTCCCCATGCGGCCTTCAGCCCTCACTACTGGCAATTCTCTGTTTTTTCACAGCTAGGAGGGGACAGAAAGACGGTCTGGGAAAATTCAGAACACGCGGCCAATGCACACCCTGCTGGAGGTGCCTGGGTGGCCTGGGACGTCAGCGACACAGGAGGCTAGAACCCAGGGTCCCCGAGTCCAAGGACACAGGAACATGGCAAGCTCCTTCCAGCTGCTACTGACAGCCCCAGGGCCTGGGCAGTCACAGTTAGGACCTGTCCTCCCTGAGGAGACTCAGGCAAGGTGGGGTACCCTCCCAAGCAGACCTGTCTGCAGGGTCCTGGAATCTGGCAGCTATCCTAGCCTCCTTCTAAGAAGTCAGATCTGAGGGAGTAGGAGAACCCCAATTTCCTCAGAGGCCTGTCCCAGGGCAGGAGACCCAAGGCACTCACTTCCTCGACCAACACTCGGTCCTCCTCTTGAGAGCAAGAATGACTGGGAGGAGCCTGATTCCTGTGCTCAGTGCTCCACAACACCCCAGCCTCTCAGAGTCTCCTTCCAGCCAACAAGGCTCTGGTCTGAAAAGAGAGCAGAGGGAGGGATAATACTACCCTCTGGCCCCAGGTTGCTGTCTCGGTCTCAAGCCCCCCAAAATCCCCAGGGCCCCATTCCACCCATCTCCTTATAGCCATCCATCTCAACTGGTGCTCAGCCCCTGGGATTGAGGGCAGCTAATGGACTTGGCACAGCCAGGAGGTAATTAACAGAGAGGGGGCAGGGGCCACAGTGGGACAAGGACAGAGTTAATGGCGATGGGACCCAGCAGCAGCGGAAGGAATGCTATTTGTATGTGTTTCACATGCACACACCTCCATTCAGGCCAGCTATGTGCACTAGGCAGCCGGGGTGCTGTGGGCAAGTGTCTGAATATCCACTGAGGAGGAGGCCACTAGCAGATGAAGGGTACAGTCCCTTCTTGCCCCAGGGCGGGAGCCCACAGAGGTTATCTAGTGAGACCTTGCTCAGGGTCAGAGAATCTGAGCTTGCTGTACCCAGCAGGGCTGCATAAGGAGATGATTTGACCACGTGCATGGTTACCAGGTGTCTGGAAGGGTCTACACTCGGCTGTATGGTATGCTTTGATCTTGCAAGGGGGAGGTCTTTTGCCTCTCCCCTTGGCATAGTATAAAAAGCCCTTTTGAATAAAGGACGAGGCTGTTGGGTATTGACCCAGGCCCTCCCGAAGCTTTCCTGTATCTGTCTTTCTTCTCGCTGTCTAGGTCTTTCTATTACTTCTTAATTCCTCTCTCTTCCACCTAAGAACCCTTCAAAAGGTGGGAGCAGGTCAGAGCTAGACTCCCACAGACTTCCACACCCCAACGCAAAGCTTTAAGACCTGTTACCTGAAGGACTGGTACTCATCTCTGCTATTCCCAGATCTCTCTGCCACTTTCACAGAAGGTTCCCTTTGCCCAAGCCACACTCCCAGAACTCTGTACCGTTTTTGTTCAGCTTCTCCAGTAATCCTCCAGCGAGGTTCAGGCAGCTCCTATACCCCACCATCAACACTGGAAACAGTTCATAGGCTTTTCAGGTTGTTTCTGCTATCTGGCCTCCGAGCCCTACCCAATCCTGCTCAAAGCAGCAAATCTCAGAGCCCTGTGTCCCCAGCAGGGCCTCCAGGTCTGCTAGTACCCACTCCTCACCCGCACAGGATCAAACAGGAGTGAGAGAAGGGAACAGGCCAAGTCTGTAGGGGTCCTGGGCTCTTAGGACTCTGCCAGCTGCCGCCCTCCTGTGCCTGTGTGCTCCTGCCACCCTGTCCCTTTGTGTCACCGTCTCTCTGTCTTTGTTCCTTCCTCTGTACTCTCCTAGCTTCAATATCTGTAGCTCTCCCCCACGGCTTCACCCGCCAGATCCGATGCCTCCACTCTGTCCCCCTTCTAGGGTGAAACAGCATCGCCTATCCCAAGGCAGGAGAGGAAAGCCTGCCAACGAGGGCCCTGGGGACCAGACCCCCCCCCCCCATCAATCAGCCTGCCGCCCTGGGCTAGCCCTCCATTAGCTGGAACCAGCCTGGACAAGAGGCAGACACACTGCAGAGCCGGGCCCAGGGTGATAAGGACAGATTGAATCACGGGGACAAGGCAGGGAACTGGGCACCAGGCACAGGAGACAGCCATCACTTGCCCCAGGAGCTGTGCGAGTGAGCATGTGATATTGCAGGAGCCCAGCAGGTGATGGGAAGTGATGGCTGGTGGCTGAAATGCTGCTGCTCCAGCTCCAGGGCAGAGGCAAGTCTCTGCAGTGCCAAGGAGGCCCAGCTGTGGTAGAGTTTGAGGATGGGGTAGAATTGGGGGATATGAATGTGACCAGCCTCAGGCCCCTCAGTTAAGGTCACAAAGGAAGGTAGACCCCATCTGCCCCAGGAGTAGGACAGGACAGCACCAAGGGTCTATTCTCAGGAAGTCTCCTTGTCCAAGCCCCACCTCCAAATATTAATCTTGAAGCAGCAGGGCCAAGAAGGGAAAGAATGGGGTCCTGACCCTTCATCTCCAGGCTCTCTCCCATCCCCACCCTCCCCATACAGTACCGGGATTTGAACCCGGGACCTCACACATACCAGGCAAGGGGTCTACCGCTGAGCTATTTCCCAGCCCTCTTTTTACTTCTTGTTTTGAGACTGGGTCTCCCTAAGTTGCCCAAGCTGTCCTTGAACTGACTCCAAAGCCCAGGGTGACCCTTGACCGTGAGATGTTCCTGCTGCACTCGGCCTCCTGAGTAGCTGGGGTTAAAGGTGTGTACCATGGCCCTAGTCCTTTAATCCGGACCCCTGCTATAGCCACATGTCTGTCCAACACACACACACACACACACACACACACACACACACACACACACACACACGAGAGAGAGAGAGAGAGAGAGAGAGAGAGAGAGAGAGAGAGAGAGAGAGAGAGAGTGTTTCTGTCTTGTTCATTTGTTCTAATGTGTTCCTGCCCTCTCTACCCCCACCAGCAGCAGCTACCATCCCCAGGGGCCCTACCCCCCATCCCCAGCATCAGCCTTCCTGAAATCCAAACACAGGGAGGGTGTGGAGAGACTGTCACCAGGTGAGGGGTGAAGATAAAGTGGAAGACAGCTGCGCTGAGCAGAGCAAAGCAGCAACCAACCAAAGGGACCCAGCATGAGAGTGGACCCCAGGGACAGAGAGCACAGCCTCTACTGAGCCCCAAAGCCCTTCTCCCCAAGAACGGGCAAGAAACACAGCCAGGGATAATAAATATAATTGCTATTATGGTGGATGCTGGCCATGAAGCATGGCTATCCTCCACTCCCAGCCTGCCAGTCCCCTCCACATGCTGAGGGTGAGAGGCTCGAGTGTGGTAGCTGCTGGGTGCTGAGGGACCTGAGGGTGGCCTGACAGCCAGGCTCAGCTCCTAGCCCAGGACGTCCAGATAACTGGGAGGTGCCTGCGCCAGGGCCTGCAGGCGTGCGTGCACATCCTTCATGCTGTGGCGTTGCTGCGGTTCGCGCTGCCAGCAGCCGCGCATGATGGCGTAGACATCAGGAGGGCAGGCACGTGGCCGCTCCAGCTCCCGACCCTGCGTGATGCACTCGATCGCCTGTGACACAGGGGAGACAGACAGGACTTCAGGGCGTGGAGGTTACAGGCTCTCTCACAGATGGGTTCTGGCTGACCGCCTCTACCATACCCCGCAAACTCTGAGGCTCCTTCCTGCTCCGACTCTGAAAAGGAGGGATGACTAAGGATTGCCTCCAGAAGGCTAGTGTCACAGCCAAAGACCACTTGCCAGGCGGGGTGAAGACAGTGAGGTTGCGACATTGCCAAGACCGTCAACCTCGGCCTTGGCCTCCACCTCCCACCCAGCTGCACAAGGAAAGAGCAGTGTGGGACCACAGCTGTAGCCTTTGGGGCAAAAACGGCTGTTTCGGCTTAAAGCAGAGGCAACCCTTGCCTCTCCCTTTGGTGGGCACCACTCTGAGGGGATATAGCTGGGAAGAAACTGTAGCAATGAAGATCACAGCCAGACTCCAGGAAGGGCTGCTGGGGTGGCTACAGGATCCAACAGAGACGGTGACAGCGAGATGGTTGGAGAAGCCGCCTGGAGCCTCTCCCCCCTTCTCCCCATCCCCATTAGAGGACTTGGATTATGGGCAGCACTAATTCCATTCCTTCTCTCAGTGCTTGAGAAAATTAAAATCTATAACCCTCTCCCCCCACCCCACCAGCCTCAGGGGAACAGACTGCATTAGACGGAGAAATGGAAACTGACAGCTATGAGCCAAGGAGGAGGCTTGGGGAGCTGCTGGGAGACAGAACACCTGGGGTCTGCTCTAACTGTGGCCAGCCAGAGGGCAGGGAAGGCAGGGACGTCCTTCTCCATCTAACCTCCAGCCTTCCTGCTGTTCTATATCAGGACCTCTCTTCCACCCTCTGCTCTGCCCTGTGACTGCCCACTGTGACCTATAAAGCACACACAGGCACAGCCTGGACTCTGGCCACAGTGATCTCTCAGGGCCCACTAGAAGCCGGCGGGGCTTGGGTTTGGGAGACTGAGCAAGAGAAGGACCAAGAGAGGAAGAGAGGAAGCAGGGAAGGGGCTGAGGGGAAAGCACGGGGGGCCCCCAGGATTCCTGGCAGGGCTGACCTCGGTGTTGGAGAGCTGGTACCAGGGCTGCTTTCCGTAGGTGAAGATCTCCCAGAGCACCACCCCAAAGCTCCACACATCGCTCTCAGTGCTGAACTTGCGGTAGAGGATGCTCTCGGGTGGCATCCAGCGGATGGGCAGCATAGTCCGACCTCCCACCTGCCGAGATGCGCTGCATCACCTCCAGTGCGGGCAACCACACAGCCATCCCACCACATTAAACAGATAGAAGGTATGCAGGACCGGGGCTGAGGGACCAGGAGACAAGACAGTTCCCACCCAGGGCTGAGGTGCTGGAAAGGATGGGAGACCAGAGGCCAGAGGCCAGAGCCCACACTACTAGAGGAAGAAGAGGGCAAGCTGGCCAGTGCAGGCAGGATCTTACACTCCAAGTCAGGGTGTGTACAGTAGGGATGCTGGGGGAAGGTTTAGGGACCCTTACTCGGTAATAGTCTGTGCTGTAGATGTCCCTGCTCATGCCAAAGTCTCCAATCTTGACCACTAGTCCCTGACCCACCAGACAGTTGCGTGTGGCCAGGTCCCGGTGCACAAAGTGCAGGCTGGCCAGGTACACCATACCTGCAGCCACCTGGCTAGCCACAGCCAGCAGCTGCCCAAGGCCCAGAGGACCCGGAGCCACATCCTCACCACCAGCCAGCAGCTTTGCATCAGGTCCATGGGACCTGAGAAAGACAGGGAGAGGGAGAAGCTAAGAGAGAGGGGTATGGGGAGGGGGGGAACCTAGCAGGCAGAGCCCCAGGAGCTGTGGAGGGGATGCCTGGAACTGGGTGTGATGAAGGGAGAGACTAGAGGCAAAAATGGAGGACAGGAAGGAGGAGGCAGCTGTCTGGAGGTTGGGGTAAGGGGGAACAGAGTTGTCTTTCTCCATGACCAAGCCCACCCCCAAGGATACTAACTCCACAGTCCTTGGAAGAACTCAGCCCCAGCCTCCAGCTGCCTCTAGTCCCCATTATTGCTGTCAGCGCCCAGGCACAGCCTTTGCCAAGCTGAGCAGTTTCTGCCCCCACGAAGGGAGCCTCCCCAGCTCCAGGCCAGCAACTTGAGTCCTCTTTGGCTCTCCTGTCAGCGCCCCCCACTTTTGCCCTTAGCGTCCAGCTGTTCCTCGGATGGTTTTCCTTTGCAAAGGTTTCCAGGGTGCCCCACCGCCCCAAGTCCCGGCTGTCCTGATCACTTGGTGCCACTGCCCAAATACTTCCCCTTCCTAGCCTTTCTTCCAACTGGTTGCTTTGCTAGCAATGCCTTTTCCAACTTGCCAAGTGTTTGCCGAACACTCTGAGACCAGAGCACCGGAGTAGAGAGTGGAGTGTGAGTAAGCAATGCCGGGGGGGGGGGGGGGTGGGGGAGGGGGGGGGGGGGAGACCGAGGAGGCTTCCTGGAAGAAGGAGCATTAAAACTGAGACTCCAGGCCGGAGGCTGGACTCCAGGCGGGAGGCTGGGCCAGGAGGCAGCGTAGCTGGGAGGGAGGTCCCGCGTGTCATCAGAGAATGCTGGAAACACAAAGGCCCAAGCCTCCTGCCCAAGGCCTTCCAGGCTTGCCTCAGATTCTCTCCTTCCTGCCCGGTGCTTCAAGGAGGGTCACCGGCTGCTCCTCACACAGCCTGGGCCCCATCCCATGACATCTCTCTGGCTAGGCCTGCAGGCCTAGCCAGAAACAAGAAGCTCACTCCCCGTGGCCTTCCCTGGACGCTAGGTCCTCTGCCAGTCCACCTCCCTACAGGGGTACACTGTCTCGGGGTACACTCCTCCTCAGGGTCTCTCGTAGCTAAGTCGTATCGACTGCACACATGATCCTTCACTCCCTAGAGCTGCTGGGAAATCATCAGCATGAGCATCAGCTGCACAGTGCTTTCTCATCCAGAACCACGGCTTCCTCCAACTGACACGAGGGACCGCCCTCCCAGCCATGCCCGCCTCCTTTCCCTGGCTTACTCCTCTGCCTTTTGAATGGAGTCTTGGTTTTAATGCCCCTTCCTCCAGGAAGCCTTCTGGATCTTCATTCCCCTGGTGTGTGCTCTTGGCCAGAAAGGAAGGTTCACAGACATGGTGGCTGGCTGACTCTGGACCCTGATGCCCCCACTATCCAACTCTGCCTGGTCTTTATGACTACCTTGGGTGGGTGGGGGGGAACTATCACAGCTGGTATCTGAGGGTAGGAGTTCTGCTGGAGTGACATCCTTCACTTCCTGTGTGCCACCCCTCGGGGGGGGGGGGGGTGTTCCTGTCACCCCTAAGCCTTCTTGTGAAGTCACACATCTCTCAAAGTGATTACAACTATCAACTACTGAACATCAGAGTTGTTCGACCCAAAGCCAAAGAAGTGAGTTTTGTGGGACCCCCTTCAAATATACATCGCTTTTATGCTTGGAAACTGGAAAACAGCACCATACAAGCACACAGAACACAGAAGGGGCCTGATGGCTGCTTGGGCCAGCGTCCTCCCTTTCCATCTCTCCCTGCAGGCCTGGCCCCTACGCATACAAATGCACATACACTCTTATAGAACCACGGTCCCACAGCTCAGGGCTTTGGGCTCTAGCAACTGTCCCTACAGACACGCCCACATTCACAACCTGCCCACTCTACTTCCTGGGGGTGGGAACTGTGCCTTCCTGACCCTTCCTGGTGCCTCCCCCCTTTAGTCAGCCAGACAAGCAAAGGTATTCTTGCAGGGAAGGGACCAATGACTGAGCCACAGGCCGGGTCCTTGTACCGGAGAAAACGGTTGAGGTCCCCGTGACGCATGTACTCAAAGACCATGAGCAACGGGCGGCCCTCGGTGCAGACTCCGAAGAAGCGCACAATGTGCTGATGCTGTAGCATGGTGAGCAGCTCGGCCTCACGCTGAAAGTCCTGCCGAGCACTCTCAGATGCCTCCTTCAGTGCCTGGGGGAGGGATGGGGGTGCAACTGGAGGGGACCCCATCCCATCTCAAGTCTCATTCCATTCAAATACCCCCCATCCTGACATGATGGTCCCCTGCAGGACCCTGGTCTCACCTTGACAGCCACCAGCGTCTTGTCCTGCTCATTCAGAAGGTTGTAGCATTCAGCAAGGAAGACCTTTCCAAAAGCTCCCTCTCCTAGCTCCCACTTGAGTACAATGTCCCGGCGCTTGATGTGATGGACACCTGGGAGGGGCTTGTAGAGTCAGAAGGCAGCCCTGGCGTGGGCAGGATGGGGCAGTGGTAAAGGGCAGTGCAGCCACAGGGAATGGGGGGTGGGTGGGTGGGAGGATCTGGCCAGGGAGGGTCCAGTATGGGAGATAAGTTCCTCAACAGGGTCGGGCCCAGGAGTCAGGCTAGACTTTGAGGTAGGTGGGGAGGGTGCTGGGTCAGCACAATGATGGCCCAGGGACTTTACACACATACACACACACACACACACACACACACACACACACACACACACACCACCTCACACTCGCCTCCTGTAACACAGTTCCTCACAGGCATCACTGAAGTACTGTGGGTTCTCCATGACGTGGCCCTGTAGTCCTGAGACTTTGCCCTCAGTAGGGGAGAGAGAGCTGCCACCCAGTGTCATGAAGTGAAGGGACATGGCCAGCCCATCCTCTGGAGCTAGCACAGCAGGGCCTGGGGAAGAGAGACGCCAACATGGACCGTCACAGCCCACGCACCATCTCCATCCTCCATACTAGCCTGAAGAGTGCCAGGCTCTTCCCTGGCTCCTTCCCTGGCAGGAGGGAAAGAGCAGTGCCAGAGCAAGGCAGTGGGCAAGAGAAGGGAAGCACCAGGGCCTCTGTGGACTGGCTCCTGGCACCAAAGCACTCCCCTGCTCCTGACAGAGCCGCGCCCTGCAGACCCGCTCAGTGACCGACAACAGGCACCAACTAATAGCCAGCTGCTCCCCTAAAACGATCCTGCCCCAGCCCAGCACACAGCCAGCCTGAGCCGCACAGACCACCCCTCAACAACACGCCGAACACAGGGCACAGATGGGAAGAGCCAGTAGAAAAACCAAGCCAGTGGGATAGATGGACAGACAGACAGACAGCCCTCTGCTGCCAACTCACGGTTGATCCCAAATTTGCTTCTCTGTCCACATTTGTTGAGCACGAGGAGCAGGGCAGAAAGGAAGAGGGCCGCGGAGACGGCTAAGCCCACAGCCACAGAGACCTAGAAGCAGGGTCAGTCCTAAAGGCTTCCATCCTACAGATGAGTCCAGAGCCAGGCCGCCAGCCCAGGGCCCTGCTTCCCTAGTGACCTCAGCCTGGCT
Source organism: Onychomys torridus (assembly GCF_903995425.1). Lineage (NCBI taxonomy): Eukaryota > Metazoa > Chordata > Mammalia > Rodentia > Cricetidae > Onychomys > Onychomys torridus. The sequence continues at coordinate 64,784,930 of NC_050448.1, forward strand.
GGGAAGCATCTCGTCAAGCTCAGGACACAACAGACTGTCCTGCTTAGCTCCAAACGACAGCCAAAGGAGCCACGCCAGCCGCCCCACTCCAAGTCCTGACCATCAGCTTCCACATCCCACACTCACCCCAAAAGGTGTTTCATCTTTCTTCTCCACTGGGTCTCTTGATGTGCTGTTAGTGTCTGTGGGGACACAGGGCACAAAGGGTGGGCCTTGGCACAGACTGCCATGTCTCCTGCAGTAGCTCCCCACCCTGGCCAGAGTTCAGGGTCCCAGCTAGCTGTCCCCTCTGCTTCAGCTCGGAGACAGCACAGCTGCCCTCCAGCCCAGGCAACTCACCCACTGGCGAGAAGGAGACTGTACCAGGAAGGAACAGAGAGAGCGGTCAGAGGAGGGGAGAGCGGTGAGGCCCTGCCCTCCAGGATGTGCTTTCTGGGGTGGGGTAGGCTGCTGGGCCTCAGGAAAAGGAGCTGGAGCTGCCTGGAGGGCACAACCCTCTCTTCAGCCTGGACAGACAAAACAGCTCAGGGCCTCAGCAGGCCTGGCTTGGGAGAGGGGCAAGGAGGAAGTGTCGAGCTGGCCACCAGCTCTTTTGTCCAGGACAGAGCACTCTAGCTCTGGGAACCAGGGTCATGGCAGACAGAGACCAGACCTCCCCGGATGGCTAGATCTCTACCCAGGTGCCTCCCCGGAGCAGGGCAGGGTTCAGGGCCGCTCTCACACCAGGGATGGGGTCCTCAGGGTTGAACTCAAAAGGGTTGTCCATAAAGGCAGCTATGACGGAGGCGGCAGCCTGGCCGTAGGGGTTGGCAGCCAGCAGCGTGTAGTTGCCATTGTTGACATGGGTGGGCTGGTTGAGGCGAAGGCAGCCATGCCGCATGGTCTCATTCGTCAGTGTCGACTCCAAGAACTGAGTGAAGATGAAGCTGGTCTCGTTGAGCACGGAGCCGTTGAAGAACCAGCGTAGAGAGGGTGGCGGCTGCCCATCCACGGAGAAGGGTATACACCAGTGGTGCTGCTCCACCGCCGTGCCCAGGTGCACACTGGCTGGGACTGTGGGAAGAGGACACATGACAGGAAGTGGACCACGGGCTGGAAGGAAGCCAGGGGAGGGAGAAGCCAGGGGTAGGGTCGGGAAAAACAAGTCTTCGGGTCCTAAGAACTTCTCTAGGAAACGTATTTGGGAGAAAGTTAGCAGAGGATACCAAATGTGGCAGCAAACAGACCAAATTCAGAGGCTGAAGGGACACACATGGAGCCCGGTCCAGGCCTGGTGGTGATGGCCGGCCAGCCAAGCTACTTGGGAGGCAGAAGGGTGCAAGTTCAAGGCCCGAGTAACTTAGGAAGACCTTGTCTCTAAGCAAATAGGTAACAGCGCTAGGGTGTGGCTCAGTAGGAGAGCACCTGGTAGGCTAGGACACAGAAGGTCCTGGGTTCCATCCCAGGACATTTATAGCACTGAAGAAGAAAAAAAAAAAAAGAAAAGAAAGAATGAAAAGTAATCAAGAAACATGGCTTTGAGACAGTCACAATCCTGAAAAACAGAAAGCCCCTCAATAATAGAAAAAAGTATGTATGTGTAACATATGTGTATAAACACATACAAATTTATATAAATCTCAGCAGCATTCATACCATAAAATACATGTAGCACGTGAAGGAATTATAGTTACTTTTGTTGCCACAGATGGATTTCACAACTATGAGGGTTGTACAAAAGACAATAGATAAAAATAATAGAGTGAGTTTTCATTTATATACTGTGTAAAAAGAAACGAAATTCTTCTGATAGGGAAGCAGACATGTAGAAAAGTATTATTATTGTTATTATTACTTTTTTGGGGGGGTTACAAGACAGGGTTTCTCTGTGTAGCTTTGCGCCTTTCCTGGAACTCACTCTGTAGCCCAGGCTGGCCTCGAACTCACAGAGATCCGCCTGGCTCTGCCTCCCGAGTGCTGGGATTAAAGGTGTGCGCCACCCCATGCCCAGCTTGAAAACTATTATTTTTAATATTTACTTTTATTTTATGTTTATCAGTGTTTTGCCGCATGTATGTATGTGTACCACATGTGCACCTGGTGACCTTGGAGGCCAGAAGAGGACATCAGATTCCTTGGATGTTACGGATGACTGTGAGCTACCGTGTGGGGTGCTGGGAACCCCATCTGGGCCCTCTGGAAGAGCGATCGGTGCCTTCAAACAATAGAAAATGCTCGTAACTGCTCAACTTCAGCCCCTATGGAAAATTACTCCCACGAGGAAGTGCTGAACACAAGAATCAGGATGGAGAGCTGGAGTTGGGGCTGAGGGAGGGTGTCTTCTCAAGTCCCAGCAGGAGGAATTCTTGCTTGAAGCACTTATGCCAGCTAGGGGTGGCAATTCTGTAATCCCAGCCCTTGGCTGAGGCAGGAGGATCATGAGTTCCAGGGCTGCCTGGGTTTCAGAGGCAGACCCTGTCTCTAAATAAATAAGTAAATAAATAATGTGTATGCTTGATGTGCACAACTATGTGCATTTCACAATAAAACAGTGAGGAGCGGTGCTGGAACACAGATTAAAGATAATTTGTTGGCAAAGCCAGAGAAATTAGGCAACAAGCATAAAAGGAACTCAAGAGAGGAATTCCCCTCTTTAGGGATGCTTATCTATGGCGGTACCCCCTCCATTAAACCAAAGCTTGTCTAAGAACAGGATGCAGAACTGACGTAAGCCTCCTTCACTAGAAGTGCAGCCCTGAGCTCATTCTCTCCACAAGGTCCAATTTGCACAAATGTCAGCCCAGGCTGGAAGTTCACTCCTGGGCAAGGAGGCTTCCCCAGCTATAAAGCGGTTCTCCCAAACCTAGACAGAAATCCTAAGGGACATAAACGAATAAGGTGTAAGACAAAAGCCTTTACAGAGGAACAGGCCGTGGGGCCAGCCCGCAGCTGGTGCTGAGGGCCTCAGGTAGCAAACTTGGGCAGCATGCCAGAAAGAAATCCATCTCTAACCCTCTGGCCTTGAGGAGCCTCCAGGACTTCCCAAGCAGGATCAGGTTTTCGTGGGAATCTGCAAACAGCTGGGAGGGAGCAGCTGTAGGGACGCCCACTCACCCTCCCATCAACCCCCCTCTCTTTTCAGGGAAGAGGAGATGAGTGGGGGTGGGTGCAGGGGCTGCCACATGAGCTTACAGGAGACGCTGACTTGGGCAGAGACCTCAGCCCGGCCCACATCGTTCTCTGCCCAGCACGTCACATTCTTCTTGTTGAGGTCACTGGTGACATTGACCAGGGTTAGCCCCAGGGATGGCAGATCTCCAGATTTCTGGACCAGGGAAGAAAGAGACATCAGCAGGGTTTCAGCAGACAGAGGCAGGAGGCAGTGGGGGTAGAGCTGATGTATTTGGGAGCCCTATGACTCCACATGGAAGGAGGCAGGTCTGGGGCAGTGAAGGGAAGGGGGAGCAGATCTGTGACAGAGAATGGTCTCCTTTGCAGTTTGTAAAGAAGCTCCTGGGTTGGAGAAATCTAACGCACAAACAACACCCTCAAGATAGGTAGTACTCTAAAAGAGAGGCTGCAACCAAGGAGCCAGACAGCAGCCACGCAGTTCCAGCTACCATATCCACAAGCAGATCTTCAGATGGCCAAGTAGGACCATGCCAACTCATTCCTGGCTCACAAAGTTCTATCAAACTCAGTCCAAGGAAGGTAGGAAGCGAAGGGACTGTGAACAGGTCGAGGCTATGGAAGAGGCTTCGGCAACAGCATCCCTTCCTTCGGCAAAGGCAAAGGATGCCGGTGAGTGACATCAGAATTGCCACCCAAAGATGAAGTCCAGCTCAGATTATCTTCCTAAGAAACCGTGGCTGCACCACATGTAAATTAGATGACCTTTCAAGAATTCTCAATCTTGATGAGTTCAGCGATTGTCTGCAAGTTGGAGTAGGTAGAATGTTCTGATTTCCTACTCCCCGCCCCCGGAAACAGTCTCACCACGTAGCCCTAGCTGGTCTAGAACTCACTCTGTAGACCAGGCTGGCCTCAGACTCAGAGATCCGCCTGCCTCTGCTCCCCATTGCTGGGATTAAAGGTGCGCGTCACCACCACCACCACCACGCATTGACTTTAGAGGTTTGGTCACAGTTTTACTGGGCTCTGACAGTGGGCTGTGTCTATTCAGAAATTAGGAAGTAGACCTATGAAATGAGGGACCCCCTCACTGTAAAAGGAGGGTCAACTCCAATTGCTGGAGACCCCTGGGGCAGTGCTGCTGGGCAGCCCTTCCCACTTGAAGGGCAGAGTTGTTGAATGTGAGTAAGGGAAAGGGACAGGTAGAGGAGAGTCAGATGCTGGCAACATCTTCAGACAACTTCGGGAAGTCCCGGTTTCTGGTATCTCTTTGAGGAATTGACCTGTTATTAACACCTGTAATCTGTAAAAACTTCCATAGAAAAGCCACACCCTAACTGGGGTGTGTTGAGGGGAGAGAGCAGCCAGTTCCAGGACAGCCAGAACTACACACAGAACAGGGGGGGGGGGGGGGGGGGCAGGTGGGGACCTCTGAAGTCAGCTGTAGCTACCTACCATCAGTGGCCTGTGACCGGCTTGAGAAAAAAAATGCAAGGTCTGGGAAGATGCTCAGGTAAGAGAGACAGAGGCCAAACAACTCCTAGAGGCAGGGAGGATGTCAGAGGGCCATCATGGCTACCTCAGTTTACAGATAAGAAAACCAAAAGGCATGTAGAAACAGGGAGGGAGGGAGGGAGGGAGGGAGGGAGGGAGGGAGGGAGGGAGTGTGTGTGTGTGAAAGTTATTCCACGAATTAGTGGGGACTGAAGGGACAGCTCAGTGGGTAAGGCACTTGCCATACAAGTATAAAGACCAGAGTTTGGATCCCCAGAACCCACATAAAGCTGGATTCAGCATCATGGTCCCATCATTCCCGTGATCTTACAAGTGGGATGGGAGGCAGAAACAGGAGAGTCCCGGGGAGCTCACAGACAAACAGCGAAGAAAGCGAAAGGAGATGGAGGGGAGGACCGACATCTGAGCTTGCCCTGACTCCACGTGTGTGCCAATGCACGTGTGTGCCAATGCACATGTATGCACAGATTTAAAAAAAAAAAAAAGCAGTGGGAGCTGGAACCAGCTGCCCTTCACTAATGTGTCCATAACATACCCAAGAGAATTCTGCTTCCTGAGTGTCCAGGAGACCCCAGAAGCCCTAGTAATTGCCTCTGGGTATGGAACACAGATCCTGTCCTGTCCCCAGGCCTCAGTTTCCTAAGCTAGAAAAGGAATGTATGGGAGGAATGGCCTGTCAGGTCCCCCTGGGTCTCCCATGTGAGCTCTAGCCCCCTCTCTTGCAGCCAGCATTGTGCTGGAGCCCCAGACCTGAGGTGGGGGTGTCCAGTAGACCTGTCCTGAGGACCTGCTGTTCCCCACTGTCGTTCCCGCTAGCACGAGCTCTGAGCCATTTCCATCCTTCCGGCCTCCCTGTGCGCTCCTTTGCTGCTTTTGCCGTCTCTTATGGCCTGATCTTCATCTCCTTTGCGGGGCTGCACGGCTGCTCACCTTCACTGTGACTGTCCCTTCCAGCTCTGTGAGGATCCAGCCAGCCTGCTGCAGGGTCTGCCCCTCCACCTGGCACTGGAGAAATACGTCATCCCCCACTTCCACAGAGTCGTTGGGCATCTGGATCTTCACTGTGGGTACACCTGCCACCCCGGGGTATGGAGGGACATTAGAACCTAAGGGCGGGCTTGTGAGTCCCACCCTGCTCATGACCCCAAACCTGAGCAGTACGCCCAGCCTCCAGGGTCCATAGGCCCTGCCAATGCTACCCCAAGTCCCTCCAGGCAGACCCCAGGCTTTCCCATCTGACAACACCTACCACAACTGGTGTTGTGTCTGAGTGGGAGGAACTGGTCCCCAGGCCCAGGTCCCTGAAGCTCCTGTGTATGTATACCACACAGCCCCTCCTCCTCCCAGCGCTGGAGCCAGGACAGGGCACAGGAACAGTGCAGTGGATTCCCTGACAAGGTCCTGTTGGGTAGGAGGTGTCAGGAGTCAGGGAAAGAGGGCGCAACAGGTCTGAGGAGCCAAGAGGCAGTGCTCCGGAGATGGCTGGCTACAAGGGGGTCTAAGCAGACGGGGGCCAGGCCCATAACCAACACAATAACTAGACTTTGCTAGTAAAAGGGGCAGACTGTTGTAGATGCCAGCTGAGGGCTGCATGGCACCCCTTTACCCCAGCTCTAAAGTGAGAAGCCAAGCATGGTAACAAAGAAGGGTGTCTTGCCATGGCCCACCGGCTTTAGCTACCCATCACACACATGTGGACTATTAGGTGTAACTCCCTTCCAGTGTGTGCACTGGGAATCTCCTCAAGCATCAAGGTGGGCCTGTGGTCTGCTCAACACAGCTCTGAGCCTAGTCTCTGAACACACACAGCTGCTCCTCTACCCTGGCTTCCGAGACCAGACCAGCCCAGCCAGCCCAGCCCAGGACAGTCCCACAGTCTCTGCCTTGATGGAGGGGAGTGGATGATAGACATGCACATAATCCCCAGTGCAAGCTCACAGACACAACACTGTCTCCGACCCCTCCCCCGCTCCACACAGACACGCGCACGCACAGCCACATATCACACACACTGGCCCCTGGCCCTGCCCCTGCCCACACACTCACAGGTCCTGTAGCGAGAGGCCCTGCACCGTTTTCCAGGAAAGAGACTCCAAAGCATTGGAGGACAGATTCCTATGAGAGGACAGATGCCCTGAGCCAGTGACCTCACTCTGACCCAGTCTGAGGCAGAAGCATGAAGGAGGCTGCTGCCCCCCATCCCACCCCCCCACCTCACCCCCCACTTACCCCCACCCCCCAGCCCAGGCAACTAGAACAGGCCCAGAGAAGTAGCTGTGCTGTGCCTGTGGGTATATGGGAATGTAGGAACGGCAGTGTGGACAGGTATAAATAATCTTCTCCTTGGGACAACAAGGGTTAATCCCACTTAACCCCCTCCCTGACTGACCCCAGGGAGAGGGATCCAAGGGAACAGCCGGCTCCCCTCCCCCCACACCTCAGCCCCAGCTGGCGAAGTGCTCAGGCCACAGCTGGGGTAAGGGGCTCCATCTGTGCTCCCCACCAAGGAGGAGAGGAGCGCAGCCCTCACAACCTCCTCCCCTGCCTAACCTCAAGACAGGGATGTCAATGTGCTTCCTGGGCCCCACGCCCCTCCCCTTCCTTCCTGTTCCTCCAAGGGCACTTCAAGTAGGAAGAGAGGGAGGGACATAGGGTCATAGCTCCCCAGGTAAAGGAGAGAGCACCCAGCCAGGGCTCCGCTCCTGGGCCCCTAGGAAACACACTGCCTACAACACACTGCCACTGCCAGGACCCTGGTCTTCGAGGGACTTGCCCTAACCACTCGCCTTGCCTAGCCACCCTTGACTTAATGGAGACTGGGTTGGATAGGAACCCTCACACAAGGCCCCAGAACACCGCCACCTTGGAGACAGGTTAGAAGTGGGTGGGTGGGTGGGTGGGTGGGTGTCTCACCTGTGCCGCCATAGATAGCCAGGTGACCTCAGTCAAAAAACACCATAATTCCCAGAATCTTCATCTACCAAATGGGGACCATAGTATCTCTGTCCCCAGGTTGGCTACAAGAAGTGACTGCCACGGGAGTCATGAGCTGCCACCACATACACATTTAAAAATTCCTTTTAAGGTTTTTGTTTTGTTGAGATGAAAGGCTGGCCTGGAAGTTGCTGTGTAGCCATGTGTGACCTGGAACTTCTGATCCTCCTGTCTCCACCTCCCCAGTGTCAGGATTATAGGCACGTATCACCACACCTGGCTTATGGGGAGGGGATCAAACCCAGGGCTTTGTGAATAGTAGGCGAATACTCTACCACCTGAGCCATATTTCTAACCCTAAGTGTACATTTTAAGCCAGTAGATACAGTAGGTAACACAACATCACTCTTGTGGTTAAATCCCCGGACCCATCTGAGACTTTAGAGGACCCAGCCCAACTCTGTGAATGACAGGCCCTCAACCCAGGGAGGGACTTCCAGGGACCTAACTGTATCTTCTGCCCACTCCATGCCCCTCTCTGTCCTCTACAGGACAAGCAGCTGTAACTCTCAGGAATGAGGAGGGTGAGGACGAGCAGGCAGAACATGCCATCCCCCAGGGGGGCCAGGTCGGCACGCCCCACAGGAGAAGAGATGAAATTCTGACCAGAACGCAGAATCCTGCCCCTCAGTCACTATGAACTCCAGGCAGAGAGCCTGGGAGGGCGTTTATGAGCAGTGCCTCCGAGACATACAACATGGAAGTGAGGCTACAAGGATTCTAGTCTGATGAGAATCAGAGCACCGCCTCCCTGAAGCAGTTCCCTGGGGAGCACAAAGCCTACCAGCACCCCAAGTCTGCAGGCCCCCCTCAGTCCCGCCCCCACCGATCCAGCCTGACCACTCACAGGTGACTGAGCCGAGGAGTGAAATGGAAAGCATCTGGGGCCACAAAGCGGAGGCCACTCTTCACGATGGTTCTAGGGGAGGGAGAGGAACTTAAGCCCTGCCCTCTGCCCACCCAGGCCAGGTACCCCTGTGGAGCCGCGCACCCCTCTCCATCCCTTACTTTCCACAGTTACCTGGACCCCTCAAATCCCTGAGCCTCCACACCTCTCCCAGACTCTCAGGTCTTCTGAGACCCCCGATGCATATGGGCACCCACCACCCTGTGCCCAGTCCCACCCTGTCAACCCTTAGTCCTCACAGGCTTCTCAACTCCCCCAGGCCCTGCAAGTCCCCGAAATCCAGGCGTTGCAGCTGCTGCTGGTTCTCCACGTAGCTGCAGGGAGAGGGGTGGGTCAGCTGGGTCAGGACCTCAAAGGAGTTGTTACCCCATGCCCACCACCCACTCACCTCCCTCACACAAGCACATGCACCATACATACACAGCCCCATTTCACACACCCATTCATGCACATGCCCCCACATGCTGACCTGACTCACAAGTCACACATGTGCATACATGCATGCATGCCCCCTCACCTTTACATACATGCAGACTCTCACATGCTTCCTGCAACACATATGCAAGTATCCAGAAGCACACGGGGTTGGGGGGTATCCCCATGCCCTCACCCAAGGACACACATGAACAAAGCTCACGTAAACATTCCCCATGCATACACAGATGAGAAGGTGTGGAGACACATTAGTCAATGCACACCCGCCGTTCTCAGCTTGGGGCTCCACCTCTATAGCAGGTCTCTCCAGCACACACACGCTCAACAATAGGGGTTCGGGTTCGTGCTGGGACTCACTTTCACAAAGGGCAAGGCTCCACCCAGTGCGAAGGATGCCCCAATTATCATGTGAATGTGTGTTCCCAAACACAGCTCAGTGACTGCTATCTGGGTTCATTGACACCAAACACACACACACACACACACACACACACACACACACACACACACACATACTACATACCCCAAACACACCCCACCCGCTCTGTCCTCTCAAAACCTTTGCTTCTTCCCACTGCAAGCCCCACTCTCCCCTCTCCAACACTTTTGCAAAGCAAGCCAAAGCACAGAGCTGTTGGGGACCCCCCCCCAGCCCCTCCTTAATCCATGAAGGACTCAGGAAAGGAGAGAGGAGCGTGGACCTGATGGAGTCTGAGTGTATAGCTGAAGAGAGATGGAGATACGGTGTGAGACAGGAAGGCTGGGTGAGGTGGCGGAGGAGGGCGGAAAAACAAAGTCAAAACTGGGAAGAGACTGACAGCAGAAAGATGCTTGGGTAGTGGTGGTGGAAGGACAGACAGATAAGGACGGAGACAGAGATAAGGGAGAATTGAGAAGCAGGGAGGCCGAAAGCGAAGGATGGGGAGCGAGCAGCACCTGGGGGTGGGGTGCCTGTGGTTGCAGCCCTATCTTGTGGATCTGAGAGTTCCCGTGAACTCACTCCCCTGTAGTGACATGTCCTCTGCAGTGGCATGTCCATGTTTTCCTCTCCTCTCTCCACCCCTGTGTGTGGCAGGGGCCCCTGACTCACTAGCAGTTCTCAGAACTCTTCCCCTCTTTTTTTGGACCCCTGCTTAGTAAAAGAACAGCAAGGAGCAGGTTTAGTCCAAGCCCAGCACCCTGCCCCCCACCCGCCCCGTGTTTCCCTGATCCCAGCCGCGACCCCAATAGGACTGGACATGTCCATCCTCACCCTGGAAACCTGAGGAGATGCAGCTAGCCACTTTGACCCCAATAGGATGGTCCGTGTCCATCCTCACCCTAGAAGTCTAGGGAGACGCAGCTAGCCACTTTGGGGGAGGCCAGATCCCTGTTCTGCCCCAAGGGTTTCAAGCTACAGAGACCCAGGGAGTTGGTAAGATGTGAAGAGCTGGGTAAGTACGGGCTGTCAGGCAGTGTCTTCCACGCCGCCTCATTTGTTCGGATTCATAATCAATCTGTCTATTCGAGTCCATTAGCTCCTTGTTAGCTATGCGGGTGAGGGAGGAGGGAGAGGACCGTGCAGGAGGCGGCGGGAGGATCGGGCCCCACCCAGGGGGACATCTCCGCTCACCACCCTGCCAACCTCCTCTTCTTCAGCCCTGGCTCGCCCCCTGGCCCTGTCCTGGACTGCCCTGGAGCCTGGAAAGTCACTGGGGAATGAGAACGCTGAGGGGAACGGTCGGGAGCCTGGACTCTGGTTTGAATGGACAGGCCTGGGAGCAGCAATCTAGACCTCATGCCCCATCCCATCATGCAGGAGCCTAGGCCAGACCAAGACAAGGCCATCTCCTCTCTTCCTGGTCTCCCTAGGGGCATTAGAAAGAGATGGAGTATCTCCCTTAATTACCACAAGATGCCCGAGTAACTCGGTGCCAATCACTGCAGGCTGCTGGCCCCATCCACCAGCATGCAGAATACTCAAGTATTTTCAGCCATCACGGTGATGCTGAGTCCCTTCAAGTCAATAATACTCGCATAGGTCACCAGCTGCTAAAAAGTACTTGAGCATTTTGTAACCAATTATTGCAGAATGTCAAAGTACTGCCGAGCTGAAGGTTCCTCCCAGCTCTGGACCTGGAAGCGGGGAGAATCTCAGCAACAGCCCTGACTCCCTGACACAGGTAGGAATCATCGGTGAAAGGGGAGATGGGAGAGAGGCAGAGGACTTTCGTTTCCCACATCCAAATTAGCAAGTCTTTGGAAAGGAGGGGAAGCTCAGACACCAAGCTGGTTCCTCACCGTCCCCCATCAACTCCAGCTCCATCACAAATCCAGAGACGACCTGATACCCTGGCCATGACCAGGACTAGGTTGGGGGCTGGCTTCCCCCTAAGAAGTGGGAGATGGCAAAGTACAGAGCGCCGAATTCTCCACACTAACCACTCCTCCAAGGGGCAGAACTTGGCTCTTGAATAAACCCCACAAAGAGCTCCTAGATGGCGGGACCAAGCCCAGGTCTACCGAGTTCCCCTCTTGCTCTGCCCCAAGCTAGCACCCCAACTACCCTTAATCCTGGGCGACATCCAGTGACTGCGCGGCTTTGCCAGGGTGGTGGCCGCAGCAGCAAAAGCCTCCGCAGCACAGCCAAAGGCTACACGTGCCAGCCACCTCCAGCAGCCAAGCCTGGCCCCTCCAGCCAGAGGTGAGTGCGCGCCCTCGGGGAAGGGCTGTGCCCTCCTGACCCCGCGCCCCTCCCCCGCCACACACTCACAGCTCCGTCAGGTTCCCGGCGCCCCGCAGGCCGCGGAGGGTATCCAGGGTCCCTGCCCTGGTGCAGCGCAGCCCCGAGGGGCCCACGGGGCAGCAGGCCTCCCGACAGGACGCGGCGCAGGCAGAGGCCAGCATCAGCGAAGCCAGCAGGCCTCCTAGCCCCGCGGCCCGGCGATGCCAGCCCAGCTGCCCACGCCGCTGGCCTCGCAGCATCACGGCGGCGCCCGCCAAGCTCGGGCCGCGCAGCAGCCGTCCGTGCGCTCCTAGCTGCCGCCGCCCGGCCGGCCTCGCGCGACACGTGCGCGGGGCGGTGTTAAAGAGCAGCCGGCAGGAGAGGGCGGCACCGCAGCCCCGCCCCGCCCCGCCCCGCCTGCCCGTGCCCCCAAGGGCCCCCTCCCCTTTCGGGAGCCCTAATGCCAGCTAGCCTCCCTAATGTCCCTCGCGGCTGCAGGAGACCTGGGGCGGGGGACCGCCACAGAAGGCCTCACAAGTGTCTTCTGAGCCTGGGGGTGGGGGGTTGGAGGGGAGAGTAGGGAGGGGCATGCTAGGAAGCTGATATGTTATTTCTCCCAGGGAAACAGCTGCATTTTCAGATTTGCGGGGACAGGGAGAGATTGAGCAAGGAAGAGGTTGAAGTCCAGGTCATCCCAGCCAGCTTCACGGTGCACTTGCCTAAGAGAGTGTGCATGTCACTTGGAATAAGTTTGATGAACGCTCTCCAGACGCTAGCAAGGGAAGGGAGAGGGCCCCGGAATAGCCGGCTGGACGCAGCACCTGGGGAGGGAAACAGACGGTGCAGAGTTCTCTGAACACAGCCGGAGGGAGAGTGGAAAGTGGAGAACGCCCGGTCCGCAAGAGGCCACAGGGTGGCGCTAGAAGCCCTGGCGCCGCGGCGTTGGCTCCCGGCCTGGGTCTTCGAGGGCTCGGGAGCGCGGTTCTGGTCTTAAGGTCCCCAATCCCAGCCAGCCAGCTGGGGCACCAGAGCCGGGTAGGGCCAAACAAGAGCAGGACTGGCATCGATCGCCGTCCTGACAAGTGCATCGATTTCTGAGAGGAGAAATTAATAGATCTCTTAGCCCTTCGGACGCGGGAGTTGCCCGCGGGTAGAGCTGGGAACCTTCCGCCCTTGGTGTTTGTGAACATGGGAAGTCCCAGGATCCCAGCATTCAGGTCATCAAAGGGCAGGTCTCGCTCACTGGCCTTCCAGGCTGCAAGTCTCTAAGTCCCACGCTTAAGAGAGGGAGCAGGTAAGTACTGGGAGTGACCGGAAGTGAGTAGGACCCAGCTACCCAGTGAAGGATAGTCCTAGTGGCAGGTTACCTTTCTGAGCCAGGCCCCAGCATGAATAGTCCCCCAAGTGCCTCCAAAAGAGTATACATACGAAGACCCACCAACCATCCCGAGTTCTTAAAAGTAACTAAGCGAAGGCGGAATCTCGCAGAGAGATGGCTCTTCTCATAGGAATCTGAGCCAGAACCAAGGGCACACACCGTGGCAGGGATACACCCCGCGCCAAGGGGTTATAGTCAAAGTGGCCTCGGGAGGCTGGGAAGGGCTGCGAGAGGCGAAGGTCTGAGATCTTCAGGTTCCACAAGGGAGTCCGACCTGTCCAGGCTGCGGATGTTACCCTTTAGGGTGTCAAAACACCTGTTGGACTCCAGAACCTCCCCTCCTCAGACTAGGGCGTCCAGTCACTGCTCCAGGTCTGCAGCCAGCGGAGGCGGTGCCAGGGGTGGGAGAGAGACGTCGCCAAGATTCGGGAGCTCAGTTCTTGGCCCCCAACCACTTCGGTATTTTGGCCTTATTTCCCCCAACACATCTGTCCCCCCACCTCCCTCAGTTGACAGGCTAAATATTTTTACATGACTTTGTGGGAGGGGCGGAGAGAACAGAGAAGTCGCACAAACCAATCCGTTTCTGGAAAGGGCGGGAGCTGGGCGAGGTCCCTGCGTTCCTGCCCCTGGAGCTGCAGCGACCAGCGACCAAGGCTGGAAGCCTGTATGCCCAGGGGGTCCGCGGAGTCTCGGGGTGGAGTCCTGCGTGCCTCCGGACCCTCCCGGGGCCTCCGCTCCGCCTCCCCTCGGGACTGTCCAGCCCCTGGACCTTTGTGTTCTGAATCCTGGGTCAATTTCTCCTTCTGGAGGCCGCTCTGAGGCTCTCCTGCTCTTGACTGCATCTCTCTCTCTGTTCCAGCCCTTGTCTGTGGATCACACTGAAGCTGTGTCCAGCTGCCTGGCACAAGCTTTGTTTCCTCTAGTCCGAAATTCTTTTCTATCTCCTGCTGTCTCTACTTGAGATTTCCAATCCCTTTGCCCCTATGCCTCACTCCCCGTCCCCCGACTCCGGAACCTGGGTCTGCATCCCATGAAACCCTTTCCCCCTGGAGGACACCTGGAGGACACTCAGGACAGAGATGGCGGCAGTGCCGGCTCTGTGGCCCTGGGGATTACACTTGCTTATGAGCCTGCTGTCCTTGGGATCTGGCCTGGACACACTAGAGGGTGAGTCCCCAGCAACATCTTTCCAACCCCATCTCCCTCCAAGAACACATCTACTCAGTCTTAGTTTGTTTTGATTTTTCCAGGACAGGGTTTCTCTGGCTGTCCTGGAACTTGCTCTGTAGACCGGGCTGGCCTTTAGAGATCCACCTGCCTCTGCTGGGACTAAAGGCGTGTGCCACCACCTCTGGCTTCTGTCTAGTCTTTATTGGAACTTGAAGGCTAGGATTAGCTCTCAAAAGGACTTTTCACCAGAAAAGAAAGGAAAAGAAAAAAAAAAAAAAAACTGTTAGATGAAGCGGTTTTTGTTTTTGTTTTTGTTTTTCTGTCTCTCAGCTCCCTAAGAGTTAAGGAGTTAGAAATGGAATGAACAGATGTTCTCCAACCCATTGCTGTTTATGAAGATGCAATCCCAGTAAAGTCCGAGTTTGAACCATAATGAGACTGTGAGAATTAGAGGTCTTTTCTAGGACCCCTGAATGATAAGGGGCAGGCTGGGACCAACAGCTGAACACCAGGCGTCCTTCGGCAACTTGACCTATTGTGCGGATTGGAGGCTGAGGCTGGAGAGGGAGCCCCAGGGCAGGTCTTGAACTCTAGCACCCCAGGCTTTAGTCCTGTTCCCCACCCTGGGGGTTCACCCACTGTGGGCAGAAGGGCTTCCTGAGAGAGGACTATGTCCTGTGTCGTCTAGGAAGTGTGAGCGGGACCATGTAGACCAAACTGCCCTCAGAGGCTTTGCCAGGGGCTACGTGAGAAACAGAAGCAGCCCATGAGGAAAGATTAAGTGTACCCCTCCCTCGTCTAGCCTGCCTTTGTCCTCCACACAGGGAGAGCTTGGGAACTCAGCACTCTGGAAGTGTGAAGGGTCCTAAGATGCTCTTCTAAGTGGAGCTTCCAAAGCCAACGCAGGAGGTTCCCTTTCCTATACAGTTATTACAGATGGACCGGGGCAAGGTGCCCTCTGAAAGGGGCCAATCACAGAAGATTTGCAGTGCATGCTGATCCACCTGAGCACCCTACCCCTGCCCCCTCTGTGCCAGGACACTGCACAGCAGATGCCAAGCAAGAGCACAGTTGTCAAAACAAAGCAGCAAGCCCGGCCGGGCCTTAGTGTTTAGTCACGGAGCACAGCTGTTGTTTCCCAGTGCAGCTCTACCTGAAGCTTGTCCTGAGGAAAGGCAGGAGTTAATCTGCAGAGGTCTTGGATTTGTTTTTCCAATGTCTCACATTAGGGGAGCTCTGGAGAGGCTAAGGCATGATGGGAAGTGGGCGCCTGAGGGAACCCCCCCACCTGCCTCAAAGAGCCTAATTGGCTTTCACGGAGGGAAGAGAAGTGTTTTTCCTTCTCATCCTTTTTGTGTACATACCTGCCTTGCCTAGTGTGTGCACAAGCATGTGGGGGGGGGGGGGGGGGGGGGAGGGTCGCGCACATCCAACAGCTAGTCAAGCATAGACCACAGAGAGAAGGCACAGGGGGCTAGGCTTTCCTGTCCCCCCAACCCATCCCAATTGTCCTTGACAAGCCCTGAGCCGGGGACAGGGCTGGCCTGTATGGGAGAATGTGGGATGTGGTACCAGTGTGTGATAGTTCTAGAGGGCCAGATGAGGAGAGAGGAGACAGACCTGGGTGTTAACCGGAAGCATTCAGATGTGTGTCTTCTATGAAGACCTGCACACTCTCCCTAAGAGCAAGTGGAGCCAAGCATCCAGCCCCTATAGGGAAATTAGCCTGAAGGCCTTGAGAACAGAAAGGTGAATGGACTGGGTCCCAAAGGAAAGGGTAGGTTTGGGATCCAGGTGTTCATGGCCCATAGTCCCCGAGTGTCCAGAAGTTCCAGTCCTGAACTGGGTACCACGGTAAATGCACACTTGACTTAGAACAGCCAGGACTTTGAAGAGCGTGGTGGAAATGTAAGCAGCCCTGCTGGACAGCACCACAGGTATGTATGTATCCCCACGACTTGCTGCTGAACTCAGGGTATTTTCTCCTAAAGGGGTAGTGGTGCAAGGCCAGAGAGCTTTGGAAAGAACAGGAGGCCCCAGGACTGTAGGCCAAAGACCTCAGGAGCCTTTCTGAGTTTGAGGCTGGAGACCTGAATGGGGACCAGTTTGTCTACACCCCAGAATGTAGAGGAAGTCAGGCTGAGGAAGTCAGATGAGGACCTTTGACAAGGAGGAACTATGGAATGTCCCTTCAAAAGCAAAAGAGTTAGGTACCAGGGGGCTGGCTCCCTGAGGACAGAGACAAAAGCTCAGTGCTCAGTACTCACTCACTCAGTGCTCACTCACTCAGTGCTCACTCACTCAGTACTCCTCACTCAGTACTCACTCACCCAGTGCTCACTCACTCAGTGCTCACTCAGTGCTCATTCACTCAGTGCTCACTTCTTCCCAGGAACAGTGTGCATTCACACTCTCAACAGTCACTGAACACCAATTTTGCATCAGGCCCCATACGTGAACTAGGATATAGCAGTGAGTTAAACAAAAATTCCTGCCCTTATGAGGCTTGCAATAAGCAAAATAAATAAGCAAATTATATGTAGGTTAGTTGGGCATTAAAGGGAAACTGGATATGGTACACAGACTCAGGAGACAGAGGCAGAAGGACAGAGTTCCAGGCTCCCGGAGCTACATAGTAAGATCCTGTCTCAAAACACCATGGACTGGGGATGTCGTTCAATGATGTGGTGTTGTTTGCCGAACCAGCACTGAACCCAGGGAAAGAGCAGGGGAGAGCGATTTAACAAGACAGTGGGAGAAGTCTTCACTGAGGTGACTTTAGAAGGTGGGGAGACCATGTAAGGGCACATGTTCTATTTACAGGAATAAAAGTCACAAAGACCCTAAGCCAGGAGTCTGACTGGCTTGTTTGGGAGAAAGCAGCTCTTCATTAGAGCACAGCTTGGTGCCGTCCATTCTGTGGACAGGGTTCCCGGTCTGCACTGTGCTCATTTGCCTGCCCACGTGTGTGCCTACAGTGTGCCCCAGCCTGGATATCCGCTCTGAGGTGACGGAGCTTCGTCGGCTGGAGAACTGCAGCGTGGTGGAGGGTCACCTGCAGATCCTTCTCATGTTTGCTGCCACTGGAGAGGACTTCAGAGGCCTCAGCTTCCCACGCCTTATGCAGGTCACAGACTACCTGCTGTTATTCAGAGTCTACGGCCTGGAGAGCCTTCGAGACCTCTTCCCCAACCTTGCTGTGATCCGAGGTACACGCCTCTTCCTGGGCTATGCCCTCATCATCTTTGAGATGCCCCACCTGCGGGACGTCGGCCTGCCATCGCTGGGGGCCGTGCTCCGTGGGGCTGTGCGTGTGGAGAAGAATCAAGAACTCTGCCACCTCTCCACCATCGACTGGGGCCTGTTGCAGCCTGCGCCTGGCGCCAACCACATTGTGGGGAACAAGCTGGGTGACGAGTGTGCTGATGTGTGCCCTGGTGTGCTGGGTGCTGCTGGTGAGCCCTGTTCAAGAACCACCTTCAGTGGGCACACTGACTATAGGTGCTGGACCTCCAGCCACTGTCAGAGAGGTGGGTATTTGTGAGGAACATGGCTGTAGCCACAGGGAGGCTGGGCTGTCCCACCTGATATTGTTTGGCTTTTGAGCCAACATATAATGTAGCCCAAGCTGGCCTGAAACTTGACACGTGGCTGAGGTTGGCCTTGAACACCTAGTTCATCTTTCTGTCTCTGTTTCCTAAGCGCTGGGACTACAGGTCTATGCCTGGCTTGCTGCCATTGTTTTTAAATAATTGCCCCTCCTGTGGGACAGGTACCTCATTATCCCATTTTCCAGGAAAGGAAACTGAAGTTTGGAGAATTAAATAACTGACGTGGCATCAGGCAGGCATAGAGTAGGTGAGGAGGGGGTTTGGGAAGAGGGGGTAGACACAAGTGGATAGAAGTCAGCCCAAGAAACTGTCCTCTGGGGCTGCAGCCAAGGATGCACCCCGGCGACCTGGGTTGACCTCTGCTCACTAGCCAGGCTCACCTGGCATCTCGGCCTCTGTCTCCTCTGAGCACCGATAGGGCGTAGGGAGGAGCCTGCACAGCATCAGAACAGAGCCAGGGTCATGGTATCAGTTCTGCACTCCCGGGAAAAGTGGTCTCAGCCCATGTGATCAAGGGGGGAGCTAGAAGCAATGAAACAGGAGAGATGGGGTGTTGAGGGCGGAAAGGAGGGGGATGGCATGGAAAGACCTGGGCAGGCAAGGCAAGCATGAGACCTAGGAAGTACACTCACGGAGGCAGAAGCAATGCAGAGGAGAAAATGGGGAAGTAAGACCTTCCAGAGGCCAGGAGCAGATCTGGGGGTCCCTAGCCCAGCCTTTCTCACACTGCTCAAGGTCTGTCCCCTCACCTCTAACCTCAACTCTGGGCAGGAGAATAACCAGATCCCTGCTGTATCAGCAGTGAGCTGCCTCCCTGTTGGCTGTAAACACAGCTGCTACATGTCCTCTCAATTTGTGTGCCATGTCAACAGGCCCTGGCTGGACCCACCTTGCCCTGGCCTAGCTGATCAGGAGTGGCCAGCTGGTTCCCCTTGGCACCATCCCAAGTCACCACAGGACAGCCTAGACAGGACAGCAGGCTGCAGAGCAGCCACCCTGATGGATAAGGTCACTGCTCCTGCCTGAGTTCTGGGACTCTCTTTTTTCTTTTTTTCTTTTTCTGGGAGAGGGTCTCTCTGCATAGCTTAGGCTGGACTGGAATGCACTTTGTAGACCAGGCTAGCCTCAGACTCACAGAGATCCATCAGCTTCTGCCTCCTAAGTGCTGGGATTGCAACACAGGCCAGCTTGAGTTCTGATACTCTCAAGGTGGAGCACAGAGAGAGGCCTCCTGCATGCCTTAGGGCATCCATGATGGAAGGAAACAGTCAGTAGTGTAATCTAAATCCAGAGATACCTAGTGCCAAGACGGTCATCTCAACATGGGGTGGGCCAGGGTGGGAAAAGGGCATCACTGAGGGGTTGCCGAGGGCCAGGTAAGGTCTTACAGCCCTCTGCCCGCAGTGTGTCCCTGCCCAGGCGGGCTGGCCTGCACAGCAGGCGGTGAGTGCTGCCACAGTGAATGTCTGGGAGGCTGCAGCCAGCCTGAAGATTCCCGTGCCTGTGTCGCTTGCCGCCATCTCTACTTCCAAGGAGCCTGCCTCCGGGCCTGCCCTCTGGGCACCTACCAGTATGAGTCCTGGCGCTGCGTCACCGCTGAGGTCTGTGCTCGTCTGCAGGAGGTGCCTGGGCGCACTGCCACCTTTGGCATCCACCAGGGCAGCTGCCTGGCCCAGTGCCCTCCAGGCTTCACCCGTAATGGCAGCAGGTAAGGAGGATACCCTTGGGGTTGTCGGAGGGCCCTGAGCAGTTTCATGGGACTGACCTCCAGCTCAGGGCTCAGGCTCTCGGCTTGTCCCGCCAGCATCTTCTGCCGCAAGTGTGAGGGGCTGTGTCCCAAAGAGTGCAAGGTTGGCACCAAGACCATTGACTCTATCCAAGCCACACAGGACCTGGTGGGCTGCACCCACGTGGAGGGGAGCCTCATCCTCAACCTTCGCCAAGGCTGTCAGTACTCTTCCTGCGCACGCCCTCCCTCCTACCTGCATGTGGCTTCCCCTCACCCAGGGTCCTATCCCTCGGGCCCTCCGGCTCCCTACCCTGTGGACCCATCACCGTCCACCCTGCTCCAGCCCTATATTCCTCATCCCCAGACAACCTGGAGCCAGAGCTTCAACGCAACCTGGGGCTGGTGGAGACCATCACTGGCTTCCTCAAAATCAAGCACTCGTTTGCACTGGTGTCCCTGGGCTTTTTCAAGAACCTCAAACTAATCCGGGGAGATTCCATGGTGGACGGGTAAGGGGTCAGAATCAGGCTGACCAGCCCCCTTTTTCCCCTCAGCCTTCTTGGAACAATGGTGAAGGGAATGAGTTCTGGAATTAGTTTGCTTGTAACTAACTAGCTGTGTGAGTTTGGGGAGGTTCCTTGACTTCTCTGGCCCTCGGGCTTTCCATCTGTAAAATGAAGCTCCTGCTCTGGGATTGGGCTTGCTCCCTGTGTTGTTGTGTGTGAAGTGCTGTCAACAGTGACTAGAACATAGTACATGCAACGACACTAGTTTCCCCGCTGTTCCCTAACGATGGGCCGTGATTGCATCACCCGATCAGTTTGGTTGCCGAGTGAACCTGACGGGGGTGTACAAACCATTCTTACCACCTAGCAACCAAGGCCCGCTCACAACGGAGCCAATATTCTTCAAAATGAAAAGAAGTTTAAATTGTCATCAGTCAAGTGGTTCCCCGTGGCTTCCTCTGTCTCCTGGCATATTATCGTGTCCCCCTAGCGGTACCCATACCCAAACTGGCCAGGCATAGCTTCTGTGTCCCCACAGCCAGTGCTGTTAATGTGAGATGAAGGAGGGAAGGGACAGACAAACGGCTGACCCGGCTTCACTGGCCAGTTTGGCAGAGGGAAGGTGGGTGAATTACAGGATGTCACATTCCTGGTCAGTGGCTCCTGAACCCCCTCGTGGATGTGAATGGACTACAGATTATACCTGTGCCCAGAGCAGCCTCTGCAGGGGAGCCCATGAGCCAGCCCCTCTCCTGCCCCAGCTCCTGCCACTCTGCAGAGCAAGGCACCCGGCTTTCTCCAGGAACTACACTCTCTACGTGCTGGATAACCAGAACCTGCAACAGTTGGGGCCCTGGGTGGCCGTGGGGCTCACCATTCCTGTGGGCAAAATGTACTTCGCCTTCAATCCACGCCTCTGCTTGGAGCACATATACCAACTGGAGGAGGTGACTGGGACCAGAGGACGACAGAGCAAAGCTGAGATCAACCCCCGCACCAATGGAGACCGTGCTGCCTGTAAGGCCCCGCCTAATCCACAGAGTGTACGCAGGGCAACGCACACGCACGCACGCACACACTGAGGGGGTCACCCAAGGGGGTGAGCAGCCATGGGCAGTGTCAGCACGAGCCTGTCCAGGCGTGCTTAGAACGGATGCTTTCCTTTTGCCCAGGCCAGACTCGCACTCTGCGCTTTGTGTTCAACCTGACTGAGGCCGACCGCATCCTGCTGCGCTGGGAACGCTATGAGCCGCTGGAGGCCCGGGACCTGCTCAGCTTCATCGTCTATTACAAGGAGTCGTGAGTAGAGAGTGGTGCCAGACAGAGGACCCTAATTTCTTCTTCCTTTCTTCCTTTCTTCCTTCCTTCTTCCTTCCTTCCTTCCTTCCTTCCTTCCTTCCTTCCTTCCTTCCTCCTTCCTTCCTTCCTTCCTTCCTTCCTTCCTTCCTTCCTTCCTTCCTTCCTTTCTTTTTCTTTGAGACAGGGTCTCACTATGTAAACTAGCTTCCAACTCTCAAAGATCTCCTGCCTGGATCCCAGCCTCCAAGAATGCTGGGATTCCAGGCCTGTGTGCTATGTAGAGTCCAATTATTTTCAAGACCAAACGAGGTGAGAGCATGGCCCAGGTGGGTTATGGACAGCCTGAAAGCTAGGACCCCCGAGGCAGATCCAGCCTGGATCTGCCTCACTTTCTCTGGTCCTCCATGCCTCAATTTCCCCTCAACAAGTGAAATAAAGAGCACTGCAGGATTTCTAAGAGCCCAAAAGATCATTTTGCTAGAAAAGCTTGGCTAATTAAGCTTCAATTCACTGTGCTAACGTTTTCTACTGACCACATACTCTTACCCCAGCAGCGGTTTGGGAAGTACCCACTAATCTGCCCACTTTTATGAGCATTTTTTAACGGTATTTCATTAAAGCCTGAAGCAGGAGAAGAGCAGGAACCAACCTTCCTTCCTTCCTCCTCCTCCTCCTCCTCCTCCTCCTCCTCCTCCTCCTCTTCTTTCTTCTTTCTTCTTCTTCTTCTTCTCCTTCTTCTTCTTCTTCTTCTTCTTCTTCTTCTTCTTCTTCTTCTTCTTCTCTCTCTCTCTGTCTCTGTCTCTCTGTCTCTGTCTCTCTCTGTCTCTCTCTGTCTCTCTGTCTCTGTCTCTCTGTCTCTGTCTCTCTCTCTCTGTCTCTCTCTCAAAATAAGACAGTGTCTCATGATATAGTCCTGGCTGTCCCAGAACTTTCTATAGACCAGGCTGGCCTTGAACTCACAGAGATCCACCTGCCTCTGCCTCCAAGTGCTGGGATTAAAGGCATGCACCACCACTGCCCAGCCCTTTCTTTCTCTGAACAGGGTCTTATGGATCCTGGCTGGCCTCAAACTCTGAACTTCTCCTGCTTTCAACCCCCAAGTGCCGCAGTTACAGAAGTGCATGGCACACCCTGTTTATGTGGTGCCAAGGATCAAACTCAGGATGTTGTGAATGTTAGTCAAACACTGTACCAACTAAGCTACACTCCAGCCCAGAATGGGCCATTTCTTTGGGGAGAGTGGATTGATTTTAGCAAGAGAGGTACCACAAGAAGGACTTCTCTCAAAACAAGTCTAAGATTCAGCAGGAAGCATCCCAGGCAAGCTTTTAAAAAGCACAATCATATGAACAGAATGAAGGAGGCTAAGACAAGAGAATCCTAAATTCACGGCCTGCATGGTCCGCCTAGTAAGATTTTGTCTCAAGACAAAAAATAGGAGGACTGGATATGGAGCTCAGTGGCGGGACGCTTGCCTAGCATGAGAGGCCCTGGTTCCGTCCCCAGAACCAGGGCGAGAGAGTCCCTTAGGAGAGAGAAGTGGATTTTTGATGGTGGGAGTGGGGAGTAGGAAGTGCTTGCCTTGGTAGACAGGGTCTGGACCACCCATGCCGGAGGGACTTCCTGCAAATTCCAGTTGAGAGGTTTTATTGCAGGACCAGCTCAGGGTCTGCTGGAATCAGGCAGAGAGCCCACAGAAGCGCGTGCTCAACCTGCGCAGGCTCTCCTAGGTCTCACTAGCAGGAGAATGTCTAATGTGGGGGATGGAGAGTGTGTTATATACAGATTCCTGAGCTTCACCCTGACAGTCTGAAGGTTAATGTCAGGCAAGGTCTAAGAACTGTAGTTGGTGTTTTTACTCTTTTTTAGAAGAATATTCTTTATTTTTTTAATTTAATTTTATTTTATGTGCATTAGAGTAAAAGTGTCAGATCCCTATCCTGTTTCTCTTTCACTACGTTTTGCCTCTGGGATTTTTACCTCTCTTTATTCTAAATATCTTTCTCCCCTTCTTACTCCATGGCTGGCTGGCTGGCTGGCTGTGTGGCTGGTGGCTTTGTGGCTGTGTGGCTGGCTGTGTGGCTGTGTGGCTGGCTGTGTGGCTGTGTGGCTAGTGGCTGGTGGCTGTGTGGCTGTGTGGCTGGCTGTGTGGCTGGTGGCTGGTGGCTGGCTGGCTGTGTGGCTGTGTGGCTGGCTGGCTGTGTGGCTGTGTGGCTGTGTGGCTGGCTGGCTGGTGGCTGGCCCCTGGCATCCTCCTCTCCTTCTCCTTGTCTTGCTCCTGGCTCACTTCCCTAGATTTCTCCTCCTATTTTTTCTTTCTGCCCACCAGCCCCACCCATTTCTCTCTCCTGCCCAGCTATTGGCTGTTCAGCTCTTTGTTAGACAGACCATTTAGGTGTTTTAGACAGGCACAGTAACACAGCCTCACAGAGTTAAACAAATGCCACATAAAAGAACACAACACATCTTTGCATCATTAAACAAATATTCCACAGCATAAACAAATGTAACACATCTCCAGCTAATATTCCACAACAATGAACCTGCATTTCTAACAAGCTCCTAACTGAAGCTGAGACTGCTGACTCATGGGCCCCGCTTCAAGGAGTTGCTGACATGGCGGCAGTGTGAATTCCTCCCCACCTATGTTCATGCAGTTCACAACCTACATAACTATGCACAACTGCCTCTAGGCGCTAAGAGCAGAGAACTTAGGGTTCTTGAGGAAGCCCCCCACCAACAGCATCACTGCTTTATTGTATGACGATCATGTGCTCCCTCAGAGGCAGACACTGAGAATCCTGGTCCAATTCTGGTTTTGACCCAGACCTACTCAGTGTGTCATACATATCTCATGAGGCACCTGCCCTCATGGTGCCCACTCTGTAACCCCATACCAGCTCCTGAATCATCCTGCCTCTGAGTTCCAGCAGGAACAGGCACTTTGAGCCAGACCCCAAGCATCTCCTCATCTCACTCGACCTACCTCATTTCTGTCCATGGGGCCAGTGAGGCAGCTCAGTGGGTAGGGTGGGTTTTGCTGCACAAGCTTGAGGAACTTGAGGTTAGGTCCCCAGGACTCACATAAAATCCAGGTGTGCTGGCCAGGCAGCTTAGCACAAAGAGAAAGCTCCAGGTTCAGTGACAGGCCCTATCTCAAAATATAAGGTAGAGAGTGATTGAGGAAGACATTTCAACATCAACCCCCAGTCTCCACACATCTGCACCAGTGTACCGGTGAGGACATCCCCACATGTACACCATCACACACACACACACACACACACACACACACACACACACACACACACACAGAGAGAGAGATGGTTGGGGGGGAGTTGTGTCCCTGGCTCAACATAATTTCACCCCTCTGCCTCCTATCAAAGAAACAGATATGAACATGGATGCCTCATGGTACCCCAAAACCTGATGATGTCCTCCACACAGTTCTTATTCTCTTTGAACAGGAACCAGCCCTCCTTGTACCCCTAAAACCTATGGCATCTCTCCAAGGCTTCCCTCTGGTCCAGCCCCCAAAGTCTGCCTCAATTATCCCTTAAGGCAGTGGGTGTTGGCTTTGGAGATCTACTTTTAAGACAAGAGAGATAGCCTGGTGTGGTAGCGCAGATCTTTAATCCCAGCACTCAGGAGGCAGAGACAGGTGGATCTCTGAGTTCAAGGCTGGCCTGGTCTACATAGGAAGTTCTAGGACAGAATGAAAGTCAGAAACCCACCGCTAGAAAGGTGTTTCTAGAAACATAAACACATGCAGGGCTGTGCCTGTAGTCTGGGAGGCCCACAGACTTCCAAAGTCAGTTCAGGGACCTTGGCTAAGACACTGCTCATTGGAGTGGTGGTGCAGGCCTATAATCGTGGGAAACACTCATGAGGCCAAAGCAGGAGGGCCGGTTCAAGACTAGACTGGAGCCAGGCGGTGGTGGCGCACGCCTTTAATCCCAGCACTCGGGAGGCAGAGCCAGGCAGATCTCTATGAGTTCAAGGCCAGCCTGGTCTACAAAGTGAGTTCCAGGAAAGGCACAAAGCTACACAGAGAAACCCTGTCTCGAAAAACAAAACAAAACAACAACAACAACAAAAAAGACTAGACTGGGCTACTTGGAAATACTCTCTAAAACAGACCAAAACAAAACAAAAGCAGATTGTTCTGCCCTCGGCAAGAGAGTGCTCTCCCAGTCCTGGCTCCAGGTAAACTCACTAGAAATGAGAATGAGCTGCTTGGTTGCCCACATCCACTTTCCAGGTTTTGTTTTAATACAATTCAAACCTTTTTTTTTTTTTTTGGCTATTCTCATTAGGACAAAAGCTCAATAATTCCTGCTAAGGATGAGGGATACTTCCTTATAATTTGTAATGTGTGGCAGGATCATAAGCCCCGCAGGGTAGGTGTATTCACATGCAGAGTGCAGAAATGGCAATGATAGTCCTGCAGAGTGGGGGAGGGTTGGTTAGAGCCCAGAGATGGATATCCCCCAGCACTGGGGATGGGGGATTCAGTCCATTCCAGAATGCCACAGAACACGTGGGCCCAGATGCCTGTGGAACCCAGAGCTGGAACCTGTTGGATGTGGAACTACCCCTCAGCCGCACCCAGGAGCCAGGAGTGACCCTAGCCCCCCTCAAGCCCTGGACACAGTATGCCGTGTTCGTGCGGGCCATCACACTGACCACCGCCGAGGACAGCCCCCATCAAGGAGCCCAGAGCCCCATTGTCTACCTTCGAACACTGCCTGCAGGTGAGCTGAGGGTTCCAGAATGAGATGCCTGAATCCTAGTGAAGAAGATAAGGGCGACCAGACACAGGGAGAACCCTATGAGGACAGGAGGTCAGATTCTTCGGCACTACAAAGAATTCTCTGAGCCTTGGGGGAGGCTGGGGTTGGACTTGCAATAGCTGAGTGAACTCTAAGGCCTGTGAAGGATTTAGAGAACTAAAACCTGGATTCTGCACTCCTGTATGACAATATTGCCTCCCCAGGGTTAGGGCCACGGCACAGTCGGGAGAGTGCTTGCCTCCCATGAATGAAGCCCTCAGTTTTATCCATCCTGTTTTCTGGAACAGAGAAAGGACAGAATGATTTCTAAAGAAGGAGGGCTGAAAGTCACAGATATATGCCTCTGGAAAAGGAGGGTGGATGCAAAGACAGGGGCTCATTATCACACAGTGTTTGGAAGGGGCCCCACCTCTGAGCGTCACCCTCTTCACAATCATAGCACCCACCGTGCCCCAAGATGTCATCTCCACGTCCAACTCCTCTTCACACCTACTGGTGCGCTGGAAGCCGCCGGTCCAGCGCAACGGAAATATCACCTACTACCTGGTGCTGTGGCAGCGGCTAGCCGAGGACGGGGACCTCTACATCAATGATTACTGCCACCGCGGTGCGCTGGGGGTGTCTCAGGCCGGGGGTACTCAGCAGTGGCAGGTGGACCACTGTCCTGACTTCTCTCTTCACCATGGCCACAGGTCTGCGGCTGCCCACCAGCAGCCACGACGCACGCTTCAACCGTGAAGACCCGGCGCTGGAGGCTGAGCCTGAGCAAGGCTGCTGTCCTTGCCAGCACTCACCTCCTGGGCAGGCCCTGCCCGCACTGGAGGCGCAAGAGGTCACGTTCCAGAAAAAGTTTGAAAACTTCCTACACCATGCCATCACCATCCCGAAGTGCGAACCTGGCGGGGAGGGCCTGGGGGGCGGTAGCTGGAGAGGGTGGGACTTTGTGGGCGGGGCCTGTTACGGTGTGGGCCTGGCCTTGGCGTGGGCGGATTTGGAGGCGGGGCGCATTGGCAGAGCGCACTGGAGCTGAGAGGTCCCCTGGCTTCACCAGGTCCCCATGGAAAGTAACATCTATTAGCAAGAGCCCCCAAAGGTGAGCTGGGACGGGAGCGGGGCGCGGGGTGGGGGTGGGGGGGCGGACGAGGCTCTGGGAACAGGCCTTCTGGCTCTGACCCATCGCATTTCCAGGGACTCGGAGAGGCACCGCCGGGAAGCTGGGCCTCTCAGACTAGGGAACAGCAGTTCGGATTTTGAGATTCAGGAGGACAAGGTTCCCCGGGAGCGAGCGGTGCTGGGCGGCTTGAGGCACTTCACAGAATACAGGATTGACATCCACGCCTGCAACCACGCGGCACACACCGTGGGCTGCAGTGCCGCCACTTTCGTCTTTGCACGCACCATGCCGCACAGTAGGTGCCCCTCACACCTTGCCCCCCCCACACACACACACACACACTACTGACTCCAAGAACTGCCCAGTCAGTGCTCTGTAACCAGCAGGTTTACCTTCCCACTAATCGCAGAGCCTCGCTCTGTTCACCGTTCCCAGTTCCCATGATTGTGGGACTTCTCCAACCTTCCCAGTGGGGCCCAGTTTAGCCCGGGTCGGAACGCGAACAAGAGGAACTGCTTGTGGCCTATTTGCCAGATGCCTCCTCCTGCAGGAGAGGCCGATGTCATCCCAGGGAAGGTGGCCTGGAAGGCAGCTGGCAGGAGCAGCGTCATCTTGCATTGGCTTGAGCCACCTGACCCCAATGGGCTCATCCTCAAGTACGAAATCAAGTACCGCCGCCTGGGAGAGGTACGTGCCCAGGCACCCTATCCCAGTCTGGGTCCGCACCTCCACTCCCTTCCCAGCCTGCTGTCTGTCTGTGCTGCCTGCAGGAGGCCACAGTGCTTTGTGTGTCCCGGCTTCGATATGCCAAAGTTGGTGGGGTCCAGCTGGCTCTGCTGCCCCCTGGAAACTACTCTGCTAAAGTCCGGGCCACCTCACTGGCTGGCAATGGCTCCTGGACAGACGGTGTTGCCTTCTACATCACTGGTCCAGGTAAGACAGACTTGCTTCCCAGTCTGCCCAGCCTGCCTCTGCCTACCGTCAGCCCTGCCCATCACCTTTCTCCACTGTTGCCAG
Organism: Onychomys torridus; assembly: GCF_903995425.1. NCBI lineage: Eukaryota > Metazoa > Chordata > Mammalia > Rodentia > Cricetidae > Onychomys > Onychomys torridus. The sequence goes on from NC_050448.1 coordinate 64,813,216, forward strand.
AGAAGCAGCTTCCACCCTAACCTGTCCCTTCTTCCCACCCTCCACCACCAGAGGAAGAGGATGCTGGGGGACTGCGCATCCTCCTCACCGCCACCCCTGTGGGGTTCATGCTGCTCATCATGCTTGCTGCCCTGGGTTTCTTCTACAGCAAGAAGAGGTGAGGACAAGTCCCACATATCTCCACCCTCTCCTCCCCCTTAGCCCTCTCACAGGGACAGCACACTCAGAGGATAATAGTTTAGACAACAGAAAGGACTTCCTTAAAGACAATAACTCTTGCCCTGGAAGGCATAGAGGAGACGTACCCCTTAGCTAGGGTGACAATTCATCTTTGCTTTGTATCCTGAGAAACACCTTGGTGTGGGCACATGGGGACTAGTGGTCACCATACCATTAGCTCAAACTGAGAAAAAAAATCAAGTTGGTCTGCTATGACAAGAGGAAACAACCCTAGGATGTGCCTCTACGGATGTCACCAAATCCCTCTGGGGCTGAGCACAAGGGGGCCCACTGAGAGAGGACCCCTCCCCTCTATCTACCCCTGGCTCCACCTACCCCCAGCCTATTTGATCCCAGGACTAGGACCACAGGCAGCTTGGAAATGCTGGTGTGTTCATTTTCCCTTATCTATTGCCTCCCATTGCAGAAACCGCACACTGTACACGTCTGTGAACCCAGAGTATTTCAGTGCTTCCCACAGTAAGTCCAGGGGCACGGTGGCCTGGGAAAGGGGGCAGGAGAGCAGAGCTCCGGGGGCCTTCATGGAGACGGTTGCTTTGAGAACAGAGCACTTCAGAAGAGAAGTCAAGGGCTCTGTGTCTGTATTTCAGAAGGGCACCTGAAATGACTTTGCAGCCTTCGGTGAAGAAACATTACCTTAATTTGATGGTCTGGGGGTGATGGCTTGGAAGATGGTTCAGTGGGTAAAGGTGCTTCTTCCCAAGCATGAGTACCCGAGTCTGAATACCCAGCACCCACATAAAAAGTTGGGGATCACTGTGCATGACTGTAACCCCAGCATTGGTTGTAGAAACAGGCAAGGATCCCCCAGAACTTCTTGGCCCTCCAGCCTGGTCAGAGCATAGAGCTTCCAGTTCCATGGGAGACCCTGTACCAGTTCAATAACTCAGCAGATACACTTGCACACACACACACACACACACACACACACACACACACACACACACAAAAGCACGAAAGCTGAGGAGGTGATTCACTATTAAAATGTTTGCTATGGCAGTTAAGAGCACCAGCTGCTCTTGCAGAGGACCTGGGTCCTGTTCCTAGCACCCCCAGGGCAGCTCACAGCTGTCTGTAATTATGGTTTCAAAACTCCTATGCTTTCTTCTGCCTTCAAGGACACCAGGCACACATGTGGCACATGGACATATATGCAGGCAAAAAACCCATACACAGAAATAATGTATAAGAATATAATAATAAAAATGTTCTCCACACAAGGGTGAGGCCTCCAGATTGCTCGGATCCTCAGAAATCTTCATAGATGCTACACGGGCATAGTGGCCCACAGGTAATTCCAGCCTCAGAAGGTGGAGACAGGGATTCCCAGAGCAAACTGGCTAGAACTAGGCATATTGGTGGGCTCTGGTTTTGGTCAAGAGTCCCTGCCTCAGTGAGCAAGGTAGAAGAGCAATTGGCAATGATTTCTGACATCAACCTGTGGTTTCCACATGTCCTTACCTGTGTATGCACAACACACACGCACACACGTGCACACACACACGTGCACACACACACACACAAACACATATACAAACCATACACACGTACACAAACACACACGCGCACGCATGCACACACAAACACATCCATACACACACACACACCATGCACACATGAAAAAAAGAACAACTGCCCTCATTTGAACAACAGTTCACTGGTTTTTTTTTTTTCTCCTACCAAGGAAGCCAGCATAAAGCTGACACTGATAGGAATCTATAGTGACTTAAATGTTGACGCGTGAATGATCTTTAGAAAAGTCGCTCTCTTTTCACATTAAAGTTGGATAATAGCTTTAAGGGAAAAAAAAAAAAAAGAGTCCAGAGGCAGGTGAAGGCAGGACAGAGGGAGGCATTCCTGCCCCTGACACGTGTCTCCTCTCAGTGTATGTCCCTGATGAGTGGGAGGTGCCTCGGGAGCAAATATCCATCATCCGGGAGCTGGGCCAAGGCTCTTTCGGGATGGTCTATGAGGGGCTGGCCCGAGGGCTTGAAGGTGGGAAGGAGTCTACACCTGTAGCCCTGAAGACAGTCAATGAGCTGGCCAGCGCACGGGAGCGAGTGGAATTCCTCAAGGAAGCATCAGTCATGAAGGCATTCAAGTGCCACCATGTGGTAAGGGCTTAACTGGGGCAATGGTGATGTGGGAGGAGCCAAGGGTCTGAAATGAGGTCAGGCTTGGGACTGCAGTTAAAATTCTAACAAGAACAGAGTCAAATCTAGAGCTGAGATCAGTCAAGGTCGGGGCACAGTATTGGGTGTGCAGAGAGTTAATTGGGTCTCAATTGGAATCAAGATCAGAGCTGGGCCAAGTTCATGGTTGGGATGATAACCAGATATGATCAGGGTTAGGAGTTAAAGTAAGGGTAACTTTTAAGGTCAGAATTAGGACTGCAGCTGTAGCAGGGGTGGACTATAATCACAGAAAGCCAAGGTTTTGACCACGTGGATCAAAGAGAGATCTACGACAAAGATCTTTGTCATACCAGGTTCGTCTCCTGGGTGTGGTGTCTCAGGGCCAGCCAGCTCTAGTCATCATGGAGTTAATGACCCGTGGGGACCTCAAGAGCCATCTCCGATCTCTGAGACCTGAGGCAGAGGTTGGAACAAGGAAGATCCTGAGCCATATGAGGTTGGGGAATTCAGAAGAAGTTGGGCATCGTGTGGGTGAGGGGCAGTCCTTCACCAGCCCCTCTCTTGCCTGTAGGACAACCCTGGCCTCCCGGAGCCAGCACTCAGTGACATGATACAGATGGCTGGAGAGATAGCAGATGGCATGGCCTACCTTGCTGCCAACAAGTTTGTGCACCGGGACCTGGCAGCCCGCAACTGCATGGTGTCCCAGGATTTCACCGTCAAAATTGGTGGTACAGTGGTTCCCAGGGACACGAGGGAAGCCTGAAGGTAGAGAGTCTCCCCCGAAGCTAGCCATGGGAGACCAGGCCTGACTCACAGGCTTGACAGGCTAGCTCTCCAGTCCCTATCTCAGTCTCCATGTCCAAGAGCAAGGGTGACCTCCAGGATCCCCTGAGCTCACATATTCCAGGACGCTTGGAGACTAGAGGTGGATAGGTTTGGGGACTGTCTTCCAGGGGAACCGGTGCATGACTCCCACACCCCCAAACTCTTACTTTGCAGACTTTGGGATGACCCGGGACGTGTATGAGACAGACTATTACCGTAAGGGCGGGAAGGGGCTGCTGCCTGTGCGCTGGATGGCCCCTGAGTCCCTCAAAGATGGAATCTTCACCACTCACTCGGATGTCTGGTAGGGTCTGGCAGGAGCAGAGGGTTCCAGGGATGTGCCAGTGGCATCTGGGAAGGGCCTGGGACACTTCCTGGCTGGGTGCTGGATTTAGGCTGTCCATCATGTGCTCCAGGTCCTTCGGTGTGGTGCTCTGGGAGATTGTGACCTTGGCTGAACAACCATACCAGGGTCTCTCAAATGAGCAGGTGCTCAAATTTGTCATGGACGGTGGCGTACTGGAGGAGCTGGAGGACTGTCCGCTTCAGCTGTGAGTCGTCCCTGCCGCCCACCCTTCTTCATCTCTGCTCTGTGCTCACCACCCGGGATTCCAACCCAGCTCTCCGGAAGCTTCTACTCACTGATTCCCGGTTCTCTAGTTGTTTGTTTGTTTTTGTTTTTTGGTAGACCAGGCTGGCCTCAAACTCAGAGATCCGCCTGCCTCTGCCTCCTGAGTGCTGGGGTTAAAGGTGTGTGCCACCGCTGCCCGGCTATACTCCCAGTTCTTAACTCACCTCCGTTCCTCACGTATTCCCCCCTCGTCCCTTCCTTCCACCAACTGATACTCATAGTGTAGGAGGCAGAGCTGCATCTAATCCCACCTCACCCTCACCAGACAGGAGCTGATGTGCCTCTGCTGGCAGCGCAGTCCACGCCTGCGTCCCACCTTCGTCCACATCCTGGATCGCATACAGGATGAGCTCCGGCCCTCTTTCCGACTCTGTTCCTTCTACTACAGCCCAGAGTGCCAGCGGGGCCAGGCCTCCTTGCTGCCTACTGAGACAGAGCCTGACTCCCCACCAACCTCAAATGGAGCTTCAGAGTACAGGCGCCCAAATGGGGACCCAGGACACTGAGAGTTACCCATTCCCCACCTGACTGGCCGAGAAGACAGAACCCAACCCTTATAGCCTTGTGTTCACCTCTCACCCTGAATCTCCCTCAGGCAGGTCAAGAATTAGCCCGGCACTAGTAGAGAACAGGAGCCAGAGAAGGAGGCGTCTCTGAACGGACTCACAGAGATAGCCTGTGGGAAAGCATGAGAGCCCACAGCAGGAGAGGCTCAGACCAGAGCAGGAGTCCTGTCCTCGGAGTGAGACACTGTCCAGACTGAGGAAGCTAGTCCACCAGAGGCAGAGACACACTCCCTCCAACTTTGGGGGTTTCATCAACAGTTTGAAAGCAAATGAGTGGCCAGAGGCAGGCCTGGAGATCTCTCTACTCACTTTGGGGCCTGGAGACAAGTATGCATATCACTGTCCCCTTCCCCTGTGTTCATCACCCTCCTCTGCCCCACAGACCAGGACAAAGCTGGAACCCTAGGATCCTGAGCAAGTGGGTTCCCACTGGTCCTCACTCCCCCCCCTGCTCTGCCCAGGGACCCCAAGCTTGGTGATCCTTGCTCTCTTCCCTCAAGGGCATCCCCTGATGCACATGCTCCCCCTTTCCAGTTGTCTCCTGGATTGCTAGCCCTGGATACTAAGGCCACGCAAGCCTCGCCTTCCTCTCTCCCATCTCCCACCCCAGCCCTCCCAGAAAGACTGGGAGACACAATAAATACTGAGGTCTGTTTGTACTCTGGTCCCAGACAACGTATTATCTCTCCATCGACAGTGTCAACTCTGGATAGACTTCCTCTCCTTCTGAAGGTGGCAATTCAGGATAAATACACTGCTATGAAACATTACCTCCATGAGGACCCCAGCAGCCAGGATTGCCACCACAGTGACACAGAACAGTCTTGTCATTATGGAACTCTCATGGCTGAGACCCTAGAGAACCCTCTGTATCCGGCCTCTCAGAATCAACCCGTCCTCAGCCCCCACCCCATCTACATTTTGTCCATTACTGTATCTGGCCAATGGGCAGGCTTCCAGAAGCTCACAGGATGGACTTTGACTGGCCAGAACATGGAGTAGAGAGGGGCCCTGATGACACTACCTGTCCCCGCTAGTGCCCTAGCCAAGGCAGGGGACACACACCTGAGCAGGTTCTGTGGCAGGCTCCCTCCCAGGATTCTGGGAGCCCAGCATGCCAGCTTCTGTCCTGTATGCCTTTGAAGGGTGCTAAAGTTGCACAGGGAGTCAGTCCAGGCTTCTATGTCAAAACCGGGACCTCAGAGCTTTTTAGCACCCTGCACCCAGGCTGATGCACCGCACCCCCCTCCACTGGAGCAGGCATGCACATAGTACTGCAGCATATAAGGAAGCCACAGAACCATCAAAACAGGACCTGAGTGGGGCAGGTGGTGAGCTGTGTGAAGCCATATCTGGTTCCATAGCTATCCTGTTTCCTTGAGACTCTAGTTCCCTGGGGTACGGAGTGTGAGGGTGTTGACTCCCAACCCTTGCCTGGCATTGTGACTGAACCAACACTGACCCCTAATGGTTGCTACCAGAACTGCATCTATCTTGGTTATATAGTGAGCTCTGGTCCAGCCTGAGCTACAGAGCAAGCCTGTCTTATAAGCAACAAAATAAACAGACAAGTAAATAGCCAACCAACCTGGACCCGGAACCTGCACACTCACACAGCACACAGATACATAGCAGTATCCATCAGCCCCTCGCACCCATGCTCCCAACCTCCTGTGCTGGACAGCACATGCTCAGGATACCATGGCGACCTGGAAGTGGGCAAAGTGCAGGAAAGTAGTAGAAAAATAGACACTGGTCTGCACTTTGGGGCTCCACCTACGATGAAAGTTGATAGCCAACCCAGAGGGACAAGCTCTGTTGTTCAAGTCCTGAAAAGCAGTGAACTTAACAGGTAGGAAGAGCTGAAGATTGAACTCCAGTGGGGATTCCCCAACTCTGCAGGAGGCGTTATGGAGGGAAAGCATGCCTTCTTTCTCAGAGACAACAGGAGACCTGATAGGTGGGCCTTGGAGGGAGGGGTGGATAACTACCACCGAGAAAGAAGGGTAGACAAATCTAAATAGAATAAAAAAGCAACTTCTTGGCTCTCTACTAGCTTTCAAATTCAGACACTCACAAATAAGTGACCAGCTACCAGCCAGCAAAATGGTGGCAGCCATGGTGAAGACAGAGTCATGTCCTCTAGACTATCTCTGTGGCTTTGTCACAGGTCCCCAACCTGTCCAGAAGTGTGCTGGCCATGTGTCTTTTTAGAGGATAGGAGACTAGAGTCCTCCGGGGAGAGAACTCGGGGACCCAAGGAAACAGTAGAGGCACTTGAGTGGTCCTAGGTGGAGTAGTGGTCCTTGGTGGAGTAGTGGTCCTTGGTGGAATAGTGGTCCTTGGTGGAGTAGTGGTCCTTGGTGGTCCTAGGTGGAGTAGTGGACCAGAGGAAGGTCAGGTTAGAGCTGAAGGCAGAGAGAAGAGAGATAGCTGAGACTCAAAACTTAGTGACAGATGAGAATAAATCGTTTTTCCTCCAGAGGACCCAGGTTCAGTTCCCAGCACCCACATCAGAGAGTTCACAACCAGCTGTAACTCCAGTAATCCAGGTAATCTAATTAACTCCAGGTAATCCGACATCCTCTTCTGGCCTCAGCAGGCACCTGCACATATATGGTACACATAAAATAATCTCAGGCACATACAGTACACATAAAATGAAATTCATAAACTGTAGCAGGCTTTCTGGGGCCACCAGCTCCCAAATCATGGCGCAGAGACTTGCTATTAGCTGTGAATGCTCGGCCTTAGTTTATGCTCATCTCTAGCTAGCTTTTATAACTTATGTTAACCTGTTTCTCTACATCTCCACTTTGCCTCGGGGCCTTTTACCTTTCTTTCATTCTGTATGTCCTGCTTTCCCCATGTCTGGCTGGCTAGCCGCTGCCTGGCCCCTGGAGTCTCCTTCTCTTTCTCCCTCATAGATTTCTCCTCCTACTTATCCTCTCTGCCCACCAGTACTGCCTGTCCCTCTACTGCCTAGATATTGGCTGTTCAGCTTTTTATTAGACCAATCAGGTGCCTTAGGCAGGCAAGGGGAAACAAATGTAACACATCTTTACATTGTTAAACAAATACATGGTAAACAAATGTAACACATCTTTACACAGTTAAACAAATACATGGTAAACAAATGTAACACATCTTTACATAGTTAGGCTAATATTCCACAACAATAATTTTTTAAATCCAGAAGCTATGAAGAAGGGTCCAGAAAGGTTGAAACAAAAGAAGCAGACCTGACCACAGGGTCAGACAGGAAGTGAAGCTGGTGGAGATTTCAACCTCCATAAGCCAGTCTGAGAGGGACGTCAACTGCTGTGGAGGCAGGAGGGCTGAGGTAGCACTGTGGTAGTTTTACAGGGTGGGAAGCCCAGGCCTGGCATGAGATCATGGATGGCATGTGCTTTGTAAGCTCTGGAGCACCATGGCCATCATTTGCTCACTGTGGCATCATTTGAAAAGATGCTGCAGAAATGCACACAGAGGCGTGAAAAAAAAGGGGCCACAGTGAGCTGCAAAATGAGTTTTCTGCATTTACAGGTGCAAACTCAGGAAGCACCTGAGTGTGAATACATGTCTGCATAATAGGACTATCCGTGAATTACATCTTCGCTCTGCTGGCCTGTGTTCTCTCTCTCTCTCTCTCTCTCTCTCTCTCTCTCTCTCTCTCTCTCTCTCAGAATATGCATCATTTATAGAGTGAAAAGCAAAGAGTTTGCTTTTAAATGAACAATCTCCAGAGGCCCACATGGGCAATGGCAGGGCTACTGGACTGGCTTTGCTCTCGATACTTGCTTTCCTACCATGTATTATGGGGTTGGCTCGCACACTTTCTCCAAGGACGTTTTTTCTTCCTGTGACATGGGCAAAAGTAGATTTTCTTGGATTCAGGAGTAGCAGTGTGGCTTTGTAACCCTGTGATGTCTTCCAGCTGGAAGAGAGAGGGGGGTGGTGGTGGAGGGAGGCACAGCAAAGAAGACAGTTTCTAGGGGTTCCCAACAGTGAGCTGACAGCCCTCTGCTTATAGCATCTTTGGGGTCATCACACATAGTGGGGGAGGGCGCCCCCAGTGGTGTGGGATCAGCTTCCACCAGAGCCACTACATGCCAGATATAACTTCCCACTCCTCATTACACACACATGCCATACCTATGTCCGGTCTAGTCTCCTTTTCCATCCCTTCCGTGGCCCTCTGCTCACCCTCTCCGTGCATGCACGAATGGACATTATACCCCTAGAAGCTCCCATCCAAATTCTCCCCACTGTGGCCCCACTCGGAACCACACCCCAGATGCTCCTCTCCACCCACCCACAGTACCTTACACTAGCGAACAACATTCTGTGTCCAAAGTGTATTTGTTTATACCTATTTTCAAAAAGACTGCATCAGTGGTCTAAGAACCAGAAGGACTAGCCTGAGATCACAGAGCAGATAATGAAGATCCAGCCCACTCTGCCCTTGAGATCTATCTGAGAGGAAGAGGCAGTGCCTCTCTGCTTCCTCACTCCCCAGCCTTGTCTCTAAAGTGTACCTCCCTGGCCTCTAGACTCTGGCATTGAAGCCTCCCCCACCCCACTGCAATGGGCCCTTCCAGGGTAATGAGATGCCCTGCTTCATACAGATGCTACCTTCAACCCAGCCAAGAGCTTCCTGTCTCCTCTTTACACAGTGCTGGCCATCACCAGGCCGGGCTCACATCCCGTGAGACTTCCTCCACACCTGACCCTTCAGTGTTGGTCTTCAATAAATCTCTGAGCCGACTACAGGGTGCTTAGAACCTGCTCTGCAGTGTCATGTGTGACTGTGAGGAGTCCCCTTAGGAAAACAGAAGCCGTCCTAGGCGATTCCCTGGAGTGCAGTGAATATGAAGGATTGGCTTTAGTGCTGTGAAGCTGAGAAAGCAAAAACACAGTTGTGGGAAGAATCTTCTAGCTCAGGCTCCGTCGTGGAAGGGAGGATGGGACCGTCAGGGAGGGGAGGGGCTGCTCCCAGGTTGGAGCAGGAAGGAGCTCGAAGCTAGTATCCCCACAGCTCCCCCTATTGGTGGAACTTAAGAGAGACCCAGATGGCAAAAGAGTCTTCACGTGGTTGCTCACGTTTTACAGATGGGGAACTGGGCCCAAGGGGATCGAAATCGACTTGCTCAGAGACCATAGCTGTCACTAATAAGTCTGCTATTAAATCTGCTGACACCTGTCCCATCCTATCCCTTGCCTATGAGGTGCCGGCAGAGTGCTGTGGGACAGGTGGGCATGAGTCTGTGGGAATGGATGTCTGTACTGTCCCAGGACCAAACAGCCTGGAGCACACAGTGCCATCCTGAACTTCAGCCTCCAAGCAGATCCTGACATGAGTGAAGAAAATCACAGAGACGGGACAGGGTCAGCCCTGCCCCAGGAGCCCACTGTCTCCTAGGAGACGTGGGGACAAATAGTGGGGCGGGGTGAGTGCACATGTGCATGGTGTGGCTAGAGAGGAGCCAAGTGTTGCAGGAGGGCAAGAGTAGGGCAGAACTCAACGTTCAGCACGCCCGCCAGCCGGCCGCTACAGCTCCCCAGGGCCAAGGAGTGAACGGCAGAGCCTATGGGCAGCGGTCTGGTGCCTCCTGCATGCACGCCTTTCCAAAGAGGTCCTAACTGTTAGGACTCTCTGCCCTCCTCAGGTGTCAGGACACCATCTCTGCCTCCTGCTGGCGGTGAGGGCTACTGCACCCCTTTAAGTCACCGCTCACCTGTGGCCTCCTCTGAAAACTGTCTTGACTTCCACCCATCTAGGCATTTCATCCCAGGGCAAAGCACCACTCCTTGGACCCTTTTGACCTTACCCCCATGCTTTTAGCTCAGTTGTCCCCCTAAAATATCCGTATTTATTGACCTTCATACACACCTCTGCCCTCACGTGTCTCCTGTATCTTTTATCCCTCATGACCAGTATTGTATAGGTGCAGGATGAATTCATGGAAAAAAAATTAAAAACATCTGAGGCCAACTTAAGCCGAATCTTAAACATATGCACCAGAATACCAGGACAATTCATGGTCACTTACTGCACCATGTAGCACATCTTTCCATTGAAAGTCTACCTCACAACTCACAGAGAGGTATCGGACCCAAGACCTCTTCAGGGCTTCCTGCGGCATCTTTGAGGTCAGCCTCCGGACCGCAGCAGGGAATCTGCAGGTGAGTGCTACGATTCAGAACCAAGTTCACACTCTGGGTCGTGTCAGAGAGAAAGTAGGAGCCCTTGAGTCTCTCATCCTCCTGACCTTCAAGCTCTACCCTGGGTCTTGCTAACGCTGGCTGCCCTGGCCACCAGATTCTTCTATGGACTTAGCACCAGAGTCCCTCAGAATATATGGAAGTTCCTCGCATTCTCCGAGGAACCTACCAGATCTTCTGTATGTCTCTACTGGTCTCCCATCGCCTCCAGGTCACTCCCAAGTAACAAAGTTACTCTCTCCAGACTCAGAATCCCTGGGTCTCTTTTTGATCGCTCTCCACTCCCCACCCCTCCAGACACTATGGCTCCAGCAGCACCCATGCCGGCCTCCAGACACAGGAGCTCCAGCTGCTCCAGCCTCTCACAGGACATCCCCTCCGTTCCTACCCAAGGCCCAGACCCCACCTTCCCATGGCCTTCCAGCAAAACAGGTCTAGGGGAACTTCAGCAGCAGAGCCTCTCAGAAGGGAGGAGAAGGAAAGAGGAGGGGCTGGTGAGATGGCTTAACGGTTAAGAGCACTGGCGGCTCTTCCAGAAGCGCCGGGTTCAATTCCCAGCACCCACATGACATCTCACAACCTCTGTAACTCCAATTCCAGGGGATCTGACACCCTCACACAGACACACATGCAGGCAAAACACCAACACACATAAAATAAAAATAAAAATCTTTTTAAAAAGGAAAATGAGAGGAAGAACTGACGTACTGGTGCCGTGGATGGAAATGACCACCTGCCTTCCGGCCCACGCACAGACAGGCCCCAAGCCAGCACTGAGCCCTCAGGACATCTCTGCTCATGCCTTTTTCTTCGCTTTGTTTTTCCAGACAGGTTTCTCTGTGTAACTCTGGCTGACCTGGAACTTACTGTGTAGTTCAAGTTGTCCTGGATCCTGGGGTGACCATCCTGCACCAGCCTCCCAAGTACTGGAATGACAAACATTGATACTAATTATGGTTGTTGGCTTGATTACATCTGGAGTCAACTAAAACCCTAGCAGCTGGGCACCTGCGAAGGGATTTGTCTTGCTTGGATCATCTGAGGTGGGGAGCCCCACCCTCACTCTGGGCCATACTTTCTGGTGGCAGCCTCTGTAAAAGGCATGGAAGAAGGAAGGAAGGCTCTGATGTTTGCCTGCTTGCTCTTGCTGTCACTGACAAATTCTCTAACCTGCTATTGAGGCATCCTTTCACCGGCATTAGAACCCAGTTCCTTGGGATTCTAATGTTTATTGAAGACCAGCTGAGACACTCAGCCTCATGGAGTGAGTGACTATGACATTCTTTTTTTTTTTTTTAAAGATGTATTTATTTATTATGTATACAGTGTGCTGCCTGCACGTATGACTGCAGGCCAGAAGAGGGCGCCAGATCTCATTACAGATGGTTGTGAGCCACCATGTGGTTGCTGGGAATTGAACTCAGGACCTTTGGAAGGGCAGTCTTAACTGCTGAGCCATCTCTCCAGCCCGACTACGGCATTCTTGGCCTGTCGGGAGACAGCCGGTGTTGGACTAGCCAGATCACAGCTTGTGAGCCACCCTAATAAACACACTTTGTATATGTTCATTCTGTTCATCAGTTCTGTTCCTCTAGAGAACCCTGAGAAATGCAGCCACCATGCCTAGCTACCCAGGACTTCTTATTAGGAGAGTGCCAAGATTTCAAGGTCAAGCCTGATGCCTAAGAGTGGTCCTCTCCTCCGAGTCCTCGTACCTTCTTCACTATCCAAGTTGGAGAGCTCTCTCTGTTCCCCTGGCCTTTAGATTGAACCCTGGAAGGGAATGGCAAGCTCTGACATTTGGGATCCCTTCCCATGCACCCATCTCAGCCAGAGGGAAAACCTGAGGCCTGACCCTCCACCTGCCTGTCAAGGGTAAGCCACTATATGTCCCCATCATGATGTTAGGAGCTGGCAGAAGAGGAGGGGACAAAGCAGGGCACACTGAGCTGCAGTCCCAATTACTCAGAACGCTGAGGCAGGAGGATCACTTTAGACCATGAATTCAAGGCACATAGTGCCTGGACAATGCAGTGAGACAGGTCTCAACAAGGTAAAAACAAGGGGCCAAAACACCTGAACTTTTCCCAAAGCTAGATCCCTGCATGGCTAGCTCCATCTCCATTCACAACCAGCCTCCCTCTCCTGCCCACTTCCCACACAGATGGCCTGGCTTGGCGAGGAGAAGGAGCGTCCCACATTCACCTGGGCACAGCAGGTAGAAGACAAGCCTAGGCTAGGACTCTGTCAAGCTGACTCTACCTGGGTGATAAGTTGAGCTCTGTGCTGGATTGTTCTATGTCAACTTTAACCCAAGCTAAAGTCATCTGAGTGGAGGGAGCCTCCGTTAAGACAACATCTTGGCTGCTGGGCGGTGGTGGTGCATGCCTTTAATCTCAGTACTTGGGAGGCAGAGGAAGGAGGATCTCTGTGAGTTCATGGCCAGCTTGGGCTACAGCGCAAGATCCAGGACAGGCACCAAAGCTACACACAGAGAAACCCTGTCTCAAAAAGGGGGGGGGGGGGTGGGGATTTAGCTCAGTGGTTGAGCACTTGCTTAGCAAGCACAAGGCCCTGGGTTTAGTCCTCAGCTCTGAAAAAAGAAAATGTCTTGGGGCTGGAGAGATGGTTCAGGGGTTAAGACCACTGGGTGCTCTTCCAGAGGTCCTGAATTTAATTCCCAGCCACCACATGGTGGCTCACAACCATCTACAATGAGATCTGGTGCCCTCTTCTGGCCTACAGGCATACATGCAGGCAAAACACTGTATACATAATAAATAAATCTTAAGAAAAAAGAAGAGAAAGAAAGAGAGAGAGAGGAAGGAAGGAAGGAAGGAAGGAAGGAAGGAAGGAAGGAAGGAAGGAAGGAAGGAAGGAAGGAAGGAAGGAAGGAAAGAAAGAGAAAATAAAATGTCTCCATAAGATCGGGTTGTAGGCAAGCCTGTAGGACATTTTCTTAATTAGTGATTGATGGGGAATGGCCCAGCCCATTATGGTTGGTGCCACTCCTGGACTGGTAGTCCTGGGTTCTATAGCAAGCAGGCTATGCAAACTATGAAGAACAAGCCAGTAAGCAGCACCCCTCCATGACCTCTGCACCAGCTCCTGCCTCCAGGTTCCTGCCCTGTTTGAATTCCTGTCCTGACTTCTTTTGATGATAACAGTGATGTGGGAGTGTAAGCCAAATAAACCCTTTCCTCCCCAAGTTGCTTTGGTAATGATGTTTCATAGCAGCAATAGAAACCCTAACTAAGAAGGGTACACACACATTCCCATACTCTGGTCTCTGTGCAGACCACCCTGGAGATGAAAATTAGCCATCCTTGGATCTATGGGAGCCCTTAGCAACCATGCTCAGGCTTCCCAGAAAGAAAGCACGCTGTCTTTTTGAAAGGTAAAAATGTTCCTGTTGTGTGCATGAGGTGGACACAGATTCCGGAAGCAGGCTGCACAGGGTAGCATTCCATCCTCTCCCCAAGGGCAGAGCAGAGGGCTGGGCTGGGACTCTGCTGCCTGGTGAGGGAAGTTTAGACTTCTGATTGGGGGGGGGGGGGGAGTCACAAGCAGACATCTGAAGTATAAAAAATAGACTTGCTACTTTTTTTTTTTTTCAGAGCTGAGGACCGAACCCAGGGCCTTGCACTTGCTAGGCAAGCACTCTACCACTGAGCTAAATGCCCAACCCGACTTGCTACTCTTTTATAAATGGAAAGCAACTGTGAGTTTGAGGGGAGAGTGGGAGGTGGGCGTTGAAGACCAGGCAACCCCAGTACTGAGTCCTAATGTGGAGACAGGCCAACGTGGGTTCTGGAACTCCTGGCCAACTTATGGACCAAGGAGTCCATCTGTTCATCTACATTCCCCCCCCCCCATGTGCCTTCCCTGTTACATTCCAGCTTTCACTACCCCCATCACCCCAGCCCTGTCTTGGAGAGACAGCATCAGAAGGCTAAGAGAGAAACCAGGACTGGCAGAGCGGGGGCAGGGGGTAGGGGTGTCCATGAGCCACTCAACAAGGCCCCTGTGGAGCCTGGGGAGACTGAGGACTGCCCTAGACCATGGTCACCAGACCCTTAGAGGCTAGTTGCCACTCCCCGGCCCCCTCCTCCAGAGGCCTTCCAGATGTAGTATAAACCGGGAAGCACCTGGCTCCACCATCCTCATCAATCCCATTGTAATCAAAGTACCTTTCTCCTTTGCTCTTAGACTCCCTCTACTTCCCAGAAAGAAGGCTCACAGAGAGTATGGCCAACATATCTCACCTCCCGATGGACACCCCACCCCACCCCCACCTATGTGCACATCCCCACATGCTCTACTCCGGCAGGGCCCAGCTGTGCTGGATGAGTGGCTGGCACAGGCCTCCATGTCTTAGTATATATTGATATCACGAATGTAAAGATGATGTAAACCAGCGTGCAGCAGTCTCGTGGGGTTGGCAGAGCTTTGCAATGAGTCACTGCTCAGTTCCTCCACGTGCTGGCTTAGGATGGCTTGTTCCCTTTTCCAGAAGTGGACGCTGAGACTCAGGACCACAGCATGTGCCTAGACCACAGGGCTGTGCTGCTCTATTAGTAACAGTTCATCAGAACCTGACTCCTCCTATCCTCTCTCTCTCTCCTCCTCTTCCCTCCCCTACACACACACACACACACACACACACACACACACACACACACACACACGAGTCCCTTCTTCCTTGGTGTCTATGACCTTGTATGACACATGGGACCTCGGGGTGGCCTCTGAAGGACAAGCATGAAGGGAGGGTGGAAGTCACCTTGAAGCTGCCTTGCCTACCTGCAAGGGCTATTTGTTGAAAATTTCCCTGTTTCCCTTAGAATGCCATAGACAGTTAGTGAGCATGCCCTATATGCCAGCAGTTTGCCCAACACTGGGAATTCCACAGAAATCAGAGCAAACTTCTACCTCAAACAGCACTCAAGAGGCTCAGGCAGACAGATCACAAGTTCCAGCACAGCCTGAACTACAGAGTGAGAACCCCCATCTCCAAAATTAATAAACAAATGGCGTGATCCATTCGGGAAAGGGTTTTTCTGATTTATTGAAGAAGTTGAATGTTTAATGACGACAGATAATCTCCTCCATTCCAGAAAGCGCTAGAATTGCAAAGTGAAGAAACAACCCAGGCGAGGAACCCAGGAGACACCGTCGGTGATCGATGTGAACGTCATTAACAATGGGTATCTAATTATAGTCACACTGTAGGCTGCAGAGAGAAGAGTCAGAGTCCCTTCTGTGATGCTCTGGCCATAAACAAACAGTCCAGACACCACAATAATGATGCATCAGAAAATCCCAATGAGAGACATTCTACATTAAAATTTTTAACTCAGGAAGTCCAAAAAGACTGAGGAATGTCCCAGTTCTTTCAAATGCTGAGTGTCATGTAGTAGTTACATGCAATGTTCCAACATAATCAGGAGGTGATAGCATACATTACCAACCACAAATGGTTTAGAAGGGAAGGTTTTTGGTATTAGAGCTTGGAATTTGTCTATTACCTAAATAAGACTATTTTTTTAAGTTAATCAAAGGTGAATTTTTTTGTTTTGTTTTTTGAGACAGGGTTTCTTTGTGCACCCTTGGTTTTCCTGGACCAGGCTGGCCTTGAACTCAGAAATCTGCCTGCCTCTGCCTCCCTAAGTCTTGGGATTAAAGGCTCGCATCACCAATACCTACCCAGCCAAAGGTGAATTTTTTCTCTCCTTTTTTTATTTATTATATTTGTGTTTTAATTTTACACATTAGCCATGGGTTCCCCTGTCCTCCCCCCTCCCACCCCTGCCCCAAAGGTGAATTTTTATGGGAAAAAAAAAAGAAAGAGAGAGAATGGCTCAGTGGATAAATTGTCTGAGCATGAGGATTCAAGTTCAATCCCCTTAGGACCCAAATAAAAAGCTAGGCCAGCAACGGGAAGTGGAGACAGGAGCATTCCAGGAACCTGCTGGCCAATCAAGTCATTAGTGTCATGTGAGATTCTGGTTCAGTAAGGGACACTATCTTAAAACATAAAGAGGTGGCCAGGCAAGGTGGTGCACGCCTTTAGTCCCAGCACTCTAGGTGCAGAGGCGAGTGTGTCTCTGTGAGTTCCAGACCAGCCTGGTCTACAAAGCAAGTTCCAGGACAGCCAGGGCTGTTATACACAGAAACCCTGTCTCAAAAAACCTAAATAAGCAGTAGCTGGTCGTGTCCTCTGGTGTGTGTATCCTCGGAGCTGATTTAAACCACCACCATGTCGAGCAAAAAAGCCAAGACCAAAACCACCAAGAAGCGCCCTCAGTGTGCAACATCCAATGTGTTCACCATGTTTGACCAGTCCCAGATCCAAGAGTTCAAAGAGGCCTTCAACATGATCGACCAGAACCGGGATGGCTTCATCGACAAAGAGGATTTGCACGACATGCTGGCTTCTCTAGGGAAGAATCCCACCGACGCCTACCTGGATGCCAGGATGAATGAGGACTGGAGCCCCATCAACTTCACCATGTTCCTCACCATGTTTGGTGAGAAGTTGAATGGCACAGATCCTGAAGATGTCATCAGAAATGCCTTCGCTTGCTTTGATGAGGAAGCAACAGGCACCATCCAGGAGGATTACCTGAGGGAGCTGCTGACCACCATGGGCGATCGGTTCACAGATGAGGAAGTGGATGAGCTGTACAGGGAGGCCCCCATTGACAAAAAGGGGGATTTCAACTACATGGAGTTCACACGCACCAAAAGCACAGAGCAAAAGACAAAGATGACTGAAGAGCTTCACAGAAACTCCTCCTGCATTACCTTGCTCACTTCCTTTCCAGACACTTCTCCCCCTTCATAGGACCTACTGCATGCTACTGAGTTTCACAGCTTTGCCTCTTTTTTAGTGTATTTATTTCTGGCCTTTCTTTCATTTAGCTCTTGTATAATCAGACTGGAAATGGGGACAATGTCGTAAATTGTATTGAAAATGAGATGCGAATAAAAATCAACAAATGTGAAAGCCCAGGAAAATACATCCATATTTCTGGTTTTGCTGGATTTTTTTTACATTTTTATATAATAAAAATGTTATTTAAAAAAAACCCTAAATAAATAAATAAATAGGAAAGTGATAGAAGACACCTATAGTGATTGCTGGCCCCCACATGAGCATATACATACAAATAAATAAATAAAAATTTTAAAAATTAAAACCAGAAAAGATGAGCAAGGTGTGGCAGCGCACATCTTTAATCCCAGAACTCAGGAGGCAGAGGCAGGTGGATCTCTACAAGTTCAAGACCTGGTCTACAGAGTGAGTTCCAGCCAGCCAGGGCTACATAGTGAGAGCCTTTCTCAAAACAAAAGTACCATAAAAAGTGAAAAGCCGCCGGGCGGTGGTGGTGCACACCTTTAATCCCAGCACTCAGGAGGCAGAGGCAGGTGGATCTTTGTGAGTTTGAGACCAGCCTGGTCTCCAAAGTGAGTTCCAGGAAAGGCGCAAAGCTACACAGAGAAACCCTGTCTCGAAAAGCCAAAACAAAAAAACAAAAAAAGAGTGAAAAGCCTTGGGAAAGTATTTCTTCATGACAACTATTAAGTACTTAACATGACAAGGCTGAGGAAATAAAAGCGTTTGACAGCACTATGACAACTGAGCTATGGTGGATATTGATAGCTACAGAAGTGGTATGCCAAAGGAGCATCACTGGAATCTTTAGGTAGGTACAGCCTGTGTTTCTACATGCCCAGGGCAAAGGGATTGTAAGTTTATGGCCAGCCTGGGCAACCACATCTCAAAATAATTAGGTAGGGTCGGAGAGATGGCTCAGCAGTTAGGAGCACCTGTTTTTGCAGAAGAGCCCTTGTTAGATTCCCAGCACCCACAAGGTGGCTCCTAAGTACCTGTAACTCCAGTGCCAGGAGACCCAGTGTGCTTGAGCACCAAGCATGCACACACTGCAAATACATACACACAGGCAAAATACACATAAGATAAATCTAATGTTTTAACTTTTATAAAGCATACCGGGGCCTGTACAGAGCAATAAAATTTGGAAAATATAAATCAGTCCCCGCTAAAGCAATGCTCAACTCCATCAAACTATTAATAGCAAGGTGGTCCTTTAGGTGTTAGTTAAGCACCTGGAATTTGGAACATTTGTGATTGTAAATGACAAATGACTCCTTTTTTTTTTTCCCCGAGACAGGGTTTCTCTGTAGTTTTGGTGCCTTTCCTGGAACTCACTCTGTAGCCCAGGCTGGCCTCAAACTCACAGAGATCCGCCTGGCTCTGCCTCCCGAGTGCTGGGATCAAAGGCGTGCACCACCACCGCCCCATGTGATCACAAAAACACATAACATGGGTTTTCATTTTCCAAAACTACTTAAAATCAGTTTAGATCTTGAGGGAAAGTCGTTTTCTTAGGGGTATAGCCACTGGTAAGTTGCTCACAGCCTGGTGAGTGGTTCCTACCCAAGCTCATACAGGCAACCCTAGTTAAACTTAGTGAGTCAGAAAAGAGGAGGTGAGATGGCTCAGTGAGTAAAGACACCTGCTGCCAAGCATGAGGACCTGAGTTCAAGCCCTGGGAACTCCTGCAAGTTGTCCACTGGCCTCCACACACCCGCCTGAGCACACACGTGTGCATACTTGTACCCAAAATGCACAAATGTAAAACTGTTAAAAAAGACAGAGGACAGGGACTAGCTGGGGACGAAAAGAGGTCAGCAGATAAGAGGGAGTAATAGAGGGTGAATACGGTCATAATACTTGGTATTCCTGTACAAAACTGTCAAAAGTAAAACATGTGAAAAATGAGTTTGCATGCCATGAAACATTATATGACACAAACATAGACTATAAACATCATATGATACTGATAGGGAGTCTTTAACGTGATACGAGATTATTTTCAGAGGTCGGGGAGATGGCTCAGTGGGTTAAACGAACTAGCTCCACACGTCTGACATCCTCCTTTGACACTGGAGCCCATGCGGAGAGCTGCTGTGGCAGCAGTGGGTGGGGCGGGGACAGTACTGCCTGACAGCTTGCCGGCCAGCTGGCCTGGAAGACACCAGCGATAGCAGAAACAAAAGAGAAACTGCTTCAAGACCTTCTCCAACTCCTGAAAGTTGTCCTCTGACCTCTGTGTGTAAGTAACAATTCACAAACATGTGTTTCTTCAATAAAATTTTCAAGACATAATAGGAAACAAAGTGTCATATTAACATTGTACTAGTTGCCTCTATGGTCGTTGTAAAAAGTATCTTGCAAAAGCTACTTAAGAAGGCACCCAGGCAGAGGGATCGGGGTCCATCCCTGGTGCATGGGCAGGCTTTGGGAATCCGATGCCTGTGGTGTGACGCCTTGCGCAGCCTTGGTGCAGTGGGAAGGGGCTTGGACCTGCCTAGGCTCAGTGTGCCGGGCTCTGCTGACTCCCCATGGGAGATCTTGATTTAGGGGATGTGGGGATGCGGGGTGGCTTGGGAGAGAGGGCTGGGGAGTGGGAGGAGGAGTCTGGGGATGGCATGTGGAGTGAGTAGAAAATTTCTTAATAAAGAAAAAAAAATTTTTAAAGCTACTTAAGGAAAAAGACTTGAAATGTGTACTTGTGTGTGTTCCATGAGCCTGAGGTGTACATTGGTGGGGTGGAGGTCATGGGGGAGGGGTGTCGGACATGGGAAGACTGGGAGCTGAGCATGGTCTGGGTGCATGATGTAAGATTCCCAAATAACCAATAAAAATAAGTAAATAATTGTGTAACAATGCAAGCCGAGCTGCCCAGTCACCATCAATGTACTCCAGCACTGGTTTCATGTAAAGTGACAATTCTCCCACGGAGAGTCCACAATGGCATTGTGCTGGCTTCCTCTGAACCCGCTCCTCTCCTTCCATGATACTTCACTGGCTCTTTTGTCGAGATTTCCGTCAGCCACTACTACGTGGCATCAGGGGAAGAAAATCTCAGAAGCAGGGTTTACCACTGTGAGCCAGGTTGTCCTTGCCAGACCTTCACTCAAGTCCATGGGCTCCATCTGTCTATCAGTGGGCTTTTGAAAATGGAGGCCCACAGCTAGCCATCTCCGGCTCATGATCCCTTTCTGCTCATTCATTTCTTTCCTCTCTACTCCTTTTTCATATGAAATTGAGGCATTAAAAGATTAACATGTGGCTAAATAAATAGCTCTGTGGTTACTTCCTGCTCTTAGAGGACCAGCATTCAGTTCCTCTGGACACCACCATGATGGGTGTTCCCCTGCTCTAGCGCATCCTCCTGGTGGTGGTCTGAAACATCAACCAACATATAGCATTCCTCCTTTCAAATTATTTTCTCGGGGATTTTTCACAGTGACAAAACACAGAAAATTGGTGCCTGGAAGAGGTGTTGTCGTGTACCTCCTGTGACCCCAGCAGTTGGGAAGGTGAGGCAGGAGGCCATCCTGCACCTCATAGGGAAGTGCAGGCCATGCTGGGATAGAGACTCAGTTTCAAAAACAAAAAAGGAATGAAGGAAGAGAGGAAGGGAGGAAGGAAACTGGTATTAGGGAGTTGGGGTCATTGCTGTGACTAAACGTGACCTTGTACTTCAGAAGGCTTTAGAACTTTTTATTTGTGGAGACCCCAGAATCCCATCAGGGGTATGTGATTCCTAGCTCCAGAGAATACTAGTAGGCTGGGAGGCCCAGGAGCAGCAGCCTCCCTGGACCAAGTGGGGTTGAGGTAACAATCTCGCTGGGGCCTCCAGAAATGTCTCAGGAAGAAGCACTTTCTTTCTGGTATAAGCACTTCAAAGTCTTTCAGGAGCTCTCCTGGCTTTGGTCCACTGGTGATATCTTCTCTCTTCCGTGCGCACTGGTGTCCAACAGTGCTGATTCCAGAAGGATTGTCACAGCAGTGCTGATTCCAGAAGGATTCTCACAACAGTGCTGATTTCAGAAGGATTGTCACAGCAGTGCTGATTCCAGAAGGATTCTCACAGCAGAGCTGATTCTAGAAGGATTGTCACAGCAGTGCTGATTCCAGAAGGATTGTCACAGCAGTGCTGATTCCAGAAGGATTGTCACAGCAGTGCTGATTCCAGAAGGATTCTCACAGCAGAGCTGATTTCAGAAGGATTCTCACAGCAGTGCTGATTCCAGAAGGATTGTCACAGCAGTGCTGATTCCAGAAGGATTCTCACAGCAGTGCTGATTCCAGAAGGATTCTCACAGCAGAGCTGATTCCAGAAGGATTCTCATAGCAGTGCTGATTCCAGAAGGATTCTCACAGCACTGCTGATTCCAGGATTCTCACAACATTTGGAACTTGTTTGTAAGAGGAATTTGGAAAAATGTGGAGAAAGGGGCTTAAGAAAACCTAGTTCGCAGAGGCTGGGGAGATGGTTTCACACTTGATGGGATCTGGAACGGCCAGTCTTGTCAACTTGACTGTATCTGCAGTTAACTAAAACCCAGGCAGTTGGACACAGCTGTAAGGGATTTCGCTTGACTGGATTATTTGAGGTGGGAAGACCCCCTGTAAATCCGGTGGCAGGCTCCATTAAGACATGGGGGAAACAGGCTTTGCCTTTGGCCTACTTATTCCCACTCTCACTGGTAAGCTGATCATCTTTCCTGCTGCTGAGGCGTTCCTACACTGACGTCCCACTGACATCGGAACCTGCTTCTCCAGGATTCCACCATAACTCTATAAGAAATATCAAATATGAGTCTTTTCTATCAAATAATATAAAACTTGTGTTTGGGACAAGGAATTCAAATCTTTCATTCCCCCCACTTGTAAGACTTTTGTGAAAATGTTTTAATCCCCCCCTCCCAGGAAAACCTTTGTTTACACAAAGACCCCGTGCTCTCTGCTCTGGGAATTTGATGACCTGGAGCAGGAACCGTTTCCCCTTCTTCCTTCATTTACTGTGTGCCAATTCTTCTCAGACTAGCTCACGGAATAAGACTGTGAGGTCCGACCCTAGGCAATGGAAAAAAGACACAGCCACCACCTGAGTTAGAATAACAACCAACTGAACTTTCTGTCTGGGGGTATTTGCTTTTCTGAGCATGCTCTTTTGATCAGGGGTAAAGTTTCCCTTGTTCAGACACTTCAGCTGAATGGTGGTCTCTTTCTTTGCAACCCTGAACTTATTTCTAACAGACCAAAGACCAGCTGAGACATCCATCCTCCTGAGCTGAACAACTACTGAATTCTTGGCCTTTCCAATGGTAGACAGGCACTGGGAACCAGCTGGACCACAGCCTGTGAACCACTCTAACAAATTTCCTTTTAATATAGATTCATCCTTGTCAGTTCTGTTCCTCTAGAGAACCCTGACTAATACACACTATGGTCCAGGAGTGGTTCTAGAGAGACACAATCATAAGAATGAATATTTTAAAGTATCTGGAACAGGCTTTCCAATTTGCTGACACCTATGGTGACCAAAGCCTCTCCTAGAAGCACAAAGAGCATTAAAACACCATGGTGTGAACTTTTTAATCAATTTTTCAGATAGATGCATTTGATTATCCTGATTCACCTAGTGTGAGGAGCAAGGAATTTAGTGAAATAATGAAGCTGGCTGATAGCTTTTAGCATCACTAGATAAACTGACAAAAAGAATGAGCTCCACAATAAAACTGAACAGCTCAAGATTCACGTACACAGTACAAAGGTTTCTAAGCATGCCCTGGAAGGGAATCTCTGGCGGCCACAGAGCTCAAGTTGCAGAAGCCCTGATTTTAAGATTAGCTGGATTACAGTGAAGACTCAGGTCCTAGTGGTGAAGGTGTTGGCAGCCAAAGTACTGATTAGTAGACAATGGGGTCCTGTAACTCGGACACCCTAACGAGGCTGAGGAACTTGAACACTCAAATTCTGAAGAAGTCTCTCCACCCTTAGCAGAAAATACACCCCAACCCCCACCTTCGGAATATTGCCTTCTCTGCCTTTACCTAGGGGAATTAATCCTTCATAGTCTGCTGAACCAGAGGTAACCTTCCCTGAAGAAGAGGCCAGTCAAGGGAATACTGGTGTTCCACAAGGCCCACCTATAGTTTCCTCTAGACCTATAAACAGACTCGCGGCAAAGCAGGCTCCTAGAGGGGAGGGAGAAAGTGTAGTCCATGAGGAGGTGTGCCACATGACTAAAGAGCTTAATGAGTTTGTTAATTCATTCAAGCAAAAATCTGGGGAATTTGTGTGGGAACAGATTTTTAAGAGAGTGGGATAATGGTAGGAACATAAGCCTGGGTCAGGTTGAGTTTGCTATGGACCCACTGAGGGGAAATTCTAGGTTTGATGTGGAAGCTCACACAGTTTTTTTTTGTTTTTGTTTTTGTTTTTTAATGTGTCAAAGGTTTGTTTGACTGGTTGACTGAAGCATTTGTCAAAAGCTGGCCTACTGAAAGGGAACTGGAAATGCCTGATATCCCTTAGCTTAGCATTGATGAAGGGATTTTAAGACTCAGGGAGATCACAGTGTTAGAGTGGATACGCTGTATAAAACCCAATCCTCCACAACTGGAAGAGCCTGAAGACATTCCCTTCACCAAAATCCCATAAAATACAAAATGGTGACAGGGCAAAATGGTGACCCAGCACATTTGAAGGGCTTTATTGTTGTTTTTTTTCCTAGTGTCAGGCCTTAGGTTTGGAGATGGGGTCGCCTAAGACCATTGAAAAACACAGGTATTTACATTATGATTCATAACAGTAGCAAAATTACAGTTATAAAGTAGCAATGAAAATAATTTTTTAAATTCATTTATTTTTTATTTTATGTGCATTGGTGTTTTGCCTGCATGTATGCCTGTGTGAGGGTGCCAGATCCCCTGGAACTAGAGTTATAGAGAGTTGTGAGCTACCATGTGGGCGCTGGAAATTGAATTGAACCTGGATCCTTTGGAAGAGCAGCCAATGCTCTTAACCTCTGAGCCATCTCTCCAGCCCCATCAACAAAAATAGTCAGGGGCCACCACAACATGAAGAGCCGTAGTAGAAGATCACTACATTATGAAGGTTGAGAATCGCTGCTCCAGAGTAATAGAATTCATAGAATAAATATCTCTCTCTCTCTCTCTCTCTCTCTCTCTCTCTCTCTCTGTGTGTGTGTGTGTGTGTGTGTGTGTGTGTGTGTGTGTGTGTGTGTGTGTGTAGATACAGATATATGTAAAGTGAACTTATTAGAATGACTTACAGGCTTCATTCAGTACAGCTAATCCAACAATGGCTGGCTATGAACAGAAAGGCCAAGTGTCCAGTAGTTAACTGCTCAGTCCACAAGGCTGAATGTCTCAGCTGGTCTTCAGTATGCTCTGGTATTCTGAAGAAGTAGGCTCTAATGCCAATGTAGGAATAGACTTGCTAGCAAGGGGAGAACAAGTAAGCAAAAAGCAAAGCTTCCTTCTCCCATGTCTTACACAGGTTTCCAGCAGAAGATGTGGCCCAGATTAAAGGGGTATGTCTTCCCTCTTCAAGATCTGGATTAAAAGCATGTTTTTTTTTCAAGCTCAAAAGATCTGGATTAGGGGCTGGAGAGACAACTCAGTGGTTAAGAGCACTGACTGCTCTTCCAGAGGACCCAGGTTTAATTACCAACACCCACATGGCAGCTCACAACTGTCTATAACTCCAAGATCTGACACCCTCACAAAGACATACATGCAGGCAAAACACCAATGCACATAAAAATAAAGTAAAATAAAAGATCTGGATTAAAGGTGTGTCTTCCTCCCTCAAAGGGCTGAATTAGAAGTGGATCTTCCTACTTCAAATTAAGCAAAAATCCCTCACAGGTATGCCTTCCAATTTTGGATTTTAGTTAATTCCAAATGTAGCCAAGTTGACAATCAAGAATAGCCATCACATGGTATTTCTAGGCATGAAATAGATAAGAAGCCCACTACATTTTTGTTTGATTTTTATAAGCAGAAAATTTCTCAAACAAATTAAATAAAGGCTACATTGGATCATGGCAAAAGGGAACCTCGGCCTGAGACCAATTTCCAGACGTGAGCCAGTTTGTAAATCAGATCCCCTTAAATGAAGGGATGGTTATGCCCCTCTGAGGAAGGACCTTGATGAAATACCCTAGAATTTTGCTGCTAGCCTTTTCCCCTCCATAGTTAGTCCTTCCATAGAGATATACAGCCTTTTACAAAGGTATCTGTGCACTGGGGGAAAGGAAACAGTCCGACTGTCCAGGGTCTTTGGATACTGGTTCTGAACTGACACTGATTCCGGGAGATCCCAAGACACTGTGGCCCTCCAGTTAAAGTAGGGGCTTGTGGAGGTCAGATGATTAGCGGAGTTTATCTGATGTCTAACCCACAGTGGGTCCTGTGGGTCCCCGAATTCATCCTATAGTTATTAGATACACTTAGAAGTTGGCAGAATTCTCACATTGGTTCCCTGACCTGTGGAGTGAGGACTGCTGTGGTTGGAAAGGCCAAATGGAAGCCCTCAGAGTTGCCTCTGCCAAGGAAAATAGTGACTCAAAGACAATATCACATCCCAGGAGGAATTGCAGAATGAGTGCCACCATCAAGGACTTGAAAGCTGCTGGGGTGGTGGTTCCTGCCACATCTCCCTTTAACTCTCCTACCTGGCCTGTGCAGGTAAGAGATGGTTGTGAAGGACAGTATGACAAACTTAACCGAGTAGTGACTCTGATGTGCAGCTGCTGTGCCGGCTACGTGGTGTCGTCACTTGAGCAGATGAACACATCGCCTGGTATGTGGTGATGTTTTGTTTGTGCTCTCACAAATAAAGCTTGCCTGGAGATCAGAGTGCAAAGAGAGCCACTAGAGGCCTGGCAGTGGTGGCACACACCTTTAACCCCAGCACTTGGCAGGAGGAAACAGGAAGTGATATGTCTGGGCAGAGAGAGGAAGTGATAAGGCAGGGTGGAGACCGGAGCTAGGCCCCTTTCAGTCTGAGGATTCCTAGAGGTAAGGAGTCTTTCTAGTGGCTGGCTGCTCTGCTTCTCTGATCTTTCAGCTTTCACCCTGGTATCCGACTCTGGGTTTTTATTATGACCAATTAGAATTCACCCTACATCTGGTATCCAACTTTTGGGGCACAAATCCATGAAAAGGCCACTTGCGTGTGGCTTTGTAGCCACAAGCGTAGGCCAGAACAGCACGTGGCTGGAGTCACTACCTACCAGCTAGGTTTTCCTGTGTTTGGGGATTTTTCTGTTGCTGCCTCTCTGCAGCAAACTCCATAGGTGGTTGGACTCCAAACGACACAGGAGTTAGCCACTTTTGCATGTCCCCCATGCAGACGGCTGGCTCTCTGGCTTATTTCCTCCCAGGGGGTTGTGCATTTTCCCTGGACTCCTTTGGCTGCTGCCACACCATGTAACTAACTGCCTTGAAAACCCACTCAGGCTTCTATTGTTGTAGGCAAAAGCAGCTAGTCTCACATCTTTAGCAGCAGCAGCAGCAGCAGAAGAAGACTTGATGAGGCAATTGGGAATTCTTAAAGGGAGGAGTTAGTAAAAAGAGAGGTTCTTTCCCCCCACCAAAAAATGGGAAACACCATTACAACGGAGGGCGTTAGGTCTCTGTATGAAAACACGTTGGATGATTTGAATGTGGAACAATTCAATGAGAAGATAATCAGTTTAACCGGGATTGACGTAATGTTAGTTATCATTTTGATAATCCTTATTGTGGATTTGATAATTCTTGGTTTATCTCTAAAAAAGTTGGCTGATATGAGTGCCAAGATACAAGTTTTAGAAAAAACTTATTAAAACAGACCATAGAGATATTCAGACCCAGAGGAATTTAAAGGAGAACCAAGCATTATAAGGTTAGGGAGGAACAGCCTAAGGTTTTCAAACAACCAACTTTAATTTATCCAGTAACCGATATCTAGGAACTGCCAAATGATAGATATCCCCAAGGTTGTGTAAGAGCTGAGTAGACTCCTATGAAATTGTTAGATTTAAGGAGATTAAAGGAAGTGATAGTCTCGTGCGGCATGCATTCACCTTTTGTGAAGCAGATGGTAAACTTGTGGTCAACTTGTAATAGAATTATCACTCAAGACTGGAGAGACTTGGTTACAGCAGTCTGGGAGCCTGGTCCTCAATTACAGTGGAGGACCTGGTGGAAAGATGAGGCGAAGACCATTGAGCAACAAAGTAGGGCTAGAGGTATGGAATCTCCCAAGCTCAACTTCTTGGAGAGGGCAATTATGCTGATGCACAAAGACAATCTACATATGATGACCACACCCTGGCTTTATGTCATTCAGCTTTGAATGCTTTGGACAGAATTAAAGAAGTAGGAAAGAAAATTAAGCCATTTACAGGGCCCAAAAGAAACCTTCACTGATTTCTTATAAAGCTTGATTTCGGGGCTGGAAAGATGGCTCAGCAGTTAAGGGCACTGACTGCTCTTCGAGAGGACCTGGGTTCAATTCCCAGCACCCACATGGCAGCTAACAACTGTCTATAACTCCAAGATCTGACACCTCACATAGGTAATGCACCAATGCAAATAAAGTAAAAATAAATTATTTAAAATATATATATATATAATATATGTATATATATATACATGTGTGTGTGTGTGTGTGTGTGTGTGTGTGTGTTTGTGTGTGTATAGCCAGCCTGGGCTACCAAGTGAGTTCTAGGAAAGGCGCAAAGCTACACAGAGAAACCCTGTCTCGAAAAAGAAAAAAATAAAAATAAAAAAAATAAAGCTTGACTTCAGCAGTAAATAGAATGATACCACATTCAGAAGCAGGCAATAATAATTGAATCTCTGGCTTTTGAAAATGCTAGTGCACAATGTAAAAGGGTAATTAGGCTGTTAAAGGCAAGAGCAGCACCCTTGGAGGAATGGATCCAAGACACAATCAATATTGAATCTCATGACCATGGTAATGCTTGGATAGAAGAGGTGATTTCCAGAGGTTTGAAGAAAATTTGAAGTGTCAGGTGTTTCAAGGTCAAGGTGTTGCAGTAAACAAGGTCACCTGAAAAGGGACTGTAAACAGGGCATTCCTAGAAAGAATGTTTTTCCTAAGCATAATCCAAACAGAACGCCCCTCCCTTCTGGATTATGCAGTAGGTGTGGCAAAGGATTTGAATGTAGATCCACAAGGGACAAACAAGGTAACCCTTTGCCATAGGGAAATGCCTTCAGGGGCCTCTGGCAGGCCCCCATGTCAAATTCAGTTCAGTGCTTTCCTGTCATCATAGAGGAAACTTCTTCCCAGAGCAATTAAAGAACCTAATGCCTATTGTAAAAAAAAAAAAAAAAAAAAAAGCAATATTGTTCTGTATGATAAAACAGTTTAGAAGAATAAATGAAAATTTCAAGAGAAACCATGAATGAATAAAAATTGATAAAGGTTAGATTTGAACAAGAGAAACCTCTTGATTTCAAACAGTGTGACCATTCAATCTAAACTAACTTATAAAACTAACAAATGCTTTCCATTTGATCAGATATAACTTGCTAAAAGGGATATAACTCCCCAAAGTTAGGGTTGGGGCAGGGTTTTGTTTTTGTCTTTTCAGAAGAATGAAGGCATCCAGCTAAGGAATTTGAAGATCACTGAACAAATGAGATATGTGAAGAAAAAGGACAAATCATCCAAAAATGTCCCAAGAAAAACAGTAAATTGGTATGTTGATATATCACATTTCCAACAGGATAAAATTTCATGAATCTTCACAAATGTTTGTTTCTGCTGTTCTCTACAGACACTAATGCAAATGGTCTTTTTGTAGTCCCAGTTCAATTAAAAATTAAAGCTGATAGCCGGGCGGTGGTGGCGCCACGCCTGTAATCCCAGCACTCGGGAGGCAGAGCCAGGCGAATCTCTGTGAGTCTGAGGCCAGCCTGGGCTACAGAGTGAGTTCCAGGAAAAATGCAAAACTACACAGAGAAACCCTGTCTCAAAAAAACAAAAAACAAACAAACAAAAAAAAAAACCTAAAGCTGGCTTTGGAGTTGGAGTGTGACTCTCTTCTCTAAACCCAAGCATGCTTGTTAAAGTAAAATCCAAAATCTCTGCCTCATGTCAGAAGATCCACCTGATGTGGTACAAAAGAAAAACCAAATTTAGGGAGTATTCTATTGCTGCTAATCCCATGATCCTTTGGCTTTATTTTGACTTTTTAAAACTTTTTCATAAGTTATGAATATTATCTCAAAATTTATAAAATTCATATATATTTTTGTAAACTTTTTTCATAATATTAATATAGAGTATTAACTAATTCTAGAAAAAGGCTTCTTCTACCTTCCTGTACATGATTTCAGGTTTGAGTCTCTATAAGGTAACTGGGAATTAAGATTCTGTACTCTGGATGTACATAACAAATATTGATTCTTTAACTTCTTTGAGATCTGCTGCATATGACATTTAAAATGTTTAAGTTTTCTGCAGTGAACCATGACCACGCCTAACAGCGATCTTTGAAATGTCCAAAAGGAGGATGGGACCCCACAATGACTATTCCACATGGACTATGACAACACAACTAAGCTGAAAAACACATCCAAAAGATTGGCTCTTGCTGTGGATATCACTCTGTATAAATAAAATGCTGATTGGCCAGTAGCCAGGCAGGAAATACAGGCAGGACAAGCAGAGAAGAGAATTGTGGGAGGTAGAAAGCTGGAGAGGAGAGACACTACCAGCCGCTGCCACAAAAAGCAACATGTAAAGACACCTGTAAGCCACAAGACATGTGGCAAAGTATAGACTAACAGAAATGGGCTAAATATAAGAGTAAGAGCTAGACAATGGTAGGCCTGAGCTAATGGCCAAGCAGTTTAAATAATATAAGTGTCTGTATGATTATTTTATACGTGGGTTGTGGGACCGCAGGGGCTTGGTGGAACCTGGAGAGAAGCTCTCCAACTACAGGCTCTGAACTACAAACTGCTCAGGACAGTTTCAAGGTGGCTAGCTGAGATGGTCCAGCCTCACAAACTGCTACAGCCAGGACCTGAGACAAGCCCTGCACTTTTCCATTATGCAGAGACTGGACAACACATGATAGAGCTACCTCTCCCAGGACTTGACCATTTACCCAAGTTTTTCTTTTCAGGATGCCCTAAAGATGTTGTTACCCCCAGACAACAGGAAGTAAATTTAGGAACATAACACCCACATTCCCAAGAGGTGGAGTGGGGGGTTTTGGTCATTCAATGGGTTATGAATATTTGTCATTTTTTTCCATGGTTGGTTACAAGTTGTTATTGGTAATGGTAAAAAATAGAACAAAGCCTTTAATCCCAGCACTCAGGAGGCAGAGGAAGGTGAATCTCTGTGAGTTCAAGGCCAGTCTGGGCTACAGAGGGAGTTCCAGGAAAGGCGCAAAGCTACACAGAGAAACCCTGTCTCAAAAAAAAAAAAAAAAAGAAAAAAAGAAAAAAGAAAAAAATTGCTGAACAAAGGAGATTAGGTTCAGGGTTCTTATTGTAAAGAAAAAAGAAAAAGAAAAAAGAAAAAACAGGAATATAGAAATGATAGGATAAAGGTAGATTATTTAATCTACTTTTAAACCAAAAAAGCAACTAATAGTCTTAAATATTTTACATTAATGTGGATCTTTGTATATTGATACAAAGTTGAGATTATTTTTATTAGAACATACTGTATACACATTTCTAATCTTGTTCAAGGTATTGCACCTATACAGTTCATTTAACAATGTAATGAAAATTGCTAGTCCTTGAAAATTATTATTTCAAACTATTTAGGATAAGAAAGAAACATAGGCTGGGCAGTGGTGGTGCATGACTTTAATCCCAGCACTCAGGAGGCAGAGCCAGGCAGATCTCTGTGAGGCCAGACTGGTCTACAGAGTGAGATCCAGGATAGGCACCAAAACTACACAGAGAAATCCTGTCTCCAAAAAAAAAAAGAAAGAAAGAAAGAAACACAGGTTAGTAGTTAGTCACCTATTACAATTAAACTTGTAGTCATGTTAGGTATGTTTTCAAGGTCCAACAGGTATATTTTAGGTAGACAGGTGGTCTTCAAACATTTCAGAGATGTACAGAATATGGCATTTAAGATGTTTTAATAACATAGCTTCTTTTTTTTAAGTTTTTTTAAAAAATTTATTTATTTAATATACAGAAGAGGGCACCAGATCTTGTTACAAATGGTTGTGAGCCACCATGTGGTTGCTGGGAATTGAACTCAGGACCTCTGGAAGAGCAGCCAGTGTTCTTAACCTCTGAGCCATCTCTCCAGCTCCATAGATTCTTTTTTATTATGACAATGAGACATGTCTGCTCCAGGCAGCACCAATCTACTTCAGAGAAGATGATGGGCATCAAAGAAACTCCATATGAAGTTTACTTTCCTTATAGCAAAAGTTAGACATGGGGCAAGAAAATACCCTTGCCTCGACTGCTGACAGTGTGCTATCCAAAATGGACAAGCAGGACCCAAAAGAAAGAACTGCTGAACTTTGCCAAGACAAGGTGGGACAGTCCTTCAAAAAATCCTGCCAGATATGTCTGTCATACATTCTAGGCCTGTAGGCTGAAGATGGATGCCCCAATGTTGCAGAGGAACCTTGAGTGATTGTCCAGGATGCCAGCTGTTTCTGTCATTTCTCACATTTTGGAAGTCACTTGCTTGCATTTCTTGCTTACTTGGGTAATATTTCCTTCTTGGTTCTCTGATGGAGTTGGAGATTTTATACTTATAATTTTTCTTGTAGCCAGATTCAGAAAAGCAATTCATTAAAGAGGTGTAAAGTGTATATAGTTGAAAGACATTAAAAGGTAATTTTGGGCCAGGCAGTGGTGGCCCATGCTCTTAATCTCAGCACTGGGGAGGCAGAGCCAGGGAGATCTCTGTGAGGTCACCCTGGTCTACAGAGTGAGTTCCAGGACATGCTCTAAAGCTACACAGAGAAACTCTGTCTCAAAAACAGAAGAAAAAAAAAACCCAAAATGGTAATTTTGGTAATGCAAATTAGAATAGAAAGTGAATTAGGGGTGGTGGTGGCGCATGCCTGTAATGCCAGCACTTGGGAGGCAGAGGCAGGTGGATCTCTGTGAGTTCGAGGCCAGCCTGTTCTACAGAGCTAGTCCAGGACAGGCTCCAAAGCTACAGAGAAACCCTGTCGAAAAACCAAAAAAAAAAAAAAAAAAAAGAAAGAAAGTGAATTAGGTACAATCTTCTGGACTCACCAAGATAGGATAGATATAGAGTATTTTCCCTGAATTTGTCAATTGTTAATGGAATAGACATTGTTTAATTATTTATTGCCTGTGTATATTTGTATATAGTTATTATACTTATTATATATAGTTTTTCTTATATTAGTTATAACATTCTTTTTATTTTAGACAAAAAAAGAAATGTGATGATATTTTGTTTGTGCTTTAACAAATAAAGCTTATCTGGAGCTCAGAGTGCAGAGCTAGTCACTAGAGGCCAGGCAGTGGTGGCGCACACCTTAAATCCCAGCACTCGGGAGGCAGAGCCAGGTGGATCTCTGTGAGTTCGAGGCCAGCCTGGTCTACCAAGTGAGTTCCAGGAAAGGTGCAAAGCTACACAGAGAAACCCTGTCTCGGGGGATGGGGGGGGGGACACCAATTAGAATTTGTGCTACCATGGTACATGGCCTGGTATATTGTATGCAGCTATTGATATAGAAATGCTTTTTCTAACCTGTCCATAAGGGCCACCAGAAGCAATTTCCTTTTAGTTGGCAAGGCCAGCAGTGTACCTTTACAGTTTTACCTCAATGGTATATTAACTCTCCAGCCTTGTATCCTAATTAAGTTTGAAGGGATCTTGATTGTCTTTTCCACAAAATATCCACAGGTCCACAATATTGACAACATTATGCTGATTGGACCAAGTCAGTGTGCAGTTGCAACCATTTTGGACTTGTTCGTGTATCAGAGGATGAGAAATAAATCCAACCAAAATTCCAAGACCTTCTACCTCAGTGACATTCTCAGGAGTCCAGTAGCACGGGGCATGCAGAGATATTCCTTATAAGGTGGAGGATGAGTTATTGCACCTGGTCTCTCCCACCACCAAGAAAGAAGCACAAGGCTCAGTGGTTCTGTGTGGATTCTGGAGACAGCACATTCCTCACTTGGGCGTGTTACTCTGGCCCACATACCAAGTGACTCAGAAAGCTGCTGGCTTTATGTGGGTCCTGGAACAGGAGAAGGCGTTTCAACAGGTTCAGGCTGCTGTGCAGGCTGCTCTAACGCTTGGACCATATGATCCAGCAGA
Source organism: Onychomys torridus (assembly GCF_903995425.1). Lineage (NCBI taxonomy): Eukaryota > Metazoa > Chordata > Mammalia > Rodentia > Cricetidae > Onychomys > Onychomys torridus. The sequence continues at coordinate 64,847,071 of NC_050448.1, forward strand.
TACAATGGTACCTGAAGTGTCAATGGCAGATAGGATGCTGTTTTGAGGTGAATCACAGAAGAGATCTTTAGGATTTTGGTACAAGGCTCTACCATCATCTGAAGAAACTATTCTCCCTTTGAGAGACAACTCTTGGCCTGCTATTGGACCTCAGAGGAAACTGAGTTTTGACAGTGGGCCACCAAGTTCCACGGGACCTGAGCTGCCCATCATTGAGCCAGATATTATGTGACCCACTGAGTCACAAAGTAGGACGTGTACAGCAGCAATCCATTATCAGCTGGATGTAGCTAGAGTTTTCCTGCCTGGCCCAGTCAGGACAAATCTCTCTTACCCGCCAGTCCCACAGTCGCTCAGACCCAACCAAGAAAGCACACAGAGATTTACATTGTTTAGAAACTGTATGGCTGTGGCAGGCTTCTTGTTATCTACTTCTTTTATCTTAAATTAACCCATTTCTGTTAGTCTATACTTTGCCACATGGCTTGTGGCTTACCAGTGTCTTTACATGTTGCTTCTCATGGCGGCGGCTGGCGGTGTCTCTCCAGTCTTCTACTTCCCAGAATTCTCTACTCTCTTGTCCCGCCTATACTTCCTGCCTGGCCACTGGCCAATCAGAACTTTATTTACACAGAGCAATATCCACAGCAGCTGGAAGTGGTATATACGTGAACAAGACCTAACTAACATTGAGTCCTCTGGCCTCTACATGCAAACAGATAAGAGAAAGCCTAGGAAACAGTGAGCAGAGATTAACAGCAATTCTGGTGGCAGCTCAGAAAACCAGAATGGCTGCAGGGTGCCTGTGGCTTCTCACGGGGACAAGAATTCTATTGGGAATTGAATTAGGGCCCATTCATGTTACATTATAGCAGAAAACCTGGTTATATTTTCCCCAAGCCTGAAACTTTGTGCAAGGCTATTTAAAAGTGGCAGATATAATTAATGCAGTGGAGACAATTTCAAGGCCTCCCAGAATTCAGGGAGCGGCATGGATGTTACTGGATACTGTTAACTAAATTACAGTCAGAACAGAAGCAAAGTAGAAAGATTTGAAAACAATGCAATTTAGGCAGAAAAGCCCACATAAGGCTGAGGTTAAGGAAGACACAAAGAGATTGCCAGATATTTAAAAGGAAACAATATGTCAGGCATGTGCTATGCTTAAATCCAAGCACTCTCTGGGAGGCAAAGGTAGGCAGATCTCCTGAAGTTTGAGGCCAGCTGGATCTTCATAGGAAGTCCCAGGCCAGACAGAGCTACATAGTGAGACTCTGTTTCAAAAGGCAAACAAATGAAAAATAAATAAAAAGAAGAAATCTGAGCCAGAACAACAGGTTGCCTTGAAGACATCTCAGAAGTCATCAGACCCCACTGTAAAGTGAATGAAAGGTTAAATTAAGACTTTCCCTTGAGAAGAGAGCATCGGGAAGCCACTGCGCTCCCCACTGTTCATTCCATGCTCAGTTACACAGTTGCTATTGGAGGGTGTCTGCCTACAGTTCCTCCTGGTGGAAGACCTTGGTGTTGTCCTGTAGATGTAACCGTCTTGTTAAATAAGAAGCACAGAGCCAGCTGCAGAGTTAAAACCAAGAGGTCAGAGCAATAGCTGAGAGCCTTACCCTTCACTGCTTCTGCTGTCTTTCCTCTCTGCAAGAGACCTACTTCTGTGTGTCCTGTCTTTTTTATAGACTTTCTGTTCTGTTTTCTCATTGGTTGTAAACCCAGCCACATGACCTCCTCATCACTGCCTGTCTGTCAGACCTCCAGGTCTTCTATGGTTGGTATTGAGATTAAAGGTGTGTGTCTGCCATGTTGGCTGTGTCCTTGAACACACAGAGATCTACCTAGCTCTGCCTCCCAAGTGCTAGGATTAAAGGCGTGCACCACCACTGCCCAGCTTCTGCTCTGGCTTGCTCTGACCTCAGGGCAACTTTATTGACATACAAATAAAATCACATTTCAATACAAATAAACTACCACGATACTGTCCCCAGGTGTGAATGGCATGAAGAATGTAAGAATTAAGAGAGCGTGGAAGCCAGGCAGTGATGGTGCACACCTTTAATCCCAGCACTCGAGAGGCAGAGGCAGGCGGATCTCTGTGAGTTCGAGGCCAGCCTCGCCTACAGAGTGAGATCCAGGACAGGCACCATGGCTTTGATCACCTTGGCTTTTGGTCTTTCGTTAGTCATATTCTTTCCTTGATATTCCTTTTTTCCTTTGAAATGGGAATGTTTTCTCTGTGTTAAAATTTGGAAGTGTGTGACTCTATTTTGACTCTATAAGTACTTTCAGCTAAGAGTTTGCCTTGCATCTCAGAGGAGACTTTGAATTTGGACTTGTGAACAATGTTAACAGAGTAGGCAGTGTTGGGAATAGACAAAATGCATCTTGCTAGGCAAGGACGGGTGAGTGTGGGTGTCAAGCCCATGGGCTGACTTGTGATTTCAATCTTGTCAACTTGATGGATTGATAGATGCACAGGTGACTAAAGAACTCTTCTTGCTAGGCGGCTGTGGCACACACCTTTAATCCCTCACTCGGGAGACAAAGCCAGGTGTATCTCTGTGAGTTCGAGGCCAGCCTGGGCTACAGAGCGAGATCCAGGACAGGCACCAAAGCTACCTCTTCTTGATTGGTCTGTAAGAATGTTTCCAGAGAGGATTAAATAAAGGATGAAAGCTTTCCCTGAATGTGGATGGTACCATACAACAGACCAAGGCCCCAGAGAAATGGAAGGAAGGTAGCTGGCACTGGTGAGCTCTCTGCTCCCTGGCTGCTGTGCCGTGCCATGCCATGCCGTTCCCAGCATAAGGAACTGAGATCTGAACCTGGGAGCTGAAGAAAATCCTAGTTTCCTTTAGCTGTTTTACTCTGGTATTTAAAGCAGAGTTAGAGGGACATGGGCAGATTAGGAAGTCAAGAGTGGGCTTCCCGAGGTGACTGCTTCCTGCTCCCAGAAAGCATTGCAAGGAGAAATGGTGAAGGCATGGGGCTGATTATCTAACATGACAAGTAGGGGAAAGGAGAGGACCCAGGAGCCTGTAAAATACCCAAGCCAGTATCTGTTTTAACAGACTCCTGGCCTCAGGCTTCTCCCCTCCCAAATGTATAAGGTGGTTACTTTTCTTCTCTCTGCCGCTTGGTCTCTGCCTTTCCTGGTCATTCAATTCTTTGTTCATGCCTGGAAATGGACTCAGCAGTTCCCTAGACAACAGCCATCCCTGTTACAGTCTGTCTTGGTGACCGAGTTTAACACAATACTGAAAGGGTAGACCTTGGGCTGGTGGTTAGGAAAATGCCCGGGATCCTGTTTCTTAAACCCTGAAACTGGTCTTTCCAGGGAAACTCCACAGAGGGCCATTTGTTCCCTGATAATTAAACATAAAGTGTAGTTAGAGTTTTCCTGCCTGGTCCAGTCAGGACAAATCTCTCTTACCCGCCGGTCCCACAGTCGCTCAGACCCAACCACGAAAGCACACAGAAACTTACATTGTTTAGAAACTGTATGGCCGTGGCAGGGTTCTTGTTATCTACTTCTTCTATCTTAAATTAACCCATTTCTGTTAGTCTATACTTTGCCACATGGCTCGTGGCTTACCAGTGTCTTTACATGTTGCTTCTCATGGCGGGCGGCTGGCGGTGTCTCTCTCCAGTCTTCTACTTCCCAGAATTCTCTACTCTCTTGTCCCGATATCCACAGCATATCTGGTTTCTTGCAGGATATTTGATCACACTATGAAACCTATTGACTGGAAAAACCCGTTTCTAGTTGTGGTGTGGCTCAGCCCTAGCACATACCTTTAATCCAGGAGCTTTCTGCTTGAATATTGTAAACAGGATTAAATAAAGTCAACCATGGGTCAAGAGGTGGAGCAAGCAACAAGTTGACAGGAAGTGAACATAGGATTATTAAGAAAAAAAATATAGAAAGTAAGAGGAAGTCAGGAGGACAAATAGAGAGAAGCACAGGAAGCAGAAGGGAGGGACATTGAGTTTGAGGAGTTTTCAGTTTGAGACAGTGGAGGGACCAATGGTGGAGAAGGAAGGTCAGCTCGGTGCTTTCTCGGACTCTCTGAGCTAGCTGGCTTTCACCCCAGCATCTAGCTCCTGAGTCTTTATTGGTAAAACTGAATGGTTGAGATTTTGACAAAACAACAAAGCTTTTCTGCTTTCCTCAAATGCCCCAAGATCTAAAGCCATATCTGCTCTGATCCCAACTTCCTGCCTGCTGTGTAGGTGTGGATGAGTGAACCTTCCTGAGTCTTAGGGCCCCTGAATGAAAAGCAGGGAAGATAAGAACAGCATCTCCACCCCAGGCCTATTGCTGCTATAAACACACACACACACACACACACACACACACACACACACACACTCACACACACTCACACTGCTCACTCAGAGGAAACACTCAGGACAGGTGGATGGAAGATCTTCCACCCTCCAGAGCCCAGAAGACCTGGGTGGGAAGGTCCAGGCTTACAGTAGGACTGTACGTAAGTCTCCTGACCTGAATCTGCTTTCTGATTTCTACAATGATTAGAGTTGGCAGTTATTAAAATCTGGACACAAAAAGCAGGATGATAGAAAAGAATTCATCTGCTCTGTTCTCTGAAAGTAAAAAGGCAAAGAGCATTATTCTGTTTGACTGTCTTAGTTAGGGTTTCTATTGCTGTGAAGAGACACCATGACTATGGCAACTCTTATAAAGGAAAACATTTAATTTGGGCTTGCTTACAGTTCAGAGGCTCAGTCCATTATCATCATGGTAGGAAGCATGGCGGCATGCAGGCAGACACAGTGCTGGAAAGGAACTGAGAGTTCTACATCTGGATAGGCAGGCAGCAGGAAGAGAGAGAGAGACGTTGGGCCTGGCTTGAGCGTTTGAATCCTCAAAGCCCACCACCAGTGGCACACTTCCTCCAAGAAGGCCACACCTGCTCCAAAAAGGCCACACCTCCTAATAGTGCCACTCCCTATGAGCCTATGGGGGCCATTTTCATTCAAACCATGGACCCACTGTGTGCTGTCCCGATGCTGCTCCATCTCCTCACTTCCCACGTGGACCCACTGTGTGCTGTCCCGATGCTGCTCATCTCCTCACTTCCCACATGGACCCACTGTGTGCTGTCCCGATGCTGCTCCATCTCCTCACTTCCCACATGGACCCACTGTGTGCTGTCCTGATGCTGCTCCATCTCTTCATTTTCCACATTGTCACCTTCTCTCTGAATCCCTAGTCTGAAAAGTGACATAGGAGAAAAGTTGTTATGCCTTGTGTTTTCCGACACTGAGAAACAGGCACAGCATTTATCTCTGGCTTCATTGACTTTGGAGGAACTTGAAAGTATCATTGAAACCCAGTTTGGAGGTGAGCAGAAGGCTAATGATGGTTTGAGAGAGTCCAGAGCAGATCTAGGCTCTGCTACAAGCTGCTCCACCTCTTGGGCCATGAGTTTCAATGTACTCAAATACCTTTGAAATAATAGTGTTGGTGAATAACAGCGCTGAATGGAGTCTTGAGCAAGCTCTAATAAGGTCCAAAGCATGTGTCCTGAACAAGGTCCTGTCTCTTTTCTTACTTGAATTACATTCTCAAAACCAGATACAGTTATGCTGTTGGATCCTAGCACAGACTACATGCCTGGTCAAACAGAAAGTGACCTGAGGGTGCTGAGGCAGGGAGACTGCTACACAGCGAGTCTGAGCCTAGCCTGGGCTACATAAGGATACCTTGTTACAAACAAACAAGCAACTAAGCTAATAAACAGTTGGACATATAAATTAGTAATCTGGTATGTGGTGAAAATGATACATTTGCACATTTGCAGCAGGTTTGAGCTGATCCAGAACACATAAGTAAATTGCATGAGCAGGTGGTAGCCCAAAGAACCTGCCTTTATTGCATTATTGTTTCTTTTCCAAATCACGTTTTTGTCCTCACATGGGTAGGAGGGCTCTATATAATAAACTGACAGATATACCAGTATGGCATATACTGGTACTACCCAAATGTATAACTCTACTCAGGTGCCCTGAAGGACAGTCATTGTCATGCGCTTTGTGTATAGAGACGGACAGTCCAGAGCAAAGATGGATACGCAAGCTTGGAAAGTGGGAAATCAGCCAGCTATTAGTCAGGGCCCTGGAAGAAATGAAAGAGGAAAGTTGGGGAAAAGAGAGTGAAGAAAAGGGACAAATGTGTGGCAGGGCCATGACTAGGGGGCATTTTCAGGACCCCCAAGGGTGAGTACCTCAAAGCTTATGGTCCAGGCACCTCACTTGCCAATCCCAGCCCTGACAGGGGAACTGATGGGACTGCACACAGGATCCAGGTCTTTGGGCCTCACCACCAAGGAACATCTGTCCTGGAGGCCTTGAACAACGTGGACATATTAACTCAGCCTGAGCGGGTTAGCCAACCTTTCACTTCAGACACCAGGCAACCCAACACCAGGACAACGAGCCGACAGTCACACCAGACTTTCTGGCAAAATAGAAGCTTTGCATAGGCTCGGGACCCAGCTGTCTTTTCACCACGGCTGAGAGCTAATGCTGAGTGTTGAACTTCCTCAATGCAGAGATTAGCATGAGCTCTCTGCCCGGCACTGTGCTTTAGTCAGAGGAGAAGTATCTGCCCAGGTGGCAGCAGGAGCGATTACATCAGAGTGCTTCCTTCTTGAGGGGACAGCAATCTTTATAACTTGAGCATCACCACCCACGTGCATACAGAATGCCAGTACTCCTCCATGTGGCCCTGCATGTGGCCGTCCCAGACCAAGGGAGCACTTTGGGCAGAAGCACTACTTGCTATACAGCCCAGAGTTTTCTGGTCTTAGTCCATTACCCAGAATCACCCAGTGTATGAAATGATGGAATGGCCTGCCGAAGACTCAGGCAAGCATCACTGGAGAAGAGCCCTGCATGAGGCTGACACTCTTTCAGCAGAGGGGAAGTGTGCTTTATGCCGATGCTCCCAAGATGGTCCTATGCCTCCTATCACCAGAATACACAGATCTGGAGACAGAGGCCAGGAACTCAAAAGGGTTTCTCTCAGGATCAGTATGTGTGAACTTTCTCTTACCATAATACTAGGGTTTTTCAGGCTACAAGGCTTTCCTAATTGCCCATAGGAAAATATTCCTACCAGTTGGAATAATAATTCCATTAAAAGCTGGCAGCCATGCCAGGTGGGGATCACACCTGTGATCCCAGCACTCAGGAGGCTAAGCAGTAGGATTGCCACAGAAGTTTGAGGCCAGGCTTGACTACATTGTGAGTTCTAGGCCAGTCTGGACCACAGAACGAGATGCTGTCTTAAAAAACTACCCACTTCCCCCAAAAGGAGAGTTGGAAACTGAAAGTACCACCCACTCATCGGTATCCTCATGCAGTAAACAAACAGCCTAGGGAGGAGTTTCCAACACCTGCTAAGATAGTCAAGTCAGGGGCCTAGAGAGATGGCTCAGTAGTTACGAGCATGGGCTGCTCTTCCAGAGGACCTGAGTTCAATTCCACGTGGCAGTTCACAACTGTCTGTAACTCCAGTTCCAGGGCATCTGACACCTTCATTCCAATGCACATAAAATACATTTTTAAAAAAACTATTAAAAACTATGCCTTTGGTCATAGCCCTCAAAAGGCAGAAGCAGGCAAATTTCTGTGAGTTCCAGGCCACATAGACTCTGTCTCAAAAAAAATAAAAATAAATAAATAGAAAGACAGACAGACAAGAAAGTCAGTCAGGGTGGCCACGAGGAGTTGTGGTAGCTGCAGGAGGAGAATGTCCTACAGACAGACACTCCCTGAGGTGTCTTTTAATACCACATCAACTGATGAGTGTTAGCAGATGCCGACATTAACCAACAGGGCCAGGACAGCTTAGGATGTAGACACTTGAGAAGTGAAGTTCTGGACTCTCCTAGCTGGAAAAAGCTCAGACCTAAGTGCTCCTGGAGATGGGTATGAGGAGGAACATTGTGACTCTCAAAGCTTCTGGACCAGTCCCAGTCAGAGACTGCACCTTAGTTACTGTCTGAGAAAACTGTCTCAGCCACCTTTCCAAAGGGAATGTTGTGATTGACTGGGTCTCTAGCTCCCTTCTTGGGGGAATAAGGAGTTAAGAATATTAAAAAATTAAAAATAAAACCCTTGGGGTTGGGGATTTAGCTCAGTGGTAGAGTGCTTGCCTAGCAAGCGCAAGGCCCTGGGTTCGGTCCTCAGCTCCACAAAAACAAAACAAAACAAAACAAAAACAAACAAACAAAAAAAAAACAACTTTCTGAAACTAAAGATATGTACCATAATGCTGGGTAAGAATGTCTTCTATTTTTTAACAGGAAAAAAATTAAATAGAAAACCATAAAAAGGTCAAAGGATTGACTGTATTGAACATAAAGCCTGTATTCAGCTTTAGAATCCTTTTCTTTGGGGGGTGAGGGGGGGTGGATTCGTTGAAGCTCACAGGTTACAAGAATCTTTTTGAAAGGCAGGATCTCAGATATTCCAGGACAGCCGGTAACTTGTCAGATAGCCCAGGGATGACCTGGAATTTCTGATCCCCTACTTCTATCTCCTGAGTGCTGGGATGTCCTGCTCAGAGTTCCCTTTACATCATGCCTGGTTTGTGTGGTGCTGGGGATGCTAGATAAGCACTCTACCAACTGAGACACACACACACACACACACACACACACACACACACACACACACACACAATGTCAATATTTTTGACTCATTATTTCCAAAGCGGATGCCTGGCCCTGGAATCTCTACGCCACTTGTCAAAGCCTCATTCCTCACACCTTTTTTTTTTTTTCGTAGCCACAACTGGAGTTGAAGTTGAAGTTCTCAGAATGCAGTCTTCACACCCCATGTACAAAGCTGATCTCTCTGTCTCACCTTCCTTTCTCATCTGTTTGTCTTGGTTTTGGTTTTTTTTAGAACAGAGTTTCTCTGTGTAGCCTTGGTTGTCCTGGAACTCACTCTGTAGACCAGGCTGGCCTGGAACTCACAGAGATCCTCCTGCCTCTGCCTCCCGAGTGCTGGGATTAAAGGCCTAGATCACCACTGCCTGGCAGCTTTCTATGTTTTTTTTTTTTTATTAAAAATCATTGTTTTGTAATGAACTCACAAACAAAAGTATCACACAGCTAAATTGAAGTACCCACTCAAACGCTTGTCCAGTCTCAAACTCTGTCCACCCCATGATCTTCTATGCTGTTAGAATGGCCATTCTGAAACTGTGGGGCTTTGCTCACCATTTTATACATTGGCTGCCAATCACATTTTCATGCATTTAACCACTACAAAAAAGGACCGTGGCAGGTTGAAACTAGAAGCGCCATTAGCTTTGCATTCTCTTTTGCGGTTCATGTGTCCTTTGCCAAGGTTCCGTCCTCCCTCATCACCCTTCTCAGCATCCTTTCTTTTTTTCTTTTTCTTTGTTTTATTTGTTTTTTTCAAGACAGGGTTTCTCTGTGTACCAGTCCTGGCCATCCAGGAACTTGCCCTGTAGACCAGGCTAGCCTCATGCTCATAGAGACCAGCCTGCCTCTGCCTCCTGAGTGCTGGGATTAAAGACATCATCACTACCTGGCTCCTTCCTTTTTTTTTTTAATTGGAAAAAAATCTGTAGGATATATCTTGATCATGTTTCCCCTCCTCCAATTCCTCCCAGACAGAGGCCCCACCTTCCTACCTACGTTCTTTTTCCTTTCTCTTTCAAAAACAAACCAAAAAATGAAACCAAAAAAAAAAAAAAAACCTAAAATCAAAACAAGCAAAAGACCAATAAGATGTAAAAAAAAAAAAAAAGCAAAATGAAACAAAATGTCCTCAAAAATACCACTGAGTTCATTTTGTGTTCTCCAACTAACCACTCTTGGGCACAGGACCTACCATGGAGTGTGCTTGATATACCCAGTGACATTGCACTGGAGAAAACTGATTTTTCCCTTTGTCAGAAGTATCAGTTGCAGATAGCTTCTTGGTTAGGGAGCCCATGTCCACTTCCCCATCCTACTGGGACCCATCTAACGGTCTCTGTGCATTCACATGTGCATCAGTGCTGTAGTGTCAGGAAGACACTATTTCCTTGGAGACACCCATTGCCTCTGGCTCTTACAGTCTTCCCATTGTCCCATCTAAATAGATCCAGAGCCTTGAGGGGAGGGCTTTGATGAAGACATCCCATTTAGTACTGAGTACTCCGAAGTCTCTCACTCTTTACACATTGTCCAGTTGTGGGTCTCTATGTCAATTTCCATCTACTACAAGAAGCAGCTTCTCTGACGTGGGTTGATCCAGGCACTGACCTGTGAGTATAGCAGTGTGTTATTAGGAGTCTTTTTAAAAATTTGTTTAGTTTTTTTTTTTGTTTGTTTTTTGTTTTTTGAGACAGGGTTTCTCTGTGTCATCCTGGAACTCACCCTGGTCTCAGGCTGGACTCAAACTCAAGAGTTCCACCTGCTTCTATCTCCTGAGTGCTGGGGTTAAAGATATGCACCACCATGCCCAGTGTGGGGGGTCATTTTATTGCTATGTTCCTTTAGTAGAATAAGGATAGTAAGTTTTCCCCTAGACCATGATCTATCTAGTTTCAGGTTCTTGGCCACTTTAACAGTGAGGGGTATGAGTTCCATCTCATAGAGTGGGCCTAAAATCCAACCAGAAAATGGTTGGTTACTCCTATAACAATTGTGCCACTATTGTACCAGTCTATCTTTCAGGCAGGTCACTGTTGAAGGTCACAAGGTTTGTAGCTGGGTGATATTGATGACAATCTTTCCCCTCCAGTAACATGCAGAGTACATTCTAGTATTGTGTGTGCTAGTTGATAGGGGTGAAGCTTCTATCAGGGCATCAGATCAACTTCTCCATGTTTGATGGCATAAGCAAGTATGTCTTAAGTAATAGAGCCTTACCATCAAGTTGTGAAGAACAACCAATAGCTTTGACAATAGCTTGTGATGTTTGGAGGTTTCCATGGGGCCCTTAGGCCAACATTTATCACCTTTCTAAATGTTATCCCATACCCACACTTGCAGCTGTTACGTGTGTGTGTGTGTGTGTGTGTGTGTGTGTGTGTGTGTATGCTTTATAGTCATATGAGGGAGAACATGCTGGTTTCTTTTCCTCACTTAATATTGAACATTCTAAGTCCATCTAATTTCCTAAAACTTTTGTGATTTCATTTTTCTTTGTCACTGAATAATTGTCATCTCTCTCCTGCCCATGCTGCCACATGACTGGTGAGTAAAGGTGTCGTTAGAGTTTTCCTGCCTGGCCCACAGTCAGGACAAATCTCTCTCATCCGCCAGTCCCACAGTCACTCAGACCCAACCAAGTAAGCACACAGAGACTTATATTACTTACAAACTGTATGGCCGTGGCAGGCTTCTTGTTATCTACTTCTTCTATCTTAAATTAACCCATTTCTATTAATCTATACTTTGTCACGTGGCTCGTGGCTTACCAGTACCTTATGTCTTTTCTGTCATGGCGATGGCTGGCTGTGTCTCCCCCTCAGCCTTCACTTCCCAGCCTTCTCCTTTTCCTTCTCCCGCCTACCCTATGCTTCCTGCCTGGCTACTGCCCAATCAGCACTTTATTTATTTTAACCAATCAGAGCAACACATTTGACATACAGAACATCCCATAACAAATAATATTACATTTTATATACATACAAGATTTTCATTACCCTTTCATTTGCTGATGACATCTTGGTTGGTTCCACTTCCTTGCTAACGTGAATAAAGCAGCAATAAACATGGGGTGCTAATATCTGTGTAGTAGGGTAGGGGGCTCTCAAGATGTGCCCAGGAGTGACATAGCTGAGTCATATGGTAGTTCTGGTTTTCGTTTTTTTGAGGACTCTCCAAACTGATTTCCACAATGGCTGTATTAATGTGTACTCCCACCAATGGGAAATAAGAGTTCCTTTCTCTCCACTTCTTCTCCAACATTGTTGACACAGAGAATTTGTTGGTGACAGCCATTCTGACTGGGGCCAGGAGGTATCTCAGAATAGTTTTAAATTGTATTTCCCTGATGATAGGGTGTTGAACACCTTTTAAAACACAAATGACCATTTGTATTTCTTCTTTTGATAATGTCTAGTCAATTCATCTGCCACATGTTCCTTGATATTTAATTTCTGCAATTCAATATAAATTCTAGATATCAACTCCTTCTTTTAGGGGTTTTGTTTTGGTTCTGGTTTTGTTTTTTTGTTTGTTTGTTTGTTTGATTTTGTTTTGTTTTGTTTTGTTTTTGAGACGTGGTCTCTATATGTAAGCCAGGCTGGCCTTGAACTCACAGAGGTCTGCATGCCTCTCAAGTGCTGCGTGCAACCATGCCCAGCTTCTAATAGTTTCTTTTGCTGTGCAGAAACTTTTATTTATGTGTTGTGCCATCTTTAATACTCAGGACCAGTTCCTGTTGTGCTGGTATTCTGTTCAGAAAGCTCTTACCTACGCCAGTGTCCTGCAGAGCATTCCTTATGTTTTCTTCTAGAAGTTTCCATGTTTAAATTAAGGTCTTGGATCCATTTAAATTGATTTTTGTCCAAGATGAAAGATGTGATTCCAGTTTCGTTATTTTGCATGTGAATATCCAACTTTGCTGGCACCATTTCTTGAAAAGGCTTTTTCCACTGGATGTTTTTGTCCCTGTTGTCAAAAATTCAGGAGGCACAGCTTCGTGCGTTTGCTTCCACAATCTCTGTGCCACTGCACTGGTCCGGTCTTCTGCTTCTATGCCAGCTCCAGGATGCTTTGATCACAGCCCCGCCTGAAGCTGGCTGTTGCAATGTTCCAGTTGTTGTGTTCTTAGTCTTTGGGATGCTTTGCTATTTGTAGTCATCTGTGGTTCCAGATGAATTCTTGAATTGCTTTTTTCTGGATCTGTAAAATATGACATTGAGATTTTGTAGGTATTGCATTAAATCTGTAGATTAATTTTGCCAGTACAAACATTTCACATTATTAACTCTGCCAGCCTAGCACCATCTAGAGCCTACTTTGGTTTCCTTTTTGATGTCTTGTAGAGGCCTTGCTCTTCTTTGGTTAGGTGTGTGCCTACTACTTAACTTTTTGGAGCTATTACAAATAGGATATTTTTCTCTCAGAGAGTACATTGTTGGTATATATAAAAGCTACTGTTTGGGTATTGATTTTGTATCCTGCAATGGTGTTATTAGATCTAAGAGTTTTCTAGTATATTCTATAGAATCTTTTCCTTTTTTTTTTCTTTTTCTTTTTCTTTTTTTGTTTGTTTGTTTTGAGTGTCTTTTGTTTTTGTTTTTCGAGACAGGGTTTCTCTGTGTAGCCTTGGCTGTCCTAAAACTTGTTCTGTAGACCAAGCTAGCCTCGAACTCAAAAATTTAATGGCCTCTGCCTCAGAGTGCTGGGATTAAAGGCCTGCACCACCGCTGTCTGGCAAGTCTCTTCCATTTCTAAGTAATGTTAAATACCATGTAGTGAGTCATAGACTCTGGTCTCCTTGGTTAACACCAAAAGATGCAGAGGATGCCTCCTGCTCCATGTGACCTGCTTCTGGTACCCAGTTCTACCTCTTAAAGGGCCCACAGCTTCCCAGGACAATACTCACTGCCTGCTTGGAATCCTATGTTCAAAGTATGAACCTGTGGGGACAGTTCAGATTCAACCACAACTGCTAATCCTGCCGCTTCTAACAGTGACCTGTGTAGTTAGAGAATCACTTGAGGTGGCTTAGTGTTTCCCTAATCCAACTCCATTATCTGCTCAAGGACGGATGTCAGGCTCCTTGAACTCAGTGTCTCACGGATCTCATATGGCTAAAAATAAGTCCCCCCCAGCCTCCAAAGCAATGGCTCCATGGGCAAAGCTCCTGCTGTACAGGTTTGTGGACCAGAGTTGGGAGCGTCAGTATGCGCATAAAAACTGGGCACATGTCTGAAACCTCAATGCTGGTTTAAGGGGAGATAGGTGAGTCTCAGGGGGTTAACTGACCAGTCAGTCCAGCTGAGATTATAAGCTCAAGGCTCAATGAAAGACCCTGTATCAAAATATAAGGCAGAGAGTGGATGAGGAAGATCTTGTTTCACCCTTTAGTTTCCATGTAGACACATGAGTAAGTGCACCTGTGGTATAACACATATATCACATAAACACAGACACATACACACAGCAAAATTCTTCCAGAGTCTAACCCACATCCTTCCTGTTGCTGCCCTGCCCCTCCATCCTTATGTCTCTCTGCAAAGTAAAATTCTGACTATGAATCTCTGAGAACCGGTAGAAAGCTTTCAGAGAAGGGAGAAAGGTCAGATAGCAAGACCTCCTCGACACTTAATAGAGTAAGCCACCAGCACCCGCCGCCGGCCTTCCAGGGCCAGGACTGTCTGCCGTCTTACTGGGCTTTCCATGACGTGGGTCCTCTTCATGACAGAGGAGGTGGGTAAAGCGACGTTTCCTGTCCCTGGGGGAAGGAGTGAGAGAAGAGATGAGCTGCTGCCGAGTGTGCACCTCTTTTGAGAGCACACACACCTGCCTCTATGGAGTTCTGCTTGGCTCAGACATGCCCCCAAGGTACGTGTGAAGTTCAAGACTCTCCTACCCCTTCGGCCTTCCTGGGCCTGAGCTCCCACATCACAGTTACAGCAGCTGACCCAAGCCAGAGCGGCCATAGTGTCCACAACTCCTGCTTCATCTCGGGAGCTCCCTACTATGCATCCCTGCAGGCAAGGGATGGGGTCTTCTGAGATGTTTAGGAGACTGGAACAAAAGGGTAAAAGAAGACAACAGGTGGAAGAACCTAGACAGGGCCTGGCTGAAGGGATTCACCTCTCCACACAGCTTCCGTGCCGTCAGAAGGCCAGCCTGGTTCCCAGGGTTTCTTCTTTATTGACAAGCCTCCTTTTGCCGTCAGTCCCTCTGGACTCCCTTGACTCTTTACTCCTGAGATTCCCACCCACTTCCCCAGTACACACTTACACTTACGCTGTCGTCATGACGGCCCCTGTCAGGAAAAGCTGCTTCAGGCATGTTTAAGAAACACTCTAAGCCTGGGGTGCAGGAGAGAGGGAGAGGCAAACCCCCCCCCAGAAACTCCGGCAACCCCCTTCATTCCAACAGGGCATCATGAAGCCCCCTCCCCCACCTTCAGCACCTTCCAGCCCATGAACTTGACCCAGGGGAGATGCCAGGACCTGAATTTGGGGAGCAAGCCCAGCATGCAGGCTCTGAAGGAACAGGAGGTTCAGCTCAGCCCCAGGGCCACACACACGGTGGTAAGTAGAAACATGGAGAGTTACAGCTGCCTCATCCACTCCCACCCCCTCAAGGATGAGGGCATGTGCATGGATACAGGTCAAGAAGAAAGCTAGCAAGAATGAGTGGCTGGCTGAGGACAGGGACGGGTGCAGAGGAGGAGGAAGTGGGGGTGCCTCCTTCCCGTGCACGGCAACCCACCTGTCCTCAGTTTCTGTGGCTCTGGAAAGCTCAGGCCCAGTCAGCAGGCAACTAGGATATGGTCAGGCACTGATCCTGGCCAGATGCAGCTGTCTGCATTCTGGGTTAGCACCTCCATGAAATGCCCAAAGCACGTAAGATCCTGATTCAGTCCCTTGCCCTCCCAGCTACCAGCTCAATGTCCTTTACCAGAGAAGCCACCCTCTCCTGCCTGGGGCGACGTCCTATACCATCCCCTGCCCTCTGAGGCATCATCAGAAGGCCAGAAGAAATTTAAGTCAGTGGCCTTGGGAAGAACTTTCTGGACAATCTGACCCTAAAATAGGTTGAGGGACCCATATGAAGATAAAAAGGAGGCAGCTTGGGGTCCAAAGCCCTCTAATCATGGCTGTTTCTGTCCCTGACGTCTCTCATGTCCAGGCTTCTGCCTCAGCCCCAGGAGCTGCCTGGGTCCTAGGGAATGCTGACAAGGAGGAAGAGGTACCTGGGAAAGGTGGCCTGTCTCTGCAAGCTGAGATCAGAGCATGGGTCCAGAAGACCCAGGCCCACTGGCTCTTGCTCAGGACCGCCCCTGTTTGGTTCCACGGCTTCATCACCAGGAGGTGAGTCACAGGGGACAAAACCCCCGGAAGGCACGGGGGCTGTGGATCTGAGTCAGTCCGGAAATCACACAGCTAGGACTCTAGTTTCCCAGGCCTTTTGCTGAGGGGGAGCTCTGGTTCAGTCCGCTCGATGCCTCAGTTTCTCTCCCGAGGCTCACTTACCCTACTAGCTGCAGGCCTTGTATTTTCAGCCCCTCTCCCTCCATCTCTGTCGGCTCCGTCCAGCCCTCTCCTCTTTCTTCCTACCCTTGCAGACCCTCCATTTCTCAACCCCACTTTTCCTTCATCTCCTCAGTCCAGCTTCCCACTTCTAAACTCCAGCACGGCAACTGCTGTGTTTGTTGAGGCTGCAGCTCCCCCTCCAGACTATCCTACAGGATGAAGCCCAGGGCCCTCTAAGTAGGACCCCTCATCTCCACCTAGCCGTGATATACTTGCTTAGCGGGAGGTGAGGGTTCCCTTAGGAGAGCCTGAGAGACCGAAATGAGGTCACAAGAGTCAGAACTGACCCCACGCTTCTCTCCAACTGTACAGGGAAGCTGAGAGGCTGCTGCAGCCCCAGCCTCAAGGATGCTATCTGGTGCGCTTCAGCGAGAGCACAGTGACCTTCGTGCTATCCTACAGGTAAGGGGCAGTCCTTGACCATCTGGATGCCGGGCTTTGTGCTAACCAAGGGGCGGGCTCCTGTGCTGACCTGCTCTCTCCAAGGAGGGTTCGGGGCTCTTCCCTCAGCATGGTAGCGGGAGAAATTTGGTATGTCTGACTCAAAGTGGCCCCTCCAGGAGCCGGACCTGCTGCCGTCACTTCCTCCTTGCCCAGCTAGGGGACGGGCGTCACGTGGTGCTGGGCGAAGACAGTGCCCACGCGCAGCTTCAGGACCTGCTTCTACACTACACAGAGTGTCCCCTCAGCCCCTATGGGGAGACGCTCACCCAGCCCCTTGCCCGCCAGGTGAGCCCTTACCCTAAAGCCACAACTGAGGCCGATGTCGATGCCGTTGCTGCCCCCTCCAGGATCACAGTCAGGTCCAGGCTACTAGCACCTGCCTTTCTCATCCCAACCCATGACCGGGCACACTTGCCTATCCACACCTCTTCCAGAAAGGCCCATGACCAGACCAGCAGGGCAAAGGGAGGCAAGCGAGGCAATCAAGTTAAATTAAGCTAGGTGGACGGAGTCTCCGGAGCAAGGTGAGGAGGAGAGGTCCTGTAAACAGAACTATGGCCATGACAGGTGGGCATCTCACTCATAAACCTTACTTACAGTAGCAAGGACAGGGAGTCTGACGATGGGGTCAAGTGCGGAGACTGATGGGTGCCAGGGCATACAAGGTCCACCACTTCGCTTGGCAGGAATTGTCAGGGAGCCCCCACCTTCGAAAGGTGCAGGAGCCCCTGACCACCGCGTGTTAAGAGTGGTTCTAAACCCTGAGGAAATAAACAGTGACCAAAGGCTATCCTGGGCTTCACAAGGCAGCCGTCCTAGGACAAGACTGACTCCGTGAGCAATATAGAGAACACACTGATCGCAGAGACAGTGAGGGCTAGGAAGAGAGCCAAGCGGTGATGGAGAGTACCAGGGTAGGCACTGTCTCACATAGGGACAGCAGAGGAGTTGGGGACATGGAAACAGAGACCCGAATGATTGAAAGAGGGAGGTTTGAAGACAGCTGGAGGAAGAGCATTTGGGGCAAAAGTAACAGCACAGGCGGCCAAGGCCCTGAAGTGGGAGGTTCTTTGGTGTGTTTGGAGAATGAAGAGCAGTGAGGGAGCTGCCATGGGTGGATCAGGATGGTTGATGGATGGAGAGCCGGAAATGGGGTCAGAAGAGTGAGGTAAGGGGCCTGCGCATCTTCCAAGGGTCTGAGGTTCTATTCCAGGTCCGATTACACTGGAGAGTTGGAAGCAAAGGCCTGATCAGACAAATTCATGAGGGCGAGACAGGGCGGCTAGAGATGGAGACGGCTGTAGTGTTTCAGAAGGTGAGGGGGTGGGCTAGTGCAGGGGAACAGCCTGCTGGTCCAAAAGGGCGTGCTGGCTGTTGAGAAGGTGGAGCTGACTGGGTCTTTGCAGAACTAGATGAGGAAGCAGGATGTTTGGATGAGGACAAGAAGAGAAGCCTGTCTGATCCAGAGAGAAACACCATGGAGTTTGAGATGTCAAGTAGGAAGCTGGGGGTTGGGGCATAGCTGGATGGCTTTGTCTAGCTCCAGGCCCTGGGTTCAATCCCCAGATCCACAGGAGAAAAGCAGCTGGAGCCCACAGAGCTGGATCCAGTCTGGAACAGAGGTCAGAATGGGAACTGGGCCCAACACTAACCAAGCTTGAAGGTCTGGGTTCTTCTAGAGCAGGAAGCCCTGCCTGTGGACGGAGAGACAGGACAAAGAGGCTGCAGAGAGTGGGAGGATTCGGTGTGGGGCGGGGGAGTCATGTGCCTAACGATGGTGCCGGCTGTGTGTGAGCCTGGAGAAGATGTGCAGATGTGAAAGACCGATGGTGAGCAGAGCTGATCTCGGGTTGGGTTTGAGGTAGGAGGGTGGTGAGGAACTGAGGCTGATTTTCCTGCCGAATGGGCAGCAGGGTGAATATACCGCTTCCTGGGGGAAGGGCAGGGAAGTACAGGATGAACACCAGAAAGAAGAGTGCTCCATTGGATCTAGAAAGCCTTGAGTGGATTGTAGGAGCCTGAGGAAGCCCTATGGTCTTGGCGTCTGAAGCAGAGGGCACATGGAGCCTTTCATAAGGCCAGCCTTAATGCTAAGCTAAAAGCTTAACCACCCAGGGGTAGTTACCAGGGAATAACTACCTAGGGTCAGTTACCAGGGAAGGCTCATCTTTCCTGAGGTGGTCTCTGCCCCTAAACATTTAGTCTCTGTCTTCACATATTAAACTTCTTGAGCCTGAAGAAATAAGGCCCAGCTGTCATGGAGGTTTGTCCCCATGCAGATTGTTTTGAAGGTAAATTCTCCTCAAGCCTCCTGCTTTGCACAAGCATAGAGACTGTCTTGGCCCTGTATTCTAGATGAATGAAGTCCAGTGCTCGACACACCTGTGACCAGAGTTCACTTCCATCCACAGTCCCCAGGCCTCCTCAACACCTTCTCTTCCTCTTCCTCACACAGAGAACTGGGCCCACGGCACACTTCTCTCTTCATCTCTCCCTGCCTCTCAGACCTGACTGTTTTTCCTCCACTACCCGTCATTCCCACCCCACCTCAGTCCTTCAGGCCTCCTCCTTCTTTCCCTGCAGACTGCTGAGCCAGCTGGACTTTCCCCGAGGACTGAATCAGACTCTGGAAGCAAAAGACAGGAAGATCCAGACAGCCAGCACAGCCTGCTCATCCAACAGGGGCAGGCCCAGTCCCCAGCACACAAAGAGAAAGTGTGGGCCTCCCAAGCCAAGGAGGTACTATATGAGATGAGTGAGCCTGATGGCAGAGGGGATCAGCCTCTGGAGAGGGGATCAGCCTCTGGAGAGGGAGAGGGGACACAGGACAGAGGGAGAGGCCAGGAAGGTAGGGACCTCATGGGTAGAGGCTCAGACGAGATAAGCCTGAGCTTAGACCTCGTCTCTGTGGTTCTTATCACGTCTCTTCCCTGGCCTTGCCTTTTCTCCTAGACTTCACAGGTGTCCAGACCCAGGCCTCCCATCCCTGCCAAGCCTCAGCTTCCTCTTGAAGTCTATACACGTCCTTCTTCACGACCCCATCGGGCTCTACCCGTTCACCCCATCTACCAGGAGCCTGATGAACCCATAGCCTTCTATGCCATGGGACGGGGCAGCCCTGGAGAAGCCCCCAGTAATATCTATGCTGAGGTAGAGGGGCCATCGGGAATGGCACCCACTGGGCACCCCACCCTCCAGAAGTGCTGGTCCAGGCCTATCTCAGGAGGCCAGGCAAAGGGGGTACAGGGGAAGAAAAGTTCAAGAAAGCCAGCAGAAAGAGGGAGCCCCTCCTGAACAGAGGACTGAAGCAGGATGGAGTGGTCCGTGCGGTCGGAAACCTTTGCCCAGCTCCAGGCCTGAGGCTGCTCTGTCCACTCTCCTGGACATTCACACGGGCTCACCTTTGCCAAGCCCTCCCTATCCCTACTTCAGAAAAAAGATTAAGGGAGACAGGGCTCCCTCAACCTTCCTCCTCCCAGCCTGCCTCTTGACTGTCAGGCCTTCCTTGAACAGAGAAGAACACTTAGAACCCCACATGTCAACCCCAGTGGACTCAGAGGAAGTGGCTACTGCACTGTGTGCTCACCCCTTTCAGTCTCCCCACTGAGAGTTTCAGTCACATCTGAAAGTGGTATTGCTATGCCATGAGTCAGACTCCCATACTTCAGGTCCTTCCTCAGACTTCCTCTCTGTGGGCACCGAAGTTGCTCTGCCTGTGCCCGCTGAGCTCACCTGTGCCCCCTGCCACCTTCTGTCTTCACAGTCCTGTCTCCACCCAGGCTTCCCCATGTAACCAGCTCCCAAATAAAGACATGGAGAGTTATTTATGAAAGCTCAGGCTTAGCTTAGGCTTGTCCCACTAGCTCTTAGGACTTAATTTAACCTCTTCCTATTCGTCTATGTTTTTGCCTCGGGCCTTTTACTTGTCTTTCATTCTGTATATCCTACTTTCCTGCTTCCTCCATGGCTGGCTGACTGGCCCCTGGCGTCTCCCTGGCGTCTCTTTTTCTTTCTCCCCCAAGCCTAAATTCCTCCTCCTACTTATTCTCCCTGCCCAAAGTCCCACCTACACCTCCTCCCTCACTATTGGCCTTTCAGCGTTTTACTTATTTATTTATATTTTATGTGTGTTGGTGTTTTGCCTAAATGTGTGTCTGTGTGAGAGTGTAGGATCCCCTGAAACAGGAGTTAGACAGTTGTGAGCTGCCATGTGGGTGCTGGGAATTGAACTCAGGACCTCTGGAAGAGCAGTCAGTGCTCTTAACCACTGAGCCATCTCTCCAGCTCCGTCATTCAGCTTTTTATTAGACCAGTCAGGTGCCGTAGGCAGGCAAGGTAAAACAGCAACACATCTTTACATAATTAAACAAACATTCCACAACATAAACAAATGAAAACACATCTTTACATAGTTAAATATTCCACAACAAACAAATGCAACACATCTTTACATAGTTAAACAAATATTCCACAATATCCCTCTGGTTCCAAAGCCACTCAAATGTCATTCAGGCTAATACCCCCCCCCCTCTCTCTCTCTCTCTCACACACACACACACACACACACACACACACAGGAGTGTCCTCCTGTGTTCCACATCCTGACTGATTACCTCCCAGAACCTAGCTCTCCAACCAGAGATATGGGGTCCCTAAACATCTCCACCCTTTTTACTTTAATCTCTGTAGGCCGATAACATCTGCCCTCTCCCCCATTTCTAGCCCCTGCCATCTTCTCATCAAGACTTTTCTAGGAACTATGTTTTTGTTGATGTTATTTTTGAGACAGGGGCTCACTGGCTGGCCTGGAAGTCACTATGTAGACCAGACTGGCTTAGCATTTACAGATAGTTGCTTGTTTGAGCCTTCCAAAGGATGCTGGGATGATGGGTGTGCATCAAGCTTCCATCTTACTATGAAGCCGATAGACCTTGAACTTCTGACCCTACAGCATCTACCTCCTGCATGCTGGGGTTGCAAATGTGTGCTCCCGAGCAGCTCATACAGCACTAGGGATCGAGCTGGGGGCCTGTGAAGCTAGACAACCTCTTTACTATCTGAGCCATACCCAGTTTCTCTAAGAGCTTCTCACCTGGTCTCCTTCGGACCAAGCTTGTCACTTCTGACCCATTCTTCCCAAGGAAGCCAGATGGGCTTGCTGAAGCACCTGCCTGCTGCCCCTCACCCCCAGGTCTTCCATACTGAGGTGAGATCCCACTTCATCAGCCCCACTCTGAGCTCTCCCGTCACATTTCTCCGAACTCACCAAGAGCTACCAAGCCTCTTCTAGTTTACACATCTGTTCTGCCCACAGCAACTCCTACAAGCTTATCGACCTGCTGCCTGGCAACCCTTAACCCCACATCAAGGCCATTTGCCCTTCTCCCTGGAAAGCCTTCCCTGGCCTGACCTCGGAACACACTTGCTGGGCCCCTGGCCAGCTGGGACACCCCTTCTTCCTTTTTATCTTGTCTTCCCCTTTCCCCACTGAGCATGACTCACTAGGGGTAGTCCTGGGGAATACTCAGCTATCTTTAAAGTACTAGCCCAGGGCTTGGCACAAAGCAGGTGCTTTAGGAAGGGAGGGGAATGGAGAGGAGGAGAGACGGAGGAATGATGGACATGGGTGAGAGTCTAAATGCCCTCTCTGGAGGCCAAAGGGTTAAGACCTTTGCCTAGAGAGAGCGTATCAGCCAAAGAGGCAGCCGGTCTGACTCAGGGCTGTCCTTCTGTCTGCAGAAGACAGGTGGTCCAGAGCTGCATTCTGAGGACTCTGTGACAGAGCAAGGCCCTCTCCCTCCTCATCAGCCCTACCCCTGGAAGCATCATACCCTTTGTAGACAGGTGTTTCAGAACAGAGAACAGGCATGGCTCCTCTCCGACCTCATCAGCAGGTAGTATGTCTGACCTGAGAGAGGCTAGCTTGGGGTATTTTGTGCCCTGAGACCTTCATATTCACCTGGTCCTTTCTTAGGAAAGGCAGGTGGATAGACTACAGGCGAGCTGTGCTCCTTCATCCACCGCAAGGATGGCAAGGAGGTGTCATCCCGCATGCCAACTCCAATCCATTGGTCTCGGCTGCCTAGAGCGCGGCATTGGAAAGGATATTAAGGTCACGTCCAAGCTCAGCAGAAAAGAGCACCGTGACTGATGAGTGATGTCTGCTGTGGGTGCAGGAGCAGCATTTCTTTTGCCTCTATCAATTAAGTTCAATTCCCTCATTATGCAAATAATGAAACCAAGCCAGAGAGGGAGAACGTCTGGGCCAAGGTCAAGGGTTAAAACCTCTGTTCAGGGTTCTCTGTCCTCAGCCTGAATCCTCTCTTCTCCACAAGAGACAGAAGAGATTTCCTCAACTAAGAAGCCTGCTTGCTTTCCAGAGTTCTGTACAGGGGCCTCTCTGCACCCCAGCTTCTCCTGTCCCCTTAACAAGCCTTAACAAAGCAGCCTGGAGGTCACAGGAACAAATGTGGGATCTTCATCACAGCAGCGCACACTCTGGTTCTCCTGACAGTCTCCATGAACCCAATGCAAGGAAGTGTACTAGGCAAGTGGACAGTATCCTGCCTCCTATGCCCTGGTTTTTCCTCCTGAAGAAACTGGACTTTAGGAAACCTTGGCCCTCTGAGCCTTCAAATCTGGGCCCTAGTCCAATGCTACTGTTGTCTGAGGGATGGTTTGGTGAGAACAGATGTTAGAATTTGTTTGTTGGTTCCTGTCTGGCTAATAAATCATCACCAACAATCTCCCTCCGCAGAAATCTGCCCTTCCAGCTCCTCCTCCACCCTTTCCTCTCTCCCACTGTGCTTCCCAGGGCTCTAGGGGTTCAAAGACACTTAGGCAAAGTTATAGATCTTTGGGCTGGATGTTGAGAATCACTAGGGCAAGGCTCCCTTTGCCAAGCGCTTCTCCCCTAGCTGGGGTAGGCTGAATGGGCAGCCAGGGGCATGGGAGTGGATGCTATAGAGATGGGGCAATGACGTAAGACTCAGAAGAGCATCTTACGAGTTTGTGAACCCTTGGAGGATGCAAACTCCTGAAACAGCTCCATGATTCTCTTGGGACTTCTGACACTCCTGGGCTTAGGCCCTTGGCTCACTCAAGAGCCCATTCTCTGCCCTGCTCCACCCTGGAGTGTCTTCTCCCTGCCCTGCCCCACCCTGGGGTGTCTTCTCCCTGCCCTGCCCCATCCTGGGGTGTCTTCTCCCTGCCCTGCCCCATCCTGGGGTGTCTTCTCCCTACCTTGCCCAGACTCACGTCAGACTGACCTCCTGCCCCAGAGCAAAACTCCACTCTGGGGTTGTGGCCAGGCAAAGATCTACCCTAGGTCCCACTTCCATCTCACTGGAGGCTTTCCGAGGCTGGCCATGCATGATCCTGCTAGCTCCAGACAGAGTCTACCTGAGTCCCTGGATGTGACCTTTGCCGCTGCTCCCTACCAGCTGACATCCTGATTCTGCTAAAGCTCATTTAAGGCAACACATGCCCTTTGGGTCACAGGCTCTTCCCTCCAGTTTGTTCCAGACAGCTGGATACTGCCACCATCGCAGCTCCCCAGCCTGGCACCAACACCAGCTCCGGTGACTAGCCAGTTCTCTCTTTTCCACTCCTGTGCTGAGGCTGAAGAGCATAGGTGCTGAGTCAACAGTTAGGGCTCCTTGTCTGCTGAAGATCTAGAGCCCTCCTAAGCCCTGGAGGATGAGAGTGGGGAACACATGCCCCCACCCCAGAATCAGAGAGGAGGCCGAAAGCACAAGAAAGGTCTCACAGGACACTTGGGTAGTCACTTCAGGGGAGGTCCCGAGCAGGCAGAAAAGAAAAGGCTAAGCTTCCGGATAGAGCGTGGTGGGCAGGTATGTCTCCTTAGGGCGTTCTACTGTTGAACAGTGCAGGCTTAGACCAAAGGTAGCCCCCAAAGACAAGGAGGGACTGAGGCCTCACCAGCATATATGTGTCTCACATGAACAGCTCTGACTAGTAGGGCTACTGAGAGGCTTTGGAGATCCTTCATGACATCTAAAGAGGGTTGTGGGGTCAGAGCGGGAGGTGGCAGAGTCTTGATACCAAGAGGTCCCACAAATAGAAGGCTCTCAGAGGTATCCCAGCCCTGAAGATGGAATCAGGGCGGAGATAACTCTGAAGTAGGGCACCTGCCTTGCACCCATAAAGGCCCAGGGCTCAGTCCCCAGCTTATGCATACAGAAATGAAACCCAAGGGGCTGACTCTCTGTGCCCTGCCGGCTTCGCTACAGACAGGTCTAGGGCTGCAATGCGGCCGAAGATGAAAGGTAGAATCACCCGAAGTCAGAAAGGGAGTTGTACAGAGCAGGCTCTTCTCCTCCCCAGTCAGACTCCTCACATGGGAGGTGGGGACCAGCTCAGTCTTCTCTGGCCATTCCATCTGCTAGGGCTAGTGTCATCCAAGGACAAGCCTCCAGGCACTCCTGTGCTGTGCGGACAGTGTCTCTAGATTAAGGCCAGCTTCTAAGAATGTCTGTGAGGGACTACTGCTCATTAATGTGGGAAGACGCACCTTAATTATGGATGGAACCTGGTTCTTCGGTAGGGGATCCTGGGCTAAGAGGAGAAAGGAAGCTAAGCAGCACTCACTGCTGTTTCCTGCAAAGCTGGAAGCAGCGGCTTCAGGCTCCTACTGCCTTGGCTCGCCTGCCATGACACGTCTGCAGTGGGAGCCGGAATAAACCCTCTCCTCCTTGATGTTCTTGTCAGAATATCTTATCACACCAATAGGAAAAGAAACTAAGACACCAACCCTTCTGCCCATTCCGACTGCTCCACATCTGCCAACAGTCTGCTCCCCAGCGGAAAGCCTTGCTGAGTGCAGGCAGTTCCCACTGCAGATCCAGCAGTCCTCAGACCCAGCCTTTGGCCATAGTGACTGATCCTCATGACTGCCGTTTCCCCGGATCCCTCAGTGAACAGACATCAGAAATGTCACTTGTGGTCCTCTCAGGGCAGGGAGATTGGAAAGCAGCAGTGATCTATCTATCCACAGATGCACTCAAAAAGGGCTGTGGGGCCGAACGGTGGTGGCGCACGCCTGTAATCCCAGCACTCGAGAGGCAGAGCCAGGCAGATCTCTGAGTTCGAGGCCAGCCTGGTCTACAAAGTGAGTTCCAGGACAGGCTCCAAAGCTACAGAGAGAAACCCTGTCTCGAAAAACCAAAAAGCAAAAAGGGGAGGGGGGCTGTGGGCTGGTCATCCTTAACTACCTCTCTATAGTCCTCCCCTGAAAGCAAGCTATGACCCTATCCTATGTTATGTCAGCCAACTGCTCAAATCCCCTCATGACAAGATCCCCATCTTTCGCCGGGCAGCGCCCAGCACTTGGGAGGCAGAGGCAGGCAGATCTCTGTGAGTTCGAGGCCAGCCTGGTCTCCAGAGCGAGATCCAGAACAGGCACCAAAACTACAGGGAAAAAAAAAAAAAAAGATCCCCATCTTTCTGCAGTTTGAGTCCAATCTTCAAACACCTCAGCCACCTCAGTTCCTGTCCTGGTCAATGTAACTCAACATAGGGCTATTGTTTGGTTTTGAGGTAGGGTCTCATTCTGAAACCCAGGCTAGCCTTGAATCCAAAGCAGTGCAACACCACAACCAAGGACCCATTTGTGGTCAAGGCCTTCTCACCTCCTACCCTTGACTGCCACTGTTGGGCCAGTTTAGCCAAGTATCCCTACCGCTCTTCTCTCTAATCCACACCCGTCTTCTCTCCTGTTAACCAGAGGCGAGGCTATCACCCCTGGGAAGTGCCTGTTTCTTTCCCCCTTTTCTTGACCCCCTCCCCAACCCCTCTTAGAAAGGGCCTCACTATGTAGCCTTAGCTGACCTGGAAATCAGAGATCCACCTGCCTCTGTCCCCACAGCGCTGAGATTAGAGTGTGCCACCAGACCCAGCCTACCTTTTGGATCTTGATAGTCTCACACTCTAGGCCTCACACTCATGGCAGTCCTCCTGCCTCCACCTTCTAAGTGCAGAACTAAGGTATGAACTAAGATACATATCAGCTTTTCTCTTGGTGACTAGGAAATTCCAATCACCAAATAAATGTCATCTTTGGTAGGATTAAAAAGTGGCTTTTCAAAAATATGTCTGGGAGCTGGTGAGTCGCCTCAGCAGATGAGCACTTGCTCTTGCAGAAGACCTGGGATTTGGTTCCCAGCACCCACACATGGTAGATCACAACCATCCTTAACTCCAGTTCCTGGGGATCCTGATGCCACATTCTGACCTCCATGGGCACTAGGCACACATGTGGAGCATATACACATGAATGCATGCACATAAAACACAATTATGCAAAAGAACTTTTAATTTCATGTATACCGGCATTTTGCTCGTATGTATGTATGTCTATGGGTGCTGGGAATAGAACCCAAGTCTTCTGGAAGGCAGCCAGTGCTCTTAACCTCTAAGTCATCTTTCCTGTCTGACAATTATTTTTTCTAAAGCCGGGCGATGGTGGCACACACCTTTAGTCCCAGCACTCATGAGGCAGAGACAGGCTAATCTCTGAGTTTGAGGCCAGCCTGGTCTACAGAGTGAATTTCAGGACAACAAAGACTTAACAGAAAAATCCTGCTTTAAAAAAAAAATCATTTTCTTTCTAGAGTGGGGCATAGTGGATTATGCCTGTAACCCAGCACTTGGGAGACAGGATTAAGCCCTGGTCCCAGCTATATGGTGAGTTCAAGGTCAACCCAATTCTTTTAGTGACCATTATCAAAACACAAACTTCTTCTAAAAGGGCTGCAGACTCTTTGAGAACTGAAGGTAAAAGGCTCATCTCCTGCCGGGCATTGGTGGCACACCCCTTTAACCCCAGCACTCGGGAGGCAGAGGCAGGTGGATCTCTGTGAGTTTGAGACCAGCCTGGTATACAGAGTGAGTTCCAGGACAGCCAGGGCAACACAGAGAAACCATCTCAATTAAAGGGAAAAAAGGTGGGGGTGGGGGCTCATCTCCTGCCTCCCAGCAATGTAGGGCACTTCCTACTCCATCACAGTGCAGACTCCTAAGACAAGACACCAAATGTAGGGTGGTAACAGACAAAGGCTGCTCTTAGAGTACACTGGACACAGAGAGCAACTGGCACAAAGGGGCCTCAGACTTCTCAGCCCCGCTGGGTCAACTATCACCTAAGACATCCATCTGGAGGTAGACCTCAGCCTTGCCTGGCCAGAGCCTCAGTGGACAGTGGAGGATCATTGGAGTTGATGCTCGCTCCCTACTGAGACTGGCTGGATGTGCAGATCTGAACAACTACAATCCCTGTGGGACTTGGGAGCCCTGTCTGGCTCCAACCCGAAGTAGGTCAGATTTCAGATAAGCGGGTAGTTTTCCTGTAAGTGAAACCCTACAATGTACTTAATGAGAAACAGACTCCTCGACTTACCTCAGCACACAGAACCAGAAAGTGAGATGTCTCATCTGCTGGGCCCTAGTCCACACCACACCCTATTCAAACTGTTCCTCAGGCCATAGCCTTGCCTGTCCAGGACAGCCCCATTAGCAGTGGACTGAAGCACCTGTCTGTCCACAGCTCCTCTGCCTGGCACCCACAGGCTCTGGAGTCTCTCTAGTGCTCCATTCCTGCACACCAGCTAACTCTTGGATGCCTGACATCTGACTCGTGGTTTGACGTGCTATCTTTGTGATCATCCCTACTTGAGTCTTGACCTGAAAGGAAGACACTGCATAGTACACTGTTGCTGGTGTGCACATGGTGCCCTGCAGCTCCTAAGTCTGCATTCTCTTCCATATGCCTTCCCCAAAATGGCTAGAGATTTTGAAGTCTCCAGGAGATATATCTAGCCCCCACCTTCTATGCCTAGCTTCCAAATCAGCTCACAATCTGTATTGGTGGTACAGTGGTGAACACAACTCTCTCCAAACCAGTCCATGCCACAAACCTCAGTGCAAATTTGATTCACTTTGGGAACCGAGTGTCACTTCTATGTATCACAGATGCTTTTCTTTTTTAAATGGTAGGGTCTTGACACTGCGGCTCAGGCTGACCTTGAACTTTTCATCCTTCTACCTCCTCCACCTCCTGAACGCTGAGATTACAGGCCTGCAGCGACCCAGTTTACCAAGGCTTTCTTTGTCACAGGGCCCCTTCTAGTCCATCAGGGCCCCTTCTAGTCCATCGAGATCCCTGAGATCAGCATTACCTCCACATTTGGAAGCCCAGGCCTCGGATTACCATCCTGCCCCAGGTAAAACTACCAGCAACTGGGATGGTCATGGCCACAAAGCCCATGTGCAAGCTGGGCAGAGAGGGTAAAAAAGCAAAGCAATGATAAGGCAGCTCAGGGTGCTGGCAGGGGCACTCTGCACAAGCTGATCCAGACACAGTGCGGGCGCATCTGTCACACTCAATGTTTTATTTCAACAGACATCCCTGGTTTAAAAAAAAAAAAAAAAAAAAAGACTGTGGGAGAGTTCGACGTCTCATCACACCGACAGGGAGCAAAACTCCCAACCAAGAACTCAGGGTCTTTGGGGCAGCAGTCTCTCCAGCCCCAGCACAGAAAGGAGCTGGATTTTCTAACTTAAGAAAAATCTATCAAATCTGTTCCTTCTCCCAGAGGTGAGGGCTGGGTCCTCAAGGTAGAGGTCCTGGACTTGGAGCAGCTGGGGTCCTGGAGGTGAAGCTGGGGGCTGGGCCAGCAGAAGATCCCGGGCCATCGGTTCCTGAGCCCTAGAATCCGTATTTGGCTTGGGTCTGCCGGCGACTGAGCTTGTTCTCTGACCAGGTGTTCTTCAGCTCCAGCTCCCGTTCCTTAGCCTGGGACAGGAAAGAAGCAGGTGGGGTCGCAGTGAGCACCTGCTCCACTGACAGGACAGGGTCACACAGCCTCTGTTCCTGCTAGGTCCACCTGTACCACTGTACATCCCAGACCCAGCCTTCTATTCATTTATTATTTTAAATAAAACTGATAGCCGGGGGTGGGGATGGGGTGGTGACATATGCCTTTAATCCCAGCACTCTGGAAGCAGAGGTAGGGGAATCTCTCTCTGTGAGTTTGAGGCCAGCCTGGTCTACAGAGCAAGAGCCAAGACAGGCTCCAAAGCTACACATAGAAACTCTTGTCTTGAAAAGCCAAACCAAACCAACCAACCAAACAAACAAACCAAAAACAGATAAAGTTGCTATTGAAAAAGCCTGCTTGGGGGAGGGGGGCCTAACAAGATGGCTCAGTGGGTAGAGTGCCTGCCACCAAGCTTGATGACTGAGTTCAATCCCTGGGACCTGCATAGTGGCTAGAGAAAAACAGGGACATTTGTCTTGACCTCCTATAACTTACATTTTGAGTACACACACACACACACACACACACACACACACACACACACACACACAGATGAAGCTCAGTTGGTAGAGTTCTTGCATCAAGCACGGGGTGCTATCCCCTTCACCTTACAAACCAGGCAGAGAACCACATGCCCGTAAATCTTGGCACTCAGAAGCTAAACTCAAGAGAATCAGAAGTTGAAAGTCATCCTGGGCTATAGCCTGGGATGCTTGAAACTTGTCTCAAACAACCAAAAGATTCCTATAACAAACCATGTCACTTCCCTCTGACATAACATGGTTTCTCTAATCACCTGTACCAGAGACAGAGGGAATGATACCAAGGACGCAGCCTCCCCCTAGTGGCCACACGGAGGACAAAAGGGAGCCTATCAAAGGGAGTCTGATACTGGGCCGCCTTTGACTAGCCCCACTTCTCATCCCCAGGTTTAATTGGATCCTGTGAGTGGGGCCCGGAGCATCCTCACCTGATGAATCAGATATGTGATCTGGTGTTTCCTCCGCTGCTGGCCAGTTGGCTGCTCACCTTTCTTCTACAAGAGAAAAAAACAAAAACAACAACAAAAAACAGTCCAAGCCAAGCAGTGGTGGTGCACGCCTTTAATCCCAGCACTTGGGAGGCAGAGGCAGGCGGATCTCTGTGAGTTCGAGGCCAGCCTGGTCTACAGAGGGAGATCCAGGAAAAGGCGCAAATCTACACAGGGAAACCTGTCTCGAAAAACCAAAACCAAACAAAAACAAAAAAACAAAAAACAAACAAACAAAAAAACAGTCCTTAGTCCACAGATGGAAAGACATAAATTTCTCATGTGCCAGGACAGTGTAAGGCTGGTGAACTGAAACACTAAACATATAGCCTAAATCTTTGGGGAGAAAAGTCAACTTGGAGCTACTTTTGCGTCTACATACTTTACAACGCAGACATTTTATCAGTACCATTATGAAAAACAAATCTGACTGGCTACACTTTGAGGTCAGACTGGGATGCCTTTATCTCCCTGATAGCCCACTCTATCTCTAGCCCAGGCCCTAGGCTCTGCCTGTGCACACCGGCCTGTACTAAGTCTAGGACAGCTTTCATGTCCTAGGTATGTGACCTGCTGACCCCTCCAGACCTCCTTACTACCCCTCATCCATCTGCCCCTTAACCCACTTCATTTCTGTGCTCTTCTCCCCAGTCTGACCAGATGTCTAGTCTGACTCCTACCTACCACTTACCAAGCCCTCCATCCATCACCTTTGGCTGAAACTCTGCTGTCCTGTCCTGGGACATGTCAGCCACCTCCCTGGAATTACAAAGTTCACATCTCGCTCTTCCTCAACCCATCTTCCAGCCTCCACCAGTAACTACATCTAACTCCAGACCACACTTCGATGCAAACGATTTACTGTCAAAATCTATACTGGTCTGAGCTTTCACGGTGTGGTTTTTCTGTCCTCTGCCAGAGCTGTCTCTAGCTAGAAGCTTCCTCGCCAGCCCCACCCAACTCTCAACGACTCCTCCCCAGAGTCTCCTCAGCACTTATGTAATCAATTTGCACTGTAATCATTTACACTCAAGTGTCCTTAAATCTCTTCCCAACCATGCGCCAACTTCTTGGGGATAGGGACTGTATCTTTTCTTCTCTTTTGAAAAGCAAGCTCAACAAAATGAAATGGGACAAAACCTGGAGCTGGGAAAAGACCAGATGCTAATTGCTGGTTGCTACTGAATGTCATTAAATGCTACAATTAAAGATGATATACATAAAACATTCTCTCCATTCCACAGTGAGCATCAGACCAGCAGCCACTTGTGTGACGGTGCCTCCCAAGCCCAACTCAGCAGAGCCCTTTCTCCTAAGTGGTTTTTCCAGTAAACAGTGATAGATCTAAGCTGCTCTAACCACAATCCTTTGCTCTATCCTGTATGACCGCCAACATTCAGTTAAAATAAATGATGGAGGCCTGGATGGCCATCTGTGACCATAGAACAAAGAAAAATCAAAGGGGGAGGGGGTAAAAATCCTTGACCTTGGTGTTGCTGGCACGAAGCTCATATTCAGCCACGCCCACTCATGGCCAGCTCCTAAGTGTCCACACTCGCTGTGCCTAGTTGCTAAATGAAGACACATTCACCACACTAACTAAAGAAAATAAGCACAGGGAGGCCAGTGGGGTGGGAAACAGGAAGAAGAGCCTTCAGAGACAGCAGCTGGCCACAATGAGCTATGGAGACAGTGGCAAGAGAAGAGCAGTATGCCTGGCACCCAGGGCCTAGAACCCTCTGAAGATCTGCTATGCCCGCTCCCCAAAGGCAGAGCCAGCTCCCACAGTAAGAGCTGGAGACTGATGTGATTACAGGGAGAGCAGCTGTAGATTCTGACCAGTGAGGAGAACCACACACACCAGAGACCTTCACGGAAACTGTGAAAATTATATCAAGTCCCGAAAGGCAGTTTCCCATGAAGCTTTTATACTCCACCCCCTTGGGCTACAGTATCTGCTAAGGTGTGTCAAGTAACAAAAGGTGAGGGGGAGCAGGACAAGCCCACCTTATGGCCGTCCACGCAGCCACCCAGACGGTCCTTCACACTTACTTTGCTGAAGGACTTCATGGTTTTCTCTTCTGTCAATGACTTGGTCATCCACTGCTGAGCCCCACTGAGTTGGTCATCCCCTTTGATCTCCACAAAGTTGATTTCCTCTCTTCCTCGATTCCTCTTGCCCTGAAGCCGCTTAAACTGAAAGTAAATAAGTAAACAAAACAGAACTGCAGAGGTCTGGAATGTGGGTGAGGACAGCAGAAGACACTGCTAAGGATCCAGAGTCTCCAGAGCATCGGTTCTCAATTTGTGGGTCCAGACCCCTTTGGAGTCAAATATCACATGTCCTGATTTCAGATAGTCACATTATAATTCATAACAGCAGCAAAATACACTTATGAAGTAGCAACAAAGTAACTTTATAGTTGAGGATCACCACAACATCAGAGACTATATATAGTACAGTAAAGGCCGCAACATCAGGAGGTTGGGAATCATGCTCTAGAGCTGGGCCTAGCAGACACACTGCCTGTTTCTCTCTGTGAATACTTCCTTTCCACCCTGCCATCTACTAAACTTCTATGGTGCCAGGGGACATGGGCTTCTCAGGAGGGCTCTTGTAGTCAGAGCCAGGGCAGCCAAGAGTATTTGTAGAGATCCAGGAATACAAACCAGATCACTATACCTTCCTGAAAGGTCTACCACAGCTTTTTTCCTTTCTGTTTTGGACCAACCATGATGGCCTCAAACTCAAAACCCTTTTGCCTCAGCCTACCAAGGACTAGGATTACAATTTTTTTTAAATGAATGTCTTTTTTTTATTTTTTTAAAAATGTATTTATTATTATTATGTATGCAGTATGCATGCCTGCGTGCCAGAAGAGGGCACCAGATCCCATTACAGATGGTTGTGAGCCACCATGTGGTTGCTGGGAATTGAACTCAGGACCTCTGGAAGAGCAGCCAGTACTCTTAACCTCTGAGCCATCTCTCTAACCCCTAGGATTACAATTTTTAAATTAAGAATTGAGGGTAGGCCAGGTTGTGGTGGCACACCCCTTTTATCCCAGAACTTGGGAGGCAGAGGCAGGTGGATCTCCATGAGAGTTCAAGCCCAGCCTGGTCTGCAGAGCTA
This sequence comes from Onychomys torridus, assembly GCF_903995425.1. Classification (NCBI taxonomy): domain Eukaryota; kingdom Metazoa; phylum Chordata; class Mammalia; order Rodentia; family Cricetidae; genus Onychomys; species Onychomys torridus. The sequence continues at coordinate 64,880,802 of NC_050448.1, forward strand.
GTTCCATGACAGCCAGGAACCTGTCTCAAAAACAAAAACAAAAACAAACAAACAGACAAACAAAAAGAATTGAGAATAAGAGGCTAGAGACATGGCTCAGCATTTAAGAACATTGACTGCTCTTGCAGAGGATCTGGGGTTAATTACTAGCATGCACAGGGTGGCTCACAACTGTCTCTAACTTCAGTTCCAGATGACTGAAGCCCTCTTCTGGCCTCTATGCGCAATGCATCTGTATGTACTCGGTACACAGACATACGTGCAGGCAAAACACTCAAACACAAAATATAAGTAAAATCAAGCATGCGCGCGCGTGCGTGCGTGCGTGCGTGCGTGTGTGTGTGTGTGTGTGTGTGTGTGTGTGTGTGTGTGTTTTCAAGGAACTGAGGGTAAACTGAGTGTGATGACAGACATCTGTAGTCCCAACTACTTGGGAGGCAGAGGCAGGGGTTATTTTTGTCTGTTTTTATTTTGTTGTTGCTTGACATTCAAACCAAGGCATGCGTGTGAAGTCAGAGGACAACTTGTGGGCAAAACTCAAGCCATGCGGCGTGGCAGCAGGCCCCTGTACCCACTAAAGCTGTCCATCTCATCAGCCCTGAATCCAGGAGTTTAAAGCAAGACCCTGAATCAAAACTAATACTCTGCAAGATTTCTCCTGTGAAGATCAATTCTCCTTCAGGACCGGGGAGTGCTTCACTAGAGTAGGAACACAGTGTGCACTAAGCCCTGTTCCATCTCCCAGCACTACATAAACTGGCACACGTGTGCAAGCAAAGCCCAGCATTCTGGAGGTGGATGGGAGAATCAAGGTGATCCTTGGCTACACAGAAGTCCAAGGTCAGCCTGGCTGCATGAGATGCTGTCTCTAAGCTAAACAAAAACACACAAGCCAGCAGTTCTCTTCCCACACTTCCCTTTTCACTGAATTGGTGTCATCCATCATCAGATTCCACCCCAAGAATCCACAGACAAAGAGAATGTGGGATGGAGAGCAATGGAACCGCAAAAGGCCAAAGAACTCTCTTTACTATTCCTGTTCTTTCGTCCTCGGGAAGAAGAAAGGGAAGGAGGGAAAGATTAACAAAGATTACTGAGGGGAGGGGAGGGAAGGGAAGAGAAGAGGAGGGGAGCAGAGGGGCAGTGCAGGGCAGGACAACAACCACATGGACACATAGTCCATACCTATAATACCAACAAGGCAGGAGGATTGCCATGACTTTGAGACCAGAACCCCAATGTGTGGGGGGAGGGTACAGGGAGGGAGGGAAAGAGGAAGAAAGAGAGGGAAGGAGGGAAAACCCAGACCACCTGCAACAGAAGTAAATCCCAGCAAGCCTCAAGACCTGCTCTGACCACTGGGGAACGCAATGCTCACGTTAAATACAAGAAACTGAGCCTGGCTACTGAGTGCAAGTTTGCTGCTTCCAAAGATGAGAAACTGAGGGACTCAACCACTGAACTTGCCTAGAAGGCAATACTCAAGGGAGTGAATACACAGATGACCAATCAGAACAAAGGTTAGCAAAGGACACACACCTTTCTGGGGAAAGTGAACATCAGTAATTTTACTAAGAACCTCCACCTCTTGTAATAAACTGAATCTCCCCTGCAATGGGACAGATCTCCATCTTGGGCTGAAGGACACACACAGGACAGGCTTCATTTTGTCTGTCAGTCAAGTTGAACCCAGGGTTACTGATCACAGCTGCCAGGTGTCTTGAAATCCATTCTCCCCTTCTTTGGTGTAAATGAACCAATAATTCGGCCAGATTATCACTCAACTAAAACTTTATTTCATAGGCCCCATTGGAACTAGATCTAGCCATGAGAACAGATCCTTACCTAGTCATAAGTCCTAAGGGCAAGTACCCTAAGGAGTTTCAAAAGTCCTCCAAAGAAAAAAGAGCTGTTCTTCCTTTCTTTCTCCAGCCTGCTGACTGCCATGAAGATGTGATGGCAGGCATTCCGGCTGCTACTGTGAGAATCAAAGCCCCAGTCTAGAGACAGCAGCACAGTTCAGAAAAAAAAACAGATCTCTAACCACTTTCTTTATGGAGCTGAGACTCCAGCCCTGGCCTGCCTACCCCAAACCTTCTTTCATAAGGAAAAACCTAATTGTCATTATACAAACTATTGTTGTTTTTTCAGTTTTTTTTCGTTCTCTATTTTGAGACAGGGTTTCATGTGTATTCCTGGCTGTCCTGGAACTAGCTCTGCAGATCAGGCTGGCCTTGAACTCATGGAGATCTGCCTACCTCTGCCTCCCAAGTGCTGGGATTAAAGGTGAGCAGCACCACTACCCAGCCTCAAACTACTGTTACTTAATTTCTCACTCACATGTTGCCAAACATAATCATAATTGATAAAGCTAAAAATAAATTTCCTGGGGCAGCAAGCTGGCCCAACCTGTGTTCAATCCCTGGTAGAAGGAGAAAATCAGCTCCTGCGTGTTATCCTCTGACAGCTGTGACATGCATGTGTGTGCTGGATAGTTTATGTCAACCTAAGACAAGCTAGAGCCATTTTGGAAACAGAACCTCAATTGAGACAATAACCCCAGCAGACTGGTCTGTGGGCAAGCCTGGAGTAAACTTTCTTGATGACTGATGTGAAAGGGCCCAGCTTACTGTGGGCTGGTGGTTCTGGGTGCTATAAGAAGACAGGCTAAGCAAGCCATAAGGAACAAGCCAGTAAGCAGTGTTTTTCTATGGCCACTGTATCAGTTCCAGTCTTCAGGCTCCTGCCTTGAGTTCCTGCCCTATCTTCCCTAGACGACAGACTACAATCTGGAAAGATGAAATAAACCCTTTCCTTCCCAAGTCTTTCCTTTTGTCATGGTGTTCTATCATAACATCAGAAACACTAAGACAACAAAAATTTAGAAGCAATAAAATTCTTTTTAATTAAAAATAAACTCTCGCCGGGCGCTGGTGGTGCACGCCTTTAATCCCAGCACTCGGGAGGCAGAGGTAAGTGGATCTCTGTGAGTTCAAGGCCCGCCTGGTCTACAGAGAGATCCAGGAAAGGTGCAGTGCTACAGAGAAACCCTGTCTCCGAAAAACAAACAAACAAACAAACAAAACCTCTCACTGGTCATGGTGACCAACAGGAGGCAGAGGCAGGTGATCTCTGTGAGTTCAAGGCCAGCCTGGTCTACAGAGCTAGTTTTTTATTTGTTTGAAGATTTATTTGTTTGTTTGTTTGTTTATTTAATGTACATGAGTGCTCTATCTGCATGTACAACTTTATGCCAGAAAAGGGCCTCAGATCCCACAACAAAGGGTTGTGAGCCACCACGTGGTTGCTGGGAATTCAACTCAGAACCTCTCCAAGAACAGCCAGTGCTCTTAACAGCTCAGCCATCTCTCCAGCCCCAGAATTAGGTCTAGGACAACCAAGGCTACACAGAGAAACCCTGTCTCAAAACAAACAAACGAACATACATTCATAAAATAGTAACAATAAACTCCTATAATCTCAGCTGTCAGAAGACTGAGGAGAAGCCTGCAAGTTCAAAATGAGGCTGGCTACATAGTAACACCCTGTCTCAAAAAAATAACTAAGTAATGGTCATTTGTGGGGCTGGAGAGATGTCTCTGCTAAAAGAGAGTACTGCCCTTGAGAGGACCTGAATTTAGCTCCCAGCACCCACATCAGCTCACAACTGCCTATACTCATTCCAGGGGGCGCTGACTCCTCTGGTCTCTGTAGCTACCTGCACTTATATACATGTACCCTGACACAGATTCACAAACAAACATACACACACACACACACACACACACACACACACACACACACAGACACACACATATACATATAACTGAAAACAAAATAAATCTTAAGTTAAAAAAAGCCACTTGTGGGCTCAGTAATCCACTGTTGTCTAGCAAACACAAGGCCTTGTGTTTGATCCCTAGCACAAAAAATAGAAGTCATTTTGGCTGCGTCTCCCATAGGCTCAGTTTTTGAACACGGTCCCTAGTTGGTAATATTCATTGTGGAGATGGTCCAGGCTTGATGGAACACTGGTGGCGGGTTGAGAGTTTATAGCCTTGCCTGACTTCCAATTAGCTTTCTCTGTTCTCTGCTTTCTTGTGTGTGAATGAATGGAGATGTGAGCTCTCAGCGTCCTGCCTGTTGCTCCTGCCTTGTCTGCTGCTTGACCCCATGCCCTTCCAGCATGATAGTCCCCCATCTCTCTGTAACTGTAAGCCTTTCAAATAACCTTCTATAGGTTGCTTTTAGTTGTGCTATTTTCTCATAGCAACAGAAAAGTAACTGATACATTGTTAACTCACTGCTTCATCATCAATGAAGGAGGCATCTGGGGCAATTTCCTGGGGAGGGACCAGAGCCGGGTCCGGTGCAGGATAGTAGCCACCACTGTAATAATCCTAGAGTCAAAACAGAAAACATACAACTGAAGGCACAATGGAGACAAAACAAAGCAAACTACATGGCAAATGCAGGAGAGATGCCCACATCGAAGTCTTCCGATGAACAAGCAGAGGTCCACCAGGCCCTGCAGCTCCTTCATCTGCACCATCCAGGCAGAGGGGCACTTGTTTAGGAAGGGTGACAAAGAATGCACATTCTCTCCTGCTGTGCCCTGTTCCCTTAGCTCCTTCCCAAGATAACCCACACCTCGCCTCTCCAGTGCCTTAGCCAGGCCTGACCTGTTCCTGAGATCCAACAAGCTCTGCCATTCCATCCCCCTCCTGCCCCCACTGGACAGTTTCACTGACTGGCTATCTGGTGTCATCCTACAGTCAGAAAAGGCACAAACATGTACCATGAGCTACTTGTTGCTGGACATGGTGGCACACACCTTTAATCCCAGCACTCAGGAGGCAGAGGCAGGCGGATCTCTGTGAGTTCAAGGCCAGCATGGTCTATGTAGTAAGTTCCAGGACAGCCAGAATGACACAGGGAGACCCTGTTTCAAAACTAAAACCTATTTGTAAGAGTGTGCACTTGATGACATGGATGCAGAGTCTAGAGGAACACAAGGTGAAGGCAAGGGCAAGCCTGGTTCCTGTGCCTAGCAACCGTTTCCTCCCTGCTGCCATTACTTGTTTCTTGAGATAGCACCTCATTATGTAGCCCTAACTCTCCGCCTCTGCTTCAGTACACCAGTACACTCAAGTTATCTGTAATGTCCTCTGCCTGAAAGGCCCCTAAGAGGGTACATTCTTTGTGTTTTTGTTTTGTTTTGTTTTTGTTTTTCGAAACACGATTTCTCTGTGTAGCTTTGGAGCCTGTCCCAACTTGTTCTGTAGCCCAGGCTGGCCTCAAACTCACAGAGATCCGCCTGCCTCTGCCTCCCAAGTGCTGGGATTAAAGGCGTGTGCTATCACCGCCCAGCCAAGAACATTCATCTTATAATGAACTAAATGGAAAACATGCTTCAAATTCATCACACAGAAAAGCAGAACACAAAAATCCAAAGCGAAGCTGGGTGTGGTAGTGTACACCTGTAATCACAGCACTGGAGAGGTTGAAAAGGGCAGGAAAGGAGGGAAAAAAGAGGGAAAAAAAAGGAGGAAAAGGAAAATATCCACTGTGAAAAAACTTATTTTTTCATATCAATGGTAGTTAGTCCCACAAGAGTCCATAATCCCTGAACCAACCCCTTTCTCTTAGTCAATCAGATTGTGAAGTTGAGTGTCTACCAATGGGATAAGATATAAGTCACCACCTGAGTTAAGGATAAAAGACAAGAGGCCATCTTGGCATTGTGTGCTGGCTAGCTAGGTGAGCTGTTAGGGACCTGTTTTGTTTGTGTGCTCCTTTATGTGAAAATAACTGCTACTCAGAAGCGTACACCAAACTTCCCTGTTCCTCAATATCCACATTCAAAGAGGCATTTCTTAAGATTATAGACCATGCCTCTCGGAAAAAACAAAACAAAACAAAGTCACCAGCCTGTGATACTGCTGGGAAGTGGTGGCACCTTTAAGAGGTGGAGCTTATTGAAAGGAAGGAAGATCAGCGGTAAAAACTGTCAAGAATACTGGGACTCCTTTTCTCTTAGCTTCCTCTGAGGCAGTCTCATGATACACTGCCCAAAAGTAATGTAGCAGATGTACACCCAGAGGCCCAAAAGAAACGGAGCAAAGCAACCATGGACCACAGCCTGAGAACCCGAGCCCAGATAAACTACACGAGTTCTCTAACAGACACCTCAGGTATTCCATCACAGTGACAGGAAGTTGACATGCAGAATGAAAGGATCAAAGTCTGATAGGGGAGTCACTCTATCAGCCTTCCAAATACTTGGGCAATTTAGATCCATAAGAATAGAGGTGGTATGTTTTAAGACCTAGTGGGTGTAAGAAAAAATCAAGCAAAGTGATACACAGGCCATATCACTGGTTCAAATTCTCCTTTAGCTCTGTGTTCCAACAGTCTTGGGCCTGCCCTCTGTCCTTACCCACCTGATAATAAGCACCAGCGGCATTGGCATCGCCATATGTGGAAAACTGATTGTAGCTGTAGTCATCCCCAGGCTTCGGCATCCAGGGAGCCCCACTTGACCCTGCTGCCATCTTAAACTCAAGGGGGGCATTGGCCGCATCGTCCTGGAAAGCTGGCTCTGGTTCTGTGCCTGGAGGCAGCTCTTCAGGGACAGTGGGGACAGGGTAAGTGTATGGCTCAACTCCAGGTGGCTCAGCCTTGTCAGGGAGGGAGAAAAAGTTCTCAGGAGTAACTTCCTCATCACTGTCGTCCTCCTCCTGTGTGATCTGCTTCGTCACCTGCAGGGCAGCACTCTTGGCAGCAGCCTTGATGGCAGAGGGTGATGGAGTGGTGGTTGTGGTGCCCAAAACAGGAGCAAGTGAGGCAGGCTTGGTCTTAGAAGCCAGTCTAGAGGGCTTAGCATCTGAGGAGACATCTGAGGGTTTCCGGGAGAAGGCATGGGGCAGGAGCAACCTGTTAGTCTCTTTCACAGTCAGGTTTTTAGGTTGGGGAAGCAAGGCAGACAAACCAGTCCCCTCGCCGGATCCCTAGTGAGCCCAGGTTTGGAATGAGAGGGAAGAGAGACAAGTGAGACTTCATGTTATGCACCAGCAACAATGACAAACAAGATCATAGGTTTGTGCTTCTCCTGAGAGCCTCACAGCCCTCGAGGGTTTGTTAGCTCCATGTTCTTAATCTCTGAGCCTTCTCCCCAGCCCTCAAGTGCAGATTCTGCTCAAGAGACATCGTACCTGTTGCTAAAAGTTCTATCTGCCAACCCCCCAAGGAAAGCCCTCTGCAGAGTCAAGCACTTCCTACATCACTTTGTACACTAACTGGCCCACCCATCCAGAGTTCCTCTTACTCATACCAATTGCTTGGGTTCTGCTTTCTGTCTGCTGAAGAGCCAGTCTGTCCTAAGTGTGGGGAGGCATCATAGGAAAAAGAGAGTGGACTAAGGTCACTGTCCTGGAGCACTAGGGGTCTTCTCAGCCAAGAAAAGCCCAGAACGAGTTAAATAAGACCTCTGAGGCAAACAGGCCAGGCAGGAGAGGTGTTCAGCTGGAGAAGGGTCCTTCTCACTGCTCTCTGAGTTTACAGTACCGGAAGGAGGTGCTGGGGGGCAGGTGGAGAGCACTGTCAGGCCACCTTACAAGCGTTCCACTTCTCAGCACCATCTGGGATCATGGTGACACCCCTCTGCAGGGGCAGTTCCCACTCCGCTTTCACAGGTCATCCCTTCGTGCTCATCTTTTTTTGCCATCACTTGTGGAATGCCTTTCAAGTAAGTCTACCTTCTCCAGGAAGCCACCTGACAAGGGAATCACTGGCCCCATTCTTCAGTGCCCCTTCCTTCTGCAGTCACTATAAACACACACCCCAATCACCCTCACCAATAGTCTTTTTGACTTCCACAGGACTCTGTCCTAAGACCTGCAAAAACTAGAAGTGACACCTTAACAAAGTGAAGAGAAGGGACAGCGTCCATACTGCCTATGTGAATTCCAAGACAACTACTTTCCCCCAAGATTTAAGAGCAACATGAGAGCAGACAGTGCAGAGGCAACTGGAAGACACTCTGCAGCAGAGTACAGGTGCTGAGATGAGTGGTAGCCAGCCAACAGCAGGGAGGTCACTCAGCTGGTCTGGACCACAGAGAAGCAGCCAAGGACAACAGTTTCTTGGACTCTCCAGGGCTGGGCTGGACTCTGGAGTCAGCACACCAGACACCGGAGTAATCCCAGCTCCACCTATGTTAGCTGTCTAACTCTGGGCCAGTCCCTCAGTTTTCTCATGTAAACTAGGATGATCATAAGCTAGGATTTAGTCCCTATGATGAAAAAGGAATCGGCTAGACACAGGTAAAGCATTTAGAATGTTACCTAGAGCGAAGTAAGCACTACTGGAGTATCTACTTCCAGGTTAGAAACACAACAGGAAGAACAGGCAATTTTACAACACGGATGCTCCTTATCATCTGACCAGCGTGCTTACACCTCCCTATAATCCTTCTGCCTGAAACCTAATGGACTGAATTAGGTTATAGTTCCTCTTCCTACACTGCCTGTCCTTCCAGAAAAGTCAACTCCAATCGTGCTAAGGCCAGGAAGAAAGGAGAAAAAGAGGGGTGCATCCGATTCAGAGCTACCTCAGAAAGCAGTCGGACCAAGCAGTCCTCAGACACCCGCAAACATGCTAGTTCTCAAATGAACACCTTGGGCACTTTAAGCCCTAGCTCTAGAAACAATCTGGAGAGAAGGAGGAGCTTACCTGCAGGACAGTTTTCTTCTTTGCAGGTTCATCTTCCTCCGAATCTGACTGAGACAAAAAGAACCAGAATAAAGCTTAACTGTTTTAGAACAGTAGAAGAAACACCCTCAGCAAACATCTATAAAGACTGGACCACAGAGGCCACCGTGTGTGCCCACTTCTGCAGAGCTGCAGCCACACTAGCCCTAGCCAAGTGTTCTCTCTGGGCACTGCAACAGCTACAGAGGATGAGTATGCCTTGACCGCCTCAGTTTCTACTCTGTTAAACTGAGACCACTTCCTTCATTTGGTCCTTGGTGCAAAGAAATGCTACACCTATTTTTATAAATGCATCCACTAGAAGATGAATAGGATTTGGCCCACAATCTCACCCAATATCAGCCTCACTTTTAAAACCACTTACATAGACTACAAGACCACAGAGCTGGGGAGCTCCAGTGGGATTAAGTGGTGTGTTAACTACTTCTCTATGAGGCATTAAAGGTCAAAATCGTTGGAGAAATCCATTCCCTCTCCAAGTATGATCTATTGTCTGCCAGACACCATCACTCCTGGCTGGGAAGACAGGCAAACGATGGCTGAAAGGTCCTGGCTAAGAAAGGAGGCCACTAATGTTAACCTTTGGACTCAACAGGACTGGACCACACTGAAAAGACCTGCCTGAGCTTTCTGCCAACTATGGTGTATGCCTTTACTCTCAGCACTCAGGAGGCAGTGGTGAGCTCTTGGCTAGCCTCATGTATACAGCAAGTTCCAGATCAGCCAAAGCTACATAGTGAGACCTGGTCTCAAAACAAAAAAACAACAACAACAACAACAAAAAAAACCTTGCTGGGTGGTGGTGACAAACGCCTCTAATCCCAGCACTCCAGAGGCAAGAGGATCTCTGTGAATTCAAGGTCAGCCTGGTTTACAGATCGAGTTCCAGGACAGCCAGAGCTGTTACACAGAGAAAACCTGTCTCAAAAACAAAACAACAACTTGAGTTTTTGTTTTGTTTTTAGATTGGGACTCTGTGTAGTCCTGCCGTCCTAGACTCACTATGCAGATCAGGCTGGCCTCCAGGTAGCTACACTGGCGACCTTGGGCTTGAATTAGCTTACTACCAGTTTCTTAACATCTCCAAATTAAGGAAAGATGAAAGGTACACAGATAGCAAAGGCTTTTTTTTTTTTTTTTTTTTTTTTTTTAAAGATTTTTAAAATCTTGCCAGGCAGTGGTGGCACACACCTTTAATTCTAGCACTCTTCAGAGGCAGAGGCAGATCTCTGAGTTCAAGGCCAGTCTGGTATACAAAGTGAGTTCCAGGACAGCCAGAGCTGTTACACAGAGAAACCCTGTCTTACAAACAAACAGGAAAAAAAAAATCTTTAAAACAAATCAAGCTTAAAATTAAAAACTACCTCCCAAGTAAGTAAGAAGACGATCCCACCACCGATAACAACCATGGTCTTGGTCTAGCATCTGTAAAGTAAAGGTAAGGCTGGCATGGTGGTGCACACCTTTAATCCCAGCACTCAGGAGGCAGAGGGAGGAAGAGCAGCTCTGTGAGTTTAAGGCCAGCATGACCCTGTTTCAACAAAAAAGCAAGTTCCCAATAACTGTCATGGCAAAGCCTAGGCATCAAGAGTACTAGATACTCAGGGCAGGAGAGATGGCTCAGCCCTGAAGAGCACTGGCTGCTCTTCCAGAGGACTCAGGTTCAATTCCCAGCACCCACATGGCAGCTCACAACTGTCTGTAACTAGTGCCAGGAGAACTGACACCAATGCACACAAAATAAAAATTAATTATTAAAAAAGTTTAAAGGGCTGGAGACATGGCTCAGTAGTTAAGAGCACCATCTGCTCTTCCAAAGGTCCTGAGTTCAATTCCCAGCAACCACATGGTGGCTGACAACCACCTGAAATGAGATCTGGTGCCCTCTTCTGGTCGGCAGGGATACATGCAGACAGAATAATGTATACATAATAAAATAAATAAATTTTTTTTTTTTTAATTTTTAAATAGTGGGCTGGAACGCCGGGCGGTGGTGGCACATGCCTTTGATCCCAGCACTTGGGAGGCAGAGCCAGGTGGATCTCTGTGAGTTCAAGGCCAGCCTGGTCTACAAAGTGAGTTCCAGGAAAGGCAACAAAGCTACAGAGAGAAACCCTGTCTCGAAAAAAAAAACAAAAAAAGGGGGGGGGGGGGGGGGGGGGGAGGGCTGGAGAGATGGCTCAGCGGTTAAAAGCACTGGCTGATCTTCCAAAGGTTCTAAGTTCAATTCCCAGCAACCAAATGATGGCTCACAACCATCTGTAATGAGACCTGGTGCCTTCTGGCCTGCAGGCATACATGCAGGCAGAACACTGTATACATAATAAATAAATCTTTTAAAAAAAACAAACAAACAAACAAACAAAAAACAGATGTAGTTCAAGTGTCCCTCAGTGAGTACAGCCATTATGGAAAACCACAGCACCTTATGTGTATGGAGTTTATGTGTGTGTGTTTGAGGGAACTCTTGGTGACCCTGAACTTGTAATGATCCTCCTGCTTCGGCCTTCTGAGTGCTGGGCTTAGGGGACACACCACCATATCTGGCTTCAGAAGCTTCTAATAGCTAAAGCCTCAGGGGGAAGGTGGAACAGTGGTAGAGCTCACGGTCAGCATGTGGAGGGCCCTGGGTTTAATCCATACACTCTAATAAGAAAACTACCAATCTACTCTGTATCTACCTACCCCCAAACTGGAAAGCTGTGCAGTGAGGAAAACATGCCCATGTTCACAGCAGCAGCATCCACAGTAACCGTTACACAGTCAACCTAAGTGCCCATCAACAGGTAAGTGGATAAAGAAAATACAGTATCTATAACAATGAATAGCAGCCTTTAAAACACAGGGCTGGGGGACGGCAAGATGGCCCTGCAAATATGGGTGTTTGCCACCAAACCTGATGACCCGAATCCAAATCCCTGGGATTTAGAAGATGGAAGGAAAGAACTGACTCCCACAAGATGAACATGCTCCATGCCATGCACACACCCACACCTATACCCATACACAAAATAAGTGTAATTTTAAAAATTTTAAGGAAGGCTTGTGATATAATTCAGTGGGAGAGGGTTTGTTTAACATGCACAAGACACTGGTTCAGTCCTTAGCCAGGCCAAAGGGAAAAAGCAGAAAGAATGACCATTATGAAGTTGTGAAATGGGAAGAATGGAGACATGATGATGCTGTAAACTGAGTACTTACATTCCAGAAATACTAAAACGGTGAACTGCACATGTTCTCACCACAAAAATAAGTATTTGGCACAATGAATATGTTAATTACCTTGATTATACCACACTGTTCATAAATTATGATATCATCCTACGCTCCAAAAAATACCCACAATTAATTATAAACTGTCAATTGACAGTACTTTAAGCCCTTCCCATTCTCACTGACTCCTGGTGCCAAGATGACTGGTGTCTCTCTGTGTCCTTTCAGTGTGCTTTGGTATGGTTACCTGTTCCTGACTCTAAGATCCCAAGAAGCCTTCTGCACTGTGTCCTCATGTGCTTATCTGTCTGCAGTGACATCATACCAACGTGCTCACCAGCACTTGCTGTGCAAATGTGACATTTTTCACACGTCTTTCTGTCTTTATTCTGACAACAGTGGCTGTATCTTACACTGGAACCCCACCACCTGGCAATGATTTTCACTGCTAAATGCTCCCAAAATATTAAAAACAAAAAACATTTAAGAGGGAAATCTGTCTTAGACCTAAATGTGAAAAATAAAGGGCAGCAGAGGGGACAATGGCCACTGAACAAGTACCTGCTGTATATTAACTGTGACTTTTGGTTTGTTGTTATTGTTGTTGTTTTCTTTCTTTCTTTCAAGATTTATCTATTTATTATATATATACAGTGTTCTGCTTGCACATATCCCTGCAGGCCAGAAGGCCACACCAGATCTCATTACAGATGGTTGTGAGCCACCATGTGGGTTCTGGGAATTGAACTCAGGACCTCTGAAGAGCAGCCAGTGCTCTTAACCTCTGAGCCATCTCTCAAGTCAGGGTTTCTGTGTAGCTTTTCGACTGTCCTGGAACTCTGTAGCCCAGGTTGATCTCAAACTCACAGAGATCCACCTGCCTCTGCCTCCCAAGTGCTGGGATCAAAGGCGTGAGCCACCACTGCCCGGCAGTGATCCCTCCAGTCCTGGAGCTTTGATCTTTGTTTGAGAAATGATCTCACGTAGCCCAGGCTGCCCTTAAACTCCCTAAATAGCTAAAGGATGACCTTGAATTCCTGATCCTCCTGCTGGTACATCCAAAGTGCTGGAATTACAGGTATGTATGTGGTGCTGGGAATCAAACCCAGGCCCTTATTTGCATGCTACTTAAACACTCAAAGCAACTGAGCCACACCCCGGCCCTCCTTCCAATAGCATGATTTCAGGTTCATAGCTCAGAAGTCCAAGAGTGGCAAGGACACGACAGAACCTGTGCCAGTCTTGGCGTTTGTGTTTGGAAAGTAACACCACACTGACGGTGCACAAACCTGAGGGCCACACTGAAGTCACATTGGGTCTCTCAGGGAACAGCACAGGTCAGAAGACAGGGTTTCTGTCCGCCCTCACCCCCAAAGCTAGCTAGAATACTACTTCTCCCTGTCACCGTGGTGCTGAGACTGCATGGGCTACTGTCCATGAAAATGCACATAACTAAGGTTCCTAGCAGAGCTCAGGGGCTATTATTCTCTGACTCACTACAATGACATAGTCAACCAAGAAAAAGGTGTGAACCCCAGGATCTGGGCATGTTCAACCCTTTCTCTCTTCAATCCCCATTTCTTCTACCCACCTACCCCCAACAACACCCCACACCCCAACTTCTTCTGATCCTGGAGAGCCTAGCCAACCCCACCCAGCACCCAGCCCCCTGGGTTAGCATGGAGTCCTGGGAACATCTATACTAAAGCACCTGCTATAATAGGTCTACTGGCAGCACTGGGGCAACCAATGACCATTCTTTGTGCTCGTGAGGTTTCTCATTTTTTTTTAATTATTTATTTTTATTTTATGTGCATTGGTGTTTTGCCTACATGTGTATCTGTATGAGGGTGCTGGATCCTCTGTAACCAGAGTTATAGGCAATGTGAGCTGCCATGTGGGTGCTGGGAATTGAACCTGGATCCTCTGGAAGAGCAGCCAGTACTCTTAAACCTCTCCTGCCCTGTCATTGTTTTTTTGGTTTTTTTTTTTTTTTTTTTTTTTTGGTTTTTTTGAGACAGGGTTTCTCTGCAGCTTTGGAGCCTGTCCTGGACTAGCTCTGTAGACCAGGCTGGCCTCGAACTCACAGAGATCCACCTGCCTCTGCCTCCCGAGTGCTGGGATTACAGGCGTGTGCCACCACTGCCCGGCCCTCTCATGGTTTTTTGGAGACAACATTTCACTCTGCAGCCCAAACTACACTGAACCCTCAGCAATCATGATTCAGTCTCCCTAGTGCTCGGATTACAGGCACGACATCATGCATCGTAAAAGCATGTCCTCATTTCTCAGATCCTGTGAAACACAGTGGCCACTGTGACAGTGGAGACAAACTGTCCTAAGGCTAATACGAGTGAAGGCCAGATCAGCAGTGAAAAGAAAATTCAATTTCTCTTTAAATGTCACAGACTGTTTCCAGTATACTGACAACCTGAGGTTTTTGTTGGGTTTTGTTTTTATTTATTTATTTAAACAGGGTCTCTCTAAGAAGCTCTGGCTGGCCTCAAACTTAGATCCACTACCTTTGAGAGTGCTAGGATTAAAAGTGTGCCAATATCTCCCAGCTCTGAGTTTATCTGTTAGACACATACAAACAACCCTATATGACTGACCATTTCTAATGTCACTCACTACTTCTGGATCTAGGATTTGCTGACTACTCATATACGTGCGTGTGCACGCGCACGACAGACAGACGGACAGATTGACACATATGCACATGAGCATGCCATAGCATTAGTGTGGCAGAGGACAACTTTTCAGAGGTGATTCTTTCCTTTTTCCCTGTGGGTCCTGGAGATTGAATTCAGCTTGTCAGGCTTGATGGTAAGTGCTGAGCCATCTTGCTGAACCTCATTTAATGATTTTTAATGAAACTCAAATGAGTAATTTTAATTTTTTCTTTTCTTTTTTTTTACATTTTTATTTTAGGGGGTGTGAGTACACTATGTCTATGAGTAGAAGTCAGAGGACAACTGCTCCCAGTGCCCCTGCTCCCCATCTCTGTACAAAATACCAAGACATGCTAAGGAACGATAGCAAAATAACAAAAGCTCTGTTTTTCATAAGTAAATCATATATTCTTACAGGAGAAGAAAACTTCAAATAAACAGTAAAAAATACCACAATTCAGGTCAGGAGCTGACTTGGTAGGTAAATGCATACAAGCATTAGGACCTGAGTTTACTATCTACAGCCTAGATTGAAAAAAAGAAAAGGGGCTGGAGAGATGGCTCAGAGGTTAAGAGTACTGACTGCTCTTCCAGAGGTCCTGAGTTCAATTCCCAGCAACCACATGGTGGCTCACAACCACCTGTAATGAGATCTGGTGCCCTCTTCTGGCCTACATAATAAATAAATAAATCTTAAAAAAACAAAAAAAAAAAAAAAAAAGGAAGGAAGAAAAAACGAAAAAACAGACACAGTAGTGGACACCTGCTTCTGACCTCTACACAAGGGCACAAATACACACACACACACACATACACAAAATAGTTTTATATTTATTTTTCTTTTCTTTAAACAGAATCTCTCTACATATTCCTCACTTTGCTGGGACTAGCTCTGTAGACCAGGCTAGCCTTCTCAGAGATCCACCTGCCTCTGCCTCCCAGTGCTGGTATTAAAGGCTTGTACCTTCGTGCCCAGCTCAACTTTTTTTTTTTTTTTTTTTGGTTTTTCAAGACAGGGTTTCTCTGTATAGCTCTGGAGCCTGTCCTGGATCTCACTTTGTAGATCAAGCTGGCCTCGAACTCACAGAGATTCGCCTGGCTCTGCCTCCCAAGTGCTGGGATTAAAGGCTTGTGCCAGCACCACCCAACCTCAACTTTTTTTTTTTTTTTTTAAGTACATTTTTAAAAAAGACTAGCCAGGCAGTAGTGGTAAATGCCTTTTATCCCCCAGCACTCGGGAGCCAGAGGCAGGCATAACTTTTTGTGCTAAGCCAGGATGATCAGTTCCAGGACAGCCTACACAGAGAAATCATGTCTCAAAAGACCAAAAAAAAAAAGGGGGGGGGGATACCAAAAACCTCAGGAAATAAAGAACTCACAAGTTTCAGGAAGTCCCTGAAATTTACCAAGTTCCTAAGACCTTCTCCATTCCCCAAGGTTATATAAAGAGTATAGACAGTACAGATGGCTGCAAAGTAACTCTCTAAGCTGTGGAGCTGCTTCCATGTCCTGAAGAGCTCTGGAGTGTCAGCTTTTGTGAACATTCGACAATGAACTTTCAGTGACACACCTGCTTCTGAGTTGTGAATACTTATAACCCCAGTGAACTCAATGATGTACCAAGTTAGACTCTGGTAGTATATTTTGATCTGTTGTAGGCTCCCTATCTGGGTTAAGGAGACGTTTGTTCAGAATTCCCCAGGAATAATGCCACACAACAGGAGGCCAGCCTGGACTACTGAGTAAGACCACAATGGAGAATGGTGTTATTATATTTCTTTTTAGCCTCATAGGAACTTTCTAAAGCTCAGGGGCCACCACTGTCCTCTCCAGCTGCCGAGAGTGACACTACACACGAAGAGACAGCTGAGCAAGAGCGGAAACAGACATGTTCCATTAGGCTAGGTCCAGGGGGATCTGCTCCTCTCTCCATGCCGCGTCTCCATGGCAGCCCCCCTCTTATCTTCTCAGGCTCTGGTTCTCAGAGACTCTCCAAAGCAATTGCTAGCTATCAGGGCCAGGAGCCAAGGAGGAAATCGAGGCTAAGAACAGACACCCCACCTCTCCAGACTCCAAATGAATTATACTTTTATCCCATTAGCTAGACTCATCAACTTCTTGAACTCTTTGGTCTCTTATTCGCCCTTGGGTTAGGATTTTGTTTTCTCTATTTTACTTCTTGTTTATCTTCCTTTCTGATTTCTGCCTACCTGTGGGCCTTCTCCTTCCTTTTAAGTAAATACCAAGACAGAGCAAAGCACCCCAGGTTCAAATATAACCTCTGCCACCACTTCAAAACTGTGGTTTGGGGCAACCTGCCTGTGTTCTCTAAACCTGTTTCCTTCTGGGTGAACTGGAGTTATGAGTCTAGCACAAAATGGGTGAGGCAGAGCACATGCATGCCAATAACCCTAGCACCTGGGAGGAGAGAAGCAGATGATCCTCCACTACATAGGGGAGGTGCTGACAGCCTAGGCTAGACCTTGTTTTGAAGGGGAGAGAAAAGAGCTCTGTGCTGTGCCAACACCTTCAGCAGGTCCCCACAAACATTAGCAGGCCCCAACCCTGAAATTTATTGTTGTTGCTATTTGAAACAGGGTCTCACTATGTAGACCAGGTTGGCCAGAAACTACTGAGTTCCACCTGCCTTTCCATTCTAAGTGCTGAGAATTAAAAGTGTGTGTGACCATGCTCCACAAGGAACCAACCCTAAAATTTGTGTCAGAATATATTATATGAGAAAAAACTCTCATAACATAAGAATTGTTATCCTAAGTCTGTCTTTCTCAGTATCTTTATCCCCTGGGCCTAGGAAATCAACCAATGGCCTTTCAGTAAGAACAAGAAGAGCAAGAAAGGGGAAAAAGCAGATAACCCCCACCATGGGTCATTTCCTGCTTAGGTCAACAGGTGAGAGAAGCTGAGCGTGCAGGCACTTTCCTACAGTCCCAGCTCTAGGGAAGGGGAGGCAAAAGGGGTCTTGAATCCAAGGTGAACTGGGGACTGGGCCACACACACAACACAGGCATCGCCCGTTACACACACGCACGCACGCACGCACCCGTTACACACACACACACACACAACACAGGCATCGCCCGTTACACACACGCACGCACGCACGCACCCGTTACACACACACACACACACAACACAGGCATCGCCCGTTACACACACGCACGCACGCACGCACGCACGCACGCACGCACGCGGGGTGGGGGGGCAGAAGATGACAAAAAGAACAGATAATTGAGGTTGGTTGTGGACTGCACCCCTGCATGCCATTCCTCTCCCCTTGATCACAGACAGCTGGTAACCTGGAAACTGGGAGGGCCCAGACCACAGTTTACTCTGAGATGAGCTATAAAAAGAAAGAAATAAAAAATCAAGATGCTGTAGGTGGCTTTCCCCTGCAGCAAAGGTAAGAAGCACCAAATTCTAAGAAAATTCTTTAAGGCAGTGAGCTTATCCTTGTGTGGTGGTTTGAAAGAAAATGGCCCCACCCAGGCGGTGGTGGCACACGTCTTTAACCCTAGCACTCAGGAGGCAGCCAGGAGGATTTGTATGAATTCAAGGCCAGCCTGGTTTACAGAGTGAGATCCAGGATGGGCACCAAAACTACACAGAGAAACTCTGTCTCAGGGAAGAAAAAAAAAAAAGGAAGGAAGAGGTTGGGGATTTAGCTCAGTGGAAGAGCACTTGCCTAGCAAGCACAAGGCCCCGGGTTCAATCCTCAGCTCAAAAAAAAAAAAAAAAGGAAGGAAGGAAAGGAGGGAGGGGAGGAAGGGAAAAGGGAAGGGAAGGAAGAAGGGAAAGAAAAAGGGAAGGGAAGGAAAAGACAAGGGAAGGGAAGGAAAGGAAAAAGGGAAGGGAAAGGAAAGGGAAAGAAAGGAAAGGAAATGGCCCCAATAGCTCATAGGGAGTGGCACTATTAGGAGATGCTGCCTTGCTGGAGTAGGTGTGGCTTTGTTGGAGGAGGTGTGTCACTAGGGGGTAGGCTCTGAGGTCTCAGAAGCTCAAGCCAGGCCTAGTGAGTCTCAGTCTCTTCCTGCTGCCTGGAGGGTCCAGATGTAGAACTCTCAGCTACCTTTCCAGCACCATGTCTGCCTGAATGCCAGCATGCTCCCTGCCATGATGATAGTGGACTAAACCTCTGAACCTGTAAGCCAGCCCCAATTCAAAGCTTTCCTTCCTAAGGGCTGCCTTGGTCACAGTGTCTCTTCACAGCAATAGAAACCCTAACTAAGACAGCTTGCAAACATGCACTGAGCACTGTAGAAGGGTTTGTTCCACCCATGACCGTGGGCTATAGGGCCCGAAGGAGGCAGTGCTTCCTGCTGTTGTATGTGACCACGTAAAAGGAGAGGCAGAAGGGTCACATATCCCTTCTCCCTGCTCCTGCCTGTGAGGTGGATTTGTGAACACTTCAGCTGCCTACCCCACTCTGTATTTGTGAGTGTATTTCCTCAGTTTATATCTTAAAAAATCCCTATTACCCATTAAATAGACTCCACGTGGATTGATCTTAATAGAGGGCCCATGCACAGCATGGGGTTCAGAATCAGAGCTCTTAGGACCAGACAGGGCACAGCTCTTTAAAGACCAGGACGCAGAGGTGGAGAGATGGCTCAGATGTTAAGAGCACTGGCTGCTCTTCCAGAGGACCAGGGTTCAATTCCCAGCACTCACATGGAACTAACAACCAATTTTGAGGATTCCATGCTCTCTCTTCTGGTCTCCATGGACACTGCATGCATGGGTATACAGACACAATCAGGCAAAACACCTATTAACGTAAGGCTACAAAAGACCAGGTAGCCAGGTGTTATATTGCACACCTTTAATCCCAGCACTTGGGAGGCAGAGGCAGGCGGATCTCTGGGTTTGAAGCCAGCCTGGTCTACAGAGTGAGTTCCAGGAGAGCCAGGACAACACAGAGAAAGCCTGTCTGGAAAGACAAAGCAAAACAAAACAAAAACCCTCAGGAAATAAAGAGCTCACAAATTTCAGAAAGTCCCTGAAATTTATCAGGTTCCCAAGACCTTCAAGGTAGAGTCTGCCTCTGCCCGCTGAGTACTGGGATTAAAAACATGAGCCACCACCATCCAGCTGAGAAGGCCAGGTCACATACACCTGAGCACATTCAATATTCTTAGGCTGCCTTTCTCCAAGAGTTATGTTCAAAGAACAAAACTAGCACCTTGAATAGAACACTGGGAAACAAGCAGCTAGGGGCTGGCATTCCAGTGGACCATCCCTCCACACTCCAGAAGCTGCCTGGGTCACATAAGTCAAGTCCTCTGCTGCCTGCCACTTTCACCAGCTTAACTGAAGAGCCTACAGCTTCCACCACAAATCTTTTTCTCTTTTTGGGTATTTGAGGCAGGATCTTGCTATGCAGCCCTGCTTGTTATGTAGATAAGGGGTCCCAAACTCAGGCATTTCCTGTGCCTCAGCCTCTGAAGTGCAAGGATTACAGGTGTCTCACCAAGTTGTTTTAATGCTACCTCCATGAAGAAAGGAGCTGTCACTGTGGAGAGAAACACACTGGCTTAGGTGACACCAGCCTCATGCATTCCCCAAACATAACAATTAAGCTGAGGTAAAGTTGGAGGGGGAGCAGCAGCCAGACCATGTTCTATTCCATCCATGGACGGACCTTTCTTAAGCCCAGTTAAGTCAAGACCAAGGTTAGTTTCAATGGCAAACAGAAAGCTTTTGTAAACTCTCAGACCGAGACATGACAAACTCAGAGGAGAATAAAAGGACAAGTGATCTGAAAGAAAGCTCTGAAGGAGATGAGATTCTAGAATAGCCTTCCAGAAAGAACTCATGTGAGTTCCTCCATTTAGAGAATAAACTTACAGAGTGCTCCCCTCACCAAGAAAATTTCTCTTTACAACAGACAGAGACAACTACAGAAAACCACACCAACCAATCCAAATGCAGAGTTGTGAAACTCCTTCCCAACACCTACAGCTACGAAACAGCTCCGACATCTAAGGCTCAGATCATGGCAGTTGTGAGGCTGTCTCCTAGTAACACCAGAACCTATACCTATACCTAATAACCTACACCCATCAAGTTTCAACAACATGAATGCCTAACTAGGAGCTGAACAAGGACAACAGCAGCAACCCAGGACGCCTCAACCCTACACAAAGAACTACGGGCAACTGAGGAATGAATGCTGAGAGGGAGAACCCGTCTCCCCAAGGAAGAACATACCAATCAATCCGCTGTCCAATACCAAATGGTCAACCCTAAAAACATATACACACTACCATACAGTGTGAGATCATATTTAGAAATATATATGTATATACATAAACATATGCATGTAACAACAATTAATGAAAAAAGAGGCCATGAATTTGAAAAACAGCAAAGAGGTACACATGGAAGAATTTGGAGGGAGAAAGGAAGGGAAAATAATATAATTATAACCTCCAAAATAAGAGAAGTAAGCTGGGCAGTGGTGGCACACTCCTTTAATCCCAGCACTCGGGAGGCAGAGGCAGGTGGGTCTCTGTGAGTTCAAGGCCAGCCTGGTCTACAGAGCTAGTCCAGGACAGGCTCCAAAAGCTACAGAGAAACCCTGTCCCGAAAAACCAAAAAAAAAAAAAAAAAAAAAAAGAAAAGAAAAGAAAAGAAAGAAGTAACCTCTGCTCTGTCTTCATGGAGTCTGCACACTAGAGGAAGGAGAAAAGCTAAGTATATAGTATGCAATATGGTGGTTAAGCTACAGAGAAAAACAAAGCAGGGCCAGGCAATGGCAATGCACACCTTTGACTCCAGCACCAAACTACATCTATAGTTCATGAATGAATCTGTATGAATTTCAGTTTCACTATCTAGGTTCTGTCAAGGTTAGATGAGTTTGGACATGAGGGTACACTTTCTAGAAGAGGCAGTCAGAAGACAGAGAGGCAGATGGATCTCTGAGTTGGAGGCCAAGCCTGGTCTATGTAGCAAGTTCCAGGCCAGCTAGAGTTACATAGTAGGACTGTGCATCAAAAAACCCAGGGAGAAGCATGTGAGAGGCAACCACATGTAAGCAGGTAGGCTAGCAATGCTCCTGAGAACATGCCATTTAGCCAAGACTGGCAGAGAACGGGCAGCACACTGGGATGCCTACTGGGGGAAACTGAGAGAACATGAAGTACAAAAACAGAGCTGGCCCATGCAGGAAAGAACGCTAAAGAAAAGCAGAGCTAGCAAAGGGAGCCCAGGATGGAGCAATTCATGTAGCCAAAGGTAGAAAGCAAAGAGCTCTCGCACGCCTTCTTCCCGAGGGTTACTGTCTGTCTCCCTTATCAAAGGAAGCCTTCATTCCAAGAGGCCTTGTCTTTTTCTGCTCAAACATCTGAAAACAACACAAAGTCAGACATGGCGGCACATCTTTAATCCCAGCACTTAGGAGGCAGAGGCAGAAGGATCTCTGTGAGTTCAAGGCCAGCCTGGTCTACAGAGTAAATTCCAGGGCAGCCAGGACTACATAGAGACCCTGTTTAAATAAATAGACAAATAAACAAAAAAAAAACAACATAAGCTTGTGGTGATATTGTGTTCCCCAAAATATTGTGCACCCTAATAAATTTATCTGGGGGTCAGAGAACAGAAGAGCCACAAGATATACAGGCCAGAAAATGGTGGCACACACATCTTTAATCCTAGCATTCTAGAGGCAGAGATCCATCTGGATCTCTGTGAGCTCAAGGTCACACTGGAAACAGCCAGGCGTGGTGACAAGAGCCTTTAATCCCAGGAAGTGATGGCAGGAAGCAGAAAGGTATATAATATAAGGCAGTGAGGACCAGAAACTAGACCTGGTTAAGCTTTTGGCCTGGTTAAGCTTTTAAGCTTTTAGCAGCAGTTCAGCTGAGATCTATTTGGATGAGGAAACAGGATCAGTTGAGGAACTGGCAAGGTGAGGTGGCTGTGGCCTGTTCTGCTTCTCTGATCATTCAGCATTCACCCCAATACCTGGCTCCAAGTTTGTTTTTATTAATAAGACCTGTTAAGATACTTGCTACAGGGCTGGAGAGATGGCTCAGAGGTTAAGAGCACTGGCTGTTCTTCCAGAGGTCCTGAGTTCAATTCCCAGCAACCACATGGTGGCTCACAGCCATCTGTAATGAGATCTGGTGCCCTCTTCTAGTGTGCAGGCATACATGCACAAGCAGAATACTGTATATATAGTACATAAATAAATCTTAAAAAAAAAAAAAATCATTACCTCCATTTAGAAGATTCAGTATCAGCTTTAGGACTCCCAAGTTAGCTGATACAGCACAATCAGATCAACCTCTCCATACCCATTCTTATGACCCAAGTAGCTGCTACACTGTAAGTCATCTATGCACTTCCAGTTTAAAAAAAAAAAAAAAGATACTTGCTACATAAGCTTGACTGCCTCTTCTAGAAAGTGTACCCTCATGTCCAAACTCATCTAACCTTGACAAAACCTAGATGGTGAAACTGAAATTCATATAGATTCATTCATGAACTACAGATGTAGTACAGTTGATAAGAGTGTTTGCTTGGCTGGCCAGCACTAACACACACCTTTAATTCCAACACTCGGGAGGCAGAGGCAGGCAGATCTCTTCTGTAAGTTCGAGGCCAGCCTGGTCTACAGAGCGAGATCCAGGGCAGGCTCCAAAGCTATACAGAGAAACCATATCTGGAAAAACCAAAATTAAAAAAAGAAAAAAAAAAAAAAAGAGTTTAAGGCTAACCTTAGCTACATAGTAAATCTGAAGCCAGCCTGTGCTACCCAACCCTGGTTGTGTAGGCTGTAATCCACCTACAGGAGAGAGTGAAGCAGAATAATCTAAAATTTAAGGTCATTATAGACAATCAAGAAAAACTATTTCTCAAAATAAAAATTGGAAATAGGGCTGGGGCTGTAGCTCAATGTAAGAGTGTTTACCTAGCATGCATGAAGCCACAGGTTCAACTCCCAGAGTGTGTGTGTGTGTGTGTGTGTGTGTGTGTGTGTGTGTGTGTGTTGAGGGGGGGGGGCGGATTCTCAATTTCTTAAGCCAGGGACAGTGTAGTTACTTCTTAATCCAACACGAGGAGACTAAGATCATAAACTGGAGCCGAGCCTGGGCTACACAGTGAAACCGTCTCAAAATAAATATTTCCATTTCTTCTCTAACGCCCCTCAAAAACAAGTCCAAGAGTCGTGTCCTTTAGCACCTTTATCAAGCCTTATTATTTCAGGGATGGAGCAAAGGATACGGCTGGTCCTGGGTGTTCAACATGAGCACTATGGTCCCTATCAGCGGTCACTTCTGGTGCCCACGTTGTACCTGACCTCAATATGGGAAAGAGGAGGGGCCAGCCTGAGATGAAGATGCTAAAGGGAAGGAAGTGTCCCTATGCATGTACCTTGGCCTGTCAGTGCCAAGGATACCATTTAACCCTTTCTGCAAGCCAGCCCCGGGTTCCAAAATGCCCCGTGGCCAGTACCCTAACTCCCCAAAGTTGACAAGTAAGTTCATCTGAATTAACCGCCTTCTAAGAGGATTCTAGCGGCCTTGAGTCAACGGGTGAGTCTCTAGGGCTCCATTACGGCCACAAGTCCCTCCTACCCCCAAACTCAAACCCAATGGGGCTTGCGGTGGCCCCCTCGGTACTCACATCGCCCTTATGCAGCTCCGGCGCCGCGATCCTCACCGGCTCGCTTCTCTTCTTTGGCCTGGGAAGCCCCAAGGGGGGTCCGACACTGCCCACGGCTGGGGGCAGACTGAGACCGGGGCCTTGGGGCGACGGCAGCCCCAGCCCCTCGCCCACGCCCGCAGCCTCGGCGGGGCTCACTCCTGCAGGTGGCGGGAAGCCGCCCAAGCCGAAGGGCAAAGGCGGAGGAGGCTGCAGCCTGGGGTCTCCGGTGGGCGGGGGCAGCAAGAGCGGCGGGGGAAAGGCTGGAGCCAGCATCTGGGGGGGCGGGGGCAGCAAGGCCGGACCCTTGGGTGCGGGCAGAGAAGCGAACAGGCCTCCTAACGTGGGCCCGGGCATAGGAGCCGCCGCATCCTCTTCCTCCGGCTCCGGCTCCGGTTCATCCGGCTCACTCTCATCGCTGCTGGCATAAGCAACCAGAGACATGGCGCCTCCCGCCTTTGGGACGCCCTTGCCCGCAGACTAGGCCTACTTGAGACCCGGGATGTCCCGGCGGCCTAGTAGGCCCCACCACTGGGCAAGGCGGGGAACTGAAAAGCGCCCCCTGCTCCGTGTTCTAGGGCTACCCTCGGCAGGAACCCATGGCCAGGGTTGATTTACACCGAGTAAGAATTCCCGCTTCACTTAAGCTCCGAGCGCCAGGCAACTACACACAGCTAATGGCCGCCGAGTCACTCCGCCTACTACTCGCCTCACAAACATAAGAACTATAATTCCCAGAGAACACTTTTGCAACAGCCCAGTCTCTACCTCGGGGAACTCAGTGCAGAGCATGGCGGGAGTTGGAGTCCGAAGTTGGAGTAAATGGTGCGCTGAAAGGCTGGGAGAAGCCCTCCTCTGACGCAGGGATTCTTGGGATTCGTAGTTTGTTTATTTGTTTGTTGTTGCCGTGAAAGTCCTAAGTTACTACAAGCCCCATGGATCAGCGCGGTAGTCACGGAAACACTTAGAGCATTTCGGTACTTGAAGTTAGTTCCTTAGAGCCCTTAAGGTTTATGGGAGCTGTGGTACGCTTAGAAACTGCAAGTGTTGTCGGGAAAGTGATGGCGTCTGGGAAAGTGGACGAGCAACTAGCTTAAAGGGAAAGTTACCTGTAAATAAATGGTGATGCTTCCAAGGCTACCTGGGAGTTAGAACAAAGCACTCCAAGAAAAGCCCAAGCCCAAGGGACGTGTATGAAATTAAGCTGCAAAACCAGAAAGAAAATGAGGCCGCAGGCATCTGAGAACTGAAGTAAATGTGACATAAAAAAGGAAAGAGGTGATCTCCTTTGCTATGGCGGGTACACATCCAGGAACACATCTCCCCTGAAGCCTGCCTACCAAGAAGTCTGGGGCTTGGGCTCCTTCCGCAGCAACCAGTGAGACAGAGAGGTGGCCAAGGCGCGGGAAGCTAGGGTGAGGCAGTAAAGGGACAGACTTGGGTATGCCGTCTGTTCTGCCGGCATCTGTATATCCACCCACGTTTATGATAGGCTTTTTCACGTGCTGTCTGCCTGTGAGGATGTGTTTTGCACCTGTTCTTCCCTGCCTACCTGTGATTCTGGATCACATTCTGTCACCCTGTAACGGAGTGCCCGCTACTTGTCAGTCTGTCTGTGCATATCCTCTACATCCATCGCTCTGGGTACTCCCTCCCTGCTCCTAAGAGCAGAAAACTATTGAGATCAGCCAACGAAAGCGCTGTTGAGATTTGGCAAGGAGGCTAAAAAAGATAGTGTGTGCCGAGGTGGTGGCGCACGCCTTTAATCCCAGCACTCGGGAGGCAGAGCCAGGCGGATCTCTGGGAGTTCGAGGCCAGCCTGGTTTACAGAGTGAGTTCCAGGAAAGGCGCAAAGCTACACAGAGAAACCCTGTCTCGAAAAAACACAAACAAAAACAAAGATAGTGTGCTTTGAGAGAAGGATGATGGAGTAAAGACAGCTAAAGGACAAGCCTAATGGGACTCTTCCTCATCATCATCCTCACTATGTCTGAACATCTGGCTTTACAGACAAATTTATACCACCTTCTCTAGACATCTACTTAGATCTGCCTAGAGTAACTTGTGTGCATCTGTGTTTCAACTAGACTGTGGGTCTAGGCAGCTCCATAACAAATTGCTTATCTAACATGTGCAAGGTCCAGGATTTGATACCCCACTGCTACCTGCCCCAAAACAAATTTTAATGTGTATAAGGAAGAAAGTTAGTGTGTCCTAGGAAAAAAAAAATTGAAAACTACATGCCTGCCTGTGCCCAGCATTTGGGAGGTTGGGGCGGGATCAGGACTTGTCTACATAGCAAATCTGAAGCCATCCTGAGAACTGTCTCATAAACAAACGGAAGCTAGAGAGAGAACTCCCTTGGTAAAGTGCTTGCCCATCAAGCATAAGAACCTGTCAATCCCCAGCAACTGTGTAAACATGCAAAGCACAGTATATGGAATCCCAGCACCAGGGAGTAGAGACAAGAGGACCCCAGGAGCTTACTGGCTAAACGGCCCAGCCTTGATGAGGCCCAGGTCCCAGTGAGAGACTCTGTCTTGAAAGGCAAGGTTGAGGGCTGGAGAGATGGCTCAGTTAGTTGTTAAGTTGCTACTCTTGCAGAGGACCTGGGTTCTGTCCCCAGCTCACAACCATCTGTACCTTAACTCACAGAGAATCCAAAGCCCTCCTTCTAATCTTTCAGGCACCAGGCATACATGTGGTGCACGTAATTATATGTTGGCAAAGACGCATAAAGATGAAACAAGGGGGCTGGTGAGATGGCTCAGAGGTTAAGAGCACTGACTGCTCTTCCAGAGGTCCTGAGTTCAGTTCCCAGCAACCACATGGTGGCTCACAACCATCTGTAATGGGATATGATGCCCTCTAAATAAATAAATAAATAAATAAATAAACAAACAAACAAATAAATCTTGAAAAAAAATTTTAAAAGATGAAACAAAAAAAATTTTTTTCCCCAAGACAGAGTTTCGCTGTGTAGTTGGGAGCCCGTCCTGGAACTCACTTTGTAGACCAGGCTGGCCTCGAACTCACAGAGATCCACCTGCCTCTGCCAACTGAGTGCTGGGATTAAAGGTGTGCACCCCTACTCCTTGGCTAATAAATTCTTTTTTTTAAAGGTGAGATAGTAGCTGGATGGTGGTGGCACACACCTATAATCCCAGAACTCGAGAGGCGAGGCAGGCAGATTTCTGTGAATTCAAGGCCAGCATGGTCTACAAAGCAAGTTCCAGAACAGCCAGAGCTGTTATACAGAGAAACCCTGGAAACCCTGTCTCCGGGGCAAGGGGGGTTGCTGAGGGCCACAGGAATATGTCATAAGAACTCAGCTGGTTATGGCAAAGTCACTACCTGGAGGGATCAGGGAATTCCTCCAGAGGAAGCCAAATTCCAAGGAGCTTTTGGTGTTGCTTGGCTTGTTATATATCAGCTGTCTTCTGTTATGAAAATCATGTGTGCCTCCATAGTTTCCCCAATTGACTTTTCCCTAAGAAGGGCTAACAGTGTGGACTGATTCAAGGTATTTGGAGAACAGCCTCAGGAAAGGCTTCCTCTGGAATCTGATATCTCCCTTAGCCATTTTCAAGGACTAGCAGTAATAACAGTCCACAAGCTAGTCTCCTGACTTAAGGTAAATTCCACAAGGAGACACCGCCTAGGTCAGATGGACGTTAAGTAATAGCTTTACACAATTTAGCTCGCACCCTCCTTTCTTACAGCCTTACTAACTTTATAGGCCTCTAACTCCTTGCCTAACCTCTTCTAGGAATATTTAGATAACCTTCTGCGCTGACAGCTATGCTCAGCCAGAACACCAGTTCAAGCCTCCCTGTAATTATCACCATTGGCAGTATCCGGCCAGGTCCATCCCCAGGTGGAGGAAAGTACCTTATCAGAGACACCTCTGTACTCTCTAAGAACAGACTTAAGCATCCAGGCTATCTGTTTGAGAAGGCCTGGCGGATGTGCCAATTAAGCTTAACTTCTTCCTTTACCAAATCTTACCTCTAGTTCCAGATTTCCCTTTAACTATCACCAGAGGCATCTAGCTGTACACAGGTTGCCTAGCGACCGAGCACACTTTCCCCCACCCTGCAGAAAAATGGCAAATAGCTTGGACAGATACAAGCCACAGGAAAAAAGAAGGCAATTTTATTTTCTCTTATTGACCTAGCAACTTAAAGATTCTTTTTTTTCCCCGCTTTAGAGCCTGTCCTGTAGCCCAGGCTGGCCTCGAACTCACAGAGATCCACCTGCCTCTGCCTCCCAAGTGCTGGGACTAACGGCATGCGCCACCACCGCCCGGCAACTTACAGATTCTCAACATTTTATTCCAATCACGTTTAAGACTTTAGTTGAGCACATAAGATCCTCTTCTTAGATATTACCCAAATTTAGCCTTTAGTTAATTCATTTCCCCATTGGCCACTTCCCTTTGGGGGTGCAAGTGATAATTAACAGTTACTGCCCCTCTTTGTGATTCTTATCACCCCTCCGTTTGACCCTGGAAGCCTGGCTTTGCACTGCCAAGGGATTACTGCTTGTAAGTGTGTAAACGGGACTCCCAGGGCACGGGAAGGAGAGGAAGATCTGGAAGAATAAGAGCTCGGTGTGCTGAGATTCTACTTCCTGAAAACAGTCCTCGCCGTTAGGAGTTCTCTCTCCTGGGCCCCTGGGATGTGTAATGTTAAGGAATAATACCCAATATTGAGTTCTGTCCTCTACATGGTTTATTTCTCTCTCTCTCTCTCTCTCTCTCTCTCTCTCTCTCACACACACACACACACACACACACACACACTCTACATCTACATGTTATCTCTCTCACACACACACATACACACACATTACATGTTATCAATCTCTATCTCTAACACACACACACACACACACACACAGCAGATTATGTTAGGAGCCTACCCTCACTCCTGCACATGCGTAGCTCGGGGTCTTGTGTCTTAAGTCATCAGGGGGTGCTAGCGACTACTTACGTCCAGCATGGTCCCGCAGCAATCTGGGGACCTTAAAAGCTGGATGCAGACCCCACACTCTCTCTGCTCTCTGCTCTGCTCCCTTCTTCCCCCACTCCACCACCTTTCTCTGTCACCAGGCCTGGTCCCCTTTCCTCCTAATAAAGTTGTGAATACTGATACTGGGTTCTGTGGTGACCGTGACGGTGACCGTGACCTTTCCACTCAGTAACCTTTGCTGCCACCAGCGCCAATTATCATCCTTTCAGATCTTAGTGGCTCATGCTTGTAATCCCAGCACTGGGGAGGCTGAGCAGGAGGACCATTCATGACTTAGAGAGTGTCTATAGAGTGAGTTCCAGGATAGCCTGGGCTACATACTAGGTTCCAGGACTACAGAGTGAGTGACACGTTGTCTAGCAAGATGACAGCACAGGTAAAGGCATGTGCTGACAAGCGAAAGGAAAGACTGACTCGTACAAGTCTACAGGTTGTTTTCTGTGTCTCACATGTGTGCCATGGCACACACATGTGCAGAGGAAATAAGTAAATACTGTACTCTGACCTAATAGCTTCCTACTGAGGAGATGTGGGGTGGGGCCCAAAGTCTGGCTCTTCAAGAAATGACTCAGTTGACTGCAAAGCAGGCATACAGAAGATTATACTGAGAAACGAGACCATCAAGTCCTACCTCGCAGCTGATGTGGATTACACAATGCTGGCCTGTTTTTTTGTTTTGTTTTTGTTGTATGTGTGGTTTTTGTTTGTTGGTTGGTTGGTTGTTTGTTTTTTTCAAGACAGGGTTTCTCTGTGTAGTTTTGGAGCCTGTCCTGGATCTCGCTCTGTAGCCCAGGATGGCCTCGAACTCACAGAGATCTGCCTGCCTCTGCCTCCCAAGTGCTGGGATTAAAGGCGTATGCCACTGCCACCCGTCGACAGCGCTGCCTTCTAAGACCTGCTTTGAGATCCAGGTTCCTCAGCCTGCCCTCTGGTGACCTGGGACCAATGTTATTCTTCTCTCAGTCTCTCTCATTTTCCTCCTTTGGTTTTGTTTTGGTAGTGGTGGTGGTTTTGTTTTGGTAGTGGTGGTGGTTTTGTTTTGGTAGTGGTGGTGGTTTTGTTTTGGTAGTGGTGGTGGTTTTGTTTTGGTAGTGGTGGTGGTTTTGTTTGTTTGAAACAGGGTCTCATCAGACAACGGTGGCCCACACCTTTAAACTCAAGAGGCAGAGGCAGGGGGATCTCTGTGAGTTCAAGGCCAGCCTGTCTATAGAGTGAGTTCCAGGACAGCCAGGGCTACACAGAGAAAGAAAAAGGAAGGAAGGAAGAGAGAGAGGGAGGAAGGAAAAGAGAAAGAAACAGGCTCTTACTGTGTAGCCTAGGCCAGCTTGGTAGCTTTGAACTCGGCAATGATTTCCTCCCTCCACTTCCCAAGTGCTTGAATCATCAACATGTACTAGGGATCAAACCCAAGGCTTTAGGCATGCTACACAAGAACTCTACCAGATGAGCTACATCTCTAGCCCCACTCAAAATAATTTTTTAAAAAGACAAACTTTTTTGAGTGTTTTGTTTTGGTCTTGTTTGTTTGTTTGTTTTAGGGTGTTTTTATTTTGAGACAGGGTCTCTCTGTGTAGCCCTATCTGTCCTAGAACTCATTGTGTAGACTAGTCTGGCCTCGAACTCAAAGAGATCTTCCTGCCTTTTCCTCGAAAGTGTTAGGATTAAAGGCATGTGCCACCATGCCTAGCTTCAACTTTGTTTTTATTTTTCCTTGTTGGTTTTTTAGGAGAGGTTTTGGTTTTTTGCTTGTTTGTTTGTTTAGTTTGGTTTTTCGAGACTTTTGAGACAGCCATCAAGTGGTTTCTCTGTGTAACAGCCCTGGCTGTCCTGGAACGCTGTAGCCCAGGCTGGCCTTGAACTCACAGAGACTGCCTGCCTCTGCCTTCCAAGTGCTTGAATCAAAGGCCTGTACTTCAACTTTATTTATTTATTTATTTATTTATTTATTTATTTGGAGCTAAGGATCCAACCCAGGGCCTTGTGCTTGCTAGGCAAGCACTCTACCACTGAGCTAAATCCCCAAACCCTCAACTTTATTTTTTAATATTTGTGTGTGTGTGTGTGTGTGTGTGTGTGTGTGTATGAGGAAGTCAGAGGGGTGTTGGATTCTATGGGTTAATCCTTCTGTACACTGTGAATATATATTACTCTCATTGGTTAATAATAAAGCTAATTGGCCTATAGCAAGGCAGGATAAAATTAGGCCAGACAATCAAACGGAGCGCTTGGAGGAAGAAGGGCAGAATCAAGGCAAACTGCCCAAGAAACAAGATGCTGGTAAAGCCATGAGCCACGTGGTAATACATAGATAAATAAAAATGGCTTAATTTAAATGTAAGAGCTAGTTAGTAATAAGCCTGAGCCAAACATTCTGTAATTAATATAAGCTTCCATGTATTTATTTGGGACCAGGCAGTCAGGACAGGAGAACTTCCGTTTACAGTCAGATTCCCTGAAGCTGAAGTTACCCCAGTTGCAAGCTTGCTGATGGGTGTGCTGTGACTTGAACTTGGGTCCTTTGCAAGAACAATATGCACTTGTGCCTACTGAGCCATCTCTCCAGCCTCTAATGTTGTTTCCGGTGTAGGTTTACTAGGGTCCCTGGAGAAAAGACAGAGGCACTCTAAGGATGATTTTTTTTTTAGCCTTTTCCAGCATCTGGTGGACTGCCCCTCTGCCATGTTGCAAAGGGCCTTTTTATTTATACAATTCACACCTTTACAATTCAATCTCCGTATACCAAAACTTCTTGGGGGTTGGGGATTTAGCTCAGTGGTAGAGCACTTGCCTAGCAAACGCAAGGCCCTGGGTTCAATCCTCAGCTAAAAAAAAAAAAAAAAAAAAAAAAGGATAATAATAAAAAAAAAACTTCTTATCTAAGTTCCCCAGACGCAATGCAAATTTTCAGTTCAGAGACACCTCAGTTGGAGTCCTCTTTAGGAAACTCTCAGAGATGCCTTAGTGGTTAAAAGTACTTACCGTTCTTCCAGAGGACCCAGGTTCAATTCCCAGCACCCACATGGCAGCTCACAACTGTCTGTAACTCCAGTTCCAGGGTACCAACACGCATGGCACAATATCAATGCACATAAAATAAAAAATAAAAAAGATTTACGGAGTTGGGGATTTAGCTCAGTGGTACAGCACTTGCCTAGCAGGCACAAGGCCCTGGGTTCAGTCCTCAGCTCTGGGGGAAAAAAAATAAAGATTTATATATTTCAAACAGAAGGTACCAGAGACAAAAATGTGGCAGTCACAAAAGGCAGATCAAAGCTAGGTGCTAACACTCCAGAATCAAACCAGCTGCAGAAATCTGTAGGAACTCCCCTAACACTCTAAATAATAATAATAATAATAATAATAATAATAATAATAATAATAATTTTGAAAAGATTTAAGAAAAGGTTTAAACCTGCAAAGAGGCTTTCAGAAGAGGAGACACTGGAATGTGGACAGTGAAACATCAGGAATGTGTTGAAGGTGACCGAGTGAGACATTTAAAGAAAGCCATGCTGGTGGCAGGGAATACTAAGAAGCGATCTACTCAACACTGCAGAAACAAACATCCATATGTGTTCAGGAGTGGTGGCATCTAGTGGCTCTAAAAAGGAATCGGAGAGAGGTGGGGAAAGTGATTGGTTAAAAAACTGCCAGAGTAGCCGGGCGGAGGTGGTGCATGCCTTTAATCCCAGCACTTGGGAAGCAGAGGCAGGCCTGGCAGATCTTTGTGAGTTCGAGGCCAGCCTGGTCTAGAGAGTGAGATCCAGGAAAGGCACCACAACTACAAAGAGAAACCCTGACTCAAGAGAGAGAGACACAGAGAGAGAGACAGAGAGAGACAGACAAACAATAACAACAACAACAACCCTGCAAGAGGGAGGTCCCAGTGTCACATGCTAGTGTATTCTAACCCCAGGAGAAACACAGTAGATGATTTCTTCTCCAAATTGGCAAAAATGAAGGTTTCTTCAATAGGGAAACCCAGGCACCGTCAAGAGCAGGGCCATATAGATAGCAAGGCAAGTGAAGCAACATTCAGGGGCTGGGCTGGAGCCCTGGAATAGTGTACCTGTCTGATATACAGACAGCCCAGGGTACTGGGCCCAGCATCAAAAACTAAACAGCAATATGTACACACATACTGAAGCCTTCTCCCATATTTATTCCAGAATAC
This sequence comes from Onychomys torridus, assembly GCF_903995425.1. Taxonomy (NCBI): domain Eukaryota; kingdom Metazoa; phylum Chordata; class Mammalia; order Rodentia; family Cricetidae; genus Onychomys; species Onychomys torridus. The sequence continues at coordinate 64,914,335 of NC_050448.1, forward strand.
AAACTACCAGGACGTTATCCTCCAGAGAAAGTATTTTGAAAATCTCTGGAAAGTCTAGTCAACCTAAGAGAAACTCAGAATTCCCCTAGAAGCTTCTCAACCAGATTACGCTGACATAAAATTTTCTGTTGTCTAAGTAGGCTCATCCCGTGGGGATATTTTGTTTGTGATCTAACAAATAAAGCTTGCCTGAAGATCAGAGTGCGGAGCTAAACCACTAGTCAGCCATAGAGGCCAGGCAGTGGTGGCGCACACCTTTAATCCCAGCACTAGGGAGGTGGAGACAGGAAGTGACATGGCTGGGTAGAGAAAGGAATCTAAGGCAGAAGGAGACTTGTTTTGAATAAATAAAATGTTGATTGGCCAGTAGCTAGGCAGGAAGTATAGGGGGGACAAACAGAAAAGAGGATTTTGGAAAGTGAAAGGCTGAGACAGAGAGACGCTGCCAGCCGCTGCCATGACAAGTGAGATGTAAGGTACTGGTGAGCCACGAGCCACGTGGCAACTTATAGACTAATAGATATGGGTTAATTTAAGATATAAGAACTAGATAACAAGAAGCCTGCCAAGGCCATACAGTTTATAAGCAATATAAGTCTCTGCGTGTTTACTTGGTTGGGACTAAGTGTCTGTGGGACTGGTAGGTGAGAGAGATTTGTCCTGACTATGGGCCAGGCAAGACTGGAAAAAAACACTAGCTACAAATGGTGCCCAACATGGGGCTCGAACCCATGACCCTGAGATTAAGAGTCTCATGTTCTATCGACTGAGCTAGCCAGGCCAAACAATTTAAATAATATAAGTGTTTATATGTTTATTTTATAAATGAACTGTCAAACTACAGGGCTTAACGGGACCAAAAAACAAAAAAATCTCCAACTACAGAGACTGGAGCTCAGTCCTTTTCAGCTAAGGAGTTGGTGAGGTGAGAGGTGGCTGTGGCTTGTTCCTGTGTCTCTCTGATCTTTCAGCATTTACCCTGATGTCTGTCTCCGGGTTTTGATTGACACCAATTAGGATTTGGGCTACAGTCATGGGTAAAAGATGAGATTTGGAGAAAATCAGGAGCTTCCAAACTGGCCCACTGAGGTCATGGTAAGGACAGAGTGTGCCCAAGTGACTAGCAGAATGGAACTGAAGAGCATTCTATTCAACCAACTATCCCTTTCATCCTTTGTTTGTTTGTTTGTTTGAGACAAAGTTCTCACTATGAAGCCCTGGCTGGCCTGAAACTCACATTGTAGACCAGGCTGGCCTGGAACTCAGGAAGATCTACCTGCTTCTGCCTCTCAAGGACTGGTATTAAAGGTGTGTGCCACTACACCCTGCTGTCCTCTTCCATGGGATACCATGCTCCAGCACTGACTCAGGGCCTGCCATCCAGCAGACCAAAAATGATTATGAGAGGAATGAATGAATGACCAAGTGAATGAGTAAAGCCCTTGAGCCCACGGGCAACATGTGGTGACAGAAATGGCCTTCAATACCCATCACACCACCTGTCTTCAACAGAAACTGCTCTCAGCCTTCTGCAGCAACACCAGACTTTTGGCCTGCTGTCCGAAGAGGTTATCATCCTGGAGAGGGAGGCAGAGAACCCACCAGGGCTCAACATTATCACCCAGAAGGGGAGACACAGTCCCTGCGCCTCTCACTTCCTGTCCCCAGGATCTCTGCAGCAACACCCTGTAGCAGGCTTTCTTTGGGGCCACCAACCAGCTCCCAAGTCATGACATGGAGACTTATTACTAGTTATGAATGCTCAGCCCACCACCATTCATAACTTATGCTTGTCCCACCAGCTCTTATAACTTAAAGTAACCTGTTTTCTTTCACTTTCTTTCATTCTATATGTCCTACTCAGTGTCTGGCTGGTTGGTGGCTGCCTGGCTACCAACAGGCACCTCCCTCTCGTTCCCCCTTGCTCCTCTTCTAGATCTCTTTCCTCAAGAGCCTAGATCCTTCCTCCTATTTATTCTCTCTGCCTGCCTATGGGAATGACCTCAAACCTTTTCTAGCTTAAAAGTAAAAAGAAAAGCAGCAGGAAGTCTCACTCCTGAGGGGGAGAAGGTGGATGGTAATATTCATATCTACAGAATTGATGTTATCTAAAGAAAGTAAACCATTCAGTCCTACAACCTACAACAGAGACATGGTGTGAACCACTGCTACTAAGTTAATGGATGGCCTTCATATCATCACAGGAAGGAATCTTAGATGCACTGCTAAGAATAAGAGAGGAAATGCAATGAATGTGCTATAGTAAAAATTGTTCAAGAGTTCAAGGCCACCCTGGTCTACAGAGCAAGTTCCAGGACAGCCAGAGCTACAAGGAGAAACCTTGTCTCAAAAACAAAAGCAAAAAAAAACACAAACAAGAACAAATTTGCAAAAGAAACACACACACACACACACACACACACACACACACACACACACACACGAAAATGTATCTGCAAGAGTGTTATGAATGGGCCGGGCAGTGGTGGCACAAGCCCTTAAGCCCAGCACTCAGGAGGCGGAGCCAGGTGAATCTCCGTGAGTTCGAGGCCAGCCTGGGCTACAGAGTGAGATCCAGGACAGGCTCCAAAACTACACGGAGAAGCCCTGTCTCCAAAACCAAAACAACAACAGCAACAATAACAAAAAGGGTGTTACAAATGAATAACGTCATACAAAGTGACATCAAAACATTGGATTCTACCATGACCAAGGCATTTTATTTTATTTTACTTTTGTTTTTTTGAGACAAGGTCTTATTGTATAGCTGTGGCTGGCCTGGAACTTGCTTTGTAGACCAGAACAGCCTTAAACGTACAGAAATCCACTTGCCTTTGCCTCCCCAGTGCTGGGATTAAAGGTATGATCACCATGCCTAGCTTGGGCCAAGAACGAAGTCATCACCTAATCCAAGGATTCCTTGAAACTATTGGTGCTATGATAATGTTATTTCTTTATTTATTCATTTATTTTGGAGCTGAGGATTGAACCCAGGCAAGCACTCTACCACTGAGCTAAATCCCCAACTCCCTTTATTTGTTTTGTTTTGTTTTTGTTTTTGAGACAGGGTTTCTCTGTGTAGCTTTGGAGCCTGTCTTGGAACTCACTCTGTAGACAAGGTTACAAGATCTCTGTGAGTTCGAGGCCAGCCTGCTCTACAAAGTGAGTTCCAGGAAAGGCGCAAAACTACACAGAGAAACCCTTTCTCAAAAAACCAAAAAAAAAAAAAAAAAAAGAAAGAAAGAAAAAAGAAAAGACAGAAAGAAAAGAAACTGACAAACTTACATTAAGTCAAACAATCTAAACAATCTTGGGTATGTCTAAGCACACTACCATGAACAGCAAAGATGTAGCCTTGCTTTTTTTTTTAATATTTATTCATTGACTTTTTATGTGCATTGGTATTTTGCCTGTGTGTATATGCTTGTGTAAGGGTGTCAGGAACTGTAGTTACAGACAGTTGTGAACCACCATGTGGGATCTGGGAATTGAACCCAGGTCCTCTGGAAGAGTAATCAGTGCTCTTAACCTCTGAGCCATCTCTCCAGCCCCAACCCTGCTTTTTTACTTTACACATTAATTTGAAAACATATTTTATGATTTCTGGGAAAATAATCAACATTTTGTATATTTACACTTCATATTCATTAAATATAAAAGAATTACCTGCCTGTTTTCAAACAGGATACACAGAACTGTAGCCCAGCTTCAACCTAAACTTTTTTTTTTTTTTTTTTTTTTTTTTTTTTTTTTTTTGGTGTTTCAAGACAGGGTTTCTCTGTGTAGCTTTGCACTTTTCCTGGAACTCACTTTGTAGACTAGGCTGGCATCAAACTCACAGATCCACCTGCCTCTGCCTCCAAAGTGCTGGGATTAATGGCTTGTGCCACCACTGCCTGGCCTCATATTTCTTTATTAGACATTTAAAAAAATTTTGTCTTGTTTTGTTATTGTTGTTTTGTTTTGTCTTTTTGTTTTTCAAGACAGGGTTTCTCTCTGCAGCCATAGCTGTCCTGGAACTCACAGAGATCCTCCTGCCTCTGCCTCCCAAGTGCTGGGATTAAAGACATACACCACCACTGCCTGGCTAAGATTTTTTTTTAAATGTGTACACGTGTTTTGTCTGTGTACCACATATGTGTAGTGCCCCAGGAGTCTAGAAGAGGGCTTCAGATTTCCTGGAACTGGAGTTACAGATGGTCATGAGCTGCCATGTGGGTGCTGGGAACTGAACTCAGGTCCTCTGAAAGAGCTGACAATGCTTTTAACCGCTGAGCCATCTCTCCAGCCCTTTGTTAGACTTTTATAGGGTCTATGTTCTTAGAGATACAAAATACCCGAGACTCTCCCTGAGAACTAACTCACTGGGAAGTTCAGCTCCTTCCATTGAAGCAGATGTTGATGCGTCAGTTTCCCAAAGCTCAAACATCTCCCTGGTTTACGTTGCCATCTTTTCTGATAACCTTTTTTTGTTTTGTTTTTAGGATTTTATTTATTTAATTTGTTTTTAGGATTTTATTTATTTTATTCATTTATTTTTATTTCATGTGCATTGGTGCTTTGCCTGCAAGTACATCTATGTGAAGATATCAGATCCCCTGGAACCAGAGTTACAGACAGTTGTGAACCACCATGTGTCTGTTGGGAATTGAACCCGGGTCCTCTGGAAGAGCAGCCAGTGGTCTTAACCATCGAGCCACCTCTCTAGCCTTATTTAGGATTTATTTTTTATTTATGTGGTTGTGTATATGTGTGTGCACATGTACGTGCCAGCCTGCAGAAGTCAGAAGAAAGCACAGGTACTGGGAACTGAACTCTTCTGACCCGTTTTTTCCCAGCCCCTTTTGTTTTTTCAAGTCAGGGCCTCATGCCTCTCAGGCTGGCCTCAAACTTGTTAAGTCTTTGAGGATGGCCTGGAACTTCTGATCTTCCAACCTCTACCATGGGTATTCTATACCATTCCAGGTTTATGAGGCTCTGGGAATCAAACCCAGGGCCTCAGGTATGCTATGCAAACACTCTACCAACAGACTACATCCCCAGCCCTCTCTTACTTTTATACTAAAAAATTAAAGTAAAACCCCCCCCAAAATAAAGGAAGCTTTATTACTTAGATATGTTCATTTCCCTTATTAGTGATCATAAACCTTGGCTATGCTGTCACTTTAAGGAGAGAGGCTGTGAACAGGATCTGTACAGTTAGAATTAGTATGTGAGGACTTTTTTTTCTAACCTGTGATGGTCTTTATCACAGGTTTGTTTATTTATAGATGAGGTCTTAACTGAAAGCCAGAGAAACCAAAAGGCTGGGTACCCCATCTCAGGGCCTCACTGCTCCGGGTGGCAGAACGCAGGTGTGGCTGTGCATTAGAGCTTGTTAGAAATGCACACACATCCCAAACCCAACACATTCAAATCTGCTCTTTAAGAAAATTCCCAGTCTCAAAGAACAACAGAAAGCCTGAATCCCCAAGGGTCCAGGCTTCTGCTCATGTTGTAACTGAGCCTGAGGTTCATGGCTTGTGGTGCTTGAGCAGTTGGAGGGGTTGATCGAAGAACTCGGATATTAAATTGCAGCCAAAGCAGGGAAGGTTACTGCAACAAAGGGAACATTGCTTGTGGCCTGCTGTCTCCCTCACGGGAGAGGCCAAGGGGCTGGCTGATGCCATGACAATTTTTTCTTTGTTTCCACGTGTGGTGCTGGGGCTCATGCCCAAGACTTCTTTCTTGTTCTGCCACTGAGCTCTATTCTCAACTCCACCAAGAATTTAGAAGTCTTATTGACACCTTTCAACAAAGTGGAGAAAAGGGCAGGACACTGAGTTTTAACTCATTTGGAATGTGCACGACTTGAAAAGTTTAAAAACATGTAGAACTTCATACTAGTAGGACACGAAGGAAACTGTGGAATATTATTTTTTTTAATTTTATTTATTTACTTGTGTGTGTACATTTGTCTGTGTGAGGGTGTCAGATCCTCTGCAAGTGGAGTACAGACAGCTGTGAGCTGCCACGTGGTTGCTGGGAATTGAACCCAGGTCCTCTGGAAGAGCAGCCAGTGCTCTTAACCACTGGATCACCTCTCCTGCCCCCCCCCCAATATTATTTTAATTGGGCAAAGATGTGTTACATTTGTTTATGCTGCAGCATATTACTTTAACTGTATGAAGGTGTGTTACTTTTGTTTATGCTGTATTTGTTTAACAATGTAAAGATGAGCTGCTGTTTCATCTTGCTTGCCAAAGGCACCTGCTTGGGCTAATAAAAAGCTGGACAGCCAATAGCTAGGCAGAGAATAAATAGAAAGAGAAATCTAGGCTACAGGAGACAGAGGAGAAGGAAGAACAGGCCCAAGGCAAGAAGTCAGGCAGCTGTCAGCCAGCCAGACATAGAGACGGCAAGAAAGTAAGAAAAGGTAAAAAGCCCTGATGCAAAAGGTAGATAAAGAGAAACATGTTAATTTAAGTTAAAAGAGCTACCCAGAAATGTGCCTAAGTGAGGCTCAGCATTCAAAACTAGTAAAAAGTCTCTGGTCATGATTTGGGAGCTGGTTGGTGGCCCAAAAGAAAAAGCCTGGTACAGAAACCTGTTGACACTGGACTCACTCATGAACCCCCCCCCCCCCCATTTGTTGTTTGATTTTTCGACTCAGGGTTTCTCTGTGTAGCTTTGGAGCCTGTTCTGGAACTCACTCTGTAGATCAGGCTGGTCTTGGACTCCTGAATGCTGGGATTAAAGGTGTGTGCCACCACTGCCAGGCTCATGAAACTTCTTTAAGAATTTGTGACTAGGGCTTGATATGTGGTTAAGAACGCTTGCTGCTCTTCCAGGAGATACAAGTTCAGTGCCCGGCACCCATGTTAATGGGCTCACAATAGCCTGCAACTCCAGCTCCAGATCTGACGCCCTCTTCTGCACACATGTCGTACAATCACAAACACAAATAAAAACTTAAAATCTCTTTAAAATGTACAGTAGGGTGTATATCTTTTAATTCCAGCACTCAGGAAGCAGGGGAAAGCTGATCTCTGTGAGTTCCAGGCCAACCAGGGCTACACAGTAAGACTGTCTCAGGAAAACCAAAACCAAACAACAAAGAAGCCATTCCACAAATAGAAATGTAATTACAGAAAAAATCTTGTTTGGGTTGAGATCTGAGGACACATTTTGGGACCATCGTTCCCATCACAATCTAAGACGACAACCCCAAGCAGTAGTGGCTCAGGCCTTCAGCACTTCAGGAGGCAGAGACATGCGGATCTGAGTTCAAGGCCAGCCTGATCTACAGAGTGAGTTCCAGGGCAGCCAGGGCTACAGGAAGAAACCCTGCCTCAAACATCCCCACCACTCACCGCTGCCCCCCCCCCAAAAAAAGAATGTAACCCAGGACAGTATCCCAGAATTTGACAAAGTCCTATTCATTCTCAAAGACACTGCCCTCTCAGATTACCAGGAATATAAATTTCCAAACTGGATTTAGTGGTATTCCACTGTCTTTACTTTAGGACCTCCTCATTTTGGTGAGTTTAGCTGAAGTCCAGATCTTTTACTAGGCAGCAGCACTGATGATTAGCATTTACTGCACCCCGAAAATGGCCACCATCTCTTCTTGCACACCATGGGACTGCTAATTTCAAACCTCTCCTCTACTGCGTGTAGGCTGACCTAGTAGGATTCGAACACCCCAGCCCACAGAAGCACGTGGACGCCTAGGATGGACCCTACACCGCCGAGCCGTACCCACGCTTCTCGCCTTGGCCGGCTAGCAGCCATCGGCGCCGACCAGATACGTGGGTTGGGACACGGCACCGGGTCGGGGGCACACTGCGCAACCAGGGTTACAGTAGGCCCCGCCCGGCCCCGGGCTGGAAGCACCCCGCGGAGCCAGGGGAGGGGCACGTGCAGCTTGTCCAGCAGGCGCCCGCTCCTCGCCGCCTGGCACTCACCACCCGCCCGCACACAAAGCCCGCTCGGCGCGCTCGGCGCTCGGCTCCTCAGGCCTGTGCCGCTGCGCTCCGCCTGCGGCTTCCTGGTTGGGCGCCAGGGCCCGGGCAGGCAGCAGGCGTCGAGCGGCTGAGCGCATCGAACCGCCGCGGGCGGGGGCGCAAGGGGAGGAGTGGGCCGCGGGGGGGGGGGGGGGGGGGGGGGGTGGAGGAAGCGGCCTGGCGCTGAGGAGGGAGCAATTGAATTTCAAACACAAACAACCGCACGAGCGCGCCCCGAGCCGAGCGTTGCCCACCGCGCCCGCCCCGTCCGAGCGGCGAGCGGGCGCAGACGCCGTGGCTGCTCCGGAGCTCGCGCCGGGGGCCACCATCGAGGCGGGGGCCGCGCGAGGGCCGGAGCGCAGCGGCGCCACAACCGCCGCACGCGCAAACTTGGGCTCGCGCTTCCCGGCTCGGCGCGGAGCCCGGGGCGCCCGCGGCCCCGCCATGTCGCGATCCAACCGGCAGAAGGAGTACAAATGCGGGGACCTGGTGTTCGCGAAGATGAAGGGATACCCACACTGGCCGGCCCGGGTGAGCAGCAGTAGGGCCATCGCGGGCCGGGGTGCGGTTGCATAACGCTCGGGAGGGCACGGGCGCCGAGCGCCGAGCGGGCGGAGCGGCAGGGGCATCGGGCCTGCTCGCCGGGTCGGAGCCCACCGCCGCTTACATAACGGAGGCGGCGGGGGCCGGCAGCTGGCGGGCGGCGCCGCGTGCTCGGTCGGCCCGCATCCCTCCCACCGGCCGAGGCTTCGGGCGCACGGTCGGGCAGCGGCCCGGCCGCGACTCCCAACCCCTTCCGGGAGCCCCGTCTGAGCCCCAGATCTCCGTTGATGGCTGGGCAAACGGTTGTGAAGGGTCTCCGTCCGCGGAGGGTGAAGTGGGGGTAGAGCTGGCGTCTAGCAAACTTTCTTGGAGTGTTTGGTAGGAGGTCTGAAGTTGGGAGGGTCGTGGAGGGGTTGGGGGAGACTTAAGAAATGGTCTGCCCTGGCTGGGGTAACTCGGCCACAACCCGTTGCTGGCCCCGCAGCTCTACGAGAACACCCCTCCATATGCCGCCAGCTCAGGTTTGGAACTGTAGGCAGCAGGGCCCCGTGCGCTTGGGAAATGCAGTGCAGATCGCCTTGGTGAGGCGGGGGGGTTGTTGGGAGATGGAGTTGCCTCGACCTCCCACCAGTGAGCGTCCCCAGCCAAGAGGGCCCGTGTCAGCCATGTGGTGGTTTTATCCCGCCAACAGAAGGGCCTTCCCCCTCCAGCACCTGGCCAGGTGGGAGGGTGGGGCCGAAAGCCTGATGTGTTTATCATCTTTCCTCCAAGGAAAAGGTTAAGTGAGTGTGTGGGTGCTTCTGGCAACTTTTCAAAGTGAGTGTAGAGGGGCCCTTGGTACTGGGTGAGGGCATGACTCAGCCCCTTAAGGTGTGGGACTTGTGTAAAGTGAAATCTAGGGCAGAAAGACCTGAAGGGGAGGGGTCTTGAGCAGGATTGCCTTAAGGCTTTGGCTTTTCCAGTATGGCTGACTGTTCATCTGGCTCGGTACTACTCTGAGCCTGGGAAGTTCCTCCGTGCTCTCTTGGTTACTCTTCAGGGTTTCAGCCCAAATGGATCATTGAGAAAACCCAAGCAGCCCTCCATACTCTCTCCCCCTCCCAAGGAGTGTGTCCAATCCCACTTGCCCAAGATCCTTGCGCTGTGAGGCTTTCAATTGGGTCAAATGAGGCCTGGCCTCTGGCTTGGGAGTGGAGTGCAGGGAGAAGCCAGACTCTTTCCAGAGCCTTAGAAGGGCCTCAAGGGCCTGACTGAAGCTAGGCAGTGTGTGTGTCATGTGAACGCTCATGTACTTTACTCTGCACCCTCGGATCCACTGGGTTCCTGGCCCAGATGCCGAGGATTAATGGTCAGGGCAAGTATTGAACCCAGGTCTCTACTGCTTCTCCTTGCTGGGGATGAGACAAAGTTCAGTAGTAAGCTATGTCCGAAGAAGGAGAAATAGTTATAAAATGGGGATTTGGGGATCTTCTGGTATCTTATTCCCGGAGACCTACTGCCCCATGAGAGAGCCCCTCTGATTTCTGGTGGCCTTTGGACAGGGATACTATCCATTTCTTTTCTTTATGAACTTCTTCCAGGACAGAAGGGGAATCATCTTCTTTCTCTATTGAGGCCTGGATCTTTGAGATACAGTTGTGAATGCACCCCAACACTTGGCCTGGCTTGGTTGTGACACTTAAGGGGAGGGGTACACCCAGGGCTGTCACTTCTTCAAGACATTCCCCTTGGCTCCCAAAGGACAAAACTGAGTCTGTCTTCCCCACCTTCAACTCCTTAGAACCTGTCTTAGCTCTTCCTGAGTTGGAGTCTGAAGCCTGATGGCTGGCTGCTCCAGGGTGTAACCAGAATCTTCGGTCACGATGCAGGCCACCACGTGCACCTTGTGTCCTCAGTTCCTGCTTCTGGGGACCTGGGTGACTGAGAAAAGACTAAAGGCCCCAGAGTTTGAGATTGAAGTCATAGAGGCCACATGGTAGCAGGGCCTGGCTGGAAGAATGTGTTATGACCCCATCTTCCCTTCTTCCTTCTTCCTGCCTAACTTCCTGGAGGATCTGCAGGCACTTAACAAGGAACCACCCGAGCCCTGAGACCCCCACCCGAGCCCTGGGTGCCTTTCTTCTCTCTCCCAGTCCTGGAGAAGCTCCTGAGTAGCCCAGAGTCTCCCTCCATTTCTCCCGACTCTTCCCTTTTCTGCCTTTGGGCTTGCCACACTTGCAGCCCAGTTGTCTGAGCTGTCTGCTGTCCTGGACATTCTGGTTCCCCTAGGTCAAGTCAGCCAGGCCCTGGGTGTGGTGGTCAGCTAGTATGTTCTTAGCTGTGCTCAGCCCTCCTAAATGCCCGAGGATCTTGGACCTGCTTGTGCTCTGAGCGCATGGTGCTCAGTTCTCCCTGCTCCTCTGAACCCTGCAAATGGCTTCGAAGGCCTCTGGCCTGGACTGGATGGGATTTCTGATGCTTAGGGCCTGTCTGATAGAGGCAGGCAAATGCAGAGGAGTGGGCCGGAATGGTTAAGAAGTCTCAGAATCCTTCCTGTTGGCCAGAGGAGGAAGTGTGGTAGGGTCCCCAACACGTCTGGCCCCACCCTGACTTACTTTCCTTTGACTCACTGACTTTAGTCACAGTGTGGATATAAAGTCACCACCTGGGAGACAGCTTCAGGACAGACTTAATAGCCTCACTTACTATGGAAGAACTGCCCTTCACATCCAAGTTCCAGGAAAGAGTTCCTTTGTAGCTGGAGGGGTAGGGGTGCTGCCCCGAAGTGATTTCTCTTTTGTAGGGGGAGGGGGCTGGAAATTCTGTTGAGCAGAAAGCACTCCCATCCCCCAATCCTACCTGTTACACCTATATAAAATGGTTAGGGTTAAGGTTGGCAAACGAGTCTTAAGGAAGAGGCCCATCTGTTCTCATTCCTCCACACCCAACCTTTATGTGGCTGGGAGTTGGCAGGACTGGTGGAGTTGGTATGTCTCATTCCATCCAGTCTTGTTTCTGGGACTGGGCAGCTAGAGGCTTCCTGGGTCCCCTGCCACACGATTTAGAGTCTGCCTGTTGTTTGCTCTCCTTGGGAAGCTGGGGTGTCCAGTTTCAGTCTGTTCTTGGAGAGAGCCTCGAGCCTAACCCTTCCTCCATCCCTTCCTTTTGGAGTCTCCTCTTCCCTTTCATTAAACGTGAGTTACCAGACTGGAAGCACAGCAATGCCCTCCCTGCCTTGGGTATGGGCGCTCCCCCGGCTCCCTCCCGGGCATAGGTATCAGGCCTCTGAGAGAGCCTTTGCTACCATCGTAGTTTGCTAGTCTCCTGGGATCTCTTAAGCCCTGGAGGCCCTCTTTCTTTTCTCTCTCTCTCTCTCTCTCTCTCTCTCCCTCTCCCTCTCTCCCTCCCCTCCTCTCCCCCCCCAGAAGAGGGAGGGGACTGATAGCCAGAGGCAGGTATCCTGTCCAGCTCCTCCCCTGTCCCCACCCCTTAGAGCATGCGCCCCGCCCTGCCCCCACTCCCATTAGTCCTAGTTTGGTTTCACGTACAGCCTAAAACCTGCGTGCCAGATTACGGGCCTAGGGGGTGGGGTGCGTGTTTAGTATCCCCTCCTCCCCAATCCTGGATGGAAGGCCTGGGGGGAGGGGTGGTCACATTCCTGGTTGCTGAGTGGCCCCGGGGGGAGGGGTTGAGTTGTCATAGTGATGGGGATCACGGTTGTGGGGGAGCTGCATGCCTTTCCACCAGGTTCCCACACCCCAGCATCTCCTGATTGTTGGGCTGGGCCTAGTTTGAGTTGTGCCTTCCCAGAGGGAGGGGCTGGACCGAAGTCCCCAGAGGCCACGGGGCAAGGGGGAGGGGCCCAGCGGCCTAATGACTTCCAAGTCTAGGGCAAGACGCTCTTCCGAGTCATGCCCACTCAGCTCATTCTAGTCACTCAGCCTCCCTGTCTCCCTAGTACTCCCAGTTGCACCCTCCTCTCTAGTCACTGCCTTGGCCTGTCTCTTGGGTTTGGGTCTGCAGCCCCAGTCAACATGGCCACCTGGCCTCCGGGAGGAGGGCGGGCATCTGGGGTTGTTGCAAGGATTGCTGGGAGTTGTAGTCCCCTGTCCCAACAGTTTGGCTTGGCCTGGGCTTCCAAGACTTAATCTGAGACTGGCCAACGGTCCTCTCTTGATTTCAAACTTGACCTTGGACCTCAGCACTTTCTGCCTTTACTGCAGACTGCCTCCAGGGTCATAGGGCAAGGGATCTCCTCAAGAAATTAGGCTGAGATTGAAAAGATGTCTCGCTGTTTAAGAGCACTGGCTGCTCTTCCATTAGGACCCGGGCTTCTATTCCCATCTACATGACTGCTCATAAAAACCTGTGCTCCAGTCTCAGAATCTGACACCCTTAGGCATTCATGAGGTACACAGAAATAACCTTTGGGGGAAAACAAATATACACACAAAAAAATACATACATACATACATATATATTGGTTTTTCGAGACAGGGTTTCTCTGTCCTGGAACTCACTCTGTAGCCCAGGCTGGCCTCAAACTCACTGAGATCCGCCTGCCTCTGCCTCCCAAGTGCTGGGATTAAAGGCACACTGTGTCACCACTGCCAGGCAATAAATGATTTATTTTATTTTATTTTAGAAAATTAGAGCTGGATGGTAGTGGCACAGACTTTTAATTCCAATTCTGGAATTTTAATTCATTCTGGAGGCAGAGGCAGGTGGATCTCTTAGTTCTAGGACAGCCATGGCTACACAAAGAAACACTGTCTCAAAAACCAAAAAAAGGAAAGTAATTGGGCTTGAATTCCGGTCCTTATTATAATGTGCCATGTTTTTCTTTGGAACGGCATTCTTTTCTGCACTCAGTCTCCCCATCTGTAAAGCAGGTTTGACTTATTTTTCAAGACCAGCTTGGTCTACAGAGTCAGTTATGTAATGGCCCTGGGGAAGGGGGGACCCCGACTCTGTCATTGAGAAGAGGTGGGCTGTGGTCATGAGAAAGCATTGGAAGAGCTGAGATGCTTTGATTGACATTTCATAATTGGAGATGGGTATGTTGGCATGTTAGGAGGCGAGGTAGGAGGATCTTGAGTTGGAGGCCAGCCTGGGCTACATAGCAAGGCACTGTGACAAAACATCAAAGGTGACAGCATTGGGCTTGAGGGTGGCAGAGGTAATGGCACTTTGGCCAGGATTGGACACTGGAGAATATGTTCTCTGGTGAAGGGGAGTGAGGTAGTCCTGGGTTAGGCTCTCCTGTCTGATTTCATTTGGACAAGTTGTACTAAGAATGTTTTGCAAATTAGGTAATCTCTGGAGTCCTGTTATGCCTGGCTTTATACAAATGTCACCTTGCCCCAGAATGAAGGCCTTGGGACTCAAGTTCACATTTTCTCTCCCTTCCTTGCCCTAGATTGATGAGATGCCTGAGGCGGCTGTGAAATCAACAGCCAACAAATACCAAGTCTTTTTCTTTGGGACCCACGAGACGTGAGTGAGGGGCCAGTGGGATGCAGGTGGAACACTATTTTAGGAAAGGGGGGTGATAGTTGTTCTTGTCTGGCGTTTAGCTTGGGAACAGCTTGGGGCTTGAGAGCACAGCCTCCTATCTCTCACCAGGGCATTCCTGGGCCCCAAAGACCTCTTCCCTTACGAGGAATCCAAGGAGAAGTTTGGCAAGCCCAACAAGAGGAAAGGGTTCAGCGAGGGACTGTGGGAGATCGAGAACAACCCTACAGTCAAGGCCTCTGGCTACCAGGTGAGCAATTAGTTGCCCCCTCAAAGCCCTGGAAAGAGGTGTATTGTGGGCTCCAGGAGCCTTGCCCACAGGCAATGCTTAGTCTTCAGAATCTCAGGGCCTTTGGGGTGGTAGAGGCGGGACTTGTTGCCAGAGGGACCTGGGGGTGCGGGGTGACTTAGAGTTAGGGTCACGGTCAGTGGCTTTGAGGGCAAGAGTAGGGTGGAGGCGGTAAGTAGGGTAAGCCTTTGTTGGGCCCATCATTAGTAAGAGGACATGGCCTTCCAAGAGGAGGTTCTTGTGAGCCGGGCAGGACAAGGCGGGAGGGCGGGGGGAGCGGGGGTCGTGGGGAATGGGTCCCAGATCCCTTTGGGAGAAGTTGACCCGAGGTTTTGCCTCCTGCTCCAGCCCTCCCCCCTCCTGCACAGAGCCCTGCCTGCCCGGCCTGTGGGTTAACCCCAGGGCTAATCCAACAGAGGTGGGTCTCAAAACACTTGTGAGACTGGGCACCTGGGTGGGGGTGGGGGAGAGGTGGGCAAAAGAAGGAGTGAGTGTCTAAGGGGGTGGTTGGGGGGACTAGTCTCTGGTGCCACTCAGCCTCTGATGTCTCCGCCACAGTCCTCCCAGAAAAAGAGTTGTGTGGAAGAGCCCGGGTTGGAGCCGGAAGTCCCTGAGGGTGATGGCGATAAGAAAGGCAATGCAGAGGGCAGCAGTGATGAGGAAGGGAAGCTGGTCATCGATGAGCCAACCAAGGAGAAGAATGAGAAGGGGGTGCTGAAGAGGAGAGCAGGGGACATGCTAGAGGTAACTGCCAGGATGGGCCCTGCAGCATTTTCTGTGGCTCTGTCTTGGGGCCCTGAGTCTGAGGTATATAAATCCAGTCCGCAGTTTCTGGGAGTCCAACTGAGAACGGACACAGGCCTTCTGGGTAGCAGAGGGTGGCAGGACAGCATCACCCTGGAAAGAGGCATGGAGGCACAGTGGGATTAGCCCCTGTTTCTAGCCTCAGTTGACATCCTCTGATAATCTGCCTAGGACTCCCCTAAACGTCCCAAGGAGTCGGGAGACCATGAAGAGGGTAAGGAGATGGCGACCTTGGAGGGAGAGAGGCCCCTACCAGTAGAGATGGAGAAGAACAGCACCCCCTCTGAGCCAGACTCTGGCCGGGGACCTCCTCAAGATGAAGAGGAGGAGGAGGAGGAGGAGGAAGAGGAAGAGGAGGATACCAAGGAAGAGGCTGAAGCCCAGGGCGTCAGAGATGATGAGAGGTGAGTGAGCTACCTTGGCAGTGGGCTGGGAGGGCTCAGCCACTGATGGAGAGGAGGAGGATGCAGAGAAGGGCCTGCAGTAGTCAGCCTTTCTGGAGGCTGGGTGGGCTCTCCCTGAAGACCTGCACTGGCTGGGGTAAGGCCAGGCCAAGGCCACACCATTAACCCTTCTCCCTCCAACCCTCCCCTGCAGCCTGTAGCCACCAATGTTTCAAGAGGAGCCCCTGCCCCGTTCCTGCTGCTGTCTGGGTGCTACTGGGGAAACTGGCCATGGCCTGCAAACTGGGAACACTTTTCCCACCCATCCCACTCTCCTCCTTCACTCACTTTCTTGTTTTTTTAAGCCCACCTCTTGAGATTGGCTTGGCCCTCCCCTCCAGGTCCCTATACCCTAGGACCTGAGTCTGGGCCCTGGGCTGAGATGGGGCCGTTCTATCTCCTTAGCCTTGTCTCCTCGGGCTTGTTTTGGGCTGGGCTGTTAACCCACCTCTTGACACCTCTGCCCTCCTGCAGGCGTTCTAGACCTTGGGCTGGGTTGGGGCAGGAGTGGGCTGATGATGGACTATGAACTTGAGCGTGGGTTCTGGGGGATGTCTCCTGAGATCCTGTCTCTTGCTCCCACACCTATTTTCCCATCTGCCTAAATCCAAGCAAAGGGGACACTATGTAGGAGAGAGGCTCCTGTCCATAAATCCTTGGTGATTTTGAGAGCATTTTTCCCCCTGACCCCAGGGTTCAAGGAATTGTAGTTTAACATCAAGACTTTGGAGTTTCCAAGTGGTTAGGGCCAAGGACCTGGAGAGAGCTGATAATCTGAAGGGTTGACTTATCATTTGCATTGAGTAAATGTCTCTCTTTAGATCTCAGGTCAGAGAATGGGGTAACGTGGGGAGACCCTGCTGCCTTCTTCCCTCTTCCCACAATGCTCAAGGCCAGCCTCTAGTCAGATATATCACCCAGACATAAAGGAAAAGACACATTTTTTAGGAAATGTTTTTAATAAAAGAAAATTACAAAAAAGGAAAAAAAACAAACAACCTGTTAATCCCAACCCTTTGTGTGCCCCCCATACTGACCCTTTTCCGAGGTGCACTGAGAGGGTCCCCTTGTGTTGGAGTTGATGACTCTTCGGAGCTGGGGCTTGCTGTTCTTCCAGAGTTGGTCCTCTGGTGGTATCACACGTCCAGTTTGCAGCCCACCGAATACAGGAAAAGTGCTCTCCCAGCCTCTTCCGGGCTTTCTTCTGCCCCTTCCTTCTCTGTCTTTACTCCTACCCCTCCCTTGGGCTCTGAAGCAAACTTGCCGACTGTAGCTTTGGAAGTGTAGCTGAGAACCATGGACAGTTTGAGTTCTAGGAAAATAAAGCCGTTGACTACTCTCCTGGGTTCCGACTGATTCTTTGCACTGTCTGGGTCACTGAGGAGGGAAGGGAAACAAGTGACCTCCTCCTCCTCCTCGGGTTAAAGGAGGGACCGCATCTCCTTTCCCACACAAGGCTACAGAAACCACACCATCCAGTCTACCCTTGCGATGAATGTTTTGCCCACATTTATGTATGTGCACCACCTGCAAGCCTGGTACCTGAGGAGGTCAGAAGAGGCCATTGGGTCTCTGGAACTGGAGTTAAGGGTGGTTGTAAGTCACTATGTGGGTTCTGGTAACCAAAGCCAAGTCCTCCGCAAGAACAGGAACAGCAACTGCTTTTTGAGCCAGGTGTGGTAGCACAGATCTGTATTCTCAGCAGTGGGAAGGCAGAAGGATCACACGTTCAGTTCCAGCCTGGGTTTTATGAAAAAGACTGTCTGACACCCCACCCCACCCTGCTCCCCAGTCACGTACACACAAGAAAACTGGCTTAAGAAATAGGGTTTAAAGCCAGGTGGTAGTGGAACACACCTTTAATCCCAGCACTGGGGAAGCAGAGGCAGGTAGATCAGCCTACCAGGTCTACAGAGCAAGTTCCAGGACAGGCTCCAAAGCTACAGAGGAACCCCGTCTGGAAAAACCAAAGAAAAAAGAAATGGGGTTTAAGTGGCTAAGGATATATATGTAAAGACACACAAACCTCATTTGGTAGAGTGCCTAGTGTGCATAAATCAGAAGCCCTGGATTTAGTCCCCAAGCAAAAAGGTGTCATGGATACATGCCTGTAATCCCTAATACACTGGAGATGGAGGCAGGAGGACCAGTTTATACTTGCCACACAAGCCAGACAATGTCAATTTTCTCCCAGAGACCAAAAAAGCTGGATGTATTAGGCAGATGCAGAGAGTAGACTCATCTCTTCATCTGTCACCTGCCTCAATGTGGAAGGAGAAAAGTGATTTTTTCTAACTATCGTAGGTATGTGGTGGCCCAAGGGCCTGCACTCATGCCTATACAAATTATTTTTCTTTCAGAGCTGAGGACTGAAAACCAGGGCCTTTGCTGAGTTAAATCCCTAACCCTACTAAGTAAATAAATGGTTATTTGTTTGTTTGGTTTTTTTTTTTTTTTTTGAGACAGGGTTTCTCTGTGTAGCTTTGCGCCTTTCCTGCTTGGTAGACCAGGCTGGCCTCGAACTCACGAAGATCCGCCTGCCTCTGCCTCCTGAGTGCTGGGATTAAAAGACAGTTTGTAAGAAAAACATCAAAACCCAAACGCACACTATATGGTAATTGGAGAGCTGATTTAGCCGTTAAAGAGCAGAGGACCTGGGTTCAGTTGCCAGCACCTACACTGGCCCAGAACCATCCATAACTTCAGCTCCAAGGGATCTTATACCCTTTGCTGACCTCCCTGGGTACCAGGCACACATGTGGTACATATACATGGAGGCAAAATACTCCTACATCTTTTTATTACATTTTACTTTGTGTGCTTCTGTGAAGATCAAAGGACAATTTATAGGAATCAGTTTTTCTTTCCCTCATGTGGGACCCAGGATTGAGCCCAGATCATCAGGCTTGTAGGTGCCTTAACCTACTGAGCTATCTGAGCAGCCCAATAAAGTCACCTGCAGGTATGCAGCAATCTCTAGACATGCCTGGGGTATATAATACATGAGATCAGATATATACAGATGCTTGAGGACCTAGGTTCAATACCTTCCCAGTACTTCAAAAAAGAAAAAGAGATGGAGTGTGAGGACCTTCCACAAATGGTATGGAAGATGTGTGACTTTTGTCTGAGACAGTCTCGTGTAACCCAGGATACATACTAACTATACAGATGAGGATGACCTTAAACTGATCTCCCAAGTGCCGAGACTTCAGGTCTGCATAGCCATCCCTGGTTTTTGCTTTTGATAATAGGATCTCCCTATTGGTCTCAAACTCAATATCCCTTTGCCCTAGTCTCTAAATTTAGTGCTGGGGAAGAACTGAGTGTTTGGTGTGGTTCTAGAAATATCTTGGACCTTCAAGAGCAAGTCAGTAAGACTGAATAAATAATAAGGCAAGAATTATGACTTTAAAAAATATTTTTTATGTGTATGACTGCTCTATTGACTTTATGCCGGAAGTCAGATCCCACTAGAGATGGTTGTGAGCCACCATGTGGTTGCTGGGAATTGAACTCAGGACCCCTGGAAGGGCAGCTGAGCCTGTTCTCTAGCCCATGACTTGATTTCAAAGTTCACTTGAAGGTCTGCAGATGGCTTGGCAGTTGCAGAGGATCCTGGTTTGGTTCCCAGCACTCACATCAGGCAGCTCACAACCGCCTGTAACTCCAGTTCAGGGCTCCCAATACCTCCGTCTTCTGGCCTTCATAGGCATTACCAGCACACATTTGGTACATATAAAATTATGAAGGCATAACTGGTGGATTTCTAAGTTCAGAACAGCCAAGGCTACACAGAGAAACCCTATCTAAAAAAAGAAAAAGAAAAAATGACACATACGCATAAAAATATTTAGAAGAAAGAATAACTGGGGAGTGCGGGTTGAGATGTAGCGGATAAGAATACTTACTGAACACACAGTAAGCCCTAGGGGTGGATTCAGTCCGGAGTACCACATAAACCAGGCTTGATGCTAACTCCAGCAGCTGGGAAGATAGGGCAGAAAGTAGCAAGTTTGAAGTGAGCCTGGGCTACATGAGACACTGTCTCAGCAAAAACAGTTGAGAAAACAGACTCCAACTCCATATTGCTGAGAAGAGGCTGGTTTAGGGATAGGACAGGCCAGCCTGCCTTCATAAGTCTCAGGCATAGAATGATCAAACTTTAGGGGTGCCGTCTCAGAGATGAGGTGGAGGTGTGAGATTAATGACACACATCTGATGCTGATGGGCTCAGGAATCCTTTCCTAGTAATACATACCCTAAGAACAAAGGCCATTTCTTCAGGGTTTTCTAGTCACTGAATAGTTCACTAACGAAGTTCCTGATACTACATACTGGGCAGGTTAGGAGGATAGCCCATCCAAAGCTCTCAATCACCATCAGACTCAGTAATGAAAAACATACTTGATCTGATCAGGGCAGGCAGGTGAGTGGTCAAGGAGCGAGCTGATCAGGACATCTGATCAGCTCAATGCTAGGCTTTGCTAGGGATGCCTGCCAGTCCACTCACTGATGGTGGGAGGGCAGGTAGGAGGTTACACGGTGGTAACCTCCCCGTATGCTCTCCTTTCCGTAGAATGATTAGCTCATCTAGTATCGGAAGGACCCACGATTATCCCTTCCTCTACAAAGGTGGGGCAGTTTTTTAATCTGCCTTGGTACCTCAAGCAGAGAAGAACAAGGACATAATGGCTGTAATCTCATCTAGAAATGGGTCCTTTGCTTTGACTAGGAAGCCCTAACCTAGAAAATGGAGCCATGTTCTCGGTGAACTCCAACTCCCAGTGGCCACCACCAGAGCACTTACAGGAAAGTACCCAGCGAATCCGCCTATCTTTCGCCTTCAATTCCCGACATGCCTCTCACCCTCGAGATTTCCTACTTTGGGCCAAATTTCCTGTTTTCAGGTCATTTTGTAGCGACGGAATACAGTTCCCAGCAGGCTGAGAGGCTGGCTGCGTTATTGAGCTTCCGCTCTGCTATTGGACTACATCTCCCAGAAATCCAGTGGGCGGAGACTGCCAGAGTAGCACCCACGTGCTAAGAGAGATTGGGAAAGGTGAGCCCGCTCGGCGCCGGTGGTCCTCAGAAGGCGGATACTCGAAGGGACTTCTTTTTCCTAGCCGTAAATTGGGGCGCAGTCCTCCTCCTTGGGTTTCTCTTTACTAGGAGGTTGGAGCTATCCTTGGATCTGGGTGAGTCCGACAGGGGAAGTCCTTGAGGCCTTGACCCGAGTGCTTGCATGGAGAAGAAAGCTCCACCGCGGAAGTGGCGCTAGCATCCGGTGGTGTGGGGAACCGAAGGGAAATATGGAGGGGGGCGTGTCCGGGCCTGCTTTCTCCTCGCAGAGCCACAGGCCTAGAGCGACTGAACCAGCCTTAAGGATTTTTTGAAACACACACACACACACACACACACACACACTCCCGTGAATCTGCGTGAACTAGGACAAGGCAAGAAGCTGCCTTGGGCCTGTTTTTCGTGTTAGTGAACAGGATCTTAATGATACTTGTGTCACTTCCTGTGTGCTTGTGAAGACCAAATAAGTTGAATTTCTCAGTCCGTTTTGGACTTGTCAGGTCCTTAGATCAGTGTGTTGGATCTGAATAGAAATATTTAAGCTCTTGTGCCCCTCTAGCATCATGGATAACACTGGGCTTTCCCCGATCTCCTACCCTGAGATGTATAAAGAAGGAGTAGCCCACTTACACAAAAATTACTTGCCCATCATATGTGAATCCCCAAGTTTGATGAACACACACCCCCCCACACACAGCACACAAAAACAGAAAACCCAGTGACGAGCTCAAGAGCAATTTCATCGCTGCTCTTAGGATTCTGTGAGATGCTGCTTAGCATGGTACCAGCTAAGCTATTTATAAAACTCACTGCATGCTAGATTAGCATTCTACATTGAGATTTTTTACTTGGTTGTTTTGATTCAGATAGGTCTCACCTTGTAGCTCAGACTAGTCTAGGTACTGTATAGGGCAAGCTGGCCTTGAACGCATAGTAATCCTTATGCTTCTGACTCCCACAGCATGAGTCATCACACTTAGCATTTTATTTTATTTTTGTTTGTTGAGACAGGGTCTCATTATGTAGTCTTGGCTGGCCCAGAACTCACTGAGATCGGCCACCCAAGTGCTGGGATAAAAGGTATGTCCTACTGCACTCATTCTTTTATTTTGGTTTTTCGAGACAGGGTTTCTCTGTGTAGCTTTGCGCCTTTTCCTGGCACTCACTTGGTAGCCCAGGCCGGCCTTGAACTCACAGAGATCCACCTGCCTCTGCCTCCCGAGTGCTGCGATTAAAGGTGTGCGCCACCACTGCCCGGCCATTTTACCATTTTTTAAAAATTGGATTCATTCATTCTTTTAAATGTGTGCTTTGCCTACATGTATGTATATGTATTACATGCATGCCTGATGCTTATAAAGGCCTGAAGAGGGCATTGGATCCTCTGGAACTAGAGTCACATGTGGTCATGAAACACCATGTGGGTTGCTGGGAATCAAACGCAGGTCCTCTGGAAGAGGAGCATGTAGGTGGAATTTTCCTGTCCCACAGCTGCTGTCAGATAATCACTCAGAGGCTTAATATAAATTATAAATGCTTGGCTGATAGCTCAGGCTTGTTATTACCTAACTCTTACTTTTAAATTAACCCATATTTCTTATCTATGCTTTGTCTTGTGGCTCATGGCTTGTTACCTCATTTTCTACATGTCCTGCTTCCTCAGCAGCTGAGTAGCATCTCCTCTGACTTCACCCTTCATCCCAGCATCCCCAGTTTGATTGTCCTGCCTAACTTTATCCTGCCTTGCTATAGGCCAATCAACTTCTTTATTAACCAATGAGAGTAATACATATTCACAGTGTACAGACGGATTATTCCACAGCAGGAACAACTGTTCTTAAATGCTGAGCTGTCTCTTTAGCTCCCTTTTTTACTTTCTGAGACAGGGTCTCACCAGATTATTCAAGGGGGTCTTGAGCTTGTGATCCTCTACATCAAGTAGCTGGAAGGCTTGGCTTAAAGCACTTTTACCAATTATTTCAGTCATCTGTTAATTTAGTCCACTGTCCGTTAGCACATACTTAGATAGGAAACTTAGGAATCAACAACCTTAGAGTGTAGCCTTGGGGTCTTTAAAGACTTAAGTCTTAGAGAAAAAGCTATCTTTAGGGAGGAGCGGGTCTTTCTTGTGTGAGGGTGTAAGTGGAATAGGTGTTAGGAGGGGACCACCAGAAAAGACTGCTTGGACACAGGTTCAGGCAGATAGAAAATCTTCACTAGCTGGCTGGTGACTGCACTGGAGTGTTTGGGATCCCAGTGTAGCCCCAAGCATTTCTCAAGGTTAGTTTTTAAGCACAAAATTACATATCCTGGGTTGACATTCTTCAGTTAACAAGAACAATTAGCCAGAAGCAGAACTACAAAACCAAAAAGAAAGGTTAGTACATTTAGAGACTTTCCCAGAACTGTGGACTTTGATAGATTAGGTCTTGGTTTTCATTTTGGCTGGTGGTACTGTCTGTGTGCTGAGTTTTATGGCCTGAATGGTACTTCCATCATGGAGTCAATTGTGTGAAGGTCTGGGGCCTGTTACATAGGTCCACTGTAAGCTGTTCTTATCCCTGCTACCACTCTGTTCACTTTGCCTCATGACTGCTTGCCTTCAGGCTGTCCTGGTGCTCTCCTCCCTGCCCTGCTGATCATGCATTCATTTAATAACTATCTAGCCGGGTGGTGGTGGCACACATCTGTAATCCCAGCACTCAGGAGGCAGAGGCAGGTGGATCTCTGTGAGTTCGAGGCCAGCCTGGTCTACAGAGCTAGTCCAGGACAGGCTCCAAAGCTACAGAGAAACCCTGTCTCAAAAAACCAAAAAAAAAAAAAAAAGTTTCTTCCTTAGTTTGAATCTTCATTCTGTTTCTCTTGACTCATAGCTGACGAAGTTTTTGAGTCTTCTGCTGCTGAGATTTCTTGCATCTAACCATGCGTCTTTCGGCCCTGCTGGCCTTGGCATCTAAAGCCACTCCCAGTTTCCACCACCGCTATGGGATGAGCCGTCCAGGCTCCCTATCAGACAAGAGGAATCCCCAATGGAGCAGCCAGTGCCCAGGGGTGGTAGAGCCCATCTCTGATGAAGACTGGCACCTATTCTGTGGAGACAGGGTGAGAACCTCAAGACAGAGTGTCAGGAAGGTGTGTGGGCAACAGTTTCCTGCCCTGTCCTCTCATCTTCCTACAGGTGGAGATCCTAGAAGGCAAGGATGCTGGGAAGCAGGGCAAAGTGGTTCAGGTCATTCGACAGCAGAACTGTGTTGTCCTGGAGGGGCTGAACACGGTGAGTGGAAGGATGATGGAGAATTGAGACGACTTCTCCATCTGTCCCCCATAAGAGCAGCATGCAAAGACAGGAAACCGGCTGAGGGGCAGATTGTACAACTGGGCCGGGCTAATCGAGCTTAGCAGTAGAAGGTAACCCTCTCACATTTTGTTTTCTGATACTGCCTTCTCTTGGACAGCATTTCCGCTATATTGGCAGAACCAAGAGTCACCGAGGGACCATGATCCCTAGTGAAGCTCCCTTGCTTCATACCCAGGTCAAGCTAGTGGACCCTGTGGACAGGCAAGCACAGAGGCCTCTGGTTAAGGGGCTTCTAACTCCAGCCCCCACAGGTGTTGGGCAGACCCATTTATTACATGAGAATGGTGTGTTGGATATGCTGGAGCTCAGGGGGTCTGCTTCCTTTTTGGGGTGGTATGTGGGGATTTTGAGACAGGGTTTCTCTGTGTAGGTCTGGCTGTCCTGGCACTCACTCTGTAGATCAAGCTGTCCTGGAACTCAGAGATTTCTCTGCCTCCTGAGTGCTCGGATTAAAATGTGTACTAACACTGCTCAGTGAGGTCTGTTTCTTGCACACAATTCTGTCAGTAACCCTGACAGAAATAAAGGGAGTGATCCAGTGTTCTCAGCCACTGCCTTCAGTTTTGGGTTGGAGGGTGGTACAGGGATCTGGCTCTAAGTTAGACTCATTTTTTTCTACTTACCAGGAAACCCACTGAGATCCAGTGGAGATTTACTGAGGAAGGAGAGCGGGTTCGAGTCTCTACAAGATCTGGGAGAATTATCCCCAAACCTGAATTTCCTAGAGCAGATGGCATTGTCCCAGAAACATGGACTGGTAAGCTGGGGATGGGCAGGAAGAAGACAGGGATGTGAGGTATGAGAGGAAAAGGGAAGTTGGGGCTAGGAATGTAGCTTGGTGGTAGAGTGCTTGCCTAGCAGTGTGCAAGGTCATGGGTTCCATCCCCAACACTGCAGGGAATAAACAGCTGGCAAACTCGTCATTTCCTTCTGACTCGACAGATGGCCCCAAGGACACATCAGTGGAAGATGCTCTAGAAAGAACTTACGTGCCCCGACTAAGGACACTAGAAGAAGATGTGATGGAGGCAATGGGGATCCAGGAGACTCGAAGACACAAGAAGGTTTATTGGTACTGAGCCTGCCTACCCAGTCTTCACCTTGAGGGTGGGGAGTCCTCTTCCTCCAGCACCAATAAAGAGCCAAGTGCAGCTGGTGTCCTGCCCCTCTTCCTTCCCCAAGTGCTCACATTTTGGGGAGCCCAGGCATGGTGCAGCTTTTCTTCTTGTCAGGACAGACTGGGTAGATGGTAGTCTTCCCAGGACAGGTCCTGCAATGTTTGGGGATAGAAACAAGGAGGATACCCCCAGTCCTTTTCCCTATTTACAGAACCAGGAGTTAAATTTTAAAAGTTTGTTTGTTTGGTTGGTTGGTTTGGTTTTTTTGAGACAAGTTTTCTCTGTATAACAGCCCTGGCTGTCCTGAAACTTACTCTGTAGCCCAGGCCGGCCTCAAACACAGAGATCTGCCTGTCTCTGCCTCCCAAGTGCTGGAATTAAAGGCATATGCCACCACTGCCTGGCTTTAAAAGTTTTAATAAATAAAATTACATAGTACATTACATATGTAGGGAGAGAAAGGGTAGCAATCTGAAGTTTGCAGAGAGCGTGAATTCCAGCAGGATGCAGGCACTCTAAACAGTAAGACGTATTAATCACATCGGCACTTTGTGGTTTTGGACTGTCAGCTAGCTGTCTTCAGTCTCAAGAACAGAGAAGGCCTGACCTAGGGGTGTCTTGGTTGCCACCAGAACCAGATTTCTGGGCGAGAGTTCAGGGCTGAAGATGGGCAATAGCTCAGCATAGAAGCCTAGGAGGAGAAAGTGAGTTAATTAGAAGGGAAACAAGCCCGACCCAGGCCCTTCCTGTCTATCCAGTAGCACAACTCCTTAGTCCAAAGAGAAGACACAAGCTTGAGAGGTAGTGCGTGTGCTTTCTTAATGCCTGGGACACTTGCTTAAAGCCCACCTCACTGGTGCTGGATGGGGGTCAGTGGTTAAGAATGCTCTTCCCTTATTCTTAAGTTTGGTTCCTAATACCCAGATTGGATGAACTGCTTGCAACTCCAGTCCAGGGGATTGAACATCCAAAAGCATGAGATTGTATGTATACACACACAAATCTTAAAACCAAAACCTGTGGTGATATATTGTGTACCCTAATAAACTTGCCTGAGGATCAGAGGAAAAGAGCCAGCCACTAGATTAGACATAGAGGTCAGGCATTGGTGGCACACACCTTTAATCCAATCACTCAGGAAGGAAGAAATCCATTTGGATCTCTGTGAGTTCAAGGCCACACTAGGCTACATGAGATTGATCCATTATAGAAGAGCAACGGCCAGGCAGTGGTGACACACACCTTTAATCCCAGCACTTGAGATCTCATGCCTTTCCTTGGGAAGCACAGATGCCTTTAATCCCAGGAAGTAATATGGCAGGGCAGAGAAAGGTATATAAGGCGTGAGGAAACAGGAACTCTCTTTAGGCTGAGGATTTTGTAGAGGTACAAACTAGTGGCTGGCTGTTCTGCTTCTCTGATCTTTCCGCTTTCACCCTGATATCTGGCTCTGGGTTTTTTAATAAAGGACCATCTAAGATTCAAACAACAAAAACCAGCCTAGGGGGAAAGTGCTGCTAGGAATCTACATTTGTTAACAAATTCCCCCCTCATTAGGTGGTGTCCAGGCCGAGCAAACTGGACAAGGACTCACCTTGCTCCTGGAGATAGAGCAGCCGGTCTAGTAGAATCAGCGTCTCCACCAGTGGGGCCAGCAGGAGGGCCAAGCTGAAGAAGGCCACCACACGATTCCCTTGGGCTTGCTGGGCCCGAAGGGCAGCCAAATCCAATGGCAGCTGAGGGTCCAGACCTACTCGCTGCAACCCTTGTTGCACGTATCTGTGGGGCCAGTCATAATACAGTTAGCTCTAGCTTTCATCCCCCACTTAAACTTTTGTCTCGAAGCTGATTCCTACTTTGATTTGCTTAAATAGGCATTTTATTTATTTTTATTTTTGGTTTTTCCAGACAGGGTTTCTCTGTGTAGTCTAGCTGTCCTAGAACTCACTCTGTAGACCAGGCTGGCCTCAGACTCAAGAGATCCACCTGCCTCTGCCTCCCAAGTGCTGGAATTAAAGGCGTGAGCTACTATGCCTGCCTGTTTTGTGTTTTTTAGACGTAGTTTCACTCTGTAGTCTAGGCTGCCCTCAAAATAAAATGGAAGCAGTCCTCATCCTTGACTCTAGAGCCAGAGTGCTGTGGCCACAGACATATGCCACTATACTCACATAAATAATGTTTCTCAGGTTGTGAGTTATCTGCTCAATAGCAAATAGTCCCAAAATTTATTTTCATCTAGTCTTTTACAAGTTAGCCATATTTTTAGTAGTTATAAACTACTGGACTGATGTAATAGTTAGCTTAGTGGTAGAAGTACTTGATTACCTAGCATATACAAAGTCCTGGATTTGATGATTTCCAGAGCTTAAAAAAAAAACCAAAAAACAAAAAACAAAAGAACTGTGCAACAGGCAGTAGGGCAGTGGCACACTCCTTTAATCCCAGCACTCCTGAGGCAGAGGCAGGTGGACCTCTGTGAGTTCAAGGCCAGCCTGGTCTATAGTTAGTTTTCAGGACAGCCAAAGATGTTATACAGTGAAACCCTGTCTCAAAAAACAAAACAAACAGAACTTGGGATAACTTTGACCCTCTGATTCTCCTGCCATGTCCCCAGTGCTAGGGTTACAGGTGGACGTCATCACCCTCAATTTATACAGTGCTGGGAATTGAACCTAGGCTCGTGCATGCTAGCCAAGTATTCTACCAACTGAGTTACATTCTAGTCCTCGGAGGACAATTTCTTTCAGAGGAATTTGGAGCAGTGTCCCTGGTTAGAGAAGTTCATGCCATTCCTCTGGGCTCACACATTTTCTGTGGCTGCTGGGCTAACAAGTGGGGATAAGTGGGGAGCCTCCCCAGACCTCACTCTTCAATATTGAGTTCATGGGCCCTGGGGATTCCTTGCACGCCAGGCCTCCGAAGCTCAGGGCAGACACGTCGGATGACTGTTTCTAGTGCCGCACGGAAGCAGTGTGTTTGCAGACCAGGGCCTGCTTTCTGTAACCTCTCCGCATAGTCCTCCAGGGCATGGCAGGCCCCCTCCCGGAGCCTGTAGGGGAGTTCATGGCCAGGCAGCCCAGCCACCCACTGACTCAGTGGGTAACTGCCAGGGTCACTGAGTTTCATGTAGCAGCAGCCCACTGAGGCCAGGGCCACCACTTCAGAACAGCAGCAGAAGTGTCTCAGCAAGGCAACACTCAGATCCCCACAAGCATGGAGGCCTGTGAGTAGCAGGCGGGTACTACCCTGGCCTGGTGTCTCCAGAGGAAGCAGAAGCTCCTCACACAGGGCTGTGGAGCTGACCCACTGAACCACATGGCGGGGGGAGTGGCGGGGGCCTCTTTGCACCACCTGTGGGGAGAGGGAAAAAAAAGGCAGATGCAAAACTGGGTGGCTATCCTCGGGCCACAGGAGTGAACCTGTCTTCTGAGTTCCATGGGAGAGAAGCTGGGCACTAGAGAGCTAAACTGTGAACCACATGGGACCATCATTTCAGACTGAAGACCTTTTCATTTCGCCTACCAGTTTTCTTTTTCTTTGGGGTAGGTAGGAGTGACACAAGGTCTTTGAGGTCTTTGCTGCTCTTTCTGACCTGGAGCTCATTATGTTGAACAAGCCAGCAAATCTGCATGGATCCTGTCCCCGCCTCCCCAGTGCTGGGATTACATGTACCACCATACCTAGCTCAGTTTCCCTTTTTCTTTTGGTGGTGCTGAGAACGGAACTCAGGGCTGGATGGATGGTTAGGCACCTGCCCTGCTGCTGAGCTGATCCCAGCTCTTCAACTTCTGTTGGTAATGAGTCTAATGCCTGCGTGCAGGTTAGTGACTCAGCCAGTGGCGCTGGCTCCATCCTGAGCACAGCAGCTAGTATCATCCATCTGCCCATCATAGCTTACTGTGAGAACACACTGGCGTGGGAATCACTCACACAAACTAGAAATGCCTCGGAGATACGGGGATGCTTTGGGGAAGGGACAAAAAGTAGCAGAAATAAGTAATGACCATCTCGAACCAAGAAACTTGGAAATAAAAAAATGAGTTTTTTATTTTTTTTATTTTTTTTATAAGATTTATTTAGTATATAGAAGAGGGCGCCAGATCTCATTACAGATGGTTGTGAGCCACCATGTGGTTGCTGGGAATTGAACTCAGGACCTCTGGAAGAGCAGTCAGTGCTCTTAACCTCTGAGCCATCTCTTCAGCCCCGAAAATGAGTTTTAATATGCAGTTCCCGCCAAGCACAGGGCTCCTGTAGTGCAGGCTGCAAGAAGGGCAGCTTACCTTTGGGTGCTTCTTCTCCATTTTGTGTAGAGCCTGCAGAAGCTCCTGGTCTAGGTGCTGGGCTCTCTCTACCAGCCTCTGATTTCCTTCAAGGCTCTTAACCATCAGCCCCAGCCCGAGAGACATGAAACGGGAGAGATGGCCCTGGAGTCACGAGGGAAAACCACATTGTTCAGTGCCTGACTGACTGTCACCCAAGCAGTGGTGTAGACAACTGGGTCCCAGGCCCCACCAAAGGCTTCCTTTCCCCACCACTTCTCACCATTGCTTCCATGGGCATTAGGCCTGCCTTCTTAAATAGACAATATGTTAAGAGTCTGGCTCACCTGGCCTGAGCCCACATCCACAACCTGGGTGCAGCCAGTGAGATCACTCAGCTTCTTCACCAACTGAAAGAAGAGGAAACAAAAGTCTCTTCTTGGCACTGGCTCCTGACTCCTGAAGCCATAAGGATGGTAGATGAGCCAAGGTGACAGAAGGAAACACTGAGGGTGCCACAGACACACGAGATGTCAAACCAGAACTGAGGATGATGGTAAGTGTCAAACCTAGTCTGTTTGCTCCTTAAGTCAATGACTCAAGAGCAAGAACCCTGTAGGCTGTGAAACCAAAAACTGACTGCAGTGAACAGGAGTAAAACCGTCACCCCCACAGCTGCCAACCAACTCAGCAAACAGATAGGAAAGCCTCCCAGCATCAACAAGACAGGATCCTAGCATGTCTGGAAGGGGGGACTTCTGTGATTGCTGGTTCCTGCACGTGCAGTGAGAGCCACAGGCCTTCCTCACCCACAGTCAAACAGTCTCCTCACCTCTCCCAGCCTCCGGATCTCATGCTGCTTCTTGGGCTTGACATGTTTCCGAAAAGGCGCTGTTAGTCGGGAGCTTTGGCTGGGGTTCTCCAGGAATTCTGACGGGGTCTGAAAGCCAGGTGTCCGGGTAAAGGCAAGGGCACAGGCTGTGGACTTCAGGGCCAGCAGGGTGAGTGGCCACACGGACCTGTACCTGAGATAGTCCAGCCCAGGCTGCCAGTGAATAGCCCACAATCACATTGGGAGTGTACAAGCTCACAGCCCAGGAAGATCCAATGAAACTGTCTACCCAGGGCTCAATGCCCGGCTCAGTGCTCTCCCTCCCCAGCACAAGGCTCCTCTGCTTGCACATACCTGATCTCCTCCCCTTCCCTGGGCATCCCCAGCAGCAGGGTGGCCAGCTGCGGTGGGTTTAGTCCCTCCAGCGCTTCTTGCCATGAGCTGGGGAGTGTGCTCCACAGGCTGTCGGTGAAAAATTCCTGCAGAAGGAGCCAAGCAGTCAGAAGAATCCTACTACTGTTCACATCTTCTCAGCCCCATTTAAACTCTCCCTTGGCCTCACCACCTTCCTTTCTCTGGCACTAGTGTCCAAGACAACCAGACGCCACCAGGTCTGTCCTGTTCATCTACATCAGCTCAAATCCACCCCCAGCCTCCACTAGTGCCCAGGTGGTACAGAGACTGCATTCTGAACACACTTCTCATTCTCTTAATGTCCCCGTTTATTTGTTTATTTGTGTCTGCTTTCTCCATTCAGTTTCTTTTTTGGTTTGTTGGTTTCTTTTCTTTTTTTTTAATTTTTCGAGACAGCGTTTCTCTAGCTTTGGAGTCTGTCCTGGACTAGCTCTGTAGACCAGCCTGGCCTCGAACTCACAGAGATCCACCTACCTCTGCCTCCCGAGTGCTGGGATTACAGGCGTGCGCCACCACCGCCCAGCCGGTTTCTTTTTTTTGAGACAGGGTTTCTTTGTGTAGCCATGGATGTCCTGGAACTTGTTCTATAGACCAGGTTGGCCTCTGCCTCTGCCTCCTTGGAATTAAGGGTGTATGCCACCATACCTGCCTTACCTTATTTGGTTTTTTTTTTTTGTTTTTTGTTTTTTTTTTTTTTTTTTTTAGACAGGGTCTTTCTATGTAGCCCTGGTTGTCCTGAAACTGAACTGTATAGAAGTTTGGCCTAGAACCCAAGATCCACCTGTGCCCCAAGGCATATACCACAATGCCTGGCTTGACCAATTTTTTTCACATCTGTATCCCTAGCATGATCAGTGACTGACACACAGCATTAACAAATAACCATTAAGTAACCTGCTATTTTATGATACAAACAGCTGTGTATTTTAACTCATTCATTTGTTCTTTTTAAACTCTGGGGCTTTGGGGACCAGGCGTGGTGGTGAATACCAAAGAACCCCAGCACTCAGGTGGCAGAGGCAGGAATACCTCTGTGAGTTTAAGGTCATCCTGTTCTACATAGTGAGACTCCTTCTGAAAATAATCAACTAATTAAAAAACAATTTAAAAAGCCTTAGTTGTTAGAGAAGTTACCTATCAGTGTATCAGACTCTGGTCTCCACAACCCGATAGCAAGAACACCTACCCTGTCTTCTGGCAAATGGCCTCCAGAAAATGGTCTGCAGCTTGGCATAAAGGCACACACCTTTTCCCAGCATGCAGGAGGCAGAGGCGGGAAGATCTCTGTGAGCTCAAGCTCAGCCTGGTCTATATCGTGTTCCAGGACAGCCAGATCAGGCCAGCCTGATCTACAAGGTTAGTTCCAGGACAGCCAGGGCTGTTAAAGAAAGAAACCCTGTCTTGAAAAACCAAACCAGCCGGGTGGTGGTGGCACATGTCTGTAATCCCAGCACTCGGGAGGCAGAGGCAGGTGGATCTCTGTGAGTTCGAGGCCAGCCTGGGCTACAGAGTGAGTTCCAGGAAAGGCACAAAGCTACACAGAGAAACCCTGTCTCGAAAAACCAAAAAGAAAAAAGAAAAAAAGAAAAACCAAACCAAACCAAAACAAGAAAGGGAGAAAGAAAGGACGAATGAACAAAAACCAAAACAACAAAGAGTGCTTGATGAGCATGCACGGGAGCTTGGGTTCCATCTCCAGAATTGCAAACTAATGCAAATAATGATTTCAGCTAACATAAATACTACATTCGACAAAACACTCATGTAAACTTTAACAGAGAGCTTAATGGACAACTACTGTAAATGCCATAGAGAAAAAATGTGTGCACTAACACTTCAGGTTCAGAGTTATCAAGTAAAGAAAATGCAAGCAAAAGTAAACACACATATATTTTCACTATTCTGGAAACACTCAGCAAGTATTTCCTTTTTTTAGTTCAGAGGATTTTCTGAGACAGGTCTTACTACATAGCCCTCACTGGCATGGGGCTCAAAGTGGTGCACCACCACAACCACCTTCAACTTCAAAAGTACTTTTATTATTAGTTATGTGTTTTGTGTGATATTTTGATTGTGTTCTAATAAAGCTTGCTTGGAATAAGAGGGCAGAGCTAGCCACTAGCTGATCATAGAGGTTTGGAGGACTGCAGACAGGAGACAGTAAGTGGTAAGGCAGAACTGAGAGAGGATCATGGATGGAAGCGGCAGGAGGGACTGGCAGCTGCTTCTTACATCTCTGATCTTCCAGGTTCTTACCCCAATATTTGACTTTCAGTTTTTATTGATGAATGCAGGTGTCCATGGAAACCAGAGGTATCACATCCCCTGGAAGTTCGGTTAAAGATGGCTGTGAGCCGAAAGTTTTGTGGGTGCTGGGTACAGACAGAACCGGTCCTCTGAAAAAGCAGTTCATGTCTTTTTTTTTCTTTTTTTGGGGGGGGGGGGGGTTTCAAGACAGAGCTTCTCTGTGTAACAGTCCTGGCTGTCCTGGAACTCACTTTGTAGACCAGGCTGACCTCAGAGTCACAGAGATCTACTTGCCTCTGCCTCCCAAGTGCTGGGGTTAAAGGCACATGGCTCAGTACATGCTTTTAACCACATCGACATTTCTCTAGCTCTAAACAAGCATTTACTCAAAAGCAGCAGTTCTCAACCTATGGGTTGAGACCTCTTGGGGGGTGGCATAATAGATACCTTGCATATCAGGGATTTACATTACGATTCCTAACAGTAGCAAAATTAGTTATGAAATAGCAACAAAATAATTTTATGGTTGGGGGTCACCACAACATGAGGTACTGTATGAAAGGGTCGCAGCATTAGGAAGGTTGAAAACCACTGTTCTAAAGTTACAGCTCCCCACCAACAAGCCTTGTAGGTGTTTTTCTCTCTCTGTGTGTGTGTGTGTATGTATGTATGTATATATGTATGTATGTTTGTATATATGTATGTATGTATATATGTGTATGTATGTGTGTGTGTGTGTGTATGTATGTATGTATGTATGTATGTGTGGGGTGGAATAAGGAGTCTTAACACTAGTTTCGGCTGGCTGAAAATCAAGGCAATCCACCTGCCTCTGTCTTTTGAGGGGTAGGATTACAGGCAGGCACCATTAGGAAGGCCTGGCCTTTTTTTTTTTTTTAAAGTAATATAGTCCAGTCCAGGCTGGTCTGGTACTTGTTTTGTGTGGTGATATATTGTGTACCCTAATAAACTTACCTGAGGAAAAGAGCCAGCCACTAGATTAGACATAGAAGTCAGGCAGTGGTGGCACACACCTTTAATCCTATTACTCCTGAGGTAGAGATCCATCTGGAGCTCTGTGAGTTCAAGGCCACACTGGGCTACATGAGATTGATCATAGGGGAGAAACAGAGCCAGGCAGTGGTGACACACACCTTTATAATCCCAGCACTTGAGATCTCATGCCTTTCCTTGGCATGAGATGCCTTTAATCCCAGGAAGTAATATGGCAGGACAGAGAAAGGTACGTAAGTCGTGAGGAAACAGGAACTCTCTCTCCTTAGGCTGAGTATTCTGTAGAGGGAAGAACTAGTGGCTGGCTGTTCTGCTTCTCTGATCTTTCAGCTTTCATCCTGATATCTGGCTCTAGGTTTTTTATTAAAAGACCATCTAAGATTCGAACACCAGTTTTGTAGCCCAGGTGAACCTGGACTCCTGATTCTCCTGACTCTAGTTCTCAGGTGCTAGGATTACAAATGGGTACCACATCTGGCCAAGCACTTCCTTTCATCAATACACTATTTATTGCTATTTAGTGGAGGCACATTCCAGACAGCTCAATGACTGCAGAGTAATCAAAGTGGAACGGCAGCAAAATCTGATGGAGACAGAAGGGCAGCAGACACTAGATCATGTAGCTAATGGTTAAAGAATTAGTATTCCGGCTGGGCGTTGGTGGCGCATGCCGGAATTCCAGCACTCGGGAAGCAGAGGCAGGCGATCTCTGTGAGTTCGAGGCCAGCCTGGGCTACCAAGTGAGTTCCAGGAAAGGTGCAAAGCTACACAGAGAAACTCTGTCTCGAAAAACCAAAAAAAAAAAAAAAAAAAAATTAGTATTCCATTAAAGCACCCCACCCAAGAAGCAAGAGGGGCTGGACAAATAAATAGCTCAGGAATTAAGAGCACTTGCTGCTTTTGCTGGGGACCAGGGCTTATAACCCAAGCTCCAGACCCAACATCCTATTCTGGCATCACTGGGCACCCACACATATGTGCACATCAATAAAAATAAAATTAAAAAAAAATTAAAAGCACCGGGTGGGGGTAGCACACACCTTTTAATCCTGGCACTCCGGAGGCAAAACCAGGTGGATCTCTGTGAGTTCGAGGCCAGCCTGATCTACAGAGCGAGATCCAGGACAGGCACCAAAGCTACACTGAGAAACCCTGTCTGGAAACAAACAAACGAACAAAAGTACAAAAAAAAAATTTTTTTTTAAAGCAAGGTTGTGACGTGCGGTGGTGGCACACACTGGTTGCTATTCCAGAGGACCCAGGTTCAATTCCCAGCACCCACATGACAGCTCACAGCTGTCTGTAACTCCAGTTCCAGGGCATCTGATACCTTCATACCAATGCTCATAAAATACAGTTAAATAAATTAAAAAAAAAAAAAAAAACAACAGCCCACACACACAAACCCCAAGCTCCACCGGACACCCAAAAAGAACAGGATTCACAATGAGTTCTATCTTTGGCCAGGGGTGGTGCCTCATTCTTGTGATCTCGGTAGTTAGGAGGCTGAAGCAGGAGGATCACTAAGGGTTCAGACTAGCCTGAAACAGAGTGAAACCCTGTCTCCAAAATAAAAGAGAGGGAGGAAAAGGGGGATGAATTTCGGGTGCACTGGGAAGGTAGAGGCAAGACTGGGAATGAATGAATGGTAGCTTGAGAAATTCTAATCTGAAGATGGTGACACTGACACATAATCTCACCCCTCCCCAATACCCTCCAGATAGAGATCAACTTGATAGTCTAGAAAACCGGGATAGGAATCAACAGGATAAAATTCAATATTAACAGTAGAGACAACATTCTAGTTCAATTCCGTCTAATATCAAAGCGCAACTGCTCGCTATACCACAAAACCAGAAATGTACTCAAAGCCAGAACATGTATGCTCTGGAACACCTCGTCTGTGTCTAGTTAAGGTCCACGCAATTGCAGCACAGCCCAACAACTTATTAGAGAGAAGGCTGGGGGAGGAATTATCTAGTCTTCAGCTTTCCTGTACAGGCTGAAATTCGGAAGAGATGAAAGCTGTCTCCAGATTTCCTCTGTAGAAGCCTTCTAACCACCCCACCACCAGAAGCACCCGGTCCTCAGCCCAGTGGCCTCACAATGATGTAGGCGTCCAGGATCGAACGGTAGAGCGCTAGGACGCGGGTGAGGTTCACAGCCAGTTGCCTTCTCTCCTCAGGCGAGAGGCCGCGGGCCGAAACGCCCGGCATCTTGGGGGCCGACTGGCGGTGAAGGAGGGAGAAGGTCCGCGGTCGGTGCCACCGTGAGGGCGTGAGACCCGAGCTGGACTCGGCAGGCCCACCGCGAAGCGAGTCCTCTGAACTCGCCGGGACAACACCTCTTCCCCCAATCGCGTCCAGGTTGAAGGGACAAGGCTCACTTGTCAAAGGTCACGGCCTCCGCGGAGCAAGGCCATTGGCGCTGGAGACGCCGGGGGTCCCGGTGACGTCACAGAGGCGCGCCCAGCACCGGCTTCCCGCGGGGCGCCCAGCTGCAGGTCCCGCCCTCCTTCCCGGAAGTTGGGGCCCACGGTTCCGGCGCGCGCTGTTCCGCTTTCCGCGGCCCACCACCTTCGAGTTGTTCCTCCACGGGGCCCGAGGGGCCGGGGAGCGCATCCCGCCCCCGCCCCCACCCACGCCGCCGCCGCCGCCGCCGCCGCTGCCGCTGCTCACACACTCCGAGTCGCTGGCCTCGCTGCCGGAGGCGGGGGCGCTGCGGGCGCGTGTGCGCCGGCCGCCTTCGCGCTGCCACCCGCGCTCCTGCCGTCCCGGTATACGTCGGCGCGCGCCTGCGTCCGCATCCGGCTCCGGACGCTTGCGATCTTAAAGTGGGACCCAACCTGGAGGTAGGTGTGTGGCGTGTTCGGGGATGGCCTGCACCGTCAGAGTGTGCGGGACTAGGTGGTCCGCCTAGATTCTTGAGTCTCCTCCACTCAGTCCCTGTAGTGGTGTGTGGTGTCACAGGTCCTTGCTATGGGGGTCGGCAGGGGAGACGGGAAGGGGACGACACAGACGAGGTGCGTGAGAAGATCGCCCCCACGTGGAGCCGAGGAAGAGCAGTGCCTGGATTTGCCCTTCCTTTCTGGTGCCCTCCTTCATTTCTGAGGATGCCTGCCTGGGTAATCCTCTCACCGATGATGGCAAACATACTTAGGAGTTTTACTTCTCTACTGTTTTCACAACTCCCTTGTTTTGACTTCATAGACTTGGCAGAGTTCGAACTCCGTGGGCTCCGCAACCCCTCTTTTGCCCCCAGCGTCAGCATCTTCACTTTATGTTACTACTAGATTTATTATATGCGTGAGTGCTCGGCCTGCGTGTGTATATACACGCACCATGTAAGTGCCTGGGATCCGCAGAGATCAGAAGGCATCTGATCCTCCTGAAGCTGGAGTTATGGATGTTGTGAGCTACCACATGCGTGCCGGGAACTGAACTCTGGGCCTCTGCAAGAGCAACAACTGCTCTTAACTAAGTCAAATCTCCAGCCCCAGTATCTTCTTTTTTTGGTTTTTTTACGAGACAGGGTTTCTCTGTAGCTTTGGAGGCTGTCCTGGAACTCGCTTTGTAGACCAGGCTGGCCTCGAACTCACAGAGATCCGCCTGGCTCTGCCTCCCCAGTGCTGGGATTACAGGCCTGCGCCACCACCGCCCGGCTTTTTTTTTTTTTTTTTTTTTTTTTTTTTTTTAAGACACTGAGATCTGGAGAGTGGAAATATCCCTCTTAAGATCTACCCCAAGTTGAATTATAGGGCTTTTTTGGTATCTGGGCTTTGTGCTTGCAGTATATAACTTAAGCTTTCCAGAACTGGTCTTATCTTATTCCCTCCCCTCACCCCCCAACTCCCACCCCTTCCCAGGCCTATGGTACAGGTATCAGGATTACTTTTGTCCCCAGGGCTAATTGCGGACCTCCACATGTTGGACTATGGGATTCCACAGAGAATGAGCCTCCCATCCTTCTTCCATTAGTAAGCCAGTCTTCCCAGCTGCTCTCCCACCATCCACTGTCCTCATGTCCACCATACTCCTGAATTTGGATTTTGGGGAACCTCCAAAAAAGGCATTTGGAGGAAATGCCAAGCACCAACGTTTTGTCAAGAAGCGACGGTTCTTAGAGCAGAGAGGATTTCTGAATAAAAAGAACCAACCTCCTAGCAAGGTGTCTAAGTTGCACTCAGAACCTCCAAAGAAAGGGGAAACTTCTGCAAGAGTAGATGGCATTTTGAAGATCCTTTCATGCCCAAAGAAGAAGGAAGCAGCTGCCTCCAAGAGGGAGTCAGAGCAGTCCACAGACAAGAAAGCATCGCCGTCTTGGCTGACGCCTGCTCCTTCAAAGAAGACTGATTCTGTTGTGGCTAAAATAGATTTGCTAGGGGAGTTTCAGAGTGCCCTTCCAAAGATTAAGAACCACCCATCTCACACCCAGAAGAAGAGCTCCAAGAACAAGAAGCCCTTGAAGAAAAATGCCACAGAGAACTCCACCCAAGCTCACTCAGAGAGTAAGGACTCCAAGAAGCCCTCCCAGAAGAGTTCTGCGCAGAGCGCCACCCAAGCTCAATCAGCGAGTAAGGACTCCAAGAAACCCTTGAAGAAAAATGCTGCACAAAACTCCACCCAAGCTCGGTCAGAGGATAAGTGCCTTAAAGTCTCCCAAAACTTGCCAGGGAAGATGGTGGCACTCGACTGTGAAATGGTGGGCACAGGACCCAAGGGGCGTGTTAGTTCCTTGGCTCGCTGCAGCATTGTGAACTACAATGGAGATGTGCTTTATGATGAGTACGTCCGTCCCCCCTGCCATATTGTGGACTACCGGACCAGATGGAGTGGCATCCGAAAGAGCCACATGGTTAATGCTACACCCTTTAAGATTGCTCGGAGTCAGGTGAGGAGCATGGTACAAGACAGTAGAGAGAGGGGTCGGGAGAGGACTTTCAGCAAGCGACATTCTGGGGAGGTGTCAAGGATTGAGAAGGGAGGGAGAGTAATGTCACGTGACTAAGAAGGGTACCTATTGGAGTAAGGAATTTTTTTTCTGGTTGTTGGACCAGAGGAATTTAACAGATAGATGTGTTTGCCCATTTAAGAATACATCCCATCATGCTCAGAAAGCGAGGCAGCCAGAGCAGGATGTGGCTACTGAGCAGTCAGGAAGCAGAGAGAAATGAATGCTGGTACTCCGATCTTTTTATTCAGCCTAGGACGCTGGCTAATGGAATGAATAGGTTATTTTTGTTTTCTTTTGCTTTACTATGGGTCTTCCCACATCAGTTAACCCAACCTAGAAGCTCACAGACACACTCAGAAAGTTGTCTTCTAGATAATTCTAGGTCCTTTCAAGTAGACAGTCCTATCATGCGCTCACCCCTTGTCAATTTGGTGCCCAAACGTGACATTTTTTAGCCACAACCTCCCATCCTCGGGCCTCATAGGCACATAGCCATCTCATAATACAAAATGGATTTAGGTCAACTTCAAAGTCTAGATAGTCGGTAACTGTCCAAGCACTATTCAAAAAGAGAAGGACAGAGTCTCTCTGAAACTTAGGCAGGCTCTTAACTGTGAGCCCCATCACATCCAAAAACAAAGGCTGAGCATGGTGAAGCACACCTTTATTCCCAACACTTAGTATGTTCCGCCGGGCCAGCTAAGAATTACTGGTGAGACCCTGTCTCAAACACAGATGTAGAGCTGGAGAGATGGCTCATTGTGTGCAGTGCTTGCTGCACAGGCATAAGGACTGAGTCTTGAAGATTCCATCTTAAAGTTATAGTCTGCCACGAGGAAAGTTCAAGCTGGAACTCAAGGCAGGAACTGAAGCAGACTCCGTAGAGGAGTGCTGCTGACTAGCTTACTCCCGCCTGGTTTGCTCAGCCTGCTTTCTTATAACATCCAGCGTCACCTGCCTGGGGGTGGCCCCACCCACAGCAGTCACCATAAAGGAAATGCACCACAGACTTACCTACATCTTGTGGAGGCATTTTCTCAGCTAAGATTCCCACTTCTTAGATACAAGTTCACATAAAACTAGTTGGCACAATCGACCTTGTCAGCTTGACACACAAACACGTCATTGTTAATCAAAACCTTTCCTTTGTTGTTGTCCCCAGGATGTCATATGGATGTCAACGTCACAGTGTAGAACATATCCCAGACTTTTTTTTTTTTAAGGTTGATTTATTTATTTACTATGTGCACAGTGATCTGTCTGCATGTGTCCCTGCAGGCCAGAAGAGGGCGCCAGATCTAATTGCAAGTGGTTGTGAGCCACCATGTGGTTGCTGGGAATTGAACTCGGGACCTCTAGAAGAACAGTCAGTGCTCTTAACCTCTGAGCCATCTCTCCAGCCCCACATATCCCAAACTTTAAAAGCCCCAAACTTTAAAAGTTCAGTCTCTTGCTGGGTGGTGGTGGCTCACACCTTTAATCCCAGCACTCAGGAGGCAGAGGCAGGTGGATCTCTGTGAGTTCGAGGCCAGCCTGATCTACAGAGCTAGTCCAGGACAGGCTTCCAAAGCTATACAGAGAAACCTTGTCTCAAAAAACTTAAAAACAACAACAACAACAAAAACCCCAAACAAACAAAAACTTCAGTCTTTTTAAAACATTTAAAGTCTCTTTAGAATTCCGAAGTTTCTTAAGGTCTCATAACTAAGGCTTCCTGAAAAATCAAAAACAAGTTTACTTTCTTATTTCAAGAGGAAAGAGCCATGGCAGTCACAATCAAAGGAAAACAAAACTGAAATCCAGTGGTGTGAAGCTCAAGTGTCGTATTCTCAGACTCACAGTCTTCTAGGCTCCAAAAGGTGTAAAAGGACGTTTCCTGTCCTGACCACCTGGTCCCAAATAATCAACTCAGAGGCTGGATATGGATTATAAATGCTTGGCAGATAGCTCAGGTTTGTTACTAGCTAACTGTTACATTAAAATTAACCCATTTCTATTAACCTATGTATTGCCATGTGACTTGTGGCTTTACCTGTCCTCTAGCTTGTCTTGCTTCCTGCACAGCTGGCTGGCTGGCATCTCTTTTGACTCTACTGACTCCACCCTTCTTCCCATCATTCTGTGTCAGGCTCTCTCACCCAATCTCTCTTCTTGCTCTGCTATCAGCCAATCAGTTTTTGTTTTTGTTTTTTTAAACTATGAGCGTAAT
Organism: Onychomys torridus; assembly: GCF_903995425.1. Taxonomy (NCBI): domain Eukaryota; kingdom Metazoa; phylum Chordata; class Mammalia; order Rodentia; family Cricetidae; genus Onychomys; species Onychomys torridus. Next base: position 64,955,381 of record NC_050448.1, read on the forward strand.
TCACAGCAAAAAGGCTTGCCACAGCACACACAGCTTTTCCCCTAGCTCAGGCTGGTACCCCATCATTGCTGCTCTCCTTTGTGGTCATCCCATGGTACTAGCATCTCCAAAATGCTGGAGTCTCCACTTCAACTGAGCACCTTCACCAATAACCTCTCCTGGGCTTTCTTCAGAGACTGTGACCCTGTCACATGGTGCCAGGCCACACACAGCTTCTGCCCATGATCCCTTCAATCTTGGGCCTTGTACTGCAGCGTGATGCACCTTCACAAGTGCCTCCATGATCCCATCATGACTTCGGAAGCCATGCCACATGAGTGACTCTTGTTAGCAAGTTTGACTGCCAGTGTGAGATGCAGCCTTGGCCCAGTCTGGAACCCCGCTTCTGTGTGCGGACCTTAGGGAAGTGCTTGCAAGAAGAGTTCACCAGACTCCGCCTTTCTCTTCCCTGTCTCTCGGACTTCCTGCCTGCCTCTAAGCTGCCTTACCATAGACCAAACAGCTTATTTATTAACCATTGGGAACAACATACATTCACAGTGTCCAAAAGACAGCCCACAGCAGTTCTTCTCTATTAGTTACTTATTGCTGTGACATATCAGTCTAAGGAAGAAAGGGTTTATTCTGGCTAATAGTTTGAAGGTTCAGTACATCATGGCAGCAGGAGTGTGAGGCAGCTAGTTACTACCCTTAGGGTGGGTTCTACCTCCGGTAACTCAGTCTAGAAACCCCTCCCTCCCAGATGTGTGTCTCTCCGTGATTCTAGATCTTGTCTAGATCAACCGTCGTAGGAATGCTGAGGTCAGGAAGTTACAACTAGGTGGTGGAAGTCATTTTACTAGTTGAGATCCATTTTAAGTGTGGTGGAGTTGACCTCGAGAGTCATCAGCCCTGGGTGATAGAGGTGGGCAGGCCGCAGGTGTGAGAGTGCTTGGAGCAAGTGTTGAAAGTGTAGCCAGCGGGGGCTGCACGTTTCCAAAACAAGATGAAAATGGGCTGCAGAGCTGGCTCCGAAGTTCAGAGCACTTGCTGCTCTTGCAGAGGACCTGGATTCTGTTCCCAGCACCCATGTGCCCATTCATCTTTAACTGTACCTCCAGTTCCAGGGATGCTCTTCTGGCCTCCTTGGGCATCAAGCACACATATGGTGCACATACATAAACAACCTTTTAAAAGCTGAACTAGAGCATAATTGTACTGGTTGAGGGGCATCCAGGTGGCCTGCAGTAAAAGACATACAAGGCTTGTTAGACGGTTCTCATCCCTCCCTTAGCAGACCTCTCTCTCTAGCTAGAGCACGTTAACTAGTAATGAACAGGAGTGGAGGGTAGGGTGTTAGAAATAAATGGAGAAAGTGAGAGGAGCGAGCTGGTCCTGGGTGGCCACCAGAGGGCACTCTTGATTCTCTTTGCAATTTGAAAGCTTTACTCTTTCCTTTCTCTAGACAACAGTGCTGATGATTCTTTTTCCGGACAGGGTTTCATGTAGCCCAGGCTGGCCTCAAACTGGCTTTATAGTCAAGAACAACCTTGACCTCCTGATCCTCCTTCGTCTACCTCTTGAGTGCTGTGGTGCTGTGATGCTTGAGGCACATGCTACCACACCTGGATAACACAGTGTTGGGAATAGAACCTAAGGCTGTATACATGCTAGGCAAGCACTCTACCAGCTGAACCCTATCCCCAGCCCCTCCAGTGATTCTTTATAATGGTGGACAGTGCATTGAAGGAGGTTTATCAAAGATGCAGTAGCTAGGTTGAGCAGACTTGTGGGAGGTGTTGGCGGGTCTGCAAGTGGTCCCAGTTTCAGTAAGAGCAGGGGGGTGGACAGGACGAAGGGGATGCTGGGTAGTAGAATGTGGGCATAGTCACAGCCAGCACCGGGGTGAAGCATACCTTGTGGCTTTCGTCATAAAGCGTTTCACTTGCCTAAGCTGGGGTTAGGCGTCCAAGATGAGCCTGGATGTATCGCTGGGTGGGCTCCCCTTGCAAACCGCAGGGCTGTTGCTGTTTTCAGATCTCAGTTTGAGTGTGGCCTCCAGAACCCATGCCCTCATTCATACTTTTAAGTTTTTTGTTACTTTGTTTTTGTGGGGTTTTTTGTAAAGTATAACAACCTTGGCTGTCCTGGAACTTGCTTTGTAGACTAGGCTGGCTTTAAACTCAGAGAAACTTGCCTGTCTCTGCCTCCCTGAGTGCTGGGATTAAAGGCATACTTTAAAATTTTAAAAGCTGAGACATTAGTTAATTTCAAGATAAGTATGCAGAAAACCCCACCTGCAGCTTTACTCTTTAAGTGGTTATTGTTTTGTTTTCCTAACTTTTTTCTAACTTATTTTGTGACGATAGAGGTGTGTCATGACGTGCATGTAGAGGTCAGAGGGTAACTTGTGGAAGTTGGGTTCTCACCCCCATATAGGTTTCAGGGATCGAACTCAGATCATCAAGCTCGGTGACAAGAACCTTTACCTTCTGAGCCATCTCATTGGCCTTTCTCCCCCCTGACGCAGAGTCTCCTATGTCCCGGGCTAACTTGGTATATCTCAGGCTAGCCTCAAGCTCGCTACAGAGAGCGCCAAGGATGACCTTTCAACCTCAGTTCCTCTCACCTCCACCTCCCAGTGTGGGGTCACAGGCCTGTGCCGGCGTGCCCAGTTGTCGTAGTGCTGGGTTCCAGCCCAGGGTTGCACGTATGCTAGGCAAGCACTCTGAGCCACATCCCCAGATCCAACCCCTTTTTCTGAGAGGGATCTCAAGTAGCTCAGGCTATGCTGTAACTTTGTAACTTGCAGTTCACCTGCCTCAGCTTTCTGTGTGTTGGGATTGTAGGTTTATACAATCTTGCCTAGTGATTAGTTTTTTTATTTTTAATTATGTGTATATGTTTTTATACGTGAGTGCAGTGCCTTCAGAGACCAGAAGAGGGTGTCAAATCCTCTGAAACTGGGATCACAGGCAGTTGTGAGTCACCTTACATGATGGGTACCAGGAGCCAAACACTGGTCCTTTTGGACCTGTACACACTCTTATATGCTTAGTCATCTCTTCAGCCTATGACAGCATCTTTAATGTGTGTGCCATCAAAGGCTGGAGGAAGCAACTAGGGATATAGGTCAGTGGTTCTGGGGCGGGGGGAAGAATACTAACGACCATTGTTGGGATGGAAATGAATAAACATGTAAGGAACCTCTGGTGATGTAGACCCAAACATGATTACACAGGGCGGTTCTCTAGGGAAAGGAGGTGGGTCTCTGAAGGAGGGGCACTTGCGGAAGAGAGCATTTCCAGACTGGGGCGGGGCAGGGTGGGGTGTTGATGCTGGCCGTAGTGGGCCTTCAGGGTATAAGGAGTGCCACCTTTAAATGTCCCTACATCACCCCCTTCTGTGCTCATTCCAGATCTTGAAGATACTCTCAGGGAAGATAGTGGTAGGCCATGCCATCCACAATGACTACAAAGCCCTACAGTACTTTCATCCCAAGTCTCTCACCCGAGACACTTCCCAAATACCACTCCTCAACCGGAAGGCTGACTGCCCAGAGAATGTCACTCTGTCACTGAAGCATCTCACCAAGAAGCTGCTGAGTCGGGACATCCAGGTAACTTCTCTCCAAGTGCCCCCACCACACAGACAGTTCAGGACCCAATAGTCTGTAAGGAGAAATAGTAATTCCTGTTTACATCATAGACTATACCAGGTGGTACAGTGGGAAAAGAAGACCACTCAGGCATTTCACATGCTCAGCAGTTAAGGACAGTAGCTACAGAATACAGAATACATGTCACACAGAGAACATGTAAGAACCAAGACTCAGAAGGCCTCTCTTTGACCTGAAATTTCCGCCTCTGCAGAACTTAAGTAGTGTATGATACATATACATTGCCTCAGAAGTGGGTGTATTAGCAGGGTGGTGGTGGCGCACACCTTTGATCCCAGTGTTCTGGAGGCAGAGGCAGGTGGATCTCTGTTCGAGGACAGCCTGGTCTACAGAGTGAGTTCCAGGACAACCAGGGCTACACAGAGAAACCCTGTCTCAACAAAACAAAACAGGACAAAAAGAAAGAAATGAGTGTATTGGACAGTAGCAGGCTGGCTAAGAGTTGAACCTCAGATGTGATAAGCAGTAGAGCCCAGCAGAGTTCTGACTACAGCTCAAACTATAGAAGAAAATATGAGGTGGCTAGCAGGTTATGAGGTTCCGGAGTTTTCTTCATGTTCTTTTCCCCTTTAGGCTGGACAAAGTGGACATTCCTCCGTGGAAGATGCCCAGGCTACCATGGAGCTGTACAAGTTGGTTGAAGTTGAATGGGAACAGCACCTGGCCCAGAATCCTCCAGAAAATTAGCTGTCCCGGGGAGACACATGCAGTAGACCATTGCACAACTCCACCAGCTGCACACCTGTAGAGGCTGGCATTGTTGGAGAGGGGCTTGACCAGAGACTTGATACCATTGAATTTTCATCTCAGCTCTTGTGGTCACTGTGTGGTTAAGTGTCTCATGGAAGGGGAAGAAAGCCTTTATGTTAAAACCCACCTCTAGGCCAGGCAGGTGGCCCAGGTCTGTAATCCCAGATACTTGGGAGGTTGAGACAGCTTACAAATTTAAGGTTGGCCTAGGATACAGAATTAGCTCAAGGCCAGTGAGACTCTGTCCTAACATAAAAAGAGGGCCAGGAGTAGAGCTCAGTGCTAGAGCATTACCTAGCATGCACAAGCCCTTAGGTTCAATGTCCAGTAGTGGGGTGGGGGAGGATGGAAAGAATGGAACACAACATGAATTAGAGACTGTTTACTTTTTTAGTAGTGCTAACCACATGTTCCAGGGTGCTTGTGCCAGTCAGCTTTCTGGACTTTGAGGAAGCAAGGCACAGCAGAGAATACAGATTCCCACATTACCTTATCAGTGGGCCACATAACATAGATGTGTCTCCCTTTGGTGGGGCTTGGGGTAAAGGAGTTGTCTGTTGTATTGCCAGGGTTGGCCTCAAAACACTTGTGCTGAAATGACTTCTTCCTCAGCCCCATGAGTAACTGGGACTACCGGTGTGTGTTCACCACTGTGCCTGGTTCTTTGAATTTTATGTTTTTTGTTATAAAGTAATTAATAGTATCCTTTCACTTTCAGAAGTGTCCTGATTGGAGGTAGGCATGGTGGTCTGTAAATCCAGGACTCTGGATCCAGTTCAGGCCAGGGAAATCAAAAGTTCAAGGCCAATCTGAATACCTAGAGAGGCTCTGGCTCATAGAAGTAGAAAAGAGAAGGGATGGATTGTGTGGCTGGTGGCTGAATTGTATAGCCACATTATATAGCACAGAAGAAGAGTTTACTTAATTTACGTTCTGTTTAGTTTACAAAGAATTTACATTGTTTTAATAGTCTTTCAATCTTTCACCTTGCAAATGAAGCCTTTTAAAAATTCAAATGATTCTTTTTATGGATTTTTATAATAGAAAACAAGTGTTTTTTTTCATAAAGATTATTTTTATTTTATTTATGTGTATGTGTTGCAGGCTTTCTTGGACCGCCAACCAGCTCCCAAATCAAGACACAGAGACTTACTAGATTATGAATGCTCAGCCTTAGTTTTGGCTTGTCCCACCAGCTCTTATAACTTAATTTAACCTGTTTCTCTTCATCTTTGTTTTGCCTTTTTGTTTTGTTTTGTTTTGTTTCTATTTTTTTGTTTGTTTGTTTGTTTGTGACAGGGTTTCTCTGTGTAGTTTTTGCGCCTGTCCTGGATCTTGCTCTGTGGACCAGGCTGGACTCAAACTCACAGAGATCTGCCTGCCTCTGCCTCCCGAGTGCTGGGATTAAAGGCGTGCGGCGGCGCTGCCGCCACCGCCGCCACCTGGTGCCTCAGGGCTTTTTTTTTTTTAACCTTTCTTTCGTTCTGTATGTCCTGCTTTCCCGCTTCCTCCATGTCTGGCTTGCTGGTGGCTACCTGGCTGGCTGGCCCTGGATGTCACCTCTCCTTATTCCTCATTCTCTCCTCTTCTCTCTGCCCACCAGCCATGCCTTTCCTCCTCTGCCTAGCTATTGGCCATTCAGCTTTTTATTAGACCAATCAGGTGCCTTGGGCAGGCAAGGTAAAACAGCCACACATCTTTACATAATTAAACAAATGCAGCATAAACAAATGTAACACATCTTTACTTAGCTAAACAAATACTCTATTCCACAAGATGTATGTTCATACTTTCTGGGGCTGAGAGAGGGTGCCAGATCATCTGGAACTGAAGTTATAAGCGTTGTAAGTTTCTGGAAAATGGGTGCTGGAAGTCAAGCCGGGATCCTCTTGAAAGAGCCATCTCTCCAGCTCATGTGGTGGGTGGATTCTTTTTGGCTTCATATTAAATAACATCAGAAGGTGTTAACTACACAAGGGCTGTAGAGGATTTCCAGGCTCTCTGGATGGCTCTCACTGGAGACCGTATTGTTGGATGATCTGAAGCTTTGGTAAATCAGTGTGATACAAGCAGCACTTTGCCTTTCCTGTCACAATCCCATCTGAAGTGACACCCTCAGCCAGTGGGCCCCTCGGGTAGAAGGTGTGTGAGCAGGGCAGTGAGGTGGAGTGACTGTGGGCATAAGGGAGGGGCGGAGTGGAGGAGGAAGGGTGTTTGGTGACAAGAGCTTGGCAGCTGGGGACAGCTCTTAGTGGTACACCCTCCCCATCTCCAGAAGGTGAGTCATGGGTCTGACCTTTACTGTCCCCATGGGTTTCATTTGCCATTCAATTGTTTGTGGCAGTGAAATTACTTTGATTCTTAGGGTGTTAACAGGTTTTGCCCCAAGTCTTGAGTTCTAATCTTGATATTTTAAAGGGGTGGTATTTGTAGATACAGTAAGACTAGTTTTCAGTGAGAGCGTCACTGTGCCATGGACTATACTGAGCCTTTGAGGTACACCATGTCACTCTTAAGCTGGATGGCGGTTTTTGGTTAGTTGTTTATGTGTATGTGTGTTTTGCCTACATGTATATTTGTGCACTACTTGTGTGCCTGATGCCCATGGAGGTCATTAGAATGTATCAGATCCTCTGGAACTGGGTTTACAGATAGTTGTGAGTTGTCATGTGGATGCTGGGAATCAAACACAGGTCCTCTGCAAGAACAGCCAGTGCTCCAGCCCTTCGAGTAATATTCTAACAGTTGAGGAGAATGAGGTTAACTAAAAAGGTAAGAAACCTTTCCTTGGTTTCCTTTGCAAGTGTTAAAGGTTGGCAGCATTGGCACCCAGATTTGCTGAGTAGGCCTGCATTAGCATCTGAGTGGTATCTGACCACTCAGATCCTTGCCCAGGGTCTGTTCTGTACCAGGCCCTGTCCTAGACACTGGAAATGGTATTGTCTTTGGCTAAAAAAAGGGCAGGAAATCTCAGTGCACCACACATTTGCTGTCTAGAGCCAAGTAATTTAATGCTGTGGTTCTGGATGGCAACGCTGGCTGCTGTATGGAAGCTGGATTGAGTAAGGGCCAAGAGGTGAGTGAGTGTGGGGAGAGGAGCGTGTTGAGTGGGGCAGGGGGATAACCAAGGTGCAGTGACCAGCGGAGGATGTGGGGAAGTAGGCTTGAGGGAAATGAGGTGCGTATTCCCTGGCTGCCTGAGCGGCCTAAAGATAGGCAGGTGGATAGATTGGACAGAAGTTCAGCAGATTAAAGAGACCTGCAGCTAAAAAGTCAAGTTTTGAGCCAACATTGAAAAACTGCATTTTGGTGGCTCCTATCTGTAATCCCAGCACTCATGAGACACAGATGGGAAGATCACGAGATTTGAGGTTTTGAGACAGGTCTCACTATGTAGTCCTGGCTTGACCGGAACTCACGTAGACTTAGCAGGCTTAAAACTCTTAAGAGTATGGGGTTGGGGATTTAGCTCAGTGGTAGAGCGCTTGCCTAGCAAGTGCAAGGCCCTGGGTTTGGTCCTCAGCTGGGGGGGGGGGGGGGGGCGCGGGCGACGGGGACTTAAAGAGTATGCCTCTGCTAGGATTAAAGGCTCCTGGCCTCCCAAAAGGAAATCTTAAAACACGTCTCCAAGGCCTCAGTACTGACCACTTATCTGGCTGTCTTCATTTGGATCTTTATAGAACTTGTATGTACATAATACACATGCATGTACACATACAATCTCAGCACTTGGGAGGCAGATGCAGGCAGGTCCCTATGAGTTCAAGACCATAGTGGTCTACATAGTTCCAGGCTAGCCCAGGGTTACATAGACCCCATCTTTAAAAACAAATTGTGTGTGTGTGTGTGTGTGTGTGTGTGTGTGTGTGTTTGGGGTGACGTGAGATGACTTGGCAGTTACAGGTACTCGCTGCTCTTATAGAGGATTCAAGTTTGGTTCCTAACACCCATATCTGCAGCGCACAGCCTTCAATAACTAGTGCAGGGAATCCAGCACCCTCTAAGCACCTGCACGCACATGCAGATACACGTACAGATGCACACATAAACGCATGGGGGCGGGGAAGCATCTGTCATTTGTAGCAGTTGGGTTGCCCCAGGTCTCAGCACTCTAGTACTCAGACCGAGAATGGCGGATGCTGACCTGTACTGTTTTAACACAGACCTGGGGTCACAACCATTCCAAGGTCTGTGGCTACAGGGAATGAGCTAGAGGAGAGAGGAAGAGGAATCCAGACTCCAGCCAATGTGAGCACCTGAGAATCCTGTTTGTGAGTCAGAAGATCCTGAAGTACTTATAGTCAAAGGGGATAAATGGTATGAAGAAAAGAGGGTATGGATGTGTGCACCACACACAATGCTACATGCACTTGTAGGAAGAGCTTTTGGAGATGGTGGTTTATGCAGACCTGAAAGGTAAGAGGAAGCCTGTTATGTAGATCCAGAGGAAGACTGCCAGTAAGTAAGAGGTGAGGAGGCCTTGGAGCAGATGAGTGCTTGTGTGTTGAAGGAGCAGTCTAGGGAACTTGCATGCCTGGAGCAGAATCGGCTAGGAAGGAAAGGGTACGTGGTCAGAAGTGGGGAGGTCATAAGCAGATAGCTGGACCTGCTGTACATTAGGAGGATTTGAAGTTTTACACCGCATCAAATGGGAAACCACGGTAGGATCTAGAGCGGAGGAATGATACCAATTAATGTAGGATTACCCGTAGCTGCTGTGAAGGAGGGGATGAGAACAGAACCAGTGTAGAAGCTTTTGCTATAACCTAGGAGAGGCATCTGGTCCCATGGCAGTGGAGTTGCTGAGAGGTGGCCAAATTTGGGTAAGTTCAACTTTAGGCAAGTGTTGAACTTAAGTGTGATGGATGGTGAGCAACTGTTTAATTTGAGACTTACATCTCTGGCTTTTCAACCCTCTTCAGGCCCCTGTTCCTGTTCTGCCAATGAACACTGAGTGCCTCTGCCCAGAGAGTGGTGGACCCAAGCAGGTATGGTCAAGGTTAGAGGCTGACTACAGACACTCTGGGCAGTCATCAGGGCAGAGAATAAATGGGCAAGTCAGATCTAGTGGCACTGCTGGGAAAGCTGAGCATTTACATGGGTGCTGCAGACCCAGACCTGGAGAACTGCGCGGTCTTATAGTAACCCCCACCTCTTACCCTCCTAACACTTAGCCATGCTGGGGGCTTCCCGGTTTTCTTTTTCTTTTTTTGTATGACATTTCATCTTATTAGAGACATTGTCAAACCCATCCACTCTCAGAGCTGTTCCCATGCAGAGGGATCAGTATACGTCACCTGTCCTGTAGTTTTTCTTGCTTTATTTCTTTATGTCTGTAGCCAAGATTTTCAGGAAGTCTCCCCCATCAGTCAGACCTGATCTCTATTAACCTTGAAGAAGGACAGCCTTTCATTTCCTGTGGAAACAAAATGTAACCTCTCCCTTAATGCAATACATTTTCTGAATTTCATTTTGCATTCCATATGAAACGACTGCTTCCTTAAATCTTCTCAAATCTAACATTTCTATAGGATTCCAATTAACTTTTACATAATCTTCAGGGTTCCTATCTGGTGGTGGTTCTTGTAATTGGGTGTATTAAGGTTGGTGTTCTAATAACCTTAGGCCACTCCTCTTCAGTTTCATAGTGTAATGTTGCAGTAGGTTCTACTCTAAATTTCTCTGTGAATATTTTTCTTATTTTCATTAGTAGGTCTTTCTAAGGCTTATATCTTTGGGGGGGGGGGGTTTCGAGACAGTGTTTCTCTGTGTAGCTTTGCACCCTTCCTGGATCTTGCTCTGTAGACCAGGCTGGCCTTGAACTCACAAAGATCCGCCTGCCTCTGCCTCCGGAGTGCTGGGATTACAGGTGTGCTCCGCCGCTGCTGCCACCACCCGGCTAAGGCTTGTATCTTAAGTATAGTGTTCTGCCTGCATGTGTCCCTGCAGGCCAGAAGAGGGCGCCAGATCTCTTTACGGATGGTTGTGAGCCACCATGTGGGTGCTGGGAATTGAACTCAGGACCTCTGGAAGAGCAGCCAGTGCTCTTAGTTGCTGAGCCCCTCTGCAGCCCTAAGGCTTGTTTCTTATCAAATTATCATATTTGGAAGTTACCAAACTACTTTTCTAAGGAGAAAATATTAATTACCAAACTGATAGCAATTACAGTAGACATTATGTCCATTCCAGTTGGTCACTTACCCCATGTTCACATTTTCCTTCACACCATCAACAGTAGCACTGTACAGGGTCCTAGCACCCTGCATTGTCATGTTCCCCCTTCTTAACTGGGAAAGATCTGACCTAAAGGATTTCCCAGGTATCCCACCAAATCTGCTGAATCTCCAAGAGTCCTGGCAAGTGGTAGGCACCTGCTGTGAATGCTCCTACAGAAAGGCCCAGACTGCAGCTGCCAGAGCCAGCTGGTGTTGACCCCTCCCTCTGTGTGGTTGTGCCAACGTTGGGGCACCAAAATGCTGTTTTACCTTCACCTCAGTGATGCACTTTAACTGCAGCAGACCGGCTGCTCAGGCCGTAGTCTAGAGGGAATCCTGTCCCCAGACAGTGGCTCTGTTGCTGCCACCAGTAGTAGCTTTAACTAAATCTCTATCTTTTAATAAAAGATTCAAAGACTAGGGTGTAAACCTGTGAACTCAGAGTCAGAGTAGCAACTGGCTAACTTTCTGTCTTTGCTGCTCTCCCCGGAAGCCTCTCTCCTTCGGAACGACCCCCACTAATAAACCCACCTGTGCGCTTCCCTGCTACTTCCTGTCAACTAGTTGTTAACCCTGCCTCTCTGAGCCCAGGTTAATTTTATTTAACTAAAGCAATGCAACACATCTTTACATAGTTAAACAAATGCAGCATAAACAAATGTAGCACATCTTTGCCTAGTTAAACAAATATTCCACAACAGAATTCTGCTCAGTTGGTGTCTCCGTTTATTACTGCTATGATGAAACACCATGGCCAAAAGCAAATTGGGGAGGAAAGGGTTTATTTGGCTTACACTTCTGTGTCCATAGTTCATCACTGAAGGAAGTCAGGACAGGAACTCAAACAGGACAAGAATCTGGAAGCAGGAGCTGATGCAGAAGCCATGGAGGGGTGCTATTTGCTGGCTTGCTCAGGCTGCTTATTTTGTTTTGTTCTGTTTTTCGAGACAGGATTTCTTTGTAGCATAGACTATCCTGAAACTCCCTCTGAAGACTAGCCTTGAACTTGGAAATCTGCCTGCCTCTGCCTTCCAAGTGCTTGGATCAAAGGCATTTGCCACCACTGCCTGGCCACAGCCTGCTTTTTAATAGAACCCAGGGCCTCCAGTCCAGGCTTGGCCTCAACTAACTGGGCTGGGCCCTCCGCTATCAATCACTAATTAAGAAAATGCCCTAAGGGCTAGCCTACAGCCCAATCTTATGGAGGCATTTTCTCAATTGGGGCTCTCTCCTCTCGGATGACTCTAGCCATAGAATTAGCCTGCACAGTTGGTTACTTATTTGTAAATAGAGGCACCAGATCGTAACTCAAAGGAAGAAGGCAGGGATGCCATGATCTGGCGGCTGGGGAGGGAATTGGAGCCCACACCCAGAGAATCCAGCCTGGCTGCCCTATACCGGGCCAGCTGGCAGAGTAGGTAGCAAGGTGTTCCTGTGAACCCTGGCCCTAGGACATCTCTGGCTCTGAGCCAGCTGCTGGTGTAGTAGGAAGACCCACCTCTGACAACCCAGATCATTGGGAAACCGGAGCTACCAGGGTTTGGGAGGTGTGAGACCAAGGCCAGGAGACAGTTAACAGAGAGATTGGCAGCTAGGAAATCCAGGAAATACTGGCCTCTTTGATTCCCCAGGGACATGTTCTTGCCAATCCCCAAGTTCCAAAGCTCCCACTTAGATGGCCCAGGTTAGTAGGGGAGTGGCAGGCAAGAGAAAGTTGGCTACATCATTTGGACAGCTGCTAGGCTAACAAGTTTACAGGCCTCAGGCCAATGCCCTCTGGGAGTGGGGCAGCCTGGGGCCCTGACAGACCAGGTGAGGTAGGGGTTTGAGATGGTTCTGGGCAGTTTAGTTTTTCTCTGACAGCTGCCATTTCCAAAACTGGTACCCACAGGGAGGAAAATCAGAACTTGCCACTTCATACATCTTTTTCACCTATGTGTATATGATTGACTTCGTGTATAGTGCACTGCATAAATGCCTGGTACCCAGGAAGACCACAAGAGGGCATCAGATCTACTGGAACTGGAGTTAGAATTGTGAGCCACCACATGAGTGCTAGGAATCAAATCCAGGTCATCCGGAAGACAAGTTCTCTTACCCACTGAACCATCTCCATGCCCAGACTAAAGCCCTGTGACCCTGCTTATCTGCTGGTTCAAGAGGACAAAGTGGAGCCCAGTATCCGGCCTGCTTGCCTCCATCTCTTTTTCCTCCAGGAACCAGATTATCTCAGAGGTATGGGGGGAATCCGCAAGGGGCCCTAGATCCCAGCTCCTACTGTCTCCTACTTTGTGGGGGCAGCAAAGGCAGCACCAGAGAAGTGACTGGATTGGGGTTCTCTAGGCCCAGTGCCCTGGGCAAAGTGGCAGAGTTGGAGGAGGCTGGGCTGTCCAGAGCTGTGTGTCCTTTTCAGAACAGGCCACTTTCCCCAGGTGCCATAAAACCCACTTGCCCTGCCTGTTGGACTTGCCCGTGTCTGTAACCTATCGTTCCTGGCCTGGTTGCAGGACAGTGTTCGTGGCAGGCAGATGGATACAGTACTAGGAACCAGACCGTAGAGCCAACCCAAGTGTAACTGCAGGTCAGTCTCCATGCAGGGGACTGAGACTCAGTCTGGACACGTCCTCAGCCAGTGCATCCCTACCCCACCCTCCTGTCTTCCTGGCTCAGCCAGCCCAACCCAGCCCAGCCCTGAGGAGAGCGTTGGCAGCTGGAGCTGGGAAAAGCATGGCAAAGCCAAGAACAACAGAGGCCCCGCCTAGATGCTGCACAGACCCTCTTCTGGCTTGGGGTAGCCCCTCCTCCTGCCTGGGCCCTTGCTGTTGTTTCCTCTTGGGCTCCTATGCTGTCCCCCTGGCCCTCCTTGCCTCCCTTTTGCCAGGCCCCAGGCTGGCCCTGCAGGTCATTGCATCCTCTGCCTCTGGGTGGAGCCTCCCCTTAACATCGGGTTTCTCAGGGTCCTCTCTCATCCTTTCCTAGTTCTCAGAGTTCCCTCCTGGACCCCAATGTTTCTAGGAGGTGGGTTGCTTCCTTCCTGGGTCTCTGACCCTGTCTTTCAGCTCTGAGGCTCTGCTGCCCTCCATTCTGCTACAATGACAGGCTGGGTCCCTAAGCCAGGGAGACAGAAGGCACAAGAGTCCCTTTTGCATGGAGGACTCTAATGGAACCGAGGGTGCAGGGGCTCAGGAGACACAAGGCTATCGAAGCACAGCTTCTCTTCTGACAGAAGAGACACTGTACAAGTGTCCAGCTCCGCCTGGCTGACTCACTTTGGAGGTCCAGGTCGACAAGCACTGACCCAGTAGAGGCAGTAACACTGCCCTGAATGAAGGCCTCCACCAGCACTGGCCTGGGCACAGAATCTTCCTAGTCCTGGTTGGGGGTGAGTGTGGGGATTTTGTGACTTTCTTATCCCCCAGTCAACCCTGGCCTCTTCCAGGATGGACTGGGTGGTTCCTTATCTTTCACACAGCCTCGGGGAAGGGATGTAGAGGGCAGAAGTGTCTCCTTTTCCAAGTCCCATACTGCAGCTCTCCAGCACACAGTCTACCCTACCTACACTTGTTCGTTGGTACCATCTCAGCCCATCTCTGTCCTCTGCTCTAAGCCCACCTTCTAGCAGCACAGTGGAACAAAGCACCAGAATGTTCCTGCGCCGTGCGCCGAGCTTGTCTGTCTGTTCCCCACCCCACCCTCAGCTTGCCTCTGCTTCTCCATTGTGTCTCCAAACTCCTGGTAGGACAGGGAGCCCCAAGAGGGGTGTGATCATGGAACGGGGTCACGGGGCAGAGCTGCAGCAGATTTGGTTCTAATTGAAAGGCCAGAGGCACCGGGAAATTCCTTTCCTTATTGATCCCAGTGGGAAATTAAAGCCAGTAGCTGGGCATGGACCGCTTATTGGCTGCAGCTCCTCACAGCTCTGGGGCCCTAGCCCCTGCCCCTTGCCGGCTGCATCCCCATCCATGTCTGCTAGCCCTCCCAGTGCTTCCCAGGCCTCCTCATCCCTCTGTCTCCTCTTCCCAGCGGCTCACTTAAACACCCCGCCTATTCCCCTGGAATTAAAGGGCTGCTGAAGGCTGAAACCCCCCGCCTGAGTCAGTCCGTATATTGCAACCACCCTCGCTCTCCTTCGGCAAAGTCGGGGTGCTTGGAGCTCTGGCCTAAACTGCCAAACCACAAACACATCTGGAAAGAATTCCCCGCCCAGTCCCACTTCCCTTTGTCTTATTCTGATTCTGGAAATCCCAGCCAGTTGCTAGGGGAGGGGGTGGTGGGGATGAAGAGTAGGGAGTGGGCCCAGGGCTCCACTCCCACCTGGGGGAGCCTCCTCCCAGGCTCTAGCCTCTGTGGGACTGCCCACCTGCCCTGTGTTCCTCAGAACTGCCATCCCAGGCCTCCTTCCTAGGCTAGGTGTCTTCATCCTGGTGACCAGCTGTGAGGTCCTCAAGGCTCTTGGAAAGAGGGCTTGCCTTGTGCTTTTCTCTTGCACCAGGGAGAATGCCACCCGAGTAAGAGAATGGGCTCCAGGGAGATGGACCCTGGAGAGAGGACAGCAGGCGCCTGTTTTCTGCCCTGTTCCCTCCTCAGACCTTTCCTCATTTCTTGGGCTATAAGCTGGATTTCACTGTCAGAACCCAAAACCTCCTCAATGTACCCACAGCAAGGCGACGCTGGGGTGGGGAGGGGAGCTCCGACCTGTACTCAGAGCACTACCCAGAGCCCCCCTTCCTCCCCGTCTGCCTCTGTAGCAGTCTGCGGTGAAACTGGTGCCCTTTCTTCCAGAAGCCTACACCCCTGTGTCATCCCCCCCACCCCCAGTGAGCTCTCCCCTTTAAAATCTGGAGTCTCAGACTCAGGCCGAAGTGTTTCACTCCCTTCCGGGTGGTGATGGATGCGCGGGGGTGGGGTGGGGTGGGGTGGGGGATGGGGGCGGTCCAGAAGCCCTTGTGAGAGGCAACCTCCCTCCCTCCACCTCCCAAGTTTTCCACACCCCATTATTCGGGGATTGCCTCGACCTATGCCTGACTCGCATGACACTGGCCTGGCGCTGAGGTGAATCCCCCAGGCCCTGTCCCCAGCTCAGTCCGATTCCCACCAAAGCCTGCCAGTCCCGGTTCACCCGCCGGGTCTAACCTTGGCCACGCTGACATGGAGGGGCCAGGCAGGGACCTTGTTTGAGATCCTGTGGGGGATACAGGGAGGATCCCGGGAGGCTGGTGGAGGACTCCGAAGCAAGGGTGAGCGCTTCCCGCTCCCGCACCCACCGAGCGGCGGCGTTGCCTCTGGCCTCGGGTTGCCCGCGTGCCTCCAGGCCCTCCTGCAAGCCCTTTCTGCTTCCTGATCTCTTCTGGGTCCTTCCACTAGGGCTTCACCCACTTAATAACTACCCTCGGAGGGGCCAGGCCCGCCTCACTTTCGGCTCAGGATGGGGATATCTCACGTCCAGGCCCACCCCTTCCCCCGCTCAGCCAGACTTCCCCCAACCCCAATGGCTTCGTGGCGCACAGGGGGCTCCACGTCCGCCTCCGCCTCCATGTGGCCCAGGGGGCCTGGGAAGCGGAGCCACAGAGAAAACTCCTTAATAAAGAGTCGTGTCAAGTGATTGGCTGTGACCTCTGCCCTCCTAGCCTCGCGCTCGGGGGCTCCAGCTTAACCCTTCATTGTCCGTCCGGTGCTTGGGGAGGAACGAATGAGGTGCCTTGTGCTCACTTAAGGCGTCCCCAGGTACTGCTCGAACCCAGAGCTGAGTCAGGGGGTGGGGGACAGAGCGGCTCCTCCCAGTCACCCAAAGGAACGCCTGAATTCCAAGGATCCAGTGGGGTCTCCAGATGTCTGTCTGGCGCCGAGCTGTCCAGAGCACCGAGTTTGGTAGAGGGCTAGTAGGAACTGGCGAGACGGGACCTGTGTTCGCTCTGTAGGCCGTGAGACCGGAGCATCCATGACCAGGCAAGGCGTGCCCTGTTCTTGCCAGAGGCACAAACCCTGTGCTAGTCTTCTGACGCTTCCCCGTCCGCCTACTGATGCGGGAGAAGGGTATCTTGGCCCTTAGAGAACCCTAGACCCACCCACAGTTCTAGAAACAGGCGGGATTCGGAATGGACGGGGGTGAGGTGGCCGCAGAGCAGGGCCCCCAGGTGGGGTAGAAGGCGGGGCGGGGGCGGGGCCGCCTCATGCACCAGCTGGGTATAAAAGCCAAGAGCGCCGGCGCCCAGCGGCTTTGCAATTGTCCTCCACGCGGCTCGGACCCGGGTGCAAGGATTAATTCTGCAAAGGGCGCAGCATCCAGTGCTCCAGCTGAGGATCTAAAGAGAAAGCCACCTCGCTGCCACCATGCCTAACTTTTCTGGCAACTGGAAGATCATCCGATCGGAAAACTTTGAGGAATTGCTCAAAGCTCTGGGTAAGGAGGTTTTCGAGTGCTGGGGAGGGGGCAAGATGGGCGCTGGAGTCCCTGGAGCCGAGGGAGCGAAGGCCTTAAAGAAAAGGAGGCCGAATCAGGGCTAGGTGCCTGGGAGTCTGCATCCCAGAAAAGGGGCGTGCCAGACTCCCTGGGTCCTGAGGCATCAGGCCCGGGACTCTTAAATCCTACTTTCTGAGGCTGGGCGCCCACCAGTGCCAGCTTCAACGGTGACTCAGAGCCTGTGAATCAAGCAAAAACCAGAAGCACAAGGTTAGTCTGGGGGTTGGGGGGTTGGCTAGCCTCGGCACCTTGACCTGCTGACCAGGGAGGGTACCTGGGTCAGCTCTGAGAATCCAGTATCCAAGCAGGGAGCCCTAGGAGCCATTCCAAGCTCTTTCCACGTACCCTAACAGTAACCCAATCCCTGCGACAGGTCCATTACCCCCAACACTTGGCTCCGCCCACCAGGTGGTCCACCGCTTTAGCTCCCGGACCCTCCCCCACTTGCGTTTCCACTCTGTTCTCCCCACCCTACCCCTGCCTGTGAGACAAATATTTTCCTACAGCAAGCGGCTCCAAAGCCCTCAAATCGCTCTGGACAATTACCACTTTCTTAGATTTCAACAAATGCCCTCGTGTGAAACACCAATCCCCATTTCCGAAAGTCCCTCCTAGTCAGGGACCAGCTGCACCCAGCCTAGCTGGGCTCTTAGCCAAGGGCGGGAACAGAGAACCCACCCAGACGGCCCTTCGGACCTTCCCTGCCCACCTGCTGCTGCCCTCCAGGGTGGGACTGGGCTAAATGTATAGGAGAGACATCTGAGGAGAGAGGGGGTTAGCCACCCCAGGCAGTGGGAACAGCTCCAGAACCTAAGGGTCAGCATGCCTTCCATTTCTGGACTGGAGAGGAGCCTCGGTTGGGAATCAGGGGATACCCTCAAGAGCTAGGGACTATACAAGAGTGAGTCTGGAAGGGAAAGGAATGTTGTGAGGGCAGCAGGGCCTCCGTTCTCATCTTTCCGTGCTGTTGGTCCTTTGTGTCAGCTAACCGCAGTGGTTCTTAGAGTCATACCCATGTTGCTCGCTCCTCCCTTGCTGAAATTAAAGATCAAAGGATAGAAATTTTCTTTTCTGAAAATCTATTGCCATTTCCTCCCCATTTGCTCTGAATTCTGGACACTTCCCCTGGTGGATGTGGGAGCCTGGCATCACCCCCAGGTTCCAGCTGGAGAGAAAGGGCCAACCCTATTATCTGTCCTAAGAATGTTTGTCTTCCCTGCAGGGTCTCTGAGAGCCACGCGACTTGCTAGGGGGCAGATTGAAAACAGACCTGTTACACAAACTGCCCTGTGTCAGCCAAGGTCATCTGAGCCAGGCCCCCAGCTCTGCAGGCACCCAGGACTGGGTGGAGGGAGCTGTCTTCTGAACCCAGCCTCTGCAGACTTCTCTGTCCTGTTCAAGGGTCCATGTAAAGGAGGCGGCTCCAGGCTGGCCACGATAGTCAAGGCCAACAGAGCAGGTCTTTTTGTTGAGACTGGATGAGCCAGCCTTGGGCCTGAGTGTAGAGTTTTCTTCCCAGGAACTGTCTTGGAGCTGTGGGACGCATGTGTCAGGCAAGGGGGGGGCAAGGGGGGGGGGCAGTGGCAGTTTGAGTGTCTTGTCCCCTGGTGTGCCCTTAGAGGGTTGGTTCTCCTTCGCTAACAGGCTTGCAGAGGTAGGGGGAGGGCCTCATGTTGATGCCCCTACCTTCTGGTTGTGCCCGCAGAAGGGTGTTCTCCATCCACGGGGCCTCTTCATAACTGGGGGCAGGCAAGGGAAAGTCTATGAGGACACAGAGACTCTGGATACACAGAGGTGAGGTGGGAAGGCCTAGAGGATCCTGGGGCTTGAGACATCAGAGCAAGGGAGGGAACAGTACCCTTTCTTCCCCTTTCCTCTTCTCAGGACAGCAGAGAATTCCTCTGAAGGAGACCTGGGGATATTACAGGAGCACCAGAGGGCAGTTTGGCACAGGGAACTTTGTCCAAACCTAGTTTGGGCTTTTTCTTTTTCACTTGCGTATGTTATGTGCATGAAATAATGGGCTTCACTATGTTCTAGCTTGCATTTCCTTCCTTCCTTCCTTCCTTCCTTCCTTCCTTCCTTCCTTACTCATTTTTCTTGAGACAGGATTTCTCTATATAGCCTTGGCTGTCCTCTTGCTCTGGAGACCAGACTGGCCTCAAAACTCCAAGATCAGGCCTGGCAGTGGTGGCGCACACCTTTAATCCTAGCACTCGGAAGGCAGAGCCAGGCAGATCTCTGTGAGTTCAAGGCCAGCCTGCTGCTCTACAGAGAGAGAGATTCAGAACGGGCACCAAAACTACACAGAGAAACCCTGTCTCAAAAAAACAAGAACAAAAAAAACTCCGACATCTGCCTTCCTCTGTCTTTCAAGTGCTGGGATCAAAGGTGTGCCCCATCACACCTTTGTCTTGGCTTTTTCATTTGATTTGCTTTTATCTACAATAATGTTTTCAGAAAACATGAAGGTGTACTTGACCTTGTGTATCTTAAGTTCTTAGACACGGAGCCATAGGATGCTTTGAGGGAGCACTACTGTCTCCATTTGAGGAATCAGAAACTGTAAAAGGTTAAGCTGTCTGCTCAGTGTCACTCAGCCTGGAGCGGGGAGTATCCCAGCTTCTGGAACTTACTCCCTGAGCCTCTGGCTTTCAGTAGAAAGGAAGTATCTTCCTCAGCTGAGCATCTGCTCCTCATTTTTGGGAGGGACAGAGATTTGCAAATGAGGACCTAACCTCATGCCAAACAGGGTAGACAGCTGGGTCAGAGAGGACAGTAACCTGGTCTCCCCTGCAAGTGGGCACAGGGCACCTAGTAACTCTGACAAGCCTACCTCAGCAGGTCTCGAGCCCAGTGGTGAAAGGCCACAGTGAGGTAAACTGAATGCTGGCCAGGTAGCCCATGGGGGAGGCTTCCTCTAAGGAGTGGGTTGCTGGGACTTGGTGAGTCCCGTCCACTACTGGCCATAGCCCAGGTAGTATTCTCTGCCCCCCCCCCCCATCTCTCTGTCTCTTCTCCCTCAGCCTATAGCCTGTTTTGCCACCCTTATCACCATCCCCACCCCCATCACCTACTGCCCCACACACTGTCTGGGCTCCATGAGGCTGCTCCAGCTGTGTGTGGGGGGCAGGGTGTGATGGGCCAGTCCTCTCTCTCTCCCTGCAGGGGTGAATGTGATGCTGAGGAAGATTGCTGTGGCTGCGGCATCCAAGCCAACAGTAGAGATCAAACAGGAGGATGACTCTTTCTACATCAAAACCTCCACCACTGTCCGAACCACGGAGATTAACTTCAAGATTGGGGAGGAATTTGAGGAGCAGACTGTGGATGGGAGACCCTGTAAGGTGAGGGACAGGGAGAGTCCCTTCCTGTCACAGCATCTCCTTGCCCTGCTTCTGTGTCCGGTTTCCCTGGACTCTTGACCCTTGGGAAGGAGTTCCCTAGGAAGTGCAGGGTGCTGGAAAGGGGTCTAACTCGCTTCGGCCCTGACTGTGGGCTCAACCCATTTGGCCTCTGGTCTCTTACAGAGTTTGGCAAAATGGGAGAATGAAAACAAAATGGTGTGTGAGCAGAGGCTTCTCAAGGGAGAGGGCCCCAAGACCTCCTGGACCAGAGAACTGACCAATGATGGCGAGCTGATCCTGGTGAGCCCTGCCCCATCCAGTCCTCTGGAAGACCCCTGCTGCCTTCAGCCTTCTCTGCCAGGCTCCAGCAGGTTCTAAAGCAGCTGTGGCCATTCTCCTCAGCCTCCTGACGGGGCTGTTGGAAAAACTAACCCTTTTTGTGCAACAAAGATGTGCCCAGAGGAGCCCACAGTTTTCCAATGGGCTATCCCTGACTGCCTCTGGACTCCAGGAGGAAGTGGGTTTCTGCTTGCCCCCTAGCAATGATGCCCAGGCATTCTTGCATTTGCTCTTGCCTGTTTGGGCTTAGAAGTAAAGCAGTCTGCCTTCAACCCTCCCTTTTAAGACCAAGGTGCCAGGTGCCTCACCAACTAACTATTTCTATCCTTCTAGACCATGACGGCAGATGACGTTGTGTGCACCAGGGTCTACGTCCGAGAGTGAGTGACTATGGGTCCAAGAACTGCCACAGACTTCTTCCCCTCCCCCACAGGCCACTAAGCCCTTCCCCTGTCTATCTACAAGCTAGCTCTCCCCTTACTCCCGAGGACCACTGCTTCCTGCAGGGCCTTTTGTTCTTTGTTTGCTCTATGCCAGAGAGGAGCAGATTGCATAGCCTAGAACCCCTTCTGCCATCTTGTGCCCATCCCCGGGTTGGCGGTCTCAGCTCCATACCAGAGTCCTTCTTCCTGGAGGAGACTGTCTTTCTGGCCTCTACTCTTTATCCCTGTAGTCTGTATGATTTAGAATATTTATTTGTTCATTTTATTAAAATGTTTGAAAAAAAAAGTAAACTCCTGTGGCTCCCTGGGCAGTGATAGACAAGTTTAGCCTCGTCTGAAGTGCAATGGGAGACGGTACTGTCCCAGCAGGTCAGACTTGTCCAGTGTGCCTCCTTTGCTTGCTGTGAGTATCTCCTCTATGCTCTTCCCCAGCCCTGGTCCCCTAATCAGAGTGCTGGGTTCTAGGGAGCTGACTCCCACTCTCCCCACCTGTTTTCCATGGTGTTGACATGCGCTGGCTTCCCACGTGGTTCCAGGTGAGCCCAGTAACACCCACAGGCTGACCTTGCTCCTGCCTAGGTCTCTCAGAGAAAGTTCTCCAGTCAGTCAGCACCTACATCTGCATTGTCCTTCCTCCATGCCTCCAGATCTCCCACATGCCTGTTCTGCTCCTGGCTTCACCGAATCCAAGCTCCTTAGGTGCCACTCCCAAGCCTGCAGAGTACATACTCAGGTGTTTCAAGGTGTGACCACAGGCAAATTATTCAAACATCTTTGGGCCTTTCCTGTTTCTAAAATACAAAAATGTTTTAAAGCATGGCGGTTTAGACCTTTAATCCTAGCACGTGGGAGGCTGAAGCAGTCAGTGAGTTCAAAGCCAGCCTAGCTACAGTGTGACTCCTGTCTCAAAAGACAGGACTGAGCCTGCCTAGCTCAGTTGGTAGACCATGAGACTCTTAATCTCAGGGTCATGAGTTTAACCTCCTGTTGGACGCCAGGTATAATGAGAAATCCATGGGAGTCTGCTTAAAGGGCAAAAGGAATTTACTAGGAAAGAAAACTCACTAAACAGAATGGGAGAATCAGGCTGTATTTCAAGGTCGTAGGTAGAACAGATATTCACTACAATAACAGGGCTTCGGAGATGGCTCAGTGGATAAGTGCTTCCTATGCAAGATTGAGTGCCCAGATTTGGATCCTTAGAACTCACACGGTACAGCTGGATGTGGTATAGCTAGATGTGGTAGCAGTCTTCCAGGGGGTTAGGAGGCAGAGACAAAGAGTCCCTGGAGGCTCGTGGGCTAATCTGGTGGTCAGAGTGATGAACAACAAGAGAACCTGCTTCAAACAAAGTGGAAGGCAGGACCTGACACCTGAGGCTGTCCTCTGACCTCCACTTGTGTCATGGTATGTGTCTATCTTCATACACACACACACACACACACACACACACACACACACACACACCACACTACCACCACCACCAAAGACGAAAACAACTTAGGGCTGGACATAGCTTGCCAGTGCAATGAGTGCTTGCCTAGTATGTACAAAGCCCTGGGTTCAATCCCCAGTACTGGGGGTAAAATAATCACAAAGTTCGGGCTGGGGCTGTAGTTTAGTGGCAGACGACTTGCCTGTTATGTACAAGGCCTGGAGTTCCATCCCACCACCACCACCACACACACACACACACACACACACACTCACACACACACACACACTCACATACACACTCACACACACAAACACACACACTCACACTCACAAACACACACACAAACACACACTCACACACACACACACACACACTAAACCAACCCCACAAACTCACACAGTGTTTGGCTTATGTACTAGTAAATTCTACCTGGGTCTAGGGGTAGCGGGGTCCAAAGTCTCAAAGACGGTCACGTCTCTCCTTGTCCCTCTGCCGTGCCCCTCTCTTGAGCTTTTGCATGCCACATTCAACTCTGTCCCACAGATACTTTTCTCCAGTCAAAATGAGCTTCCTAGGCAGCCAGGCTGACAAAGTTACAGCCTGGGACACACTGGCAGGAGACACGCTCTACCTGGGCCCACCTCTTCACATCCCAAGTGATCAGGTTCTGATCAGACTGTAGAACCACCTTGCACTAGTTGATAGCAACAGGGCACAGGGTCTAGTGATGGGTCAAAGCTGGATCTTACAGCTGGGTGGTGGTGGTACACACCTTTAATCCCAGCACTCGGGAAGCAGAGTCTGTGAGTTCGAGACCAGCCTGGTCTCCAAAGCAAGTTCCAGGAAAGGTGCAAAGCTACACAGAGAAACCCTGCCTCAACCCCCCCCCCCCAAAAAAAAAGCTGGATCTTGAGTCACATGTGGCCAAAGGACAGGTGGACAGACACTAAACTAATCATTCCTCAGAAACCTAAAGGGTAGTAAGGAAGTTTTTCAATGAAGAACAACGCAGTGTTTATAAACCTCTCACAAGGTGTTAGAGTTAAAGGAAATCTTGTTATGCACATAGCACTTAGCAATAGGGAGCTTTCAAAAAATAAATGATGGTTTAGAGCTGGGCTTGGTGGTGCTGGAGGGGGAGGCAGGAAGATCAGGAGTTTGGAGCCCGCCTAGGTGGCATGAGACTCTGCCTCAACAAAGCTAAACCACAAATTATGAGTTCCACTGAGCTTAATGGTGCACACCTGAGTTCCCAGCATGTGGGGCGCTAAGGCAGAAGGGATGACTCCAAGACCCAGGCCACCCTGCTCTACATAGGAAACTTGGCTCAAAACCACGGGGTTGGGGGTGGGGGGAGCCAGACCTGTTGGTCTACACCTTTTACTCCCAATGCTTGGGAGGCAGAGGCAGGCTGACCTCTGTGGGTTCAAGGCCAGCAGTCTACATAGGGAGTTCCAGAGCAACATAGAAAGGCCTTGTCTCAAAACAACAGAAACCTTTCCAGAACAAAAGAGGGCTAATGAGATAGCTCCACAGGTAAAAAGCAATTGCTGTGAAAACTTGACAGCCTGAGTTTGGTCCCTGGAACCTACAGCCGAAGAACCAACTCCTGAATGTTGTCCTCTGACCTTCAAGTGTGTGCCATGGCATGTACAAACCCTCACTCACATATCACAGGCCATAAAATAAATAAGCCCAAAACAGTGCTCACTTGGACAACACCTACGCCAAAACTGTAATGAAGCGTACCGTATTTTTCAGAACACCAAAAGAGTTGGGTTTTGTTTCCTTTCTTTTTTTTTTTTTCCCGGGACAGGGTTTCTCTGTGTAGTTTTGGTGTCTTTCCTGGATCTCACTCTGTAGACCAGGCTGGCCTCAAACTCACAGAGATCCACCTGCCTCTGCCTCCTGAGTTCTGGGATTAAAGGCGTGCGCCGCCACCGCCCCACCTTGTTGGTGGGGGTTTCTACTTCTCTAATTCACTACACAGTTCTAGGGAAATCTTCAAAACCTTATTTCAGTACTCTGTGTGAAAAATTAGCAAGGGGTTGGATGGATGTAGGCCAGTGACATTCATGTTCAGCATGTACAAAGCCCAGGTTTCCATTACCAGCACAGAAACAAAATCAGATAAAACAAAAAATTACCTTAGCTACCTGTTCATGTCCAAAATGAAATATAAACTGGTATTAGATGACTTCAAGTAGCCCCTACCCTTTCTACATTTAGCTCCTTCAAGCAGGCTTGCAGTCTTATCCATCCGCAAGC
This sequence comes from Onychomys torridus, assembly GCF_903995425.1. Lineage (NCBI taxonomy): Eukaryota > Metazoa > Chordata > Mammalia > Rodentia > Cricetidae > Onychomys > Onychomys torridus. The sequence goes on from NC_050448.1 coordinate 64,980,299, forward strand.
CCTCAGTGAGTCTCTCTGGCTCTGGGTAGTGCAACAGCCTTTCCTCAGTCAGTGTTGCCACTGGAATGCTCCATTACTTCCTTTCCTAGAAGGTCAGGGTGGCTTGAGGTTAAGTCACCAAAGGGATCCACGGTGTTTTATTGGGCTCCTAGGAGGAACTGGGTTAGAGAAATGGAGGAGTAATTGAAGAGCAAGCAGGAGGCTGGTACTATGTCTGTATCCAAGGTAGAAAAAGTATGGCATAGACTGTGGATTCTCTCTACAGATGGAAGGAGGGAGGCATGTTGAGGGGGCCTTGGGGCACCTGACTTTGGTTTTTTCACAAATGGGAAAAAAAAAAGTCTGTTGAGGACTGGCTGATAAAAGGGTCTTTCTCAGCACTCAGGAGGCAGAGGCCTGTGGATCTCTGTGAGTTTGAGGCCAGTCTGGTCTATAGCTCGAGTTCCAGGACAGCCAGAGCTTTACAGAGAAACCTTATCTCGAAAGACATAAACAAACAAATAATAAATAGGGTCTTCCTCCTACTGGTTTCTTGCTGGAGTCCAGGACTCAGCTCCAAGCCTTGGTTTCTTCCTTCCTTCCTTGTCTGTTCCCCAGCCTTCAACATGGCCTCTCCTCTGCCTGACCCTGGTCCTGGGGTCTGGACCTCAGCGGATTTGAGCTCCTCAGAGTCAGACTTCCTGAGAGCTGTCACGTCTGTCTCTCTGTTGGCAGCCAGGGTGACGGGGAAGTTACAGTCCTGGTTAGGGTGATGGGAGCAGGTGTTCCCATCTGACTCAACTGTGAGAGAGCTGCTCCAGCTTCCTGCCCTGATGCAGCTGAGGCAGCCCAGCAGAGAGCCTCTTTCCCACCTTACCTGACTGACTAAGTCTTTATTTATTTATTTGCTTGTTTGTTTGTTTGTTTGTTTGTTTTTTGTCGGAGTTGAGGACCGAACCCAGGGCCCAGGCTCTACCACTGAGCTAAATCCCCAACCCTGAGTAAGTCTTCCTTACTCAACAGTGCTGCTGGGCACAAGGGCCTCGAAGGTCCTCACCCCCCACATCCCTGAGATTCTGCACCGTCTCTGTAGATAGAGCCTTTTCTCTCTGGAACCCAAATTTCCAAGAGTTTAGGCACAGGAGGACCAAGCCTCCGAGACAGCAGAGTGCCTCAAACAAAATGGCATCCAGAGAGAGAAACAGCAGAGACAAGGGAAGGGGGCCTGTGTGAAGAGATGGTAGGGAGGCTGCCAGGCACTGGCGGAATCTTTATACCTTAGGCGAGAAGTAGAGACAACCTTATCTTTGCCCTCCAAGAGACAGGAATGTGGAGTTAGGGAAAGGCCCATTAAATGTCAAAACTTAGAGATCGTGGACACAGATGAAGAGACCAGAGAAGCTCCAGAACAGGGCTCAGTGGACCTCTGCAGTCCCAGCACCAGGCACCAGTACCGTGGGTGGTGTTGATGGTCAAGGTAGGGGAAAGTGGCAGGTGGGGGAAGTACAGGGAGTGTAACACACACACACACACACACACACACACACACACACACACACCCTAGAAACAGAGGCAGAAAACAAAGAAGAAGAAAAAGACAAAGAATAAGAGAGAAAACTGGGTGGGCAGGGAGCTGAGAGTAAGAGAAGTCAGGAGACCTGGACCCCAGAGGGCTGAGATTTTCCAGAGGGGCAGGCCAGGGAAGAAAGGGCCAGGCCCTATGACCCCAGGGCCTAACAAAGAGCTTATGGCCCTTACTGGCCAAGATGGATGGGCCTGGATGCCAGGGCCTTTGTGGTAGAGAAGAAAGGAAACTGCTCTAAGGAGGTCCTTGGAGGGATGGGGTGGGGTGGGGGTGCCCCAGACCCTCTCCTTCCCTGAAGGAGCTTCAGTGTTGGTGAGACTCCGGGAATGGGCTGAGTCCAACCAGGTGTTTCTCCAGGCTGGGCCATCTGTCCTGCTTGAGCAGGACAGGGGACAGGGTAGAGGGTGTGACCACAGAGAAAGTGATTCAGTTATAGGCGAGTAGGGGCAAACGCGGCAGAGAGAGGCCCCTGCAGAGGCTACTGGAAATGTCCTAGGGACCAGCGAGGGTGCCCTGGACAGGTCTTCTCGCCCTCCTTTGGGCCTGGCACTGCCCTCCTGACCTCTTGGCTTCCTCTTGCTGTTCCCTGTTGGCGCTGGTAGTCGAGAAACCAGTTCTGTTCCTGCCTGGATAAGGATCTTAGCAGGCTCTTTCCAGGCCACTGCAGAGACCTGTCAGGTCAACAGCACCTATGACAGCACCCGACAGCTGTGAGAATTCCCACCACACCTCCACCCAAGCCCTGTCCCACCTACTTGGGCTAGCCACAGTGGCCTCACCTACTTCACCTTTCCCTTAGTGCCCTGCTTCAGGGTAAGCTCTCATGCCCCGGAAGTACTTCCTGCTGTCTACCCAGTCTCTGCCTGGAACCCATATGCTCTTCAGAGCAGGTGGAAAAGGCAGAGCCCTCCCTTGGCTTTTCCTTGAGTGCCCAGAAGCCAGGCCCTGCTTCTGGCTATCCCTGTTCCTCTTTAGCTGCCTGAACCCCTTAGTCCCTCCCCCAGCTCCCCATAGGTGCCCTCCCTAATCAAGTGTCCCCCTTAGCAGGCAGGGAGCCCCTCACACAGTTACCGGCCTGAAGGGTTGACCTCACTTAACCCCAGCCCCCCTGGGTGCCTCTGAGCCATCATTCATTTCTCATGACACCCTGGCCTCTTTCTTATCCTTTGGAACAGCAGCCTCTCACTCCTCAGGGAAAAGACTGAAGGGTCAACTCTAGTTTCTTCTTCCTCATCAGTTTTCCCAACCCCCGACTTTGTCAGGCACACCCTGAAACCTCAGGTCCCTCCTTGTTCCTCTCCCAACTTCCCTTAGGGGTCTGGCCATATTGGGGGGGGCATGCTAGAGCAGCAGATAGAGGATTGGAAGCATCTGGAGGTGTAGGTGTTGAGCAGTGACTAGCCTGGTCCCATCTCCACCCCTTGAGGTAAGCCAGTGTGTCAGGCTAGGCTGGGAATCCAGCTGGTGACTCAGGCCCCAGCAGCCCACAGCTGAGCTGTCCCTGGGCTGATCCTGTTACCACCCGTGGGGTCACAGAACCAGAGAACAGAGTCCCAGAGGAAAGGAGTCCCAGGATTGTGCCTTTCCTTTATGTGAGAGAAAACCAAAAACAAGAACGCAGCCAGTGTGTGGGGTCACTCAGATGTCAGGGAGAGCCTGGGTCACATGGGTTCGGGACAAATCAGCTTGGTTCCAAAGATGGCAGTGACCCCCCCCCTTTCTTTTTCCCCTTCAACAAGGGGAAGGCTTTTTTGTTTGTTTTTCGAGACAGGGTTTCTCTGTGTAGCTTTTTGCGCCTTTCCTGGGACTCACTTGGTAGCCCAGGCTGGCCTCGAACTCAGAGATCCGCCTGGCTTCGCTCTGCCTCCCCAGTGCTGGGATTAAAGGTGTGTGCCACCACCGCCCGGCGAGGGAAGGCTTTTTTTGGGTGGAAGGGCATGTTGGTCATCCCCAGGTCCTTTCCACTCACAGCAAGTCCCTGACTGGATGCTATACCTCATAGTCCTTCCAAGCTCAAGTGGGAATCACCAAGCTGATTCAGGAGGGATTTGGTGAGGCAAAAACCACCTTTCCCTGGCTTTGCCTGGGAAGGACCACTGGGAAAGACTAGCCTTGATGCTCTGTGGGCAAGGTGGACATCTGCTGACTCGACTTTCCCCTCTGCCTGCGAAGCAATGGCTCCCGAGGTCCTGGTAAAGACGTCCACGCAAGTTCCTGCCTTCTCCTCTCCCAGGGGCCTGCTGGGCCTGCACGGTCTCTACTCTGCCAGCCTCTGCTGGGCTCCCCGTGCCATGCTTCCCTGACTCCCGTTCTTCCCCTTCTTCACAGCGGCGGATAGAGGCTAAATCTTTCAGTGAGACCGACCCTCAGTCATCTTTGTCAGCCCAGACCCCAGACCCCGACTCTCCGAGCTCAGCAAGAACTGAACTGTGGAAATAGATGGAAAGGCCATCAGGCCCAGCGCCCCAATCTTGGGGCAAGGACAAGTCCCCCCAACTCAGCCGATGCCTAGGACTTCCCACAGCCTTCCAAAACTTTTGGAATTTCCAAAAAATGTAAAGGCCTTCCTAAAGGCTAACTTCAGCTCAAAGGTTCAGCTCCTCAGCGGGATGAGACACGGAGGACCGGGAAGAAAGGCGGACAGACAGGCAGATATTTTCTCCACCGCTTTCTCTTTGCTCTTTGTCTTCTCTTTCCCAGCCCTACTCTTTACTTAATCCCCCATTCAAGTCACTGCTCCTGGCAGGGAGCCAGCATTGTTCCAGCCGCCTCTGGTCTTCCCTCCTCCTTCCCACCCCGCGGTGGGGACCCACAGCAGCCCGGGAGGGTTAGGGCACAGTCCCCACTGCTGGCCCCGCCCGGGCCTGGAAAGTTGAGAGTTTGGGTTTCTCAGGGCCCCACTGATTCCGAATGCCATTAGCTCGGGCGGTAACTAGAACGCCCCCTCTTGCAGCTGCCGGGCACCCAGCGTCCCTCCCGTCTCCTAGCTGGTTGAGCTAGGCTGCAGGCACGCGGGGTAAGCCTGCAGGCTCGGGGTGGGCGGGGCCCGGGCTGCAAGCCCAGAGCCCTCGGCTCATCCCCGCTAATCGCCGGCGTCCTTCCGCAGCTCCCACTCTTGCTGGGGTCGAAAGCCGGCTCTGAGCATTGCCCAGGGCGGGAGCAGGACAGAGAATCGGGTAGCTCCAGTCTCCTGGCGAGACCTCTGCGTGCTCCCTGAACGGATCTCCAAACAGGCCTCTCCCTCCCTCTGGTGGCAGCTTTCTAAAGCACAGTTGATTTTTTTTTTTTTTTTAAATTTGTTAGTATACAAAGAAGTAGGTTTCACTGTGAGATTCTGACAGGCACATATGGTTACGCTTTGTTTGTCCCCCACCCCCATTGCTCTCCTCCCTCTGGCCAGTGCTCTTCCTTGACGCCACTAGCTTGAGAGAGATGCCTGGGAGTTCACCAAAGCACTCTTCCAGGTGTGTCTGGGAGGAGGCGCCATCCAAACAGCTGGGGGCTAGATGTAGCCCTGGCTGTCTTGGAAGCCACAGAGAACCGGTCTCAAAATACAAACCAACAAACAAAAACCAGCTAGAGAGGGCTGTATCGACGCCTCCTTGGTTAAGAGCAGTTGCTGCTCTTCCAGAAGACCCGGGTTGGATTCTCAGCATCCACATGGTGACTCAGAACCATCTGTAACTCCATCTCCAGGGGATCGAATGCCTTCTTCTGACCTCTTCAGACACCAGGCATGCTTATAGCTCACAGACATACACACAGGCAAAACACTTATGCACATAAAAAAAATCACAGAGAGAGAGACAGAGAGACAGAGAGACAGAGACAGACAGACAGACAGACAGAGAGAGGGGCTGAATAGTAGAAGGAGCAGGCTGAGGTACTTGAGTGACCGGCTGTAGCCAGGGCACCCACCCCGGAAGGATGAGGAAGGATGAGGAAGGATGAGGAAGGATGGAGTTTCATGCTCAGTCAGCTTCCTTATTCCTCCCATTCTGTCCCATCTAGCCCCAAGCCTCTCTCTTGGATGGCGCCTCCTCCCAGACACACCTGGAAGAGTGCTTTGGTGAACTCCCAGGCATCTCTTTCAAGCTAATGGAGTTAAGGAAGAGCACTGGCCAGAGGGAGGAAAGCTGTGTGTGTGTGTGTCTGTACGTGACAATTAAGAACAAAGTGTAAATGATATACATGTGTCAAAATCTCACAACGAAACCTATTTCTTTGTATACTAACAAATTAAAAAAGGCCAACTGGGTAGGAGAATTAAGAGCCCCAGCTGCTCTTCCTGGGTTCTATTCCCAGCACCCCAAATGGTGGCTGGCTCACAATTATCTACAATTCAAATCCCAGGAGCTCTGACACCCTCTTCTGACATCCAGGAAGACAGAGGGGTCAGATCCCCTGGAACTGGAGTTACAGGTGGTTGTGTGGGTGCTGAAAACCAAATCCAGGTCCTCTATAAGACCAGTAAGTGCTCCTATCAGCCAGGCCTCCAGCCTTATATTTTGAGGTGAAGAGGTTGGAGCACTGGGGACAAGATAAACTCGGTGAGTTCAGACTTCTCTGCCCACTGCCTGCAATAATGCTCTGCTGTTTTGCCTTCTCCTGTCCCATGATGCCATCCTTGGCATATCTCAGAACTTTCTGGACACTTCGGGATATAGAAAAGTAATATAGAGTGGTTTAGCATGTGTCAGCCTTGGCACTACAAATGTAAAGAACAGACACCCTCACTCTCCAATCCCAAGCAGAAGCACTTTCAGAGCCGGGTGTGGTGTGCCCACTTGTAATTCCAGCACTAGGCAGGCTGAGGCAGGAGGATGGTGAGTTAGAGGATGGTTTGTCTCAAAAATAAAGCAAACAAAAGAAAGTTCTTTATTTGCTAGCCAAGGTTTGGAGCCAGGGAAAGAAGAGATGGCAGAGTGGATGGTGGGTTCCTTGTCCCGCCTGTCTTTTTCCTGCAGTGGGATGGTTGCAGTCCTCCTGGGGTGCAGCCCGTGCTCCACAGCCTTCTCTCCTGGGATGCCTTCCCTGTTCAGTGAGGCCCAGAGGGCAGGGAAACAAGCCTGTGCCCTTGAGTCCTCCAGACAGACCTGCCCCAGAGATTGCCTACTCTCTTTGGAGGGTGGTATCACCCTCTGGGAAGGTGTGGAAAGCAATAGCTGGCCTGTCTTAGCCCCAGACATCACTCTGGGCTCCAGCACCACTACTATGGTCCCTTTACACTTCCAGTCTTCCCTCATGTGCCGGATGGAATAAGCCTGGAAAGTTCTTTGAGGACATTTGTCCTAGTTAGGTTTCTGTTATTGTGACACACACCATGACTGTCTTAGTTAGGGTTTCTACTGCTGTGAAAAAACATCATGATCATGGCAATTCTTATAAAGGAAAGCATCTAATTGGGGTTGGCTTACAGTTTCAGAGGTTTAGTCCATTTTGTCATGGTGGGTGGGGTGGCGGCATGCAGGCAGACATGGTCCTGGAGAAGGAGACAAAAGTTCTACATCTTGATCCGCAGACAGCAGAAGCAATTGTGTACTGGATGAAGCTTGAGCATATATGAGACCTCAAAGCCCATCTCCACAGTGACACACTTCCTCCAAGGCCACACCTACTCCAACAGAGCCACACCTCCTAACAGTGCCACTCCCGTGGGGGCCATTTTCTTTCAAACCACCACAAAGACCAAAAGCAACTTGGGAAAAAAAAAAAAAAAGCACACACATCCACAAGATAAATTAAAATGTAATATGAACTTTAAGTATCATCTATTGCTATTTATTGACTTGTCTCCCTAGTGGCCTGGGATGGCTCTGGGTGGTCACTAACAGCCTAGGTTGTCCTTGAATTATTATTATTTTTCTTTTTATGCTTTTCAAGACAGAGTTTCTCTGTGTAGCCCTGGTTGTTCTGGAACTTGTTCTATAGGCCAGGTTGGCCTCAAATTCAGAGAGATCCACCTGCCTCTGTTGAGTGCTGGGATTAAAGGTGTGCACACCATGTCTGGCTAAAAGTGTGGGATTTTACTGCTCTTCATGTATTTATTTTATAAGTGTCTTGCCTGTATATATGTATATGTGCCATGTGCATGTCCTCTTGGAGGTCAGAAAAGGGTGCTGGATCCTCTGGAACTGGGTTCTGGGAACTGAACCTGGGTCCTCTGGAAGAGCAGCCAATGCTCTTAACTGCTGAGCCATCTCTCCAGCCATGGTTTTGACCTCTTGACCTCCTGACTGAACCCTTTGTGGACTGGGATTACAGATGCATTCCCAGACCTAGCTCATTTCCCTCCTACTCTGTCAAGATCTCTCGGTTTTTTCATGATATGTAACTCTGATAAACGTGGTTTCTACGTTCCTCAAGGCTGAAATAAAAACAGTTAGCACGGGCGAGTGCTTGCCTAGCATGCATGAAGCAGTAGGTTCAGGCCCCAGCACTGCAAAATGAAAAACCCTTCCTGCCCACTTTTAATAGTCGGGAACGAGAGCAGGGCCCTTTCTGGGTTGCCCATAGAGCCTTTGGCTTGCTTTGGAATCTCTGTCACTGTTGGTCTGCCTTGTCTCTATCGATTGCTGCCTTTCTCTGTCTCTCTGTCTCTGTCACTGTCTCTGTCTCTGGTTCTCTGCCTCTCTCTGTAGTCTCTCTCTCTCTCTCTCTCTCTCTCTCTCTCTCTCTCAGTGGCTGCTGACCTGTTTTGTACTCTCCCACTGTAGTGGTATGTGCTGCAGTCTCAGGGAATATTAAACACTGCCGCTGAAGGCCTCACAGATTCCTCGAAGCCAAGGACAGTGCAGCTCAGAGGTAGAACACTTGCTTAGTGGGTTCCACCCATAACACCACAACAATCCTGTAAGCAATGCAGCCTCCAGAAGCAGAGAGGAAGCCCCCTGGCCCACTTAGGCTCTTACGTGTGTTCTGGGACAAGATATTCCCAAACCAGGTATTATCTGACTCTTAGAACAAACCTATGAGGTCATGGTGACCCTCCTTACCAAACAGGCCCACAATTTCCCTTTGAGACAGTATTTAACTTGCTCAAGGCTGTCCAGTGAGGGGCAAAGTCTGAGCTATAGGCCTGCACAAGGCACAGTACCATGAGGTATAGTTGGTTTGTTTTTAACTCTTTGGGAGCCCACTACCCAGCTCCCAAATAAATACATGGAGACTTATTCTTACTTATGAATGCCCAGCCTTAGCTAGGCTTGTTTCTAGCCAGCTTTTTCTAACTTAAATGATCTAATTTATCTTTAACTATGTTTTGCCTTGGGGCTTTTAACTTTCTTTATTCTACATATCTTTCTTTACTTCGTATTCTGTGGCTGGCTGGGTGGCTGGGTGGCTGGCCCCTGGCATCCTTCTCTCCTTCTCCTTTTCTCGCTCCTCCCTCTTTTTTTGCTTCTCACTCTTTTCCCTAGATGTCTCCCCCTATTTATTCTCTCTGCCTGCCAGCCCCACCTATTTCTCTCTCCTGCCCAGCTATTGGCCATTCAGCTCTTTATCAGACCAAGCAGGTGTTTCAGACAGGCAAAGTAACACAGTCTCACAGAGTTAAACAAATGCAACATAAAAGAATGCAACACACCTTTGCAGCATTGAACAAATATTCCACAGCATAAACAAATGTAACACATCTTCAGCTAATATTCCACAACACAAGAGCCAAGTTTGAGTACTTGAAGTCTCTTTAGAATATGGTAGGTGCTCAAAGAACTCTGTTGAGAACAGCAGAGCAGGAGGGCCTCTTACACTCTTCCCACTGGAGACTTCTTTGTTCCTGAGAAAACTTTACATGACCTGAGTAACAGGTAACAGTCATATAAACCAAACACTTACTGATAACCATGAAGACATCTACGTTAAAGCAACTCTTTGCTATGTAGATGATTTTTCCATTTATTAAAGATGAAAGCAGATTTTCCTGCTAATGGGAAAGATTCTTGCTCATTTTTATGTAAAGATGTTGTGGAATATTTCTTTAAGTATGAAAAGATGTGTTACATTTGTTTATGTTGCAGAATATTACTTTAACTATGTAAAAGTGTGTTACATTTGTTGATGCTGCATTTGTTTAACAATGTAAAGATGTACTGCATTTGTTTAACAATGTAAAGATGTACTGCATTTGTTTAACAATGTAAAGATGTACTGCATTTGTTTAACAATGTAAAGATGTATTGCATTTGTTTAACAATGTAAAGATGTACTGCATTTGTTTAACAATGTAAAGATGTACTGCATTTGTTTAACAATGTAAAGATGTACTGCATTTGTTTTCCCTTGCCTGACTAAGCACCTGATTGGTCAAATAAAAAGCTGAATGGGGGGTGGGTAGGGACTGGAGAGACAGCTCAGCAGTTAAGAGCACTGACTGCTCTACCACAGGACCCAGGTTCAAGACCCAGCACCCACATGGCAGCTTGCAGCAGTCTGTAATTCCAGTTCTAGGGTACCTAACACCCTCACCCAGACATACATGCAGGCGTAATACCAATGTATATTTAAAGAAAAAGCTGAATGGCCAATAGCTAGGCAGAGGATGGAGAGGCGGGTCTGGTGGGCAGAGGGAATAAGTAGGAGGAGGGATCTAGGCTTGAAAAGAGAGGGAGATGCCCAGGGCCAGCCAGCCAGGTAGCCAGCAGTCAGCCAGACACAGAGTAGGACATACAGAATGAAAGAATGGTTAAAATTAAAAAACAAAACAAAGGCAAAATGTAGATGAAAGAAACAGGTTAATTTAAGTTAATGAAAAAAAGATAGCCAGAAACAAGCATAAGCTAAGGACAAGCATTCATAACTAATTATAAATCTCTGTGTCATGATTTGGGAGCTGGTTGGTGGCCCAAAAGAAAGCCTGTTACATAAAGAGTTAAGTCTTGGCTGAACATTTGATACTTCAGGACCATGTGGAATATCTTCAGCATTTTCAGAGTTGATCCACACTTTGATTTAAAAAATATTTATTATTATTTCTTACGTATATATGTCTGTGCATGGGTATGTACACTTTTGTGTGGATGCATGCAGAAGTCAGAGGCCTTTGATACCCTTAAAGCTGGATGTGGGTGCTGGGAATTGAACTTGAGTCCTCTGGAAGAGCAACAAGTGCTTTTAACTACTGAGTCATCTCTCCAGCTCAGATATTTTGACTTTGTAATTGTCAATGCTGAGAATGCCAATTTGTATGAATTATTCGGCCCATAGCATAAGTATGTCTGGGGCCATTTCTGAAATTGTTGGGAATTTTGTCCTAACCCCAGGTCAAAATTCACTGAATCTTGCTTTTTTTTTTTTTTTTTTTTTTCTTTTGCTGCAGGGTCTTACTGTGTAATCCTGTTTGGCCTGAAACTTGCTCGCTGTGTAGATCAGGCTGGCCTCAAACTCAGAGATCTGCCTGCTTTTGTCTCCTAAGTGCTGAGATTAAAGATATGTGTCACCAAACTGGCCTCACTGAATGAGTTCTGATGAAACTCAAGTCAATAACTTCAAAAACTCAAACCGTTTTTTAAAAAAATATTTACATTTCTTATTTTGTGTGTGTATGTACAGGAACATACATGCCAGTTTGCATGTGAACGCCAGAGGACAACTTGTAGGAGTCAGGTCTCTCCTCACTATGTGGGTCCTGAACATCGAGGCAGGGGACATGGTAGCAGGCAGGCTGGCATGGCACTGGAGCATTAGCTGAGGGCACACATCTCAATCCACAGACATAAGGCAGAGAAAGGCAGCTAACCTCAGTCTCTCTCAAAGCCTGCCCCCGGTGACACACCTCCTCCACCAAAACCACACCTCCTAATCCTTCTCAAACAGGTCCACCAACTGGGGACCAAGCATTCAAACATTGGAGCCTAAGGGTCCCTTGTAATTAAGTTCATTATCTTTAGTCCCTTTTTCTCCAGACTTCACTGTTAGCCACCAGGGGGCTCCCCTGAGAGCTTCGTAGCTTCCTAACGGAGTAAATGACAATTATAGGAACGACAAACGACAAAAAAACTTTCTTGAACCTACGATGTCTCTTGCCATTCCCCTTTTCCTGATGCGGGGTTGGGGGGGTGCGCAATAGGACGTCCCTGTGCGGGTACGAACTGGACATTGTGTCTGTTAACATCAGCGGGGCTGGCTGGGCAGGGGGTGCTGGCGCAGGCAGCTGGGGAGGCTAAGGCAGGAGGATTTCCACGACCAGCCTCATCCACATAGACCGACCAACTTAAGAAAAAAAGAAATGGGGTGTGTGTCTACGGCCCAGGCTAGCCTCAATCCTACTTTAGCCCCCGGAGCACTGGAAGGCTTCTCCTAGTACCAGGGGGTTCTTCCTGCTTTGGGGTGTGTCTCTCTGCAATGTGGCCTCCCTCGGGGGTGAGTGTTCACTGTTTTACACAAAACACAGCATTGTCTGGTTTCTTTCAACAGTTCATGAGGTTTCCAACACCAACTCTTTTTGTAGATGAGAAGCTGCGTCTCAGAGGATTTGAGTAAAGGGTGTGTGGAGAAAGGAGGTCCGCAAGCCCAGTTCTGTGCATCTTAGGGTGCTCAAGGGGGGTTCTGGCTGTTCCTGGAGCCTCCACAGAAAATCACTGGCGTCGGACAGGATCTCTCCGGACCGGGCTGCCTCTTTAGTTCCACTCTCCTGCACCGCAATGAATCAGGGACTCGGGCTGCATTGTTGCACTGAGCCCTAAAGGGTTAAGGCCTGGGTGCCGCCCCCTTTCCCGCCTGGCTGGCGGGAGTATGAATACCCTCGCTCCAGCTCCCTGCTGGAGTCGTCCGCTTCCGCTGGGTCACTGTCGCCGCTACTTTTTCTCTCCCTTTAAAGCTCCGAAGGCCTCTCCCTTCTCCCGTGCCGCGCGTCCTCCCGCCCTCGGTGGGCCAGACCAGCGACATGGAGGGTTGCGTCGGGGAGGAATCTTTCCAGCTGTGGGAGCTCAATCGACGCCTGGAGGCTTACCTGACCCGGGTCAAGACGCTGGAGGAGCAGAACCAGCTGCTCAGCGCCGAGCTTGGGGGACTCCGGGCGCAGTCCGGGGATGCCTCCTGGCGGGCCCGAGCCGACGACGAGCTGGCAGCCCTGCGGGTCCTCGTCGATCAGCGCTGGCGGGAGAAGCACGAGGCTGAGGTGCAGCGCGACAACCTTGCCGAAGAGCTGGAGGGCGTGGCGGGCCGGTGCCAGCAGATGCGGCTCGCCCGGGAGCGGACCAGCGAGGAGGCGGCCTGCAGCCGGCGCGCGCTCGAGGCGGAGAAGAGTGCGCAGGGCTGGCTGAGCAGCCGGGCGGCCGAGTTGGAGCGCGAGTTAGAGGCTCTGCGAGCGGCGCACGAGGAAGAGCGAGCGCATCTGAACGCGCAGGCGGCCTGTGCGCCACGCCGGCTCCCCGTGCCTCCCCGAGGACCCCCGGCGCGGGCCCCCGAGGTGGAGGAGCTGGCCCGACGGCTCGGCGAAGCGTGGCGCGGGGCGGTGCGCGACTACCAGGAGCGCGTGGCTCACATGGAGAGCTCGCTGGGCCAGGCCCGCGAGCGGCTGGGCCGAGCCGTGCGGGGCGCTCGGGAGGGTCGCCTAGAGCTGCAGCAGCTGCAGGCTGAACGCGACGGCCTCCAGGAGCGCAGAGAGGCCCTGGAACAGAGGTTGGAGGGCCGCTGGCAGGACCGGCTGCAGGCCACTGAAAAGTTCCAGGTGAGGTGGCCACCGACCCGAGCGAGACCAGGCTCTAGAAAGTGCTTAGGATGCCAAGAGACCTTCGGGAAGGGAGTGGGACAAGGGCAAGGGCAGCTGTGTTCTGGAGCCCCTGCCCAGAACACACAGCCCTAGACTTTCCCGTCCAAGCAGGGAGGATGGAATTCTGAGACCTCGTGGCACAGCCCACTTGTAAGGCTCGCAGGCCAAGACCCACTGTAGCAGCTCATGACGCTTTGAAAGGCAGCTTCCCTTTAGGATGGCTCCCTGCGGCCTTCCCTACGCTATTGTCAATCAGAGGGTTCCAAGCACATGCTCCCTCAAGCGCCAGAAGGTCCCTAGCAACCAAGGTGAAAGAAGGCGGGGTGAGCCACCACTGACCACCAGCCTCTCTCCTGTCACGGCTTCTCGGCTCCCTGGAACACATTCCAGAGGCCTGGGGCACCCTCCCCCTCATACTGCACAGATGTGACCAACAGCTGAGAAAACAGCCTCTTGCCTGGCCCAGACAGAAGTCCCGACATGGCCACCTTCCCTCTCCTCTTGGAGGAGAAAGATTCCAGAACACGTGGGAAGTGGAAGAACCAGGCTCGCTCTGAGGAGCGGGGGGTGGGTGGGTGGGAGGGGGACAGGGAGGACCCAACTGCTTTCCTTCCAAGCCGACTCTTGAAAACTTGTTTTTTCCTTCTGTTTCCGCTTTACCCCTCTCCTCTCTGTAACCCATCTCCTCTCCTTTGCTCCATCTCCTCCCACGGGAGCTGGATTGTCAACAACATATGCTACAATTTGGTCAACATCCTCAGGAGAAGCCTGGTCTAGGAGAGGCTAGAGCGTCCCCTGTGCTTCTCTGGGGATCCAGTCCAGTGCTCTGGGCAGGGAGGATGTAGATAGAGGAACAGGAATCTGCCCTACAGAGCAGTCCTCAGAGCAGAAAGGAGGGGCAGGGCCAAGAGGGGAGGCCCCTTCTACTCACTCCTCTGGCTTGCTTTGCAGCTGGCTGTGGAAGCCCTGGAGCAGGAGAAGCAGGGCCTACAGAGCCAGATCGCTCAGATCCTGGAAGGTGGGCAGCAACTGGCACACCTCAAGATGTCCCTTAGTCTGGAGGTGGCTACATACAGGTACACAGATGCACACACAGGGCTGAGTCCTTGCCTGAAGGGTTCGGGAACTTGGCTTTGTTCTTTCTCTGTGACCCTCGGCTATTGCTTTATAAAAATAATTATTTATGTGTATTTGTGTATATGCAACATGTGTACAGGTGTCCTAAGAGGCCAGAGGTGGGCAATGGGTCCCCTGGAGCTGGAGTTAAAGGTGGTTATGAGCAGCTCCACATTGATGCTGTGAACCAGCCTCCTGTTCTTTGTAAAACAGCAATCACTCTTACTGATGAACCATCTGTCCAGACCTCAGATTCACTTAAACTTTTTAAGTTACATCTATCTGTCCATCCATCCATCCATCCATCCATCCATCTATCCATCTATCTATCTGTAATGGAGGCTTATGAGTCCCAGGGATCAAACAGGTTGTTGTCAGGCCAGACCTGACTGAGCCATCTCACCAGCCACTGCACCTGTCACTGTCACACCTAGACCTCCACCTGAGCCCACCTGCTGCCCCTGGAGCTCAGGACCAGAAGAGGTAGCGATGTTTAAAGAAACAGCTCAGTCTTCAGGGAGGAAACTGGAGGGCACAGGCATCTGCATCCGCCTTCTCTCAAAGACAAGCAATAGCTACAGTTTCTGTGCAGACATCCTGGGGATACCTGGGCAGTCTCAGAAAAGACCTTGCAGGTGTGCCTCATCATGCAGACCTGTCATCTGACCTAGCCTCAGCTGCATCTAGGGTAAGAGCTGGGCTCCTAGCCTTTGGATTCCTTTCAAGCCCCTGGCTTGAAAGAGTCCCTGGCCCCACCCAACTTCCTGCCCCCCCCCCCCCCCTTTTAGATTGCCTTGGGAAGGCCGAGCGCAACAGCTCTGTCAGTATAGCCTCTATATGTGTGTCTTGTGGGAAAAGACCCCGTCTGGGAGCCCCGCTGCTGAGGGCTGGGGCTATCACTCCAGACTACGGGGCCAGGGCAGGATGTCTCCCTTCTCCAGAACCCATTGGCGGAGTGGCAGGGCGTGAGACGGATCTAGGAGAGGCGGAGGAGGTAGGACCCAGCGAAGGAAAGCCAGTGAGTAAGAAGGGTTGAGGACACAAGGCAGGATGCTGCAGGACAGAGAAGAGGCTGCTCAGACGCCATGGACACTGGCTTGGAATCTCTTGGGAATTGATTTCTCCTCCAATCAGCCCCCAGACACCGAGGCCTGAATCTAAAGACCTCTGCAGAGTTTGAGATCCTAAGATGAGGGCCTTAACCCCAGTCGGCTCAGGGGAATGTAACCACTGGTGTTGGAGGTCTGAAAAGGGTTTGCAGAGGGGAGCAGAATTCATTTGCTTTTGTCTGTCACCCGCTCTGGGGACAGAGGAGGGAGCCATCCCGTGGGAACAGCCTGAGAATTCCCACTTCCCCTTCGGAGCCCCCCTTCTCAAGCCCTCCGGATGGTGGTGTGGACAAAAGGCAAATAATTAGCATGAGAATCGGCCTCCCTCCCAGAGGATGAGGTCATCGGCCTTGGCCTTGGGTGGGGAGGCGGAGACTGATCTGAGGAGGCCGATCTACGCCTTACAATCCACTTGGCCCAGTGTCTGACTGTGGGAATCTGCATGTGGGGTCTCCCTGTGTCTCAAATATGGGTGTGACCAAGTATATAGTATCTGTGGGTATATGGCTGTGTGGCTTTTGTATGACAATAGTCATAGTTGAGAATGAGCCTGCAGAGTCAGGACGTGACACCTCAGATGGGGCTGACCCCCTCTCCCCTCCTCCCCACCAGGACTCTGCTGGAGGCTGAGAATTCCCGGTTGCAGACACCTGGCCGAAGTTCCCAGGCTTCCCTTGGCTTTCAGGGTAAGAGGCAGAACCAGCTGCTCCTGGGAGATCTTTCCTGAGCAGCACCAATCTAAGTCTTTGCTGCATGGCTCCAGCTGTACTGATGTGCCCAGTCTAGCCAATGGGGTTCAGACAAAATGGCCGGTGTACTCTGGCGAGGGTGAGGGCTGCCCTGAGGTGAGGTCAGGACATACTTACAGTGTTTCGAACTCTGCTTTTCCAGACCCCAAGCTGAAGCTGCATTTCCTTGGGACACCAGAGGACCAGCACCTGGGACCTGTGCTCCCTGTCCTCAGCCCAACACCCCTGCCTTCCCCCTTGCCCGGTACCCTGGAGACGCCTGTGACAACCTTCCTGAAGACCCAGGAATTCCTTCAGGCCCGAACCCCCACCTTGGCCAGCACTCCCATCCCACCCATCTCTGAGGCTCCCTGTCCTACAAAAGCAGAGGTCAGAGCCCAGGATGCCCCTCTTTCCCTGTTCCAGACACAGGGTGGAAAGCAACAGGGTCCAGAGCCTCTCTGGGCTGAAGCCACGGTGTCTGTTTCCACTGGTGTCCTTTCAGAACTAGAGGAGCCTGGAGGCAAGCAGCCTGGCCACTTCCCTGAGGATCCGACTTCCTCAGCCCCATCCCTCAGTCCTCATCACCCTGTTACAGAGGCTAAAGACAGAGAATCCAGTGAGTCTAGAGTATCTAGCATATTCCAGGAAGATGAAGGGCAAATCTGGGAGCTAGTAGAGAAAGAAGTTGCTACAGAAGTAAAATTAGAGAGCAGCTTGGAGCAGGAAACACAAGAAGATGGTCTGGACATGGAAGAAATTCAGGATTCCCAGGGTCCCTTGCAAAAGGAAACGCTGGAGGCTCTAGGAGAGGAGGCACTGATGTCTCTGAAAATCCAGAACCATGAGACACCAGGGAAGGAGAATAGCAGTTCTCTGAGGTCTATAGACGAGAACCTCGGAACACTAAAAAGCCCAGAAAAAGAAAAACAAACACTACTCAAGTCTTTAGAAGAAAAGGATGTAGAGGCAGAGAAAACTCTAGAAAAGGAGGTTCCTGAACTGTCTAAACCTTTAGGAAAAGAAGACCCAAGAGTCGAGGATCAAGAGTTAATGTCTCCTGAAGGTACACTAGAGACAGTTTCATTTACAGGAAAGGAAAATCATGAATTGGTGAGGTCTTCAGATGAGGAGAACTTGGGGTCATTGACAGCTTTGAAAAAGAGCCAGCATCCACTGGGATGTCCAGAAGAAGAGGACCAGAGGGTTGAGAGGCTGATAGAAAAGGGGTGTCTGGAGCCCCTCAGGTCTCTAGATGAGGAGGACCAGGAGACATATAGACCTCTGGAGAAAGAGAATCAGGAGCCACTCAAGTCTGTAGAAGAAGAGGACCAGAGGGTTGAGAGGCTGATAGAAAAGGGGTGTCCGGAGCCCCAGAGGTCTCTAGATGAGGAGGACCAGGAGACATATAGACCTCTGGAGAAAGAGAATCAGGAGCCCCTCAGGTCTCTAGATGAGGAGGACCAGAGGATTGTAGAACCTCTAGAAAGAGAGAATCAGGAATCTCTGAGGTCCTTTGATGAAAACCACGAGACCGTTATCCCACTAGAAAGTGAGAAGCCACTGAAATCTCTAGAAGCAGAAGAGGAGCAGAGAATTGCGAAACTTCTAGAAAAAGTGAGCCAGGGCTCCATGGGGTCTCTAGAAAAAGAGAATGTAGAGCTCCTGAGGTCTCTAGAAGACAATGACCAGATGACTGGGGGCCTGTTAAAAGAAGAGACTCGGGAGTCTTTGTGGTCTCCTGAAGACAGAAACCAGGAGACCCAGGATCTACAGAGGTCTCTAGAAGAGGAGGACCAGAGGATTATGAATCATGTAGAAAAAGACAACCAGGGGTTCCTGGGGTCTCTAGAAGAAGAAGAGCAGGTGGACAAGAGATCTCTAGGAAGAGAGAACCATGAACCACTGAGTTGTGTAGAAAAAAAGGACTGGATGACTGAGAGCCTGCTAGACCAAGGAAGTCAGGACTCAGGGAAGTCTCTTGAAGATGAAAACCACGAGACCTTTAGAGCCCTGAAAAAAGAGAACCCAGAGTCCTTGCAACCTCTCGAAGAACAGGACCAAGAGATACAGAGATCTCTCCAACAAGAGACTCAACAGGCACAGAGGTCTGTAGGGGATGACCAGATGGCAGCGAGACCACCAGAAAAGGTGAGTCCAGAGTTTGACCAGGAAATAGTTAGAGCTCTCGAAAACCAGAACCAAGAGTCCCTGGTGTCACTGGAAGAAAGAAGTGTGGAGGCAGTGAAGTCCTCAGAAACAGAGAACATAGACCCACTGAAGAACGCAACAGGGGACCTGGAAATAATGAGCTCTCTAGACGCTCAAGAGCCACAGTGGTCTACAGAAGTGACTAGAGAGACAACAAAACCCCTAGAAAATGAAATCCAAGAACCACTCAAGTGTGTGGATGGGAACCAAGAGACCCTGAGACCCCTTGAAGGGGAGACTCAAGAACTGAGCTCTCTGGGCAAGTGGGACCTAGAGACCCTGGAATCTCCAGAAGGGATGGAGGAGGGTAGGCAACAGCTGGAAGTGGACGGGAGCCTGGAGATGGAGGAGCACCAAGAGTCAGGGAGGTCTCTGCAGGAGGTGGGGCAGGAGCTGCCTGGGTCTGGAGATCCACAAAGGTGGGAGGATGTGGCGGTGGAGAACGGAGTGGTCGAGCAGGACCCACCCCTAGGGAGGACAGGAGTGGAAAGTGAGGATGAGGCAGAGCTGCCCCTGAGTGGGCAAGGTGGGGAAGAAGACGCTGCTGAGGAGAGGGAGCTGCATTTAGATGTCATGGGGGAGGCCTGGAGCCTGGGGAGCTCTGCGCCCACAGAGCAGAGGGTCCCCAGTGAGGAAGGTAGCAGGAAGGGAAGTGCTGAGGGCCCCCAGGACCTGGGGGGACAACCAGAACAGATGGGGACACTAGAGGTCCCTGTAGCTCAGGGAATGCCAGAGGCGACAGAGCCCCTGCTGCAAGATGAGGGTGGAGCCCAAGCAGGTGAACAAGACTCCACAGAGGCTACCCTGGGCTCAGAGGTTGCTACCAGAGCTGGGCTGGGCCTGGAGCAGGACGTGGTAGGGTTAGAAGAGCCAAGGCATCTGGCCAGGGGGGAGGCCATTCATCCATCCCTGGGGGAGGAAAGTGTGGAGGCAAAGGCAGCAGACGTGGAAGGGCCTGAAAAAGAACCAAAGGAGGAGGGTGCTGTGGAGTCAGAGATCTTTGAGTTGCCCAAGCCTAGCAGTGACTCTCTGGAATCCAAGGGCTGCCAGGAATCAGAGCCTGTGGTGGGCTGGGGAGTAGAGGAGGCCTCGGTAGAGACCTCAGACCCTGAGGGCAGTGACGCCCCTCAGCCCAGGCCCTCAGAGACAGAGGAAGATGAGGGCACACAGGCAACACTGGCACCCCCTGGTCCCAAGCTCGTGGAACCCTGTTCACCCATCCCAGTTCTGGAAGATGCCTGTGAGCTGCATCCCCAGGCTGAGGGGATCCAGGAAGCGGTGTGGCAGCTGGAAGGTGTGTCTGAAGTACTGGGAAAGGTAGAGGATGAGCAAGAGTTTGGTCTTGGGGAGACCCCTGAGGGCCTCCAGGATTGGGAGGAAAGCAGAGAGGAAAGTGAGGCTGATGCATTAGGGGAAACTCTCCCTGACTCTACTCCCCTGGGCCTCTACCTGAGGTCCCCTACCTCCCCAAAGTGGGACCTGGATGGAGAGCAGAGGCTCTCCCCTCAAGGGGAGGCCAGGAAGGAAGGCTGGGGTCCTGCTGTCCTGGCTTCCCAGGGCCTCAGCAACCCACCAGGGGAAGAGGAGCCAGGCCAGGCCTCTGATCTGTCGTCTGAGGAGTTTGAGGACCTGGCGACTGAGGCCTCTCTTCTTCCAGGGGTTCCCCAGGAGGTGGCAGATCATCTGGGCCCGGTGCCCCCAGTACTGGAGCCTGAATGCTGGGACCAGGGTGGGGA
The DNA here is from genome assembly GCF_903995425.1 of Onychomys torridus. Taxonomy (NCBI): domain Eukaryota; kingdom Metazoa; phylum Chordata; class Mammalia; order Rodentia; family Cricetidae; genus Onychomys; species Onychomys torridus. The sequence goes on from NC_050448.1 coordinate 65,000,473, forward strand.
GTCTGATGGGTTTGCTGATGAGGAAGAAAGCGGGGAGGAGGGGGAGGAAGGAGAGCACGAGGGAGGGGCTGAGTCAGGGGCTCAGTGGTGGGGGCCAGGGCCCTCTGGTGGAGTCTTCAAGGTCCAGGATGTGACCCAAAGAGGGGACCTCCTGGAACATGAGTCTGTGGGTGTCGGTGGCCCCTGGGATGATGGCTTGAGAGGTGCTACAGCTAATATCTCTGTGACTGCCCTGGAAACGGAGTCTCAGGACAGTGCTGAGCCTTCTGGGTCAGAGGGGTCTGAGTCTGTTTCCTCAGAGGGGGAGGATCAAGTCCCTGACCATTTGGATGCACCCCAAGAGGTGACTAGCATGGTCCCAGGGGCAGGAGATAACTTTGCTATCGGTGGCCAGGGCCCCAACTTGGAGTCAGAGCCTGTGAATGGGAGGATGGAGAATGGGTTAGGGCAGTCTGAGGAGCAGGGAGTCCTGGATGGGGGCCAGGATCAAGGGCATCTGTTACAGGAACAGGAAGCAGGTACCTTAAAGGCTCCTTTGGTAGGGTCCCCCGTGAACCTGGGCCCAAGCCAGTCCCTGGAGTTCCCTCCGAGTGGAGTAGATGGAGATTCCTGGTCCTCAGGGGAAGACTAGAGGGTGCTCCTGTGGTACTGAGGACTTAGGGTGTGTGTGTGGGGTGTCCCTTCCTGATCTGGGCCAGCACCCTCAGCTTTGATAGCTTGATCTGCGGTGTCTGTCCTGGAGAGGTGTGGCTGGCTGAGGGAGATGAGGTCCTGTCGGGACCATCCGCTTGGACTGTCCTGAAGGCTCAAGTCAGCTGAGCCCCTATAGTTCTAGGCCCCCTTTCTTCTGCACCTCAGCTGCTGGAAGAAGCCCGGGCTCAGAGCTTTCCCGTGGGGCTGCTCTGGCCAGGTCCTGCTAATCCTTCCTGTCTACAGCAGTACCATCCCCACAAGGTCCGGCCTGGCCTATGCCCAGAGGAGGTGAGGGCAGCAATTATGACTGACCCCTCCTCCCCTCTTCTCAGCCTGCTGACATCTTGTTCTCCTCCTTGTTTGAATAAAGTTGTATCCCTCCCTACAAAGTCTGGCTGCTTCCTTCTAGCTTTCCGGGAGTCCTGGTCGAGAAGCAATGGAGTGGAGGGTCTGCCTCTGGGGAAGGCCAGGTTATCATCTCCACCCACAGCACTGATTACAGGGTCCTCCCCACTGGATGTCCTCCTAACTAGCCCCTCAGTGTCTCCAGCATAATTAGCCCCCTGGTTCCCAAATCTAAACAGTTGTCTAGCCTCTGATGACTGACTGGGCTGGAGTTGGGGAGGGAGGAGAGAGGCCTGGCCACTTTAGTCCGGCTGTGCAGCCTCAGGTCAACAGTTTCTCCGAAGTTCAGACCCATCCATACACATGAGGGGAAGCTGGCTTGCCTTATGCCCTGTGTGGCCTCCTGGGGCTGGGAGAAGAGGAGAGAGACAGGGAAGCCTCTGCAGTCCTCAACGGAGGTCTCTTGTGGCATTTTGCTCACATGCTGAAGCAGGGGACAGGGAAGAAAGGCTAGCAGGGCCGGGGGGATGTGAGTGAGCTATCTGGGTGAGAGCGTGGAGAGTGTAACGCAGTGCTATTCGATAATGGGAGTGGCGGGTTCTGCTTGTAGGCTTCTCTCCACATCTGTGCAGGGCAGGGAAGCACCCACAGGCCTTAAAGTTGGGGTACCCAGATAGAAAGTATCTGCCGGTGAAGCTCTGTGCAGAGGAAGACCGGTGCCCAGGTATTCGTCCAGATACCACGATGGGGATGGCACTGGCTGCCCCACATGAACGCCATCACAAGTCCAGAGCAGGCTCCTTCTCTCCTTAGGGTTGAGAGTTCCCAAGGAGGGTAGACAAAGGCTGTCCTAGCCAACTGGAACTGTGGGCTCCTCTGTGCACACCCTTCCTTCAAATCTATGTTCTTGTTCCGGGCCCGTTTCATCCACACCCTTGCCCTGGGGGTCCAGGGTCCTGATTCTCCTACCCCACCCTCCTGGCAATCCAAGCCTCCGTTCTCTCTTTCCTGTACACTAATAACAAGGTTCTCCTGTCTAGTTTGCCAGCTGACAGGCAGAGATCAGCATGTTGGCATCAGGCAGGCAGAGCCTGCCCCTCTAATGGGACAAGACATCCTGTGCTTTCTCTCCAGGCCCTTGGGTCCCACTGCTTGGGTTAACACCAAGGACAAAGTTAAGCCAACTAGCCCTGCCCTGTACCAGATCCCCATCCTGTACCCTCACAAGCTTATGGTCCTCTATAGTTATCCCAGCTTGCCACTAATGCTAGTAACTCTACACAGGGGTCAGGATGTAAGTGAGAAGTGAGGACTTTCTTAAGTGGGTATTTCTACAGCAGGAGGCATGGTCTATATGGAAATGGTTCAGTGTCCAAGTAACAGGAAAGGCAAGAGCTGGACAGTGACAGGGACACTCTGGTTGTGATCATCATTGTGGTTGTCAATTTACTGACCTTCTATGCAGTGCAGACTCTGAAAATACTGACAACATACAACACAGCCCCAGGCACAGAAAGCTTTAGCAGCTCCTGAGCAAAGGCTGCCAAGTTGAAATTGTCTCGAGACGGACACATTCTGGGTAGGGCTCAGAGCAGGGCAGGGCAGGCTACCCTGAGTGCTGGAGAGAATACTGGTGTGTGGGGAAAACGGTAGTACCTAGGACAGAAGAGATCTGGGGCACTGGAAGACAGGAAGCAGGCGGAGTGGTGGGCAGGGAAGAGGCTGGGGAGATTGCAGGAAGCCTGGCAGTGGGCAAAGTCCTCACCAAGAAGCCAGAGAAATGGATGCCGCTGAAGGTTTGCACCCAGGTGCCACCGCCAGGACTTCCATTTCCTGAGAACAGGCTGAGCAGGATCGGGGGAGTCTGCCCTTGGTGCAGGTGCAGGCCAAGGTGCAGGAGGGGGACAGAGGAGAGATGGGGGTGCAGAGTGAAGTCTCAGGAACTGTGGGGGAGACTAGGAGCACAGGACAGCATGACCCAGGGCTGCGTGCGAACACTGGACAAGTGCTGCCCCTTTCCAAGACAGAGAGGCTTAGGACAGGGCAGAGGGTATGCTGGGCACCCAGGACTCAGGAGAGAGGACCAAGTAGGGACCAGAGATGGAATCTCAGCAGAGCTTGTATAGAGTGAGGAGAGGCCCACAGAGACCCTGGGAACTCCCAGAGGAGAGGGGGACCCTGCAGAAGGCCGACCAAGTAGCCCCAGAGGACGAAAACAGGGTAAGGACATTATAGTGCTTCAGGGGGCAAGGACTGGTTGGTGCCAGAAGTCCCTGAGGACAGAGTGAATGAGTGATAGCGGGACACACTTCTAAGGGAGGAGTCCCCACAGAAGGGAATGAGGAGGGGGCAAGAGATGAAACATCCCCCAACACACACACAGCATGAGACGGGGGGGGGGGAGGTTATTCTGGGACCTCCTCTGGTAAATATAGCCTCTGAGCTAGCTGGAGACAGGCTTGGGGGGGGGGGGTGTCGGGCGGAGGTGGCTTCCTCAGTTTGTTTGGGGCACTTCCTTATAAGGCTGTGCAGGCTGAGGCGCCTCCAAGGGTGAGGTCAGGGGCAGAGGCTCCCTCCAGCCCAGCCTGATGCTGTCCCTGGAGTCCCAAAGGAAATCAAAGTCCAGGCTTTGTGTTCCAGCCAAAGGCGATCTGAGTGTGGCCTCTTAAAGTGCTCCCCTCCGCCTGCCCGCTGTGAGCACCCATCCTGGGTGGGGCTCTCAGAAGGTGATCTTGAGCCCCTGGACCCTCACTCAGAGCCTGGGCTTTTCACCTGGAAGGTACTGGGTGAACTGAATCCTTCCTTGAGGCTCCAAGCCATTCTGACATGAATGACATCACCCTCGACCTCCAGTGCTCAGCCGCTGGGTCAAAGAATCGGCATTCATTCATTGTCTGAAAGAAAATCCCCCTCTTCATGCCTGTGCTGCCCACAGCCCACACCCCAGCCTCGCCCCGGGACACCAGCTGCTGCCACCTGACCTGTGCTGCGGCAGCTGCTGACAGCCATGCCATCCTCTCTGGTGGGGGATGAAGGAATGTCATTTCATTTTGTCTGGAATGTGCTGTCTGTACTTCCCCGGGAAGGCGAGCCCACCCAGGCCAGAAAACCCGATTAAACTCTGGCTCAGGGACAGGCAGGCTCCTAGTGAGTTCCTGTTGTACCCATCCCACCTCTCAAGGGAGGGCTAAATTCTAGGATGGGTACCGCTACAGGATGGTTGGAAGTTAGGCTTGAGTCCTCCTGTGAGGAGGTGGAAGAGTCTCTGACCCTGCAGGCCACCTTAGGACCACACTAGAGCACGCTGCTGTAGAACCATGGACACAGGCTGGCTCAGGGGCAGAGGAACCCAGCAGGCAGGCAGAGGAAAAGGTGTTTCTTCTTCTAGGGTCCCTGCTTCCTTCACCCTGAACCTCCTCACCCCACTTTCCAACTCCACAATCCGGCAACTGGCTGCATCTCAGGGGTGGCAGACCTGCCTCTTGTCTCAGCCCTCTCCAGGCCTGGTGCCCAGGTGTTCCAATGTCAAGGTGCATCTTGTAACCTAACTGCCATTCTGCATGCCCTGCCCCAAAAGGCTAGGCCCCAGGTGTCTGAACCCCAGGTCCTGGCACCCTCTTCTTCCCACTTAGAGTCTCCTCCTTCAGTCGTGATTAACTCCCCTCCCCCAGCTCCATCCTTTCTCCCGGCCCTTAGGTCTCAGCTGTGGTTCCACAAATAAACTAAGGCAGGTGCCAGGAGGCCTCTGTCGAGGAACCCCCTCCCTGCAGCTGTGGGCTCAGCTGCTCATAATCCGTTGCTTGGCCGTGGGCCCCAGGAAGGGTGCCTCCACAGGAGATCCGGGCTAGCCCTGGGGTCCTCCTGGGTTCTCTAGGCCCTTTGTTCCCATTAATGAGTGTCTCCCTCACCACTCAGTGATCCCTTCAACCCTCCCGTCTCTTCATATCCCCCCTCTTCCTCAGCCCGCCAGAATCCTGTCTCTCCAGGATTGCTCTGAGTTCAGGCACCTTAGGGAACTTCAGCTGTCTGTAATGGGGGAAACTGAGGTACAGAGTGATACATCTCGTCAATGATGTAATGTCTCCCAGAGGCCACTTGGGGTCAGCAGAACTAGGGCCAGGGAGCTTTGGGCTGCCTCACATTGAGTATTAAATATGAATAGTATTTAATTCCAGTCTTAAGTGGCCAACAGTCTTCTCTCTATTAACAATCAAACACCAAGACAGAGCCAACTGGGTACCCAGAGGCTCAGGGTCTACCCACTTAGCCTGTCACCCGAGCCATTGGCTTAGTGGGATGGTGTCCCCATATCCTACCAGCTTCTCTATCCTGCCTTTCCTCAGCAAGCCAAACAGACGGCAGACCTCAGAAAAGACTTCCATCTGGGGAAGGGAGAGCTGCTTGCATCATACCCTGAGAGAGGGGGCACCTGGCAGGCACTGTGGGTCAGGATCTGACTACAGTGCCTGAAAAAGACCTCTGACAGGCTGGGCATTTTTAGAAGTCTTCGGGAATTGCTAAGTCACTGTGGACACCAGGACAATGGGACCCTTTCTCTCCCCACGCAGGAGTCAGGCCCACAGACAAAGGCCTCCAGTGAGGTTGAGACAGTGCTGTAGGAGGCAAGGGCATGGTGAGCAACAGAGTCAGAGTGTGTCGGAGCCTCCAGGGGCAGCAAGAACCTGGCAGAAAGCCAAATCACAGACTCCAAGGCCCTGGGCAATGCTCAAGCCCTTACCTGTTATCCAGGGTGGATCTCTCTTTTCCAATTCCTCCTAAACCCTGGGACAGGACACTCCGTCGGGAACCCTACTCTACTCATGTGGAGGAGGCTGAGAGCTGGGCCACACAGTCAGGGTCCTGATAGTGTGGCAGAGGCAACAGGAGGTGTGGCCCTACTCCATCTCTCCAAAGAGGTACACGGGCTCCATATGGGGCCTCTTTCTGAGGCATGGGCTAACTACCTTCTGTGCAGGGCACTGCTGAATCATCCCAGGACACCCCCCCCCTTCTCCCCCTTCCCCAGGAAGCACAGCTTAGCCAGGCCCAAGCTTCCTGTTTGCTGGTCTGCCAAAGAAGCCCGGCAGGTGGTGAATTCTTGTTCTAGTCTGCTGTCTACTTCTGGAACTCTCCTCGTCCAGAGCAGAGAAGATGGTGGACCTGTTACCATGGGAGACTTGAGGAGCACCTTGGGGAGAGGGTTGGGAAGGTAGGCAGATGAGACCAGGCCAGGAGTAAGGACGGTGATAAGCTCTGAGAAATCGGTGCTTTCTCAAAGAAGGGCCAGGAGAGCCCAGGTCCTCAGCGCTACCTTCCCAAGCCCCTTAGAAAAGAACCAAGAATCGCCAGGTAGATTAATGTGCATAATAAGGATTGTGTCCACATGACACTCAACGCTGAGTGACCCAGGTGTGAGGATCTGCAGCCATAACTTGTCTTCATCAGGACGGGCAAGGCTGCACTGAGGAGTCCACGGAGCTCTGGCTGGTTCAGACACCACCGGTCATGCACTTCCTAGCCTGCAGTGACCTCATCACTTCAGCCTCCGCTGACTCAGCCTGGGCCAGCCCAATCTGTCCGGCCGGAAGTCCTGCTTTTCCCCCACTTAACTGCTCCTCACTTCTAACAGTCCCCGCATGACAGAAAGGCCACGCCGCCGCCTGGTGGCCTTTTGGCCTCTCTCTGGTCTGGTCCATCACGTCGTCTAGAATCACATACCTGTATCCGCGGCGCCCTCTGCTGGTCACAGCCTGTGAGACCCTTGGCGTGGCGGAGGACACTGATCCTTCTTACCTTGTTTTTTTTGTTTTTTTAATTTCCATCCTCCTGCTTCTCCACCCATCACCCAGCCTTCCCCTCATCACCGCAGTTCCTGGAGGCATTCTCTGAAGCTCAGAATGAAGCCACCAGGAGGCCCCGTCTCCCCAAACGGGACTCTGCATTCAGCTGATGTCCCCGTATAGGCAGTGATGAACCCTCAACCGGCTGGGCGACTCTTCTGCGCCAGGCACCGCTCTGTCCACCAACTTCTTGGTGACTTCTCTGACCCTTTTGCAAGCTAACAATTGCAGCGGCCCTCTCACACCTGCCCTTGGAGGTTCTGCCCAGCACTGTCTGTCCACACTCACACAGACGCATCGAACTTGTTTGGGTTCAAACAACAACTTTATTTCCATCTGCTTTTGCTGACACTCCACCCTGAAAACCCTTTGAAAATTAAGGATGAGTAGCACAGTGTCCCCTAGAGAAACTGAGGGACAAGGAGGCAGCTGACATAAGAGAGAAGTTGAGGCACTTAGGGACTTACCCATTGTCCTGAGGGTAAAACCTGAGGGCCAGGTATAAGAGAGAGGGCCTAGGCTGGGTGCAGCCACCCAAGTGTTTCCCAGAATCCCCTTCTGGCACTGTCCAGCCCCACCCCTCCCATGCCGCTCCCTGTTACAGGCAGCTGAAGAGATAGGGCAGTGCTGGGGGCAGCAGTGTTCCAGGCCGGCTCCCTAAAGGCTGGATGGAGGTGTCAACGGTGCTTTCCTGTGCCTTGGGAGCCGTCCTTGTGGTCCTTCTGGGTGTCCGCTGAGCGCAGAGCACGGGCCTAGGGAAGACACACATACTCACCCTTCACACTGGGTTCTCCCTTAGCACCCCGAGTCCTTGATTTAACTCCTGACTTTGTCAAAATACTGGCCCTGCCCTTTGGGGCCCAGGAGTAGTTGCATGTTCAGCCGTCTGCACCTAAGGGGTCTCCAGAGCTCCTTCCTTCTATTGGGCCTCAGAGAGAGGCAGTGGTCACTCCAAGCTCACAGTCAGTGAGTGACAGGCAGAATGGGTCTTGAGCCCAGTGTTTCCAAGTAGCTAGTGGCCCCCACCTGCTCCCTCTGGTCACTCACAGGCCTTCGGGGCACACAGGAAATCTGAGGGGCCTCCCAGAGCCCGTTCTCCTGGCAGCGGATCAAAGGCAGGTTGCGCTGGGCCAGCCCCTCTCGGCACCGATATCGGAGTATGGTGTCCACCGCATAGCGCAGCCGAGGACGACCAAATATTTGGGCCAGGGGCAGCTGTGGTGGAGGCCCACAGGACACTGCAAGGGGCACATGATTAGAAGTGGGAGCCTGGCTCGTGGATGATGGTTCCCAGAAACTGGATGGGGAGGAAAGGAGTGGCCACAACTGACAAGAAAAATTAGGGGTTCTGAGCGGGCCAATGTAATGTGTCACCCTCCCGCAGTCTGGGGTACACCCTGACGGGCTCTCCTGGGTAGCTTTGCTCTCTTTGTGAGCGGCAGTCCCAGCCACCCGTCCCCTGTCAGCCCTCACCAAGCCCCGTCTTGCAGGTGTAGGATAGGTGGTAGTTGCAGGGTACATCGCTCCACTGTCCCTGATCATGCCACACCATGACCACACAGTTCTCCCCAGACAGGAAGTAGCTGTCAGGCTGCCCGGGGTTCCAGTTTTCATAGAGCTGGGAAGGGGGAGTGGAGGAGGTGGTGAGAGGCTTAAACCCCGAAAGTACCAGGAGGAATGGATGGCCTCTGAGAACTGGAGGAAGGACTTGGGGGTACCCCAGGATGTGGAAGGGCAGGGGCTTTGCAGGAAAGAGGAGACAGAGACAAGGAAAGAGGGGGCCCGGGGAAAGATGGGAGCAGAGGAGGGCAGGAAGGGAGGGCGAGACCGTGACAGTGCCCGAGGGCAGAAGGGCATCCAGGAAGTGGCCTAGGCAACACTGCAGAAAGAGTCCTCACCAGAGGGGCACCATCGGACCACAAGAAGTCACCCTCGATTGTCCGGTCATTGAGCCCAATCCACTGGTATTCCCGGTAGCGATCTGGGGAGAAGAACCAGAGGTGCAGTGAGCAGTAAGCTCCGTGTTCTGGGCAGTGACTGACCCTGTCCATCCAAAATCCTGCTCCCTAAGTCTCACTGGCTTGTGGCTGCTGGCTCAGGAACAGGATCCTCTACCAGGAGAGCACCACCAACGGACTGTCTCCATCCCTCTTTCCTCTCTTTTCCCCAGGTAAGATAATTATATTTAATGTCATACAGACTCTCCCTAAATTCTTTTGAAAGTTTAAATTTTTTTTTTTAAAGATTTATTTATTATGTATACAGTGTTCTGTTTGCATGTATCACTGCAGGCCAGAAGAGGGCACCGGATCTCATTACAGATGGTTGTGAGCCACCATGTGGTTGCTGGGAATTGAACTCAGGACCTCTGGAAGAGCAGTCAGTGCTCTTAACCTCTGAGCCATCTCTCCAGCCCTTAATTTTATATTTTAGGTATATGGGTATTTCATCTGCATAAATGTCTGTGTATCACTTGTGTACAGTGTCCTCAGAGGCCAGAGGGCTGCAGATTCCCAGGAACTAGATGGTTGTGAGCTGTCCTGTGAGTGCTGGGAATCGAACCCGGGATCCTTCGGGAAAGCAGCCAGGGCTCTTAACCGATGAGTCACCTCTCTAGCCTGCCTCCCTGTTTTCTTAAGTAACCTCCACACCCCAGGGAGGCCAGGGCATGCAGATGGAGAATAGCACATGGGGAGGGAAGAGGAGAGCAAACCTTGTTACCACAGAGTTAGGGAAGCAGACGCACTGGGAAACAGGGAGCCCGGCAGTCTAGGCAGCCCTGCAAATGTAGGACACGTTGCCCAATCACCCCACAGCACGTCTCCCAGTGAGTGAGAGGCAGGAGTGAGGAAAGGGAGGGGAGAGAGAGGGGGAGGGGGAGGGAGAGAGAGAGAGAGAGAGAGAGGTGAGTGGGGACGAGTGAGGAAGGAGTGGGGGAGGAAGGAATGAGAAAGGAAGGGGGGTAGGAGGAAGGAGTGAGGAGTGGGCTTGGTGCGGAGCATGCGCAGGAAGCCAGGCTCCACCCACCGTTGACGAAGTCCTGCTCCTCCGGGGTGCAGATGCTGGTCAGATGCGCACCTAGTGCTCGGCACTGACTTTCTGCCTCCTCCCAGCTCCTCCGTGTGGAAAAGTGCTTGTAACAGGCACCCTGGAAGGCTTCCCAGCCAGGGCTGCAGAAGTGGAGGCCTGGAGCACAGGGGAGGGAGCGTTCTAGGCTGCCAGGTCTCAGACTGGCTTCTTCGACTGGCCGGCTAGCAGCAGGAGGGAGGGTTAGAGCCACTCCAGTGCAGCGGCGGCGCTTGGGCAGTGACTAGGTCATCTGGCTCATCAGCCCTGGCCTGTGCAGTCCTCCATGCTGGAGAAGAGTCTACCCTCCTCCCTGCCCGGGAGGCAGGACAGTGAGAGTGAAGTTCGGACCAGCTACGTAATTTGCCCGAAGGGGCAATTCATTCACCGCAAGGCCCGAACCAGTGACCTCCCTCCACCTTGGGAACTAGTATACTGGGGTAGGGTCCAGTCTTCCGACCTGCCCCCGTGCCCTCAAACACACTCACCAACATCGCACAGGTTCCCCCCATAGCCTGGCAAACATAGGCAGCGGAAACCCTCCTTCTCCTCCAAGCATGTCCCACCATTGTGGCAGGGGCTGGGGATACAGTCACCTGACAGGGAGAGAAGTGAAGTGGGGGAGCATGAGGGTGATGCTGTGCAGAGCTCGGGTTCAGGGGCCCCCAGCCCAGACACCTTCCAGACCAGGGAGGTAACAGTTCTGCCTGGAGCTGGCCCTTGCTAGAACCCATCCCCTAGTTCTGGGCTTCTCTCCCCGCTGTAACTGGCTCGTCCTTGCAGAAGGCCATCATGCTCCCACCCGTGTGAGCCCTGATCAGCTGACGGGAAGAAGAAAGGGGAGAAGCCCTGGGCTGTCAGTTATGAAGCCTGGGTTCCTGCCAGTCCTCAGGCTGGGCTACCTGCCTTCCCCAGCCTTCTCTCTGGGCCCTGCCTAGGTGCTGGAGGAGCTGCCAACATTTACTTCATTCTGGTCTAGAAGACCAGAGAAAGTGGCTTCTTTAACCAGTAGTGTAGACTGGGTCCCTCAGAACTATTCCCACCAGCAGCCTCAAGGCCCATAATGCTTCATGCTGGCATGGGCAGGGGTGGGGGAAGGAGAAGCCGAGTTAATTTGCTGGATGACCTCGCTATAAGATAGACTGGACCCATCAGCCTTTGGAGCACCCCTTGCTTACTTCTCTCTCCACCTACAGTCTCCCCAGTGAGGTGAAGCCTGGTGTCAGGGGATGAAGGTCAGAGTCCTGAGCTCCTTGCAGGCCTCAGAGTTTCTGCTTCTCCAGTCTCCTCCGCTTCCTGGGCAGCCCTCTAACCTTGGGATCTACATTCCTAAGCTCGGTCCTTGGTTCCCCTGCTCACTAAGGCATAAATCCCAACCTGGCTGTGGGCTACAGGACCTGGACCTTGGCAGGGTAGCGTGGGGTGAAGGGACTCCTTTTGGGGTCTCCTTCCTCCTTTTCCACCCCACTGAGCCCGAAAGTATTTCTTTGCCACCTCCAACATTGCAAGCCAGGGGGCCTCTGGCTCCCTCTCTGGGGGGGGGCGATACTGCTGCAATCATCTTTTCACTACCCCCCTCCAAGGCCAGGGGGCAGAAAGGCAACAGTTGAAATGGGTGAGCTGATGATGACATGGGGGTGCTCCTCCACTTGGGCCTTGGAGGAGCGGTGAGGACCTGGGAGGACTCAGCCTTTGCTGAGGGCTCCTGATACCAACCTTAGGCTTCTGGGTCAGATGGTGGAAGCCAGCTCCTTCCCTCCCATTCCCCCACCCACCCCTGCTCCATGTGAGACAGATCCTTGGTGTTGAAGAGCATAACCCATCTCTCCTGGGATTGGGGGTGGTCATTAGTGCAGGGTTAGTGCAGGAGGGGGACACTGGGCACAGGGGGCCATAGTATTGTCTTTTAGTGGACGCATGAAGGAAGATGGTGTACGTAAACCTTGGGGAGCCAGAGCACTGGCTCCATGCAGGAACTGCCTGGGTAGGTAACACACCACACCCTGGCTGTGTGGGTTTCTTCTGTAGGTGACAGAAGACTCCCTTGGGTGATATGTACAGTCAAGTCTGGGGTCTCGGTAGCATGAGGGGAAGTGTGGATGGACCGAGGAGAGACAGCAAGGGGCTGCTGCCCTGTTGGAACAGCAAGGATGTTGGGTGAAGAAGAGTGACAAAGAGACACATGGAGAGACACAGAGGGGTGGAGAGGGCACATGGGACCAGAGATTCCTGATCCAGACTCAGTCGTGAGCAGAGAAGACAGCTGGAAATGGACAGGGTGTCAACGGTGGGTACAAAGCATTTTAATAGAGATTTATTTCCAAGGCTTGTTTTCCACGAAACAGTCAAAAAAATACTTCACAGAAGTAGTGGCTTAAGGCTCTTTGGGCTGAATATTCTGGTCCCCAGAGGTGGGGGGCAGGTATGGTCTCTCAGGCTTCCCTGGAATCGCTGAGAGGTGATTAAAGGGATAGAAGAAGTGGGGTGGGGAGCAGCAGATGACGGGCCTGGCTTCAGAGGGTGTGATGGGTGGTGAGGGCACCGGGAAGAGGCATGAGGACATTCTGTGTGGCCAGTGAGATGTGAGTTATAGCAGAGGGCCCACGGGTCAGTAGTGGGGCTTGGGTAGCAGAGAGGAACAGAGAACGGGGTGGAAGTGCAAGATGGGGCATCCAAGACTGGAGATCCACAAGGAAGGATGGGGAAGGGGATGAGAGCAAAGGACCAGAGGGTCTGGGGAGAGGCAGATTAAAGGGCTGCATGTCAGGTGGCCCAGAGCTGGAGAAGAAGAAAAAGGAAGAATGGGGGCATTGAGCCTTCAGCAGAATTACCTGATGAGGGGGCCACAGCCACTTCACCTCGGCTGGCACTGTCGGTGGGCAGTACTGGCTGGGCCTGCACTGAGGTCCCTGCCAGAACAGTTCTTCCAGACTTCTCTCCTGAGGGGGTCTCCAGCTCCCTGGCACCCTCAGGGGCCCACGTGGCTGGAAGCAGGGAAGGGCCATCCTCCAAGCTGGAGCTCCCTGTCTCCTCGCTCTCCCGAGGGACCCCAGAGAGCTGGGGGCTTCCAGTTTCCCCTACTACTTCTGTTGTCCCATCTGGAGTGGATGTGAGACTTCCCTCCCTTGGAGGCCTGGGAGAAGGTGATGCACCCAGCTGCAGAACGTCCCCGGCTGGCGGGGACACCTGCCAGAGTGACTGCTCTGTTTCCAAGCCAGTGGGGAGAGGGCTGCTGAGCTCCCTGGGCCACACCCACAGGTCCTCCTGCTCCTTCTCTTCTTCCAGAGCCTCTGTGCCTTTGTATCTTTCTTCTTCCTCCAGGGCTACGGCTTCCTCTTCTGAGGACGCGGTAGGCAGTGCACTGGATTGGGTTTCCGATTCTGACCACAGCAAAACAGTTCAGCACCAGGGACAGCATCCCCAGAGCAAGCTGGGGAAGGGTGGGGCCTGGAGAAGGGAGGCGCCTGGGGGAGGGAGGGCACCTGGGAGACCTGGGAGAGAGGTGTCCTTGGTGCACTGTCTGTCGGGAAGAACTCTGACCCCGGGGCTACATTGTGAGGCAACACTCTGGAAGGTTCTGCACACTGCCACTAGCTCGAACAGACAAGGATGTTGCATTCCCCAGTCTTATCTATCTGGGGGGGGGGGGGTAGGTAAAGAACGCATTTCCTTCCCAGAGAGCACCCTCTAAACACATGCTTCTCTAGCTGCAGAGAACAGGAGGTGGAATTTACTTGAATACCACGTTTGTGAGAGGGACAGGAAAAATGCCTTGTGTGGTGGAGCTGCTGAGAAAGGTCAGGCCAGAATTATGGCCGCTGTGACCCCAGCATCCACCTAGGCTTGCCCTCCTGACCCCAACTTCTCTCGGGTGGTTAGAATCCAAGGTATGGGCTTAAAGTTACCTAGAAGAATCCTAGGAGCCTCTGATGGGTCTTCTGGGGAGGAGCTGCCTCCCCCCTCCTCCATGATGGGAATGGAGTAGATGGCCCCACGAGACTCGCTCTCCATAGCTTCCCGAGGCAACTGCAGCTCCTCCAGTTTCTCTGTTACTGTGACAATGGCCTCTAGTCCATCAGAGGCTGGGCTGGAGGCCTCAGAGGAGGCGGAGGGCTGGGCAGAGTCTGTGGCAAGAGGAAAAGGCCAATGGAGAGCTAAGTAGGCAGCCGAGACCTTCTAGGGCATAGCCTGCATTTGAGGCAACAGCCCCTGGAATGTGCTTCATCCTTCTATAGCTTCTCACAGGGAGCCCAAGGGCACCCTGGAACGTCAACACTCCTCCCTCGAGCACTGATGGAGTGCCTGCTAGTTTTAAGCCAAGCATTTTCTGAGTATGGTATAGAGAATGCTGGGGAAAGCCCATCCTGAGAAGACAGACACAGGTCATAAACACATTAAACACACAATAAAAAGAACACTTGAGACGTTATAAGACAACGTGGGGGCTCATTTTCCTTCAGAGGGGTCTGGAACATCTGAACGAGCTGCTCCCTGAAGTGAGGGAACACAGAGTGGGTGGAAGGAGCAGTCATTGTACTTTGTAGCCTGAATCTGGGTTGAGAAGGGTACAGACTCCATCCCCCAGGCACACCACTGCCGGTGGAACTTGGAGCTCACTAAGGCAACAGAGAAAAGGAAGGGAGAACCTTCTGCGTGCTCTGCTCAGTGGCTTAGACAGACGGCGTTGTCTCCTGGGGAAGGGACACAGGACAGAGAGCCAATGACTCCAAAGTAGAATTGGGCTAAGCGGACCCCAGAGGGCTGTCTCTGGCCAGGACAGACAGAACTGTATGTCCCTGGCCCTCTGACCTGTTCCAGTGAGCCTTGCTTCATTCCACTCCAGACCAGCAAACCTGCATCTCCACTGCCTGTCCTCCATCTTCTCTCCCTGCCCCTCCCCACTAATGTCTCTTATGGTTTCTTTCAGGACAGAGTGCTTAGCTCAGAATCTGCACCCAGCTGACTTCCAGGTATGACCCTCTGTCCACTCATCAACATTCGACGTGGAAAGACCTGACATCTGTAAGCTGTAGGGTCTGGGGCACACTCAGGAGCTCCTGGGGGCTTGTGGCTCACTGAAGAACTGGAACAGTTGGTTGGTGGGTGGGAAAGAGTGTCAGCCACCTGTGCTGGCCAATATGCTGACAGAGATGTGGGGACTGCGGCAACTTTGGAACTGGTGGGAACTGGTGCGGACTACTGAAGGGGAGGCAGGTGAAATGATGCAGAGGAGACAGGGAAGATGCCCCCCTAGATGACAAGCTGAGCACCATCCAGACCCCTGTGGGCAAATGACCAAGAAGATGGTGAAGGCGAGGCTAGACTTCCAGGCCTGGCGCCGCTTCTGAGGCCACTCACCTCGGAAACAGTAGACATTGAAGCGGTTCTGCTTGCTGGGGAAGCCGGTCTGGTTGGGGAAGAGGAAGAGGGTCTTGACTCCTGGCAGACCCCCTCCACAGCGCTGGCTGGGAGTGGTGATGGGGTAGCGCACACTGCCATCAGCCAGCCAGCCGGGGCTGCACCGGTCCAGGCCACCATTCCAGGCTGCATACAGCTGGCCTGTACTGGCAATCTGTGCGCCCCGTTCCAGACAGTAGTCCCGAGCCTCCTCCCATGTCAGCTTACCGGGAGGGGCGCCTAGAAACAGTTCTCCTGAGTGAGAAGAGGAGCTGGGTCATCAGGCAGTCGGCAATCCTTCCACCCCGGACTCTTACAGGTCCCCAAGCAAGCTCATTCCTGACATGGAGTCACCTTGCCCACCTGACAGTATTAAGGTCTGCATGAAACCCAAGATGAAAACCAGTGTGTGGAGGAGCCTGATCCCAACTCCTCACTCTATCTAGGGTTTGACAGTAGCACCATTTACCCCCACTTGGCAGCTGCCTGCCAGGCTGCCTCATGGACTTGCTTCTGGGACAGTGTTTGGAGGAGCACCTCAACTGCCTGCCTATTCTGACTTTAGACACATGAAGTCTACTGGAGGCCCCAGAAGAAACCAGGGGCCTTGTTGCAGAAGGGCTTATCCCTCCCAATCACCATTTAGGTCTTCGGCATAACAGTAGACATCATAGAGGTCCTCAGGACCCACCACTCCGTAGTTCCGGACTCCAGGGTAGCCGTCCATGTCTCCATAGCAGGCCTCTCGTGGGTTCTGGATGGGGTACCTAAGAGAGAGGAAGAGCCTAAGGACTGGTGTCTTCCCCCAGGAGGATGTCCCATATCAACCCTACTGCTGTGTGACAAGTGGAGAGGGAGTGGTGTCAGGATGCAGGAAAGTACGCCCCAGGCAGGGCTTCATCCACTTTCCTCGGGCCAATTTTCTTCCCCGAGGCAGGGAGCCCTAGGGAACCTCGGTGGAGGGTGGAGGCGGCAAGCACACTGATATGACCAAGGGCCCCTGGTCCACACCCCCAGCCCACCTCACAGTCTGGTCGGACAGCCAGCCGGCATCACACTGTTCATAGCCGCCGAGGTAGGCAGCATAGAGCTGCTCAGGGGTGGCAATCTGGGCACCTATGCGAGCACAGGCTTCCTGGGCTCCAGCAAAGGAGAAGGCATAGCGGGCAGAGCCCTCTCGGTAGAGGAAGACGACCCCTGAGGAGCAGAGAGGACTCCTGAGCCTGAGGATCACCAGCGCACTGACCTCCCTCCCTGTCGCTCCCTGTTCACAAAAGGCAAAGTCCGACTGTGCTCACTCCAGGGTTTGCGGGGTTCTTTCCCGCCCTCCTTTTCCAGCTCGGCTTCTGCCTTTCACGTGCAAGGTTTGCTAAGCCTTCTCACCCTCTGCTCCCTGCGGGGCCAGAGCCCTTTCCTCCCTCTCTGTAGGGTCCTCCCTCCACTCTGTCTTCTCACCTTTGACCTTGACCTCCACAGCGTCACTGCTGTCGTCGATGCCGTGCTGGACCTCGCAGCGATAGACCCCGGAGTCATTGGGCCGCAGCTCGCTCAACACCAGAGACACATCAGTGAGCGATGCGGGGTAGGCGGGCAGCGCCACTCTGAACCTGTAGGCTTCGTTTACCTTAACCCGCAGACCGCGCGCCACCAGCACCTCCGCCTCCCGGTCCCCAGACAGAAAGGTCCACTTGACCCGGGGAAAGCCCGGCGCGGCCCGGCGGCTGGTCAGCGGCCGCAGGTGGTGGACGTGGCATGGGATGGTCAGGGCGCCGCCCAGCACGCCCCGCAGCTGCGCGGTGCCAATGCGCACGCGGAAGGCTCGGTCCTCTGTGGACAGGGGTCAAAGCCCGTTGCAGCCAGACGCAGGACGCAGTGCGCCTGTGCGCGTGGCTCCAAGCCCCGCCCCCAAGACCAACCCGCCTAGGGGGCCTTAACATGCTGAGCCCTGCCCAGGGTCCTGAATCGGATCCTCCACCCTTAGCCTCTTGCCTTCAGGGCCCTTTGCAGCCCTGACTCCAAGACTCCCCCCACCTTCCAGGGTCCCCACCTCATCCCTGTTGGCGCCAACCCTTGCCCACAGAGCTTCCACGTCTGTCTCCTTCCCGGTACCCGGGCTGGAAGCAGGTGGCTGGGGTTGAATTGAGACAGCTTTCTGTCCTAGGGGAGATGCTGCAGAGAGACAACGGTCCTCTGGAGGGCTGCTCACCTGAGCTGTCCTCTTTCAGATCGTCAGCTAGGGCTGCAGGGGCCTGGGTCAGTACCAGGGCTGCCAGCAGGGACAGAAGCAGTGGGATCATGCTGCAAACTGATGGAGGAACTTGAGGAGGAAAGATGAAAAGTGCGGTTAGACTTCGGGATGGACTTCCTCTGGCTCTCTGTCACCCCATGTGGGCAGCGTATACCAGAATCACCACTAACTCTGTTTCTGATCCCCTCTCCTCAGTACCAAGAGGTGTCCCCAGTCAACTCATTGTGTGACCTAAGCCGAGCCTCTGTTTTCTTAATTGTAAAGAAAAAAAAAAAAAAAAGCACCATCATTACTACCTTATGCATTTTGATGTGGCCATGTGCTTTGAGCAATCTGTCTTTCTATCTGCCTATCTAGCCATCTATATATAGTTATCATTATCTATCTATTATCTACTTACCCAACTATAATCTACAGCAGAAAGCACCCTGTGCACATGCCAGCACCAGACACAGAGTAGATGCCCGGTGAACGCTAATAACACAATGATGCGTGGCATTGTGCAGCCAGCTCTCCGTACACTCGTGTTCCAGATCTGTGCATCTAACCAGCCATCCGTCAGACATTCAGAAAAAAAGAGTCTGTACCGAACACATACAGATTCTTTGTCACTGTTCCCTAAACAGCATATATACACTTAGAAATTATAAGCCACCTAGAGACGGGTTCCTGTGTGTGAAAGACATGCGTAGGTGAGGTGCAAAGATGGCATTCTATGTGAGGGGCTTGAGCACCTGCAGGTTCAGGCAGCCCCTGGGGGCTGGCGAGCCAAACCCACAGATCCATGGGGTGGGGTTGGAAGCACAGCTGTGGTCCCACTTTACCCTGCCCTCAGGGGCCGACCCTGAGCCTCTTTTCCCAAGGGTAAAGCCCAGACTTCCCTGCCTAGCCATTCCTCTTCCAGGAGGGCCTCCTAGACTGAACCCAGGCACTTCGGCCTCTTCTGCTTCCTCCCCACAAGGACTTGTAAGGAAGCTTCCCTGGTGCCCAACATCCTCTGACCCCCCCCCA
Organism: Onychomys torridus; assembly: GCF_903995425.1. NCBI lineage: Eukaryota > Metazoa > Chordata > Mammalia > Rodentia > Cricetidae > Onychomys > Onychomys torridus. The sequence continues at coordinate 65,019,073 of NC_050448.1, forward strand.
TCCCTCCTCCTCTGCTCCCAGTCATTCCCCTCTGCCTGGCACGGGCTTTCCCACCGGATCTCCTGGCTCAGAAGCCAGCTGGGACAAAGACCCTGTCCCTGCCAGTCTGGCCTCTCTCCAGTGGCTCCTTCCCCCACCCATCTTTTGTGAAAGCCTACAACTTGGAGTGTACTGGAGAAGGGTACAGGGAGAGGCCAACCCCCCTGGCCTGGCCATCAGCTCTGGAAGCAGCTTCTCTTTCTGAGGATCTCGGTGCACTTACAGTCTCAGGGAAAAGGGAGATGGATATCCAGAGAGGGTTAGGGCTAACTCTGGGCCACCAGCAGAGTCAAATCTGGAGCCATCGTGCCCTCAGGAAGGAAATGAATATGGTCTTTAAGAGCCAGAGTTGGGGGAACATGAGGACCCAGGTCTGCATGGCTGATAGAGCAGGGATCAAAGTTAAGAGGACAGGCAAGATATCCTACGGATTATACTTCTCTTCACTGGCTGCCTCTCTCACCCCTAGCCCTCACTCGCTCTGCCTAAGTGATGGAAAATTTCCTCCCCTCAGGTCCTCCCAGGTCTTCCCAGGCCAGACTCCCTTGCTAACCACCGCTGTGATCCTCACTCTTGGTTGGACTGTGTGAGCTGTAACTAGGGTTATCGCTGGGAAGCAAGAAGGGAGCCGGGGCGTTCAGAGGACGGGAGTTGCCGGAGAGGCCAGGCCGGTCCACTCTTCGGTGAGAGCAGGAGCTACTCACACGCCGGGCCCGGGGGCCACCCCTTTTACCTGTGTTGGGACAGCAGGGGACGAGAGAGGAAGCCTGAGGTCAGAGGATCCAACAGTCTTGGGACATGAGTTTCCGACCCGAGTGGTCAAGAGCGGCTACTGTTCGGAACTCGAGCGCTCTGACCCTTCCCGGGGGGAAAGACACTACAGAGACGCTAGCTCAGCAGCCCCCCTACGTCCGGCCGGGCATCCTCGGCTGCTGCGCATCTCCCTTGCCCAGTCGCCCACTGGCTCCTGCAGGCTGCGCGGCGGAGGCAGGGAACGAGAGGCCGCGTGGCTTGGGGCGCCGAGGCCGGTACAGTGCCCTGCACGCCGGCCCCCAGGAGAGGCGCCGCCGACCGCGCCCTCGGGTGCGCGGGGACCCCGGGAAGCTGAGGCGGGCGACCCTCCCCGTCGCCCACAGCAGTCGGGCGGGCGGCCCGCCCTCGCCTCGGCCGGGATCCTCAGGCTCAGAGAGGTCAAGAAACTTGTCCAAGGTCACATAGCAAGTAAGCGTCCGGCAGGGCCGGGCCTCCGCACTCACCTTGCGAGGTCCCCTCCGCACACCGCGCGTCCCGCAGCCGCCGCCGAGACTGCGGCGCAGTGCGCGGGCGCGAGCAGGGCCGGGCGCGCGGGACGCAGAAGGGGGCGCCAGCCCGCCGGGCGCCGCACAAAACCCCCTTTCTTCCCACGCGCCCCGCCTTCCGCGCCGTCCCCGACTCTAGCCGCCCCCGCGGGGGGCTCTGCGCGGTCACGGGACCCGCCGCCTTCCTTCTCTGCGCCGGTTCCGGGCGGCAGCGGCCAGAGCGAGGACAAGCGAAGTAGGACAAGGTTCCGCGGACGGGAGCCCAGGACTTGCGGCGGGGAGGGCAGAAGGGGCGGGGAGGGAGCGACGGAGGGCGCTGTGGCGACGCCAGGAGGCGAGGGAGAACGCCCGAGGGACTTCCCATTGGTCACACGGAGGAGGACCGACTCAAACTTCGTAGCGCAGAGGATGGAGGGATGACGGGAGCTTTGACTCGGGGAAAGAGGGCATCGCCGGGTGAAACTGGGAAGCCGTTTACTGGGGCCAGAGAAGGTGCTGATCATCACAGCCTCCCCCCTTGTGGAAGTATTGATTGGACTGGGCTCCCTCCGTGCTCCCTCTCCCAGCACAGAGGAGGAGAGGAGCTGGCTTTGCCGTCAGTTGGCTAGGCGGAGGTGGGACAGCAGAACTACTGGTTAGGCAAAGCAAGTCAAGAAAGTCTGGGGCGTCAGTGGCTCAGCGAGTGGACGTTCCTGATGGAGCAGACATCATAGGTTGCAAAAACCCATGTGCAGAGGAGAGCCTGCTAGCCCCGGTTGGGCTGCCCAGTGTGTAGCCTGGTGCCCGGGGGTGGGCCTTGAGGACTGCCAGTTGCCCGCCCTCACTTTGCCCGTTGCTTCTCCCTCTTTCCCAGGCTCGCCACTTTCTCCTCTCCCGCCTGGGACTCTAGGCAAAGCCTTGGCACCAACTTGAGGCGACTCAGCCAGATCCCTGCCCCTCAGTCCTCTGGACGCCAGCAAGGCCAGGGTGGGGGCCTTGGCCTCATCATCTCCAGATCCCCAAATGCACCCTGTGCACCTGAGACACCTTAACCCCCAATCCAGGGAACATCGGGACAGTTTCCCAACCATGCCCCACCCCCATGCTGTGGACTTAGTTCCAAAACGCCTTCAGAACCTCTAAAAAAACAAAGTCCTCTCCAAACCCTTAAAAGTTTAAAGAGAGGATTCCAGCTCATGCCGCCCACTGTAGGGACAGGACAGAAGGACCTTGGAACCAGAGCAGAATCACGCAGGGAGGACAAATACCAAGCAGTTGCATCCAAAAGGAAGGCGACAGAGTGGGGCTCCTGAAGAAGCTGGGCAGGAGGTCTTCGTTTATTCATTCCAAAGTCAGCTCTGGACCCGGCCCTGTTTGGGCTTCTAAGACTGGTGGAGTCATCAGTCCAGAAGGACTCCGAGGCTTTGGGGGCCAAGGTGACATCTGCGTGGCTCGTCATCACATGGGCTACATAGGGCTGCAGGTCCACGGGGGTGGCGGTGAGGGGGTGCGATGGGGTGGGTGGAGGGGGGCGGGGCTAGGAAACCAAGGGACTGCAATTCAGTCCAGTTGGTGCCTCAGATACAACACAGTCTTGGCCTGAGAAATTCCGACTGTGACCAGGGAAGACAGGGAAAGAGGCACCCCTCAACATCCTGTGTCCCCACCCCTGTGCTCACAGTTACCAGTGCACACATCTTGGTGCCTGGGGAGAGCAGGATCAGGGCATGTTGGAGACTGCTGTAGACAGATTCCTGGGGCCTGGGGAAGCCAGAAGAGCAGAGAACCAACTGTTAGGGACACCCTGGCCTCTGAACCTCCCTCTTCTGCTTCTAGGCTGTAAGCCCACCCACACCCAGCAGGGCTCCAGCACACATGTGGAATCTTTTCTCCATCACCCACACCCTTATGAAGATCTGTCCCAACCATTCTGACTAGGGGCTCAGAAGCCCACTGTGGGCTGGGCCTTTGTGAGGGAGCCCTTTCCAGAAAGCGGGCATTCTGAAGGCCTCCTTTCTTGCCAGCTGGGGATATTTACACTGAGGTCTATCCAGACTCTAACCACTGTCGATAACTACCTTTCCTCCAATTTTGAAGTCTGACATCTTGACTCATAGCCAAAGGACGCTGTCCATTTCTATCCTCCATCCGAGGGGCAAACTGGACCCATGCCTGCTCTGTGCAGGCCCTTTAGATCTGAGACATGGATCCTGGCACAGGAAGCCAGCAGAGCCAGCGTTCCTGCACAGACTTGTGTCCTAGCAACAGGGTGTGCTGGTTCACATAGCCTCAGGGGTCTTCTGGATGAGAAACAGCTAAGTGCAGCATCACAGGGGTTGGCTGGTTGAACCAGAAGCTGCTGGCCCTGGACTACTTACTGCACCAAGGGCTCAGGCAAAGAGGGAGGAGGCCAGGCCTCCCTCGTCCCCACATGGTGTAGCTGGCTGTCTCCCAGCCTGCCCTGGAGATTTTCCAGGCTCTCTTGAAGAACCTGTGATCTCCTTCCACTTCCACACTCCAACAGCCCCCATAGAGGCCAAGGCTGTGGCCCGAGGTGCAAACCCAAGCTGTCCCCAAAGTTCCTGCCTTCCAAGCATCCTCTTCAGTGTTGGCTCTTACTGGTGCCCATCTGAAGTGGCCACTGGGAGGGCTGTAGAGACTTGACCGCTCCCCTGTATTCAGGCACCCCCTTCAGGACCCAGACACCTGGCTTCTTGGCTGGGAGGGGCTGAGTACTGGCACAGCTGTGCTCAGAGAATGGGGGCTTTGATAGCCTCAGAAGGGGGTCAGGAAGTACAGGACCAGCTTAGAAATGCAAGGAAATGGCTCTGAGAGATGCTGCAGCTGTGGGGGAGCTGGGGTGTGGGGTGTGTGGGGTGTGTGTGTGTGTGTGTGTGTTTGTGTGTGTGTGTGTTGGATTTGCAGCGGAGCATCTAGCCACCAGAGGCCCCTTCCCTGCTGCGCCACTCTGTAATGCTGGGGTGTGCACCTTCTCCCCAGCCTCTGTGAGATGGTGCCAACACCTTGTCAAGTGGTCTTGATGTTGGGGTGTAGCAAGCTTTCCTGGACCGCCAATCCCCAAATTATGACACGGAGAAGACTCATTACTAGTTAAATGCTCAGCCTTGTGCTTGTCCCACCAGCTCTTATAACTTAATTTAACTGTTTCTCTTCACCTATGTGTTGCCTTGGGTTTTTTTTTTTTTTTTTTTTTTTTAACTTTTCATTCTGTATGTCCTACTTTCCTGCTTTCTGCTGCCTGGCCCCTGGTGTCTCTCTCTTTCTCTCTTTTCTCTCTCCTCCTACTTATTCTCTCTGCCAGCACTGCCTATTCTCTACTGCCTAGTGATGGACCATTCAGCTTTTTTTAAAAGATTTGTTTATTTATTATGTATACAGTGTTCTGTCTGCATGGATGCTTGCAGGCCAGAAGAGGGCATAAGATCTCATTACAGGTGGTTGTGAGCCACCATGTGATTGCTGGGAATTGAACTCAGGACCTTTGAAAGAGCAAACAGTGCTCTTAACCTCTGAGCCATCTCTCCAGCCTGGCCATTCAGCTTTTTATTAGCCCAATCAGGAGCACTAGGTAGGCAATGTAAAACAAATGCAACACATCTTTATATAATTGAACAAATGCAGCATAAACAGATGCAACACATTTTCACATAGTCAAACACAGCATGAAAAATGCAACATATCTTTACAAAGTTAAACAAATATTCTACTCCACAACATTGGAGCCTGCACGTGTGGTAATATTGTGTCCCCCAATATATTGTGCACCCTAATAAACTTATCTGGGGTCAGAGAACAGAACAGCCACTAGATAGACATAGAGGCCAGAAAATGGTGGCACACACACCTTTAATCCTAGCATTCTGGAGGCAGAGATCTATTCAGATCTCTGTGATTTCAAGGCCACACTGGAGACAGCCAGGCATGGTGGCACACACCTTTAATCTCAGGAAGTGATGGCAGGAAGCAGAAAGGTATAAAAGGCATGAAAACCAGGAACTAGAACCTTTTTAAGCCTTTAGCTTTTAGCAGCAGTTCAGCTGAGATCCGTTCAGAGGAGAACTCAGAGGTTTCCAGTTTGAGGAAACAAGATCAGCTGAGGATTAGCAAGGTGAGGTTGGATGTGACTTGTTCTGCTTCTCGAAAGGTGAGGTTGGATGTGACTTGTTCTGCTTCTCTGATCATTCAGCGTTCACCCCAATACCTGGCTCTGGGTTTGTTTTTATTAATAAAACCTTTTAAGATTCCTGCTACATGGCCCTACATTTGACAGTGGACAGGATGTCACATTCTTATGTGACAGTCACATCAGTCCCATTTCAGAACACTCACTGAGTAGGAGGGAAGAAACAGCCAACCTCTGTGCCCATGTCAGGGCATGCAGTTTGGACCCATGAACAGAGTCACCAATGATGGAAGTTCTGGTTCTGGAGACCCTGGATGGAACTCCTCAGCAGTACTGTGCCCCCACAGGCTGCTTCTGTGTTCCATGTTGGAAGCTTGGCCCTCCTCAGAATGCCAATCCTTGAGACCCACCAGCTACTTTGGGGCACGCTGATTAATATGGGTTTCTTGACCCGGAAGGGAACAGTGTGCACTGTGCATATCTTGAGCCACATTTGCCTGTCCTGACCAAGCACCTTGGCCAGCACCAGTGTGTCCAGGGCACGAAAGAAATGATGTGCCCCTGCCAGCTCCATTAGATTGTGGCCTCTGAGCAAGGGAATTAACTTTACAGTGGAGGAGATGCCCACAGGGCCACTGGCTCTTCAAGCACCTGGAGCTGCCAGCCCAGCACACCTGTAGTCTTTCTTGCTCCCTCCCTCCCTCCCTCCCTCCCTCCCTCCCTCCCTCCCTCCCTCCTTTTTGCCCTCTCTCTTTCACGTGTGTACATGTTCATGTGTGTATTGCTAAAATTCTTTCCCAGGGGAGACATATACAATACCTAGCCCTCCTCCTAAGGTGCCAATGACAACCTGAGGTTCAGTTCTACCGAAGTTCATTCTTGGGGAGTTCATTGGGTTTACTTATAGAGCACAAGTGAGGGGCAACTTATGGGAGTGTGGGTGCTTCCTCCCTACCAAAGGGCAGGCTAGAAAGTCGTTAACCAGCAGGGGTGATGCTTTCCTGTAGCTGTGGAGATCAGAGATCCTCATCCCCTCTGGCCCCTTCCCAGGCCACTTGCAACACAGTTAAGACAAAACGTCGTACAATAGGTACTGTGGAGTGGCTGGTAGTCACGTGAGGGTTTCCGGACCCTTGACACTCACCCTCTTAAATGGGGTTGTAAACAGTCAACAAGCCCAGCTGGGGTGATCTTATGCAAGTGGGCACAGCTGAACAGACCCCTGAAGTTGTTGTTTGGCTCAGAGGACAGTCATGTGCAGCAGTGTGCATATGTGTGCATGCGTGGAAGTAAGAGGTCAGGGTTGAGTGTCTTCCTCTACTTCCTTCTACCTTATTTTTAAGATAGGCTTTGTTGGGCCAGTCAGGGTGGCACACGCCTTTAATTCCAGCACTTGGGGTGGGGGGTGGGCAGAAGCAAGTATGTCTCTGTGAATTGGAAGCCAGCCTGGGAGTTCCAGGACACCAGAGCTACATAATGGAGAGAGCCTGTCTCAAAACCAAACCAAACCAAACACTTAGGCCTTGTGGAGCTAGGCTGCGCTGCCCAGGAGCTCTATGACTTTTCCTGTCATCTCCACGTTGACAGGATCCCAGAAGCTCCCGGCTGCACCTGGCTTTTATATAGGTGCTGAAGATCCGAACTCACGTCCCCAGGCTTGTGTGTGACCACTTTACTGACCGAGTCACCTCTCCACACCAACCCTTTCTCCCTTCCATCTCTCCAGACCCTTCTCCTTTCCTTCCTTTCCTGTTTTTTTTTTTTTTCCCTTTTGAGGCAGGAGTTCCTCCCTGTGTAACCCATCCAGAAGGATCCCTATGAGTTTGGGGCGAGCCTGGTTTGCAGAGAGAGTCCCAGACCAGCTTGGGCGGCATAGAGAGACTCTGTCTCAAAAATGAATAAATAAATAAGAAATTGCATCAGGCCACCACCTTGAAGCCTCAGGGACAAGACAGATGGAGTCAGCATGAGGCACGAAGGATCCAGCAGAGCGATGACCCATGTCCTTCAGCACTCAGTCTCCGGAGAAGGCTCTTGATGCCATCTGGGAGGCTTTGCTCTGGTGTGGGTCAAGGGCAAAGCAGAACTGCTAGATTAACACTCCAGGAAGGCGGCTGCCATCCACAGGGGGTACTGCCAGGTCATAGCTGACTTCCTTTGCTGTGGAGAAAGGATCTTCAGTGGAATCATCCTGTCTCCCTAAGTTCTCCAGCAAACCCATGCCTGTCTGCTCTGCGGCATGCTCTAACTGGCTTTCTTTGCTTCTCTTCCCCAGTGGGCTGCTCACTTGTTGCCAACTCAAGACCTGCTTCAGTGGAGCCCGGGGAAGAGGGCAAGCACTGATCTGAATGCCTGTGTTCAGGACAGCAACACTTCGGGAGGGAGCTGTGTTGTGAGTGAGGAGGCAGGAGAGCCGCACAAGCTGCGTCATCACAGGGAAAGCGTGGGTGTTGGCTCTCATGGTGGCCTTTCGTAATTCCTGGAACCTGTGATTGACTGAGAGGAGAGGTCTTTGGGGTGGTCATTTCTTTCTTTTCTTTTTTCTTTTGTTTTGTTTTTTCTTTTCTTTTTCTTTTTCTTTTTTTTTTTTTGAGACAGGGTTTCTCTGAGTAACAGCCCTAGCTGTCCTGGAACTTGCTTTGTAGACCAGGCTGGCCTCAATTCAAACTCACAAAGATGCCTCTGCCTCCTGAGTGCTGGGATTAAAGATGTACACCTGGCACTTAATGTCATTTCTTGCACACACACACACACACACACACACACACACGTTTTTTAATGTGTATGGGAGCTTTGCCTTCATGCGCCATGTGTAGTAACTTCCAAGGCCAGAAGAGGGCGGCAGAGCCCCTCCAACTGGAGGCACATACGGTTTTTGAGTCACCTTGTGGGTGCTTGGTCTAGAACCCACATCCTCTGAAAGAGAAGCTGTCACTCTTAAAATCTAAGGCAGTGGTCCCCAACCTTCCTAATGCTGCAACCATTTAATACAGTTCCCCGTGCTGTGGTGACCCCCCAACCCTAAAATTATTTCATTGCTACTTCATAATTGTAATTTTGCTCCTGCTATGAATTGTAATGTAAATATCTGATATTCAGGATATATGATATGTGACCCCATGAAAGGTTGAGAACACTCTTTCTGAACAATCTCTCTCTCTCTAGCCCCACAAAACATGTTTAATTTCAGCTAAAGATTTTGGGATAGCAAAGTGGGAACATCTCAGGGTATCCTTCTGAGGGACAGAGAAGGAAGAGGCAGCCATCACACACAGAGGCATGGTGACCACAGAGGAGGAGGTGACACTGCCCCAGAGAGGTACCTCTGCTCATTTGGAGTCTGACTTCTGTGGTTCTAAGCCAAGTCTGTGGTCATTTGAGAAGCCACAAGAGACTTTCAATGGGGCACTTCATAAAGAATAGACCAGACAGCATCCCCAGCGTTACTGGTCAGTCTCAGAATCACAAAGAACAGCTATCATAGTGTGCCTCCCAGTGAGGCAAAAGAGAAGCTTACAGTGTCATTTATAGATTATTCCTGGGGAAAAAAAAGAGAATGGGATTTAATCAAATGTCTAAATATAGTTACAGGGGACAGAGGAGGGTGCCACATGACATTGCAAGGACACTTGGCTAAATCTAGAATGTGAAAATTGAGGGGGAAATGGCCCAGTTTTGCTCTGTTTTTTTTTTCTTCTTCCTTCCCTTTCATCTCTGGTGTGGTGTGTACACATGTGTGTATGCACTCATGAATGCATGTAGGGGCCAGAGATCCAAGTGGGGCATCTTCCTCTACTGCTCCCCACCTTATTTCTTTGAGACAGGGCCTCTCATTAAACTGGAGCTACCAGTTTGGTCTGACTGGCTGCAGGGAGCCCCAGGGAACCTCATGTCCCCACTCCCACAGATTTGCACCATCACACTCATATAATAGGGAGGTTTCTCAGGTCCCACCAGGCCCCGCAGTCTTGTGGCCCACTTACAGAATAATCATTCAGAAGCTTATATTAATTATAACTGCTTAGCCATTAGCTCAGACTTAGTACTGACTAGCTCTTACACTTAAATTAACCCATAATTCTTATCTATGTTTAGCCACATGGCTTGGTACCTCTCCTCAGTTTTGCCTTGTCATCTTGCTTCCTCTGTGTCTGGCTGGTGACTTGACTCAGCCCTTTCTCTGCTTACCGTGCCTATATTTCCTGCCTGGCTACTGGCCAATCAGCATTTTATTTATCAACCAAACAGAGCAACACGTATTCATAGCATACAAAACAACATTCCACAGCACTTCCCCTTTTCTTTCTAATCAAAAGGGAAGGTTTTAACTTTAACATAGTAAAATTACATATAATAGAACAGCTATCAAGCAAGAATTACACTTATAATATCTAGTCTATTTGTATTTTGTAAAATTAAAGAAAATAGTCTATCATCTATCCTATATTTGAGTATAAAGTTTCTTTCTTTTTTTTTTTTTATAAGTTTTTCAAGGCAGGGTTTCTCTGTGTAGCTTTGCACCTTTGCTGGAACTCACTTTGTAGATCAGGCTGGCCTCAAACTCACAGAGATCCACCTGGCTCTGAGTATAAAGTTTCATATCTAGTTTATCTTTGATCATAACCAAGGAAAATTATAACTATTTAGTCTTCAACTGTATCAAAGACCTCAGAAGGATATAATATTACCTAAGCAAACAGGAAGAGCATTGTAAGCAACTTCCAAAAATCTAGAATAACAGAGACAGCTGCCTACCTGGACAGTCATTCAAAGTTCCTCTGCAATGTTGAGGCATCCATCTTCAGCCCACAGGCCTAGAGTCTCTCAGTCATTTTTCCCTCTGTGTACTGTAGAATGTCTGGCAGTTTCTTCCGCGAAGCAGGGAACTGAAGGACCATCTCACCTTGCAAAGTTCAGTGGTCACCTTCCTATGGGTCTTGTATGTCCAGTTGATATAACATTTTGTCAAGCAGTCCAGGCAAGAACAGTTTCTTGCTCAAATGGCTAACTTTTTCCATGAAGAAGATAAACTCTGTATGGAGTTTCTTCAGTGCCCATCACTTGAAGTAATTGGTGCTGCCAGGAGCAGACATGCCTCATTGTCCAGAAAAGTCTAAGATTTTAAAACATTTTAAATGCCATATTCTATGGGTCTTTGAAGTGTTTAAAGATTACTTACCTAATTGAATTATATCTATGTATACCTAGAAATTTTAACATGACTATGAGTTTGACTATCATAGAAGACTAATTGTTAATCTGTATTTCTTTTCTTTTCTTTCTTTTTTTTTTTCCAGAGCTGAGGACTGAACCTAGGGCCTTGCGCTTGCTAGGCAAGTGCTCTACCACTGAGCTAAATCCCCAACCCCTAATCTGTATTTCTTAATTATCTATTACAATTTCAAATGAGCTGCAAAACAATACCTTGAACAAGAGTAGAAATATACATACAGTATAACAAAATTAACTTTAAATTTGTATCAATAAACTAAAATCCATAGCAATTTAAAACAAGTTGTTCTTTAAAAGTAGATTCAATAATCTACCTTTTCATCCTATCATATCAATATCATATCCCCCTTTTTTCTTTTAGAAAGATATTGACTATGACCAATAACAATTTGTAATCAATCTCTAACAAAGACAAATATCTATAATCCATTTTTTGGGAATGTGAGTGTATTGTTTTAGGCTACTTCCTGATGATTGTGGACACTGGTAGTCTTATGGGGATCCTGAGAAAATTTTAGATAATAGTCAAGTCCTGGGAAGATTGGTTATAACCTTTGTTGATAGGTACCATCTGTTAAAATTCAGGAGGTCTGGTTTGATCAAATCTGATCCATCTTAACCTGAAACAAATCTTTAGGTTCTTGCTTCCTGTGGAAATAAGAGCAGAGCCTCCTTTCCAAACAACATATCCTTAGATCTAAATTTTGAAGTCAAGATACATTTAAAATATATATATTGGGCTGGAGAGATGGCTCAGAGTTAAGAACACTGACTGCTCTCCCAGAGGTCCTGAGTTCAATTCCCAGCAAACCACATGGTGGCTCACAACCATCTGTAATGAGATCTGGTGCCCTCTTTTGACCTGTAGTCATACATGCTGTATACAAAATAAGTAAATCTTATATATATATTGATTTAACTCAACAGCCTTTACATTCAAATATCTTTCTGCAGTTAAAAATCCCAAAGACAATACATCCAGATTCTCTGTGTAATATCTATCTTTATGTGGTTTATTTTTATATTACTTTTACTGTCTCTTTAAAGACTTCACTTTTTAAGACTTTCTATTTCTTTATATAATGGTCTATCCTTTTCCTCTCTCTTCCAAGCCTATGTGAATTTTTACATATAATGTAAACCATTTAAAGTCTTATTCCATCTGAATCTGTCTTTTTGTGAATCTATTGCTTTAAACTGCAGAATGACTAGGACTGAAATGTCAGCTTTGGCTGCTGGATCCGCTCACCTCAGCTTCCCAACATAGTGGAACTGTGTTTACAGCCACCTCTGGGAACCATGCTCACCGCAGACTCTGGGAAGCAGTGGGTCTATGCTTCCATCTAGCAGCATGTAGCCCAAAGACCTTTTTCTCTCTTTTTTCTTTGTCTGTACTAGCAAAAGCTATATCCACCATGCACCATGCTTCGTAGCTTGCGGACGCCACTGGGTACAGTGGCAGGAATCCACCATGCTGCACTCAAGCCCATATGCTGTGGACCCACCATACTGCAGCTTTATTTATCAACCAGTCAGAACAACACATATTCACAGCATACAAAATGACATCCCACACAGCACATTCAGCTTTCATGTGGGTGTTGGGGATCAAGACTTGGGTCCTCTGAGCCATCTCCACCAATTCCTGCTGCCTCTTTAGATAGGATTGTCTGTAGTCTGTCCTGGCTTTGAACTTGCTCTGTGTCCAAGGGTAACCTTGGGTTCTGATCCTGCCTTCCCTCCCAAGTGCTGGGATTACAAGTGTGCACCACATTCAACTTTTCTTTTCTCCTCCTCCTCCTTTTTAGAAAATTAAATTAAAATTTTAATATAGGGCAGATAGTGGTGGCACTCACCTTTAATCCCAGTACTTGGGAGGCCTCAAAACTTGAGTTTGAGGTCAGCCTGGTCTACAGAGCAAGTTCTAGGACAGCCAGGGCTACCAAAGAAACCCTGTCTTTAAAAAAACAAAAACAAAAACAAAACAAAACAAAAAACCCAGAAATATTGGTTCTCATTAAGAAGTACTGGCTGGGGCTGGAGAGATGGCTCAGTGGTTAAGAGCACTGACTGCTCTTTCAGAGGACCCGGGTTCAATTCCCAGCACCTACATGGCAGCTAACAACTGTCTGTAACTGTAAGATCTGACAACCTCACACAGACATACACGCAGACAAAACATCAATGTACATTAAATATATATATAAATATATATAAAAAGAAGAAGCACTGGCTGGCCCGGGACAGAGATCTGCCTGTATCTGTCTCCCAAGTACTGAATTAAAGGCATCTGCTGCCACACCCAGAGCTTGATATGATCTCTTGACCAGTACTGATGCTGTTGCCCTGAACGAAGGTGGTTCGATGCTGGAGTCCAGGATCTTGGCTTTCTGGGGTATAACTTCACCACAGACCAGAACTTTGGAAGCTCAGGATACATAAAGGGGTGGCATTTAGTGTGCCCCAGAATCCAGACTACCCTCCCTGGTGCTGAGTGCTGGCCTGGGAGCTGGTGCTGTTTATCAAAGTGTTGGGGGAGGGGAATCCCCAGCCAAAGTAAGGTTGTTCTCTCCTGCCCCCTGGTGGCCGGGAGAACCTCAGGGAGACATGGGTAGGAGACCCCCCCCCCCCCCCGCAGTGCTCTTTCCTTTCTTTCTTCTGCCTGGATGACTGATGACATTTGCTTATCTTTTAATTTTTTTTCCTGAGACAGCACCTGACATGGTAGCCCAGGCTAGCCCAGAACTATGCACCCTAGGCTGGACTCTGACCCCAGGAAATCTTCCTCTTCAGACTCCAGAATGTTGGGATTCCAGGCTGAGCCAACACACCACCAATTACATTTGAGATGTTAACTTCCGTAGCAGCCTGAGGCCCTGAATAGCTAAAGTCACCCATCACTCATGAGGAAGCCGAGAGCCCGGGTAGGAGGATTACCTTTGGGATTTAAGTCCTGGGTGGTCTAGCTGACCCTGATGGGCATGGCCCAGAAGCTGAAAAACGATGATGAGGATGATTGTTGGTGTGCTGTTGTCAGTAGTTGTTAATTGCTACAGGCAATTATGTGCACCAGGCACTTACTGTCCAGGGCATGGAATGTCTTGAGACCCACATGTCCAGGAGAGCAAGGCCTGGCCATTGAGCCCAAGTGTCCCATTTGCTGTATGATGACTATTGGAGGTACTGTCTATCTGTTCACTCCCTGTCCCTTACACAATGTCCCATGACATGATTTTTTTTTTTTTTTTTCTAGACAGACTTTCTCTGTGTAGCCCTAGCTGTCCTGGAATTTGCTTTGTGTAGACCAGGCTGGCCTCAAACTCAAAGAGATCTGCCTGCCTCTGCCTCCCAAGTCCTGGGATTAAAGGCTCATACCACCACGGCCTGCAGGATGAATTATTTTTAGTAATTATAGCAAAATAATTTAGCAGTTATAGCCTTGAAAAGCAATTTTAAATGATTTATTTATCATTTGTATTTTATGTATATGAATGTTTTGTACTTTGTATGTGTGTCTGGTGTCCTCAGGGGCCAGAAGAGAGCACCAGATCCCCTGAAACTGGAGTCAAGGACAGTCGGAAGCTGCCATGTGGATGTTGGGAGCCAAACTTAGGTCCTCTGCAAAGACAGCAAGGGCTCTTAACCTCCGAGCCATCTCTTCATCCACACAGCAATTTTATAAGACATCTCAATCATCTTTAGAGACCACCCCCCCTCACTTGCCTTACCCAGTGTCTTTCTCCAGCCAGGTGCCTGTGGCAGAGCATCACTGCTCAAACAGCAAGTACAATCTTGGACCACAGAGCAACGTTTTCATCAGTGACAGGCCATGCATACCGTAAATGCAATGGTCTCATAAGATCCTGCTGGAGCTGAAGAGAATCAGAATCTACAGAAGAAAAGAAAATCCAAGAAGCACTCAGCAGAAGTTTGCAGACCTCAGTAAGCTCTTTCCCTCGGCTCTCAGAACTCAGAAATGGCAGGATTTGGTGCAACTTTTGGGAAACTTTTTGGTAGAATATAAGTACAGTGGAGAAGACACTGGCCAAGCACAAATATAACACCAACACATCAATCGAACTGGAACTAGGGTCTCGGATAACCCATGCTGACTTCAGACTAGCTACATAGTCAATGGCCTGGAACTTCTGGTCGCCCTGTCTGCATCTCCACCATTGGAATTACACTTGAGTGCCACACTGCCTGATTTCTATGGTGCTGGGTATCCAACCCAGGGTTTCATGCATGTTAGGGAAACATTCTACCAATTGAGCTACACCTCCATACCTATCTCTTTTTCATTATAAAGGGACTGCCTTGCTGTTTCCACAGCTACCACGTCATGTTGTGTTTCTACAGACAATGCACAAAAGTTGAAAACATTGATGAGGCACAGGCACAGAGGCTCAGGTCTGCACCCAGCACTAAGGAGCTAAGACAGGAATTCAAGGCCAGCAAATAACTTGTCTGAAAAATATTGAATATATTTTTCTAACACAGAAGGGTCTCCATAATAGAAAAGGGTTTTGATTTTTTTTCGGGACAGGGTTTCTCTGTGTAGCTTTGGAGCCTGTCCTGGACTAGCTCTGTAGTCCAGGCTGGCCTTGAACTCACAGAGAGCCCCCTGCCTCTGCCTCCCAAGTGCTGGGATTACAGGTGAGCGGCGGCAGGTTTTGATTTTTGTTGGGTTTTGTTTTGTTTGAGACAGGGTCACACTATGTAGCTCTGACTGGCCTGCCTCTGCTGAGAATAAAGACATGCACCACCACGCCTGGGCCCTGATAGGGAGAAACGTGACTGGCGTGTTGTCTGTTCATTTGCTTGGTTTGGTTTTGAGAGCTCCAGGGACGAAGCCTTTGTGACTCTGCAAGGCCTGCAGCAGCCCTGCCCATGAGCCTCCTCCTCTTCCCAGGCTTGTTCACTGTTACTGTCACCTGGGGAGCGAGCGGCCTTTGAAGGCTTTTTGAGCTGTGTTTACTGCCTGCGTCTCAGGAGCCTCAGAATGTCTCAATCCAGAGGAAGTGGTCACAACAGACTTCTTCTCAAGACGTAGGCAACTTTGAATTGAATGGGAGCTAATGTTCTTTCCAAAGTTTTTCGGGTATTTGTATGACACCTTCTCAAGAACCAGGAGGCTCCAGAACCCACCTCCACAATCTTAGTATTTCTTTTTAACTGCATGCCTGCCCTTTATTTGAGCTGCCTTTTTAATTTATCGCATATCCTTTTTATTATCTTATTTTGGTATTCAATCTATACAATCTTTTTGTATTTATTGGGAAATAAGTAATATACAGAAATGTCATTTTCGTGTCTGTGACTGAGAGGGAAGGTAATATTTATGTATATAAAATTAGGCTTTGAAAAAAAAAGAGCCTCAGTCACTTGGGAGGCAGAAGCAGGTGAACCTCTGTGAGTTTGAGGCTAGCCTAGTCTACATAGAGAGCTCCAGGCCAGCCAAGGTTACACAGTAAGACTCTGTCTCAAAAAAAAGCAAAGCAAGGCAAAAAGCTAATTAGAATAAACAAACCTCAGTTAATCCTCAGGGCGTCCAGAAGAGGGCGCTGGGACCACAGGAGATGCATGCTGCCGGATCGCCCCCAGGACCTTCCCAGGGACAAATGTAAGGCAAGGATGGAGATGAACTTGACCCCAGGTGGGCCCTGGCTAATACATAATTATGTCTTCATCTTAAACAAAAAGTTTAAAGAATAACAACATCAAAAGGAAATATTTATATAGTAGTATATAACAAATAAGTAGAAAATAAATAAAATAGAGCAGGATATAAAATATTTTTGTACAGCTATATCATGCATTTGTGTTGTAACCCAAGCATTATGAAGGTGTAAAAAGACTAGTCTAGAGGCCAGGCATGGTCGTGCACATCTTTAGGCCAGCCTGGTCTCAATAGTGAGTTCCAGTCCAGCCACAGCTACTCAGTGAGAGCCTATTGAAAAAAAAAGGGGGGGGGGGAATAGTAATCTAAGGTTAATTTATTATTGAAAGAAAACATTTACAATTTTCTTTCGCCTGGGGGTGGTGTCACATGCCTCAATCCCAGCCCTCAGGAAGCAGAGGCTGGTAGATCTATGGGTTCAAGACCTGCCTGGTCTACAGCGTAAGTTCCAGGACAGCCAGGGCTACACAGTGAAACTGTCTCAAAACACCTGAAAAGCAAAAACAAAATTTTCTCATTGTATTTCTTCATGTGTGGGTTGATGTACCATGAATAGCACTCCTGCAGAGGTCAGAGGAAACCTTGGGGCATGAGGCACTCTCCTTTCTTGTAGGTCCCAGAGATCACACTCGGGTCCTCAGCAAGTGCCTTCACCTCAAGAGCCATCTCAGCTGCTGAAGGCAATGTCTCTATCAACTTATTGTAGCCAAGATGGAGTCCTAGAGTGTGTCCTGGGCCTTCCCAGCCCTTCCTTGCTCACCCACTGGTTCACTAAGGACAGTCCCATACCAGATGTTCCATTCATAGTGAGAGTCCTGAACAGATGGGCCAGGTTTGCACTGTAGCATTTAGAGACACATATCATCGTGTCCCCAGAACCTGCAGAATTGAGTATAGTGCTGTCCAGCTCACAGCCTAGGAGCGCCAGGCTACCCCATGGAGCTCTGTGTGAGAGACTGTATCATCTGGGCTGTGGAAATATATCCTGCCATGTTCATGAAGAAAGAAAATCACCTGATACGTTTCTCACGGTGTATTGGCCCTGTTCAGCAACTCACTGTGTGTACAAAATCTACAAATATCTATGAATCAGTAATTCCACTGCAGTCTTGTCTTTTGGGCCACGGATATATTTCCTTTAGCCATATTCCTGTTTTGTTTTGAGATATGGTCTCCATGTAGCCCAGGCTTGAGACCAGACTGGTCTCGAACTCACAGAGATCCTCCTGCTTCTGCCTCCTGAGCGCTGGGATTAAAGGCATACACCACCATTCTATACACTTAGAATGTTATGGTTCAGTCACTCCTCAGTGGTGTTTTCCTCTTGCCACAGGATTAATTACCTGTCAAATCTGAGGTTTTGCATTGTTTGTTTTTGGCAAGGTCTTCCGATATAGCTGGAGCTGGCCCTGAACTTTGCAATGTAGGACAGGCTAGCCTGACCATGAAATAAATAGTCCTTCCTTAAGAAGACTGGCCCCAAGTGCTGAGATCACAGAAACAGGAGTGAGCTACCATATAGCAACAGACTTTACTGTGTTTTTTTTTTTTTGGGGGGGGGGTTGTTTGTTTTATTTTATGTGAGTGAGTATTTTGCCTGCATGTACATATGTAAAGTGACTAAGGTAAGGACACCTTGACCTGGCTCCATTTTGTGTCTGCTTGGATACAGAGGTGATTTGGTTTATACTTCCTGCTATAATTTATTCTTCTCAGATCTCTGATGTTGATGGCTAACTCTAGCTTTATCACTTTAACAAGAGCCTCCTGGTCAATGCATTTCATATCTGAAAACTAGGTCTTGATTTTTTTTTTTTTTAGAGCTATTAGGTCTCCTGATGAGAAAGAAAAAAGTCACAACATATTTCAGTATAATTTTCTTTTCTTTCTTTCTTTTTTTTTTTTTTAAACTATTCCTTTATTTAGAGGAACTTGCTTTGCAATAATTGCTCTCAGTAATCAACTACTTATGTTTCATGATGAATGATGGGATAAAAAAAAAAGAAGCAGGGCAGTGGTGGCGCAGGCCTTTAATCCCAGCACTCGGGAGGCAGAGGCAGGTGGATCTCTGTGAGTTCAAGGCCAGCCTGGGCTACCAAGTGAGTTCCAGGAAAGGTGCAAAGCTACACAGAGAAACCCTGTCTCGAAAAACAAAAAAAGAAAGAAAGAAAGAAAGGAAGGAAGGAAGGAAGGAAGGAAGGAAGGGAGGAAGGAAGGAAGGAAGGAAGAGGGAGGCCTAAGGATACGGAAGCTTAAATAAATTATAAAAATCTAAAAAATAATGCAATTTATATGGGTGTGAGAAATAACTTAGGATACAAAAATAAAACTTAAAGGCAATACATGATAACAAAAGATAATACATGATGTCAAGACTTCAAAAATTCAGATTTTTTTTTTTTTTTTTGAGACTGGCTTTCTTTGTATAACCAACCTGGCTGTCCTAGAACTTGCTCTGTAGACCAGGCTGGCCTTGAACTCACAGAGATCAGCCTGCCTCTGTCTCCCAAGTGCTGGTAAAAATTCAGAATTTTAACATATTAATCAATGGGGTTCTGATACTTGAAAATACTTTTCATCATGCTGAAAACATCTCTGTCCAATCTATCATTTATATATGTATCTCTATCTGTCTGTCTGTCTTATCCATCCATCCAGTCCTCTGGACAAAGAAAAGAATGTTTATTTATTTTGTATATAATATTTTGCCTGTATGTATGCCTGCACACCAGAAGAGGGTGCCAGATATCATTACAGATGGTTGTGAGCCACCATGTGGTTGCTGGGAATTGAACTCAGGACCTCTGGAAGACCAGCCAGTGCTCTTAACCTCTGAGCCATCTCTCCAGCTAAAGAAAAGAATGTTAATGTTTTTTAACTCAAAATCAGTTTTGGGTCCCCAAGCTTTGACTATGACTCAAAGATATGAATCTACTTCAACAACTTACTGATTTCTTTCTTTCTTTCTTTCTTTCTTTCTTTCTTTCTTTTTAAGACTTACTTATTTATTATATATACAGTGTTCTGCCTGCATGTATGCCTGCTAGCCAGAAGAGGGCACCAGATCTCGTTTCAGATGGTTGTGAGCCACCATGTGGTTGCTGGGAATTGAACTCAGGACCTCTGGAAGAGCAGTCGGTGCCTTTAACCTCTGAGCCATCTCTCCAGCCCCTGATTTCTTTTATAACTTAAAATAATTTAGGTAAGTGTCAGGTTCTCTAAGTTCCTTAACTTTAACTTCTGTCCCAGCACATCTATCCACTTGGCTGACAAACACCATCAAGGAATCGGCTTCAGACGACAATCTGTTCCCACGTCCATCTATACCACACCAGCCCCAGGGAGTCCTACAAAGCCAGAGAGGCCTGGGATTGTTGAAAGCTGATATAAACCAGTCCAGTCAATGTGATTGCCACTGCACGTTCCCTAATCCTCCTGATATTGTTCCTCATGATTGGTCTTGCCAGATAGAAAATAATAGAATACCTGCCCTGTGTTGGCATTATCAGCCCTTACAACAACCAGAAATGAACGTTTCCCTTCAAGGATTTACAGGGACACACAAGACAAGGGGGAATAAGAAACCAGCTGGACTCATTTTGTAATCAGGAGCCATTTGGAGTCTGTAGCTAAATTAAGTCTCTCTTTACTGTAAAACTTAAGTCTCTGTTTCTCAGAAATGTGCTGTGCCCCATCCCATAACCACGAAACATTCTGTAACAAAAGCTCCAGGAAGATTTTCTTAGCTGCTTTGTAAAATCCTAACTGCTTGGTCTTGCTTCTGTAACCACACTTGCTTGCAGAACTCCCCCCCCCCCCATGGTTTTGCCCTATAAAAGGAACTTGAGAGGGCTGGAGAAATGGCTCAGCAGTTGGCAGCACTGGCTGCTCTTCCACAGGACCCAGGTTCAATTCCCAGCACCCACAGGCAGCTCACAACTGTCTGTAACCCCGGTTCCAGAGGATACAACACCCTCACACAGACATACTTGCATGTAGGACACCAAGGCACAGGCACATAATATAAATAAATCTTTTTAGAAAAAATAAACTTGAGAAACTGGCTCAGGGCTGATCTCTTGAGCCCTGCCTTAGTGGGAGACAGCTGCTGGCTGGCTCTGCTGTGCACATAATAAACCTTGATTTGATCTGGCCATAATTTGTGGCCAATGGTCTTCTCTTTTCATCTTTGGGATTAACATTGCTTTCATTTCTACTTTTCAGTTATAAAGACATGGACAAATTAGGCAAGAACAACCCAAAGCCAACATTTTCTGAGTTCTCGTAGATGTCTGGTTTTTATAATATTCTGCAACTTGGTGTCTTTATAAGATGCAGAATACTTATTAAGCTTTCCATGTTTTCCCCATATGCTGACACAAACAAACTGGTTAGAGAAAAACAAAACAAAACAAATCCCCATCTAAAATTTCAATAAGAATTCCAGCTTGAAATAATTACAGCTGGACTGGTTAAAAGTTAGTATTCTTGGAAGAAAGGAGGAGGTAGGCAATGTCATTGAACCTTCACCTGAGTGTCCAGCTAGGCCTTAATTGAATGAGGCCTCAAGGGGTTTTTTGGACAAGTTAGAGGACACAGTGTAAAAACCAAGAATGGGAAGAGAGTCTACAGATGCAGGTATGGGAAAGCTATTACATATACTGGATAAAGGTCCTAACAAAAATACACATTGCCTAATACTCACCTTAGTGAAAAAAATTTTTTACAACAAATGGTAAATTTATTTGTTACTGTTATGCTCATGATATTTTAAAAATAAAGTTTTTATGTAAGATTAAAATGGCTAAATGTTGTAGATGAATTTCTAAGCGGTCTTATTAAAATAAAAAACATGGAGCCAAATACAGGAGTGAAAGCCTTAGAGATCAGAGAAGCCACCAGCCAACCTTACCTCACCAACTCTGCAGCTTCCAAATGTGAGCTACTTCCTGTCTTACCCGCGCCTTTACTGCCTTGCTGTTCTGCCCTCTCCTTGGCTATTTAGCCCAGCTACCTCACTTCCTTGTCACTGCCTGTCTGTACAGACCTCCAGGTCTCTATGGTTGGTACTGGGATTAAAGGCGTGTGTCACCACGCTTGGCTCTGTTCCCTAGTGTGTCCTTGAACACACAGAGACTCTGCTAGCCATGTGATCGGATTAAGGGCGTGTGCTACCACTGCCTGACCGTGTTTAATTAAAATAGTTTGCTATTTCCTCCTATCTCCAGGCACACTTTATTTATTAACATACAAATAAAATATCACCACAAAATATAATTACAGAAGATCTCTCAGTACTTCCTGTGTTTACAGCAATCTTCCCCCACCCCAGGCCATCGATATCTTATTTTTGAAGCCCTTGCTGAAGTGTAAACTTTCTTCATCTCAAGGTCTTTATCTTTGTTTCAAGATCTCAAGGGGGCATGAGTTAAAAGCTGAAAAAGATCTGAACAGAGAAAAGTTATTTTAAAACTTGCAACAAAAACTAAATATAATTAATTAAGTCTATGTACAGATAATTTTAATTTACTATAGCATACCATGTATGAAACTTGGATTCAACTTTTGTTCAGGGAAATAAAGTAGAAATAAACAGCAAACAAATGTAAGACCATGTTTAAAACTGTAAAGTATGAAGTTCCTGTGGTGGTCTGAAATGGCCCCCATTGGTTCATGTATTTAAATGTTGGTCTCTAGTTGGCAGACAGTTTAGAAAGGATCAGGAGGTGTGGCCTTGCTGGAGGAGGTGTGTCACTGGGGGTGGACTTTGAGACTTCAAAAGCCCATGCCAGGCCCAGATGCTCTCTCTCTCTGTTTGCAACTTGTGGATAGGATGTGAGCTCTCAACCACACCTGCTGCCACACCTCCTACCATGATGGCCATGGGCTTACCCTCTGAAACTATAAGCAAGCTCCCAAGTAAAGTCTTGCTTTTATAAACTCTTAAGCTTTCTTGGTCATGGTGTCTCTTCACAACAACAGAACAGTAAGTGTGTGTGTGTGTGTGTGTGTGTGTGTTGTGTGTGTGTGCTGGGAATTAAGTGTGTGTATGTGTATGTGCTGGGAACTAAGTGTGTGTGTGTGTGTGTGTGTATTTCTTTTTTGAGACAAGATTTCTCTGTGTAGCTCTAGCTGTCCTAGAACTCACTCTGTAGACAAAGCTGATCTCATACATAGAGATCCAACTGCCTCTGCCTCTCCAGTACTGGAATTAAATGCATGTGCCTCCATGCTGAGCTGACAGTTTTGTTTTTCTTTTATAAAAAGATTTAAATATTTTGGATAAAAATAGATTTTGTATGATGAAATGCAATTTTATCCTAAGAATAAAACATAATAGATGAGTACAAAATTATGAATGCTTAAAGCCAAGTCACAAAGGGTCTGAGTAAGTTATACAAGGTTTATGGAAGGCACAACTTAATTTAGATATGTTTGGTGATTAAGATTCATAAACTCGGGTTGGAGAGATGGCTCAGAGGTTAAGAGCACTGGCTGTTCTTCCAGAGGTCCTGAGTTCAGTTCCCGACAACCACATGGTGGCTCTCAACCATCTGTAATGAGATCTGGTGCCCTCTTCTGGAGGGCAGGGGTACATGCAGACAGAACACTGTATACATAATAAATAAATCTTAAAAAAAAAATCATAAACTCACCAGAGCAGTGGTGGCACATACCTTTAGTCCCAGCACTCAGGAGGCAGAGGTAGGCAGATTTCTGTAGGTGGAATTTTCTGTCCTTCCCGCCAGCTCCCAAATAACCACACAGAGACTTGTTATTAACTATAAATGATCGGCCAAGAGCTTAGGCTTGTTACTAACTAGCTCTTACAACTTAAATTAACCCATATTTCTTAACTATGTCCTACCACGTGGCTCAGTACCTTTCCTCAGCATGGCATGTTCATCTTGCTTCTCCCCCCATATGGCATGGCAACTCTACCCTTCTTCCTTCTAGAGATCTCTCCCTATCCACAAGTCCTGCCTCACCTCTTCCTGCCTAGCTATTGGCCATCTAGCTTTTTATTAAATCAAGGAGAGCAACACATCTTCACAGTCTACAAGAAGATTATTCCACAACAGATCTCTGTGAGTTTGAGGCCAGCCTCTATGTCTAATCACCATGTCTTTGCTAGCTTCATTAAGCTTTAGATTTTTTGAAGAAATTGGGTCATCTAAAAGAACTGTGATGTTTTATGAAAGTGCACTATATAAGGATCATGAAAATGAAGTTTCCAGTTTCTCCATGGAGTTTTAAAGTGTATTTTGGTGTTGAGTAAGCTTTAATTCAAAATTGTAATGTTTAAGGCTCAAAAATCTTGAGGATAAAATTTAAAAATCCTTATCCTATGAGAATAACTAATTTATTGTAAATTGTTAAAGGTACTTAAGACATAAAAGACATGCATGGTGGCACAAGCCTTTAATCCCAGCACTCAGGAGGCAGAGGCAGGTGGATATGAGTTCGAGACCAGCCTAGTCTACCGAGAGAGTTCCAGGAGAGCCAGGGCTACACAGAGAGAAACCCTCCCAAAAGATAACGATCTTATAAATGACCAAATATATTTTTTTGAGACAGGGTTTCTCTGTGTAGCTTTGTGCCTTTCCTAGATCTTGCTCTGTATACCAGGCTGCCCTTGAACTCACAAAGATCTGCCTGCCTCTGCCTCCCAAGTGCTGGGATTAAAGGCGTACACCACCACCGCCCAGCCCAAATATCTTTAGTGTGCCCTGATTTGTGTTTGTAGTCCAGCTAAGTAAAAAGGTAATCCACTTACAGAGACAAGTGTGGAAGGAGAGACCAATTTATATCTCCCATTGTATAGTCTTCTGTGTATGTTGTCAGTTAAGCCTAAAACGTCACTCAAAACAAGTTTAAAGTAAATGTAAAGTTTCTTTAATAGAAACTAATACTCATGCTTGCACAACAGGACACCCCTAGACTCAGGTAATACCCTTTTCCTTGGATGGGACACAGACCCTAGCAGAGTAAATTGCATGCTAGCTCCATTAGAGGAGAAGTATGTAGGGAAATTATACTCTCTGGAAGTCTGCTGCTCTCGTCTCTGGCTGGGTAGGGCAGACCTGGAAACCTTCCTCCTTATCCATAGGGCAAATGAACTCCTCCTCTTCATGCCTCACATGACAGGGGGATGGATTCACTCACCCAGCAGAGGGTCTTAAGAGTCTGCACTCACATCCTAAAGGTCTCCAGCAACAGAGAGACAAACAGCAATTACTCTGCTCTCAATGCCTCCCAAACTGACATATGAGGTACTGTGGCCAGAGGAAGCTTGTACCTAAGCCTGCCACTTGACTGGGACGGGACCTGCATGCTAGCTCGATCGGCCATGCCGCCTACCCTGGCTTTCAGTTATCCTCTTAGCTGACAGGAAAGTCCTTGATTCTCTTAGAAGTCCCCAGAGAGCTTCAAATAATATAATAATAAGACAGAGGCTCTGCCACAGGGCCAGTCAGCACAGCAGGTCAACTGTGGACACTCATTTAAACATTATGTTATAGGTGTCATCTGGACCCATCATGACTGGTTAAAGAAAACAGCACAGCCGGAGGAGAGAAAATCCTGGACTGTCAAAGTTCCCCCAGACCAGCCTCTCAGAGTCACTTTCCAGAGAGGACAACTGGGACCAGTTGGCTCTCCAGCCCTCTCCTGTGGAAAGCCTGAAGCCAGGGGGCCTTCCCGTGGTGAAGCTTACGAAATTCAAGAGTGGACATTTGGAGACAGGTGTTGTTAGATTTCTGAGGCAGGATAAAGGGACAGAGGTGGAAAGAGAGCAGGCTGACCAGCAGAAGACTGTTTATTTCAAACAGTAATGGGCAGACATTCTCCTGAGAGAAAGGGGGTGCCTTCAAAGAAGGAAGGGAACACTTGGAGCTTATGTAGGGGGGCCTGGGGAATGGAGAAGTTAAATGCAGCTGCAGGGGGATACCTGCCATTCTGTTGTCTCTGTTTCCTGGAACTGTTTGTCCAGAACAGTCTGTTTTACCTTTAGAAACTGTCTTGCCCTGGTTGTCAGGATGGGTGTGATAGTGGATGACTGAGTTAGCCAATGGCAGTGAAGGGGGAGGGGCTGGAGGTACCGGATTTCAGCAAACCTTAGGGGCAGCTGAAAGTTCCTTGGTCAGGGCCCATAAAAGGTTGTTCAAGGTTTATTCCTTCAGGGATTATGATGCCCCTTTCTCCCTCTAAACTCATCATAATATTAGCCACAGTGCTTCCTATAGGGCTAACCCTGATAGCTCCCCAGGACCAAACTCTGACAAAATGTTATTACCTCTGCTCTATCTAAAAATAATAGGTTTAGATTTTTTAAATCTGATTTCTTTAATAACTCATGCCTGACTATATACCCAAATAACAATTGATCCTTACAAATAATAAATAAAGTCCAATAATCACTGGTTCCATAGGAATCCATGACTAACCACCTTACTCATGGCCCCATGGGTCTGCTTGCCCCTGTTCTAGATCTAATGATCAGGCTCTACCTAGTTCACTGGTTGTTACCCAGCACTCACTCCTTCATAAAAACCAATGACTTAAATGTAACTTAAATAAATGAATGAGTGAAGTGACCGAGGTGAGGCCATCTTGACTTGGCTCCATTTTGTCTGCTTGGACACTTAGTCCCCTATCCTACCACCTTCAACGGTCAAATCTAGCCTGGCTACACACTTGGGATTTCCATGCCTCTGACCATGGTCCAGACACATTAACCAAAATAATTAATGTCTACAATAAATGAAGAAGGTATAAGTCAAAAATGGTTGCCATGTTGTACGTGAAATAACTACTGTGTTCTGCCAAAACCAAATGTTTAAAGTTATCCTGACTCTCATCTACCATTAATGTGGTTTGTATCTTTTAAAATGCTGGACCCCTGAGCTCCCGCACCAAGAGACATGAACTGAGGCACGAACTGCTCTTGATCACAGGCCAGAAATAGAGGGCGCATTTACTTTAACTGTCTTAACCTGCATGGTTGTCTGTGTCTTTCTTGAATGGGTTTATTATAGTATATATGTGCAGCATGTGCCTGTCTGGTACCTGAGGAGGTCAGAAGAGGGTGTTGGATTCCTTGGAACTGGAGTTACAGATGGTTGTGGGTTCCGGTCCTCTGAAGAGCAGCAAGTTGTCTTAACTGCTGAGCTATCCACCGGGCTTTACTATCTTTAATTGTAGACTTTAGCTGGGTGAGAGCCCAGCACTCAAGAGGCAGAGGTAGACTGATCGGTGTGAATTCAAGGCCAGCCTAATCTACATAGTGACTTCCAGGACAGCCAGGGCTAAATTGAGAGACCTTGTCTCAAAATTAATTAATTACAGCAGACCTTGGAAACGCTTCTATGTACATTTAAAAATGCGTTGAGACCCACTGAATATTTGTTCTGTAGGGCCTAAACAGTTCTGTAAGTTTGCAAATTTGAATGAGAATCCCCTGGGTGGCTGACTAGACATAACAGCAGCCTGAGTTCTCCCACGAGGATGGCCAGGCCTGCTAGCTTTCTTCTCCTGTGTCCTAGCTTCTTTTTCAAATTATTTCTCTCTCTCTCTCTCTCTCTCTCTCTCTCTCAAGATTTATTTACTTATTATGTACACAGAAGAGGGCGCCAGATCTCATCACAAATGGTTGTGAGCCACCATGTGGTTGCTGGGAATTGAACTCAGGACCTCTGGAAGAATAGTTGGTGCTCTTAACCTCTAAGCCATCTCTCCAGCCCCCCCCTCTCTTTTTTTTTTTTAAAGATTTATTTATTTATACAGAAGAGGGTGCCAGATCTTATTACCGATGGTTGTGAGCCACCATGTGGTTGCTGGGAATTGAACTCAGGACCTGGAAGAGCAGTCGGTGCTCTTAACCTCTAAGCCATCTCTCCAGCCCCTGTCCTAGCTCTTGACGCCCTCTCATCACAAACCCTTTATTTTGCTGGGCCACAGAAGCAGTAAAGCCTTTCCTCTAGACTGTAGATGTGCTTTGGGTCCAGGGCCAGATCCTTTCACACACGTACTTCCAAGCCTCCAAGCCCTACAGCTTATGGAACAGAGAAGGTGTCATGTTATTTTATTGGTCAGTTAATGCCCGGGACGCCCCTCTGCCCGGGAGCCCGGAGCGCTGAGCTGGGCTGGGAAGGCAGGTGTGGGGCTCAGTCCTCGTCTGTCGAGAGGGGACCCGCCACTCGGTCGCGCGTGGCAGGGCAGTGCGCTCCTACTTCTCGGCGTAGCAGTAGGTCCCGTAGGCCGCCTGCTGGGGCCGGGGGAAGCCGAAGCTGCGCACCCCGGGGTCAGGGAGACCCCCGCAGCGCGGCCGCGGCGTGGTGATGGGGAAGCGAACGCTGCCATCCGCCAGCCAGCCTCCGTCGCACCGATCCAGCCCCGAGAACTTCCAGGCGGCGTAGAGGTGCCCGACCTTGGCCACTACAGCTCCGCGCCGCCGGCAAGCCGCGTGGGCTTCAGACAGCGTCAGCCGCCCGGGCACGAAGAACACCTGGCCTGGGAAGGTGAGCGGGTGACCGATCGCCCCAAGCAGCCGGTCTGGGAGGCGGACGCGACCGCACAGCTCCGGAAATGGCCGGACTGTGCTTGCGGGAGTCCAGAAGAACGCTGTCCCTGACATCAGACCCCGCCCACATCCTTCCTCTTCCCTCGGCTGGTAGCGCTAGGCCCCGCCCCCAGACCCGCCCCGCCCTCCAGGCCCCGCCCACGACCCTGGGCACAGACCGGTCCTGCCCTAGGCCCCGCCCACAACCCTGGGCGCAGACCCGCCCCGCCTCAGGCCCCGCCCACGACCCTGGGCACAGACCGGTCCCGCCCCAGGCCCCGCCCACAACCCAGGGGGCAGACCCGCCCCGCCGGGTTTACAGGTTCCGCTCCTGCCATCTCCCAGGTCACTCGGCCGGGTGACCCGACCCCGCCCTCCCTCCAGGCGGGCTCCCCAGGCCGGGCACCGCCTACCCGCGGCTGGCTCACCTGCCAGCGCCGAGGTGAAGCAGAAGGCGTCGTAGCGGTCGCGGCTGCGGTCGCGGGGCCCGTAGCTGCGGATGCCTGGCCGCCCTTGACCGCCACACGGGGCGCGCGCGTTGAGCACAGGGTAGCGCACCGAGCCCTCGAGCAGCCAGCCGGCGTTGCACCAGTCCAGCCCCTCGGTCCACGCTGGCAGAGGAGGGGGCGGAGAGGACCCGGGTCACCGGCGCAAGCCAGACTCGAGCTCCCCGCTCCTCCGCCTCCGCAAGCTTGCGAGGACCGGTGTGCACCCCGCGGTCACCAGTCAGGGGTCCGGCGCTCACCCTGGTACAGTTGGCCGTAAGTGGCCAGGCGTCCGTCCTGCTCCTCGCACGCCTGCTTCGCCTCGAAGTAATTGAACTGGTAGCGGCCGCGGCTGGGTTGGTACGGAAACACCACACCTGGCGGGGCGTGGAGAGCTTGGGCAGGGCAGCTGGGTGCCGAGGGGAGCGCCGGCAGGGGAGGCCCCGCAGAGGCGAGGTGGCCGGGCACAGCTAGTGACCAGCGGTGCGGGAACAACAGAGCTCACCCTCCAGGCGCAGGGTCAGCGCCACGCTCTCGTCCTCGATGCCATTGATGAGCTCGCAGCGGTACCGGCCCTCGTCCTCCAGGCGCACGTTCTTGATGACCAGGGAGGCGTCCAGCCGATGCCCCCTCCGCATGCTGGCGCGCTCTCCCAGCGGCCCGTAGCCCCGGGCGTGCAGTCCGTTGGTGATGAGGATTAGCGTTTCCCGGAGCTCCCCGGGCTCCACTTTGCTCCAGCGTACCTTGTAGCTGGCAGGCGAGGTGCCCAGGACGCAGGGCAGTGTGGCCGTGGCCCCACGACGAGAGTGAATGACCTCGTGGATGGGGAGCAGGAGGTAGTGGGGACCCGGATGTGGGGCTGAGCAGAGGGGCCACAGTGGCAGGCCTCTTATCCTCCCTGCCCCAAGTGCCCGCTCAGACCTGGTCCCTAGAAGCTTTCCTAGGGCTCATGGCACTACCCTCACCTCTCCGCACTGATTCTCACTCCCTAGGTACTTCAGCAGCTGCTCTTTCTTAGCCCTCCATCCCTTGACCCCCTCCCCCAGTGTCCTGGTAGGGGGCTGGGCTTACCCGAGTTCCCCAGGGCTTGGTGAAAGATGGTGAACGCCCAGGAGAGAAGGAAGCAGCAGAGTGCAGGGAGAGGGGTCCAACGTGGCATGGTGGTGTTAGCAAGCGCTGTGGCAGGTCACAAATGATGGACACTCCTTAGTACTGAAGGAAAGAATGGGGGAGGGGAGAGGAGATGAGGATCAGCTTCCTGCCGGGTAATATGGAGGCATTTGGCCAGCTGGGAGGCCAGAGGCTGCTGACAGGTTATCTCAGCCAGCAAGTACCACCTCAGCACTCCCCCCGGGTCCCCTCATCCCAGTTGCTCCTTTGGGATTTGGAGCTCTGTATTGACCACCTCACTTTCTATCCCACAGCCACAGCAAATAGGATTTCTCTGCTTGAAAGCGTGGCTCTCTCATGCTGCCCATAGAGTCGAACCTTGGTCACAGTTTCCAAGGCTCCAGGCTCCAGCCTCCCCTGCACTGTCAATGTCCCCCTACTCCAGCCTGGCTCTGCACTGGAGTCCGGACACAATGATCTTAAGAGACATCAGAATTGGGCCTTAGGTCTGGAGAACCTTCCCTCATTCTCTGATCTGTCTCACTGTGGATATGAAGTCTACTGGACTGGACAAGGAACTTTTTCCTTGTACCCTTACCATTGGCTAAACTAACTGGATTTGAAAGCACTGTACATGCACTGGCGGGCTCTGTCACTAGGATTTTCTAGAAGTTACAGTGCATAACATTGTAAAGTTACAAAAATAGATTCAAGTGCAGCTGTCTGTCTGTCTGGGCCACCATGGATTCTCCTTTTTTTTAAACAAATGACAGACCCATGACTGCTTGACTTGTTTTTATTCTCTTTTCAAATTGGGCTCTTCCATGTGCTAATTGCATTACCTTAACCTTAGCCTCAGTGTCTTGATTAGGAAAGTGCTAGTCAGAGCATCCTACCTGGCTAGTCCCCATTGTCAACCTGAGTGGCTTGAGAATTACCTAGTAGACTTTGGAGCAAACCTCTGGGCATGACTGTGAGGATTAGCCGAGGAGGAGGTCTACCCTGAATGTGGGCAACAGCACCCCGTGGGCAGGATAAAAGGAAAAAAACATGAGCCAAAATCAGTCTTTCCTACAGCTGTTTCTGTTGCATATTTTGGTCGTAGCAACATTAAGCTTAACTAACACACTACAGTTAGCAGTTACAAGAATTAGGTGAATTAGTCATGAATGTGTAAAACACTTAAAACCGTGTCTGACGTGGAACAAATGCTGTGTAGTACAGCAGGGCCAAGCTGTATGTGCATTGTTATGAACTAAAACATTAAACAGTTAAGGGAAGGCGGGATGGGAACACTAGGTTAGGGTAAAGAAAGGCCTCAAAGAGCGTCCGAAGCACTGGGCTCCAAAGACCAGTTTGTAGCTGGAGAAACATGTTAGTTACACTAAGCTGGCTCGGAGTTTGGGAGCACTGGCTGCTCTTCCAGAGATCCTGAGTTCAGTTCCCAGCAACCACATGGTGGCTCGCAACCATCTGTAATGAGATCTGGTGCCCTCTTCTGGCCTGCAGGCATAATGCAGACAGAACATTGTATACATAATAAATAAATCTTTAAAAATAAATAAAATGCAAAAAATGTTTTTTAAAAAAAGGACCAAGAGTGGTCCAGGATAGCTGCCATCGGCATATTTAAAGTGCAGTCTGATCAAGGCACCTCACTGTATACTTGTGTGTTCATGCCTTTGGAGCTCCAGGGAAGCAAATGCCACAGGGGCTGTCACAGAGTTTGCTTTGGTTTGATTCCAGACCTGATGGGCTTGAGCTCTTAGCCACTGATCTAGAGTTCTGGAGTTAAGAGAAGCACACATAACCGTTTCCATACCCCTTGCAGGAAGAAACCAACACAGTAAGCTGCAGCCCAGGGCCTACCTGAAGAGATGGCCTCTCCTCCAGAGACAAAGGGACAGCAGCCCAGGGCCTACCTGAAGAGATGGCCTCTCCTCAGAGACAACGGGAGCAGTGCTTAGTAGCTTCCTGTCCTGCTGAAGGAAGAAGTTCCAGTGGCGGTGCTGTTGGGGATCCTGGGGTTCAAAGCACCCTAAGGCCTCAGGGCTTGGGCGCCTGGTCAATGTTCTGGCTCCTTTGGCACTTTTCCAAGAAGGCTTGTTTCCTGTGCTCAAAGAAGCCAGGTGTTGAGACCTGTTCTCCGGCTCACACTAAGCCAGCCATGATTGGATCGGTGGCACTTGATGTCCCGGGGCCAGGGCAAGACACGGCGTTGGGATGACAGAGGACAGAGTAAAGCAAGTGACCAGGATCACCTAGAAGAGAGCAGAGAGCAGGCCCGCTACTTCTGTTCTTAGACCAGGGGTGGGGCAGACCAATTGCAAGTATGAGGGTGTTGGGCCGGGCGGGATGGGACCGCGCCCTAAGTGTGAATCCAGCTCTGTATTTCCATATGAACCTCATCCAAAAAACAAAATTGCCCCTCCCCCACCAAAGCCCTCACCTGCCAGGCTACATGTGGCCTTTTGGAAGAGGCTCTCAAGGTAGGAATCAGACTTCCAGGATGTCCGGCTGCTTCAGTACCCTGAACCTTTCTGTCTGTCTGTCCTTTTCTGTTCCCACCCACTGGAAACACAATTTCCCATTGTCTCTGTCTTTCCCCCATTGTTGGACAACAGGGCCCTTTTATTCATCTCTTGGGTAATCGCGTGGAAATGTCAACAGCTGGGGATGTGGGATGCAGGACAGGCTGGCACAACGCACCGGAAAAAGGCCTGGGTGGGTGATTGGCTCCGAGAAGAAACTGACATCCAAGGAGAAGCGTATAGGGGAAGGTTGAAATGGGGACCCTCAGTACTCCAAACTCCGGGATTATAGAGTATATGTGATGCTGGGGAACCTCCTCATCCAGGACGGCAGACAGGAGGAACAGCTAGGATTACTGTTGGAGAGATAGAAACCACAGGAAAATTTTCTGTCCCTGGGAAGGAACATGCGACTCCTACTCGGAGGAACTATGGAAGCTCTCCAGTGTTTTTATTTCATTGTATTATTTTAGATGCATGAGTGTTGCTTTTGGAGGTATGGCGGTGCATGTCTGTGCACCCGCAGAGCCTGCAGTGCTCTAGAAGGCCAGAAGAGGGCACCAGATACACCGGAATGAAGTTACAGACAGTGAGCCCCAGTTGGATACGGAGAATGAAACTTTTGCAAGGGCTAAAGTGCTCTTAACCACTGAGCCAGCTCTTCAGCTCCTTGGGAAGCTCCCTAAAACAGAGGTCATCTAACATGCTGTTTCTCCTTCCTTCAGGAGGGCTGGTGAGACGCTCGGTACGGAAAAACACTAGCCGCACAAACCCGGCAACCTGAATTCAATCAGCAGAACCCTCAGCAGAAAGAGAAAGCTGACCTCCCAAAGGTGGTCCTCTGACCCCCACGCCCAGATTCAACCTGCAGCCCCTCACACGCAATAGTGATTTGAAATTCTGAAGAGGCCAGGTGTGCTGGTTCACATCTCCAATGCCAGCACTTGAAATGCTGAGGCAGGAGGATTGCCATGAGTTTGAGACCAGCTTGGGCTACAGAGTGAAATCTTCCTCAAAAACAAATAAAAATAGGGCCAGAGAGAGGGCTAGAGGGGTTAAGAGCACTGACTGTTCTTCCAGAGGACCTGGGTTCTATTCCCACCACCCACATGGCAGCTCACAAGTGTAACTCCAGTCCCAGGGGATCTGACACCCTCTTCTGGCCACTGTAGGCACCAGGCACACATATGATGCACAAACACACATATGAAATAATAAAATTATAAAAAGAAATTTCTGGAGAGGAAGATCCCTAATCTTTTGGGTGGGAATTTACTTCCGCTGAAGCCCACTCCCATACATTACAGTTCACATGCAGATGTACAAAGCTGAAGTATACCTGGTGTGGTCTTCACCTGTGTATGCCATATAGACAGGTGCCCCATCAACAATTCAGATTAAGACTAAGATTTTTTTAAGACTGATTTTCTATCAGTGCAGAGGACCTGCCTCAAGACAGTTATCTGGAAGCCTTTGAAGCTTCAAATTGCTTTTCTTCCTTCTTTTTTCTTTTTCAAGATTTTATTATTTTCAGCTGGGAGTGCATGTCTTTAGTCCCAGCACTCAAGGCAGAAACAGGCAGTTCTCTTGGAGCTTGAAGCCAATCTGGTCTACATAGCAAGTTCCAGAACCCTGTCTCAGAATAAAAATAAAAGATTTTTTACTATTTAGTCATGCATGTGTCTGTGTATAGGTAAGTGCAGGTGAGCTACTGAGGAGGTCAGAAGCGTCAGGTCCTCTGGGGCTAGAGTTACAAGCAGTTGTGAGCTCCCAGATGTGGGTGTTGGGAACAGAACTCAGGTTCTCTGCATGAGCAGTTCAGGCTCCCAACTGAGCCATCTTTCTAGCCCCTTCGGATTGCTTCTTAGACGTCTTTTTCTCTGCTGATCAACCTCACCTGGTAGTTTCAAGATCTTCGAGTCCTTTTAGAAGAGGGGCCCAGACATTGACGAGATGAGAAAGATGACACTGCCCACCAAAGCTGAGTTATGACTTACATTTTCTGCCTTTTGTTGTTTGGTGTTTGAGACAGGGTCTCACTATGTAACCTTGCCTGGCCTGGAACTTAATATGTAGATCAGGCTGGCCTTGAACTCACAGAGATCCACCTGCCTCTGCTTCCTGAGTGCTGGGCTTAAAGGCATGTGACACCACACCCAGCCAGCCCCCACCCCACCCCTCTTAAATGTGTGTGGGTGTTTCACTTGCTTGTATGTGTGCAACACATGCATGTCTGCTGGCTGCACAGGTCAGAGGAAGGCATCAGACCCCCTGGAACTGGAGTTACAGACAGTTGTAAGCCTCCATGTGGGTTTTGGGAATCAAACCCAGGTCCTCTGGGAGAGCAGCCAGTGCTCTGGACCACTGAGCCATCTTTCCAGCCCTCCATTTTTTCTGCTACCCCTTCTGCTCCTCTCTTGGTCTCCCTAAGCCTGATCAACCCCCAGAATGTGACTTGGGGACACCTGACAGGAGGTCCAGTGGGTTACACTCCTCAGGGCCAGGTTGACTGTCCTTTTCTAAGCACCCCACCCTCCACCCCCAATCCTGCTGCTAAACTCTTCACTCATCCTGGGACCTCCCCGCCCCCAGTGAGGAGACAACTAGCCTCCTGTCTCAGAGTTCAGGGCAGCCTGATCCTGTGTGTCTGACTGGCTTCCTCCCAAGGCAAACAGGAGAGGAAGATTGAGTCTAGAGCAAGTCTAGAGCATGGAAGTGGGCTGGCTCCTCTCCAGCTGTGTACGGAGATTCTCCAGCATGGAAGGGCTAAGCTTGGCCCCTCAGAACTACTATAGCTGCAGAAGGAGGCCTCTGAGGAAAGAACACCCGATGAACCTCTGGGTTGTGTGTTCAAGGCTACTTTCAGTTCAGTACTCTGGACGCTATGAAGAGGAAGCAGGAGTGCTCCAGTTTGAGTGAGCATCTCTTCCCAGGTCTAGCAGCTTTCCAGGAGAGGCTTGGTCTCAAGACTCCCAGTCCACAGCAGCTTCCAAGTTGGTGGCCGTGGTCAAGTCAAGCTTGGTCCCATTTTACCACCAGGTGGTCACAGGAATTGCTGGAGAGGCTGGCAGGATGCTCCCGTAGGGGTATGAGTGAGGGGTGGGTGTGACTGGCAGAGCTCCCTCCATTTCAGTGACTCTCACACAGTTGCATCCAGGGTCCTCTCTAGGCGGCTGGATCTCACCACACTAAGGGATGAACCTGAGAATGAGGACATCACACTTCCACTCTTAAAAGCCCTAGCCAAGGGGTTGGGGATTTAGCTCAGTGGTAGAGCACTTGCCTAGCAAGCAAAAGGCCCTGGGTTCGATCCTCAGCTCAAAAAAACTAAAGCCCTAGCCAAGTGGTTCAAATAGGAAAAGGAGAAGGTGGGGATGGGGGGAGGGGACACACGGACACCACAATGGAGAGATTTGAGCCCAGTAGTCTGCAACGGTGACACCTCCTCAGGTGGAAAGGAGGGAAGAAAAGAAAGAGAAGGCGAGAGACGGCACAGCCAGACCTCAGGCTCCCTTTGCAGACTCCGTTTGCAGTCTACACAGAAGCTAGGGCCCCGGCAGGAGGTCCTCTGCTGCCCTGCCAGCCTAGAAGTCCTGGCTGGGGTCCAGCAACCTTCTCTCCATTCCCCGATCCCTTGAGCAGGAGTCCCCCAATACCTGCACAGAACCTAGAACCGGAGGAGGCTGTGGGAGGAAAGAGCTCCCTGACGGGGGATCCTTTCTGACATCATGCCCTCACCCCAACTAGCAAAGGCCTGAGAAGTCCAGGAGCTCTTCCCAGGGCTGTTGAAGATTTAATGACTGAATTTTGCTTCTGAATAATCATGTCACCCACCATCTGATGGCAACAGTCCACTGCTGTGTTAAGTGGGCCATGAAAGCAAACTTTTGCCCAACTGCCCCTGTAGATATTAAGATCTTGACCCCTTGTTCTGTTAGACTACTGTTGTGTGATATTTTGTTTGTGTTCTGACAAATAAAGCTTGCCTGGAGATCAGAGAGCAGAGCTAGCCACTAGTTAACCACAGAAGCTGGGCGGTGGTGACTCATACCTTTAGTCCCAGCACTTGGGAAGTGGAGACAGACAGGGCCTCGGCCTTTTTGGTTGGAGGATCCAGAGAGCCAAAAGGTCACTAGTGGCTGCTCCTCTATTTCTTGATCTTTCAGGTTATTCCTCCGATATCAGACTCCTGGTGTTTATTGATAAGATTAATTAGATTTACGCTTCAGACCACCTCATTTTCCTGGGCCTCAAAGCTCGCTGTTTCTGTAGCTTGGCAGATCTTAACCTCCAAATCCTCCTAGTGCAGGCTCGGGAGTAGCTGGACTGCAGGCTTGAGACACTACCCCAGCTTTGCCATCTCAGGCCCCGGCTATCTTTCCTGTCAGTGCACATGGGTCCAGAGTCACATGGGTCAGTTTTACACCCAGAAGTGAGGTCTGCCAGTGTGATGCTTCCATTCTTGGGCCAAACAGAACGGCTAAAGGAAACAAGCAGACCCCGTGTGTTTTCTCTGTCTCTATGTTCTTTGGAAGAGGCAAATCCACCTCAGCAAGCAGGACTGTTTATTTCACAACTGTGAGGGGTGGACACCGTGGGGTGATGGCTATTCTTGCTTGTCTCGTGGTTACACATGGAATTAACTAAAACCCAAACAGCTGAGTACACTTATGAGAGACTTTTTCTTGATTGAATCATTTAAAGTGGGAAGCCCTGCAATGCTCGTGGGTCAGTAAAGCACATAGAGATGACCTACGGAGACAGTTTTAGGGAACAGTGTCTGCTTTATTGCACATGAACAACAACTTATTTAGGGGAAGCCTATAGGCTGCAATTGATGAGCACATTGCCTCGGAATGGACATCGTGTGCTCCTGTCCCCAGGGTCTCTGTGGGAAGAAGCACATAAAGGAGGCATGGAGCTTGCAGACTCGTCAGCTGGCCAGCTGTCGGCTACACACACCACTTCATAATTCAGTGTTCTGACTTCTGGGAATACTCAGGAGTGTGGTGTGCACACTTCCTACTTAGAAGCACCGTGTGCCATCAGGTCATGCCTGCACTCTCCTACAAAGAGCCATCTGAAATCTGGATCTTCTGAAGTGGGAAGATACCTTAAATGTGGGCCATGCTTAATGGTGACAGCCTACATAAGGGGCATGGAAGAAGGAAGCTTTTGCTCCTTGCCTGCTTGCTCTTGATTTTGCTTCACTGGTATTGGGGCCTATGTATACTGAAGACCAGTGGAGACATCTAGCCTGGTGGACTGAAGAAGTATTGGATTCTTGGACTTTACGTTGGAGACAGCTATTGTTGGACTGCAGCCTGTAAGGCACTCTAATAAATCATATATATGTATGACAAAATAATATAATAAAAAATCATATATATGTATATATACAGTCTATTCTATTGGTTTTGTTTCTCTAGAGAATCCTGACTAATGCATTGGGAAAGTGCTATCTGCAAAGAGGGAAGGGGATACTTGGAGTTTATATAGGGGGTTTGGAGCATGTCAAATTAAGGTAGCTGATGGGGCTACAGTGTAAGCCTGAAGTTTCTGGAGTTGTTTGTTCATGTGAAGCCATTTTACCTTTAGAAACTGCCTTGCCCTGCTGTCAGGATGCAGGTGACAGTGGGTGACTGAGTTAGCCAATGGCAGTGGCAGGGGGAGGGAGGGCCTGGAGTGTCAACAAGGCTCTGGTCAGAGTCTGCCAGTTTGTTCAGGGTTTATTATAACATGTCCCAACTCTTAAGAGATAGAGAATGGGTCAGAGATTGCTTAGTGGCAGCACACACCTTTAATTCCAGCACTGGGGATGTAGAGGCAGGTAGATTGTTGTGAGTTCAAGGCCAGCCTGGCTGGTCTACAGAGCAAGTTCCAGGACAGCCAAGGCTACACAAAAAGAAACACTGGAGAGAGAGAGAGAGAGAGAGAGAGAGAGAGAGAGAGAGAGAATGATGGGTCAGGGAGGAATGGAGTTCCAGGAGTAGGGCTGGAGTTTTGAGTGGGGAGTTGCTTTTGCTGATGGTGGGATAGGACTGTCCCATAGGCATAGTCTCGATGGTAAGGAGGATGATTTGGGGAGGGGTTAGTTGAGGGTCTGTTGAATGGGGAAGGGGTCCTCTGGTCATTTAGCAGGAGGAGAGTTTTAACTCAATCAGCTGTGATGGATCATGTGGTGGCCCTCATGCATTCCTGGGGAAACTATTGAGAAACGATCATTAGTGGGCTGAAAAGAAATGATTTGCTTACAGAGGGAAACTGAGAGATCGCCCAGGAAGAGTGACCTTGTTGGAGGAAGTTGACGGACCAACCTGACTCCATTTTAGGATTAGAAGCCATCTTGTTACAAGGTCAAAATAAGTTCATTGCTGTTTCCTGTAAAAACTTAAATTTGACCATATTTTGACACATTTTCTGGAATTTGACATCAAATCCTACACCCTGACCTCCACCCTGAGAAGATTAGATATTCTGCCAAGCTTCTACATAATCAGAAACTCTTGGAAACCCCCTAGCCTTGCAGTTTTGGGGCTATAAAAAAACCTATTTCTTCTGTGTTTGGGGCTATTATCTCAAGCCCCATTTTAGGGAGATAGTCTGTCTGTCAGAATAAAGCTTGCTTAACTTAACCAAAAATTAGGGTCAGTGGCCTTTACTTTCATTAACTAAGTGTGTCACTGGGGTGGGCTTTGAGGTTTCAAAAGCCCAAGCCAGGCCCAGTGGATCTCTCTTCCTGCAGATCTGGATGTAGAATGCCCAGTTACTTCTCCAGCACCATGTCTGCCTGTGTACCACCAGGCCCTCTGCCATGATGATTGTGGACTAAACCTCTGAAACTGTAAGCAAGCCCCAATTAAATGCTTTCTTTTATAAGAGTTGCCATGGTCATGGTGTGTCTTCACAGCAATAGAAATTCTAAGACAGAAGCAGGTTCCAGGGTATTGCTGTGACAGGCCTGACCTGCTGTTTGTTGATGGAATGTGGACTTTGAGACTTTGGGTTAGGAAAGCAGTTGAACACTTTCAGTGGGGCTAAATGGGCCATGCTAGTAGGAGCAGGGCAGACAGTGGGGCTGAAAACAGGGTAGATGTGACAACTCAGCCCAGAGGTTTCAGAGGAGAAGAACATTAGTAAGTGGCCTAGAGACAATTCTGGTGTCTGGTGAAGAATGTGGCTGCTTTTTGCCCTTGTCAAAAAAATCTGCCTGAGGATAAACTGAAGAGTTTTGGACTAATGGCGTTGGCAGAGGAGATTTCAAGACAGCTTAGTACTGACTCTGCCTTGTGGTTATTAGCGATCAGTTTTATGCAGACCAGTAGCATAGTGACTTAGAGACAGAGTGACAGACACTAGTCCCACTGCCAGGAATGCAAGCCAAAGTGAGCTGGCAGGAGTATGGTGTGTGTGTGTGTGTGTGTGTGTGTGTGTGTGTGTGTGCGCGCGCGTGTGCGCGCGTGTGCGTGTGCGTGTGCGTGTGTGTGTGTGCGCGCGCGTGTGTGTGTGTGTGCGCGCGTGTGCGTGTGCGTGTGCGTGTGCGTGTGTGTGTGTGTGTGTGTGTGTGTGGGCTACAGAGCATTGGGAGGAAGGCGACAGGAGGAAACACAGGACTAGTGTACAGAACTGTGTCTGTGATGGAGGAAACACAGGACTAGTGTACAGAACTGTGTCTGTGATGGAGGAAACACAGGACTAGTGTACAGAACTGTGTCTGTGATGGAGAAAACACAGGACTAGTGTACAGAACTGTGTCTGTGATGGAGAAAACACAGGACTAGTGTACAGAACTGTGTCTGCGATGGAGGAAACACAGGACTAGTGTACAGAACTGTGTCTGTGATGGAGAAAACACAGGACTAGTGTACAGAACTGTGTCTGTGATGGAGAAAACACAGGACTAGTGTACAGAACTGTGTCTGCGATGGAGGAAACACAGGACTAGTGTACAGAACTGTGTCTGTGATGGAGGAAACACAGGACTAGTGTACAGAACTGTGTCTGTGATGGAGGAAACACAGGACTAGTGTACAGAACTGTGTCTGTGATGGAGGAAACACAGGACTAGTGTACAGAACTGTGTCTGTGATGGAGGAAACACAGGACTAGTGTACAGAACTGTGTCTGCGACAGGAGAAAACACAGGACTAGTGTACAGAACTGTGTCTGCGATGGAGGAAACACAGGACTAGTGTACAGAACTGTGTCTGCGATGGAGGAAACACAGGACTAGTGTACAGAACTGTGTCTGTGATGGAGGAAACACAGGACTAGTGTACAGAACTGTGTCTGCGATGGAGGAAACACAGGACTAGTGTACAGAACTGTGTCTGCGACAGGAGAAAACACAGGACTAGTGTACAGAACTGTGTCTGCGATGGAGGAAACACAGGACTAGTGTACAGAACTGTGTCTGGCCTGGGGTGAAAGTTGGGAAGGTCCACCACATCCAGAGTCTCCACAGCATCTAAAAGGTCTTTTTGCAGGTGGATCAGGAACAAACGGAGCTGTTGGGGGATGAGAGTCATTCCGAGAACTTGTGGAACATTTGTCTGGGTCTGGGGGAAGTTCAGCAAGGAAAACATTTAAGAGACAGGAAGAAAACATAAGTATGAGGGTAATAAGGAGGAAGGAGTCATCCGGGGAGGTGCCAGAGTGGGAGGGAACAAAAGCCCATATGTAGGAGGAGGCTAGTGGTGGAATTTTTGTCTGGTCCTTGTGTCTTTGGGATCTGTCTCAAACCAGTTAGTCAGAGGGCGCCTGAGCTGCCTCAGGGGGTTTGGGGGTACCGATCTTACTTAACTGTTTCCATCCAATAAAAAGGGCCTCACAGAAGCGTCCCTCCAAGGGGCTACAATAAAACTTAACAGGTGACAGAGGTCCAGAACACAATCTAATTTCAGGGCTCACACTAACCTAGCCATTTGGTGACAGTGTGTCACACTGTGCAAGGGAGGCAGTGTCTGTAATATATAAAAAGTGAGACAAACTGTTAGAGCTGCTATAATTTTTACTGAGCATATGGTTGAGAAAGTAGGACAGTTCTGTCCTTAGTGGGGGAAAAGAACAGGCAGTCTTTGGCAGGCTTTGTCACAGGTGTTAGCGAGACTGATGATTTTTGTCACCGTCCATTACAAGATGCAAGGCTGCCACGCCCACGACAGTGTCGCCCATGTGACAAATGCCTTGGATGAGGTAGTTACATGGGAAAGGGGGGCTCGCGGCCCTTGGGTCTATGCCCCCGGCGACCCCTCATCAATCTGCCCAAATCAAGGTGCCAGGCTACACGGAACCTTGCAGATCTGCTTGCAGAGGCTGGCTGGCACTCTGCCTTCTTCTCTTTGCAGCTGTAATTATTGCTGTTTCCTTGTGTATTAATTCCAAGAAGTTAACTCTTAATGTTCCTGATGTGCCCCATAAAGAGAGTTATGATTCCTCAAAAGTGGCTTCAATACCCCCACCTATGATTCAGACTCTTAGACAAACAGTTCAATTCAAGCTCTTAGACAAACAGTTCAAGAGGGTCCCTAAAGTTTGGGGGAATTCATGAATGATTTAGAGCAGAAAGAACTTATGATTCAGAAGGATGAAGACTCTAACACAGAGAGAATGAAAGTAAAGGTTCAGGCACTCATGGACAATCCACACGCGCAGCCGACAGCAGCTGCAAGGAAGCAGTTACAGGAATTAGCCATTCCTACAAGAATTATTCAGGGACAAATAGAGTTTCTCATCAAGGGTCGATGGTGGCAACCCCCTAACTTTAATTTTAGATATAATAATTATTTAGAGCCATTACCTTTTACGGGAGCTTATGACGTACATGGGAACCGATGTGTGAATCATAATGATATGAAAACAGAATGGCATAAGTTCATGGAAAGATTAGCTAGGTACCGACCCCCCTGGTGCCTTCTCACCCGCAGGCAAAGGTTAAAATATTTTTCACACAAATGAAACCATGGTTAGAACAATGATGGAAAGGGTTTAATTTTGATACAGAACAAAGGTGTAGAAGGAAAACTACAGCTAGGGCCGTAATGTTCTCTGTCCGGATGAGGACCCACAAAAGAAAAAGTAAAGGCTGTACTCCTAAGATCTGTTAATCATTCTGAGAAAAGTGTGTGACTACATTGTTGATTCTATGTCTATCACCTTACTGGCCGATTGCCATGTTTCCTCAAGTAACTGTATAAAATTCACTGCTTGGTCTGAGTAAAATTGCAGCAGTGTCTGTGGCTGTCTGTCACTCGCCGAATCCCACTTATCCTGCGTACCTTCACCCCGTTCTCCCTCGGTCTGGTGGTCTAGCTGAGATCCAGTCCGAGGCACAAGGCCATTGGTTTGGTGGAAGAACCTGAGACAGTTTCCGCTAGCCAGCGCAGTTCAGAACCATCTACTGGGTCTCCTCCATTACAGCCTTGTGGGAAACATAAAGGTAATGGGCTGTTAGACTCCTGCATAAGGAACAAACCCGGAAGCTTTGTAAAGGAAGTCAGTTAAATTCAGCATCTAACTGACAGTTTAACAGAGAAATACAATCTTACTGAGTCAGTTTCATAGGACTAGCTAGCAAAGAGTCCAAAAACACCACTTGGATATTCTAAATAATTTTCAAAAGCTGTGAATTTAGTGG
Source organism: Onychomys torridus (assembly GCF_903995425.1). Classification (NCBI taxonomy): domain Eukaryota; kingdom Metazoa; phylum Chordata; class Mammalia; order Rodentia; family Cricetidae; genus Onychomys; species Onychomys torridus. The sequence continues at coordinate 65,061,767 of NC_050448.1, forward strand.
TGGTGCACCTGGAAGCCTCCTTTAATAAGGGACCCTGGGTGGTTAGTGTGAACCCTGAAATTAGGTTGTGCTAATAGGAAGAACTGAAAGCCAGGGTAAAGGGTGTGACCAAGTGAGCTAGCATGCTGGTCTGCCAGAGCTTCCTGGTGTTTGTTTCTTATGCCAGAGTCTAACAGCTAATTAGTTACCTTATCCTTCTATGGAATTCTGGTGCATGGTCCAGCCAGTTGTATACTGCATTCACCTTACTGAACAAGCATACCAGTCAGGTGGTAGGCTTATGTATAAGGTTCCTTCGTTCACAGCATCCCCATATGTCAGTTTAGGAGACACCAACAACAGAGTAATTTTGTTTCTCTGTTGTTTGAGACAGTTAGGGATATGGTTGCAAACTCTGAGATCCTCCACTGTGCAAGAGAATCTATCCCCGTCATGAGAGACAATTCATCTTCCTTATAGGTGAGGAGAAGGTTTTCATGGTTTTGCCTGTACAGCCAGATCTGGTTAGACTTTTGGAAGGTCTGATTTCCCCATGCATTTTGTCCTGTAATGAGGTTCACATGCAACTTATTCCATCCAGATAGTAAAGGGTGGGACGGGTGCTCCTAAGGAACAGCCATGCTGAGATGCCCTGCTTCTTCTAGAGGATTCCTAATGAGCATGAGTGGGTGGAACACCCTGAGAAGTCCTGCAGAGGAAGAAACCTTCCCAATTTTAACACAGAAATCCAGTGAACCTGGAACCCTGCTCTCATCCCAGAGGCCTATTTGGAGACTCACTTGTATTTTGCTTGTTTCCAAAGGTCTGTGGAGAACATGGTCATGAAACTTATTTGGGCATTGAAAAATGGGTTTAATCTAGCAGACTGAGATGAGGGTGCCTGTGATTAATCTTAGTTGCCAATTTGGTGAGATCTAGAATCAATGAGCTAGAAGATGGGCCTCTGGGTGTAGCTGTGGGGGGACTGTATGTACATATATGTCTTGGTTTTCTTTTTTCTTTTTGTTTTTGTTTGTTTGTTTGTTTCGAGACAGGAATTCTCTGTGTAGCTTTGTGACTTTCCTGGAACTCACTCTGTAGCCCAGGCTGGCCTTGAACTCAGAGATCTGCCTGGCTCTGCCTCTCAAGTGCTGGGATTAAAGGTGTGCACCACCACTGCCAGGCCAGTCTCGTTTTCTAACTGTGGGTGCGATGTGAGCAGCTGCATCATGCTCCCGCTGCCTTCACTTACCCACCACGATGTATTTCGCCCTTTGCAACTGGAACTGTGAGTCAAAATAACCTGTATCAGTCAGGGCTCTCTAGAGAAACAGAACTGATGGAATGAATATATAAATGAGGTGTGTGTGTGTGTGTGTGTGTGTGTGTGTGTGTGTGTGTGTGTGTGTTAAAGTTGCTTACAGGCTGTGGTCTGACTATTCCAACAGTGGCTGTCTCCTGATGGGAAGTCCAAGAATCCATTAGTGGATTTGTCCATGAGGCTGGACATCTCAGCCGCTCTTCAGTGTATGCCAGAGAAGTAGGTGCTAGTGCCAGTGAAGGAGTGAACTTGCCAGTTAGAGCAGCAAGAGCTTCCTTCTTCCACGTCCCTTATGTGGCTGGCACCGGAAGCAAGGTCCGGGCATAGGGTGGGTCTTCCCCCTTAAATCCCACCTCAAATGATCCAATCAAGGAAAATCCATCACAGGTGTACCCAGCAGCTTGGGTTTCACTTAATTCTAGATGGTCAAGTTGATGACCAAGAATAGCCACCACATCCTCCAAGCTTGTCTCTGTAAGTGAATTACATTCATATTTAACATGACTACAAACATAGTTCTCAGCATATTAAAGAATTTGATCACTTATAAGGTAACTGACCATTAACTTTTGTCTTAATCATCTTCAGGAATTCTCATAAGATTAGAATTTTGTTTTGTTTTGTTTTTGTTTTTGGTCAGAGCTGAGGACTGAACCCGGGGCCTTGCGCTTGCTAGGGAAGTGCTCTACCACTGAGCTAAATCCCCAATCCATGAGATTAGAATTTTATGTTACAATTTTGAGCTATTAGTCTGTTTGTATTTTGTTTGTGCTCTGACAAATAAAGCTTGCCTGAAGATCAGAATGTGGAGCTAGCCACTAGTCAACCATACAGGTCTGGGGGTATGTATAGACAGGAGACAGGAAGTGATCTGGCTGGGCAGAGAGAGGAAAGAAAGGCAGGTAGAGACAGGAGCTCAGCCCCTGTCCTTGCAGGCCAGAAGAGGGCACCAGATCTCATTACAGGTGGTTGTGAGCCACCACGTGGGTGCTGGGAATTGAACTCAGGACCTCTGGAAGATCAGTCAGTGCTCTTAACCTCTGAGCCATCTCTCCAGCCCCCAGGTTTTTGGGGGTGCACGCCTTTAATCCCAGCACCTGGGAGGCAAAGCCAGGCAGATCTCTGTGAGTTCAAGGCCAGCCTGTTCTACAGAGCGAGATCAAGGACCCTGTCTCGAAAAACAAAAAGAAAGAAAGAGAAAAAAAGAATTCACCCTACACCTGGCATCCAACTTTGGGGCATGAATTCACAAAGAAGCCACTGCCTGTGGCTTTGCAGCCACAAGCACAAGCTGAAGCTGCACGCAGCGGGAGTCAGTCCCCCACCAGCTAGGTTTCCCTGTTTTCTACCTAAGCCTCTGAGCGAGTTTGGGATTTTTTTCCTTGGCAGCCTCTCTGCAACAAACTCCACAGGCATGTGGGCTCCATACACTGCCAGAGGGAGCCCCTCACCACCAGCCAGCTCTGCTTTTAGGCAGTTTCCACCGCACGTGTTTCTTTCCCATGATCCCCTGTGTGTGTTTTTCAGACAGTGGGTTCCCTCTTTTGGTGAGTTGTGGGTTGTTCCCTGGACCCCTTCCTCAGGCTGTTGCCTGACACCTGCTCTGGATTCTACTGTTTTATGCAGAGCAGTCAGCCCCGCACTTCACTGTCATCTGAATCATCATCATCTGCACATGTGGTGGGACAACTGGAAATTCTTAAAGGGAGGAATTAGTTAAAAGAGAGAGTTTTTCCCACATTAAAAATGGGAAACACTATTACAATGGAGGGACTTAGGTCTCTGTATGATAATACGCTGGAGGGTTTGAAAATGGAACAATTAAATGAGAGGATAATTAATTTAGATGGGATTTATGTAATGTAGATTATAAACATTAGTTTTACCATTTTTGTTTTATCACTAAAAAGTTGGTTAGCATGAGTGCTAAGATATGAGTTTTAGAAAAACTTGTTAAAATAGATCATAGAATTATTCAGACCCAGACAGAGGAATTTAAAGGAGAACCAATCTCAGCATTGCATTATAAGGTTAGAGAGGAACAAGCCTAAGGTTTTCAAACACCAACTTTAATTTATCCAGTAACCTTACAGAAACTGCCAAATGATAAATAACCCCAAGGCTGTGTAAGAGCTGAATGGACTCCTGTACAAATGTTAGATTTAAGGACATTGAAGAAAGTGAAGCAGATGTTAAACTTGTGGTCAACTTGTAATAGAATTATCCCTCAAGACTGGAAAGACTTGTTTACAGCAGTCTGGGAGCCAGTGGAGGACCTGGTGGTAAGAAGAGGCTAACACCATTGAACAGAAGTAGGGCTAGAGGTATGGAGATCTCCTAAGACCAACTTCTTGGAGAGGGTGGTTATGCTGATGCACAAAGACAATCTATATATGATGACCACATCCTGGCTCTATGCCATGCAGCAGCTTTGAATGCTTGGGACAGAATTGAAGAAGCAGGAAAGAAAACTGAGTCATTTAAGTTATACAGGGCCTAAAAAGAAACCTTTATTGATTTCTTTTTTTTTTTTTTTTTTTAGAGCTGAGGACCGAACCCAGGGCCTTGCACTTGCTAGGCAAGCGCTCTACCACTGAGCTAAATCCCCAACCCACCTTCACTGATTTCTTACAAAGACTGACTTCAGTAGTAAATAGAATGATACCAAATTCAGAAGCTAGACCAATAATAATTGAATCTCTGGCTTTTGAAATGCAGAAGGATAATTAGGCCATTGAAGGCAAGATCAGCACCCATAGAAGAATGGATCTGAGATAGAGTCAATATTGAATCTCATAACCTTGATGATACTTGGAGAGGAAGAGGTGATCTCCAGAGGTTTGAAGAAAATTAGTAATATCAGATGTTTTAATTGCGGTAAACCAGGTCACCAAAGATGGGACTGTAAACAGGACATTCCTAGAAACAATGTTTTTTCAAGGAATAATCCCAACAGGATGCCCTTCCCTTCTAGATCATGCAGAAAGTGTGGCAAAGGCAGCATTGGACCAAGAAATGTAGATCAACAAGGTAATCCTTTGCATTTACCATGGGGAAACGGCTGAGGAACCTCTCATAGGCCCCCAGGTCAAATTTGGTTCAGTCCTTTCCTGTCATCATGGAAGAAACTCCTTCCCAGAGCAATTAAAGGACCTAATGACTATTGTAAGAAACCATACTGCTCTGGATGATAGGACACCTTTAAAAAGTAAAACAAAAATTTAATTAGAAACCATAAATCAAAATTGATAAAGATTAAATTTGGAACCTCCCCAAAATTAGGGTTGGGGAAGGGTGTTGTTTTTGTCTTTCAGGAGACTGAAAGCTAAGGAATCTGAAGAACACTGGACAAATGAGACATCTGACGAAAAGGGACAAATCATCCAGAAAAAACATGTCCCAAGAAAAAGATTTTCTGAAGTGAACCATGACCTCACCTAACAGCAACTTTGAAGTCTTGAAAAAGAAAATGGGACCCACAACCACGATTCCATCAGGACGATGATAATACCATTAAGCTAACATATTCTACCCTAAGATTGACTTTGGACTACAAATTGCTCAGGACTATAACAAGATGGCCAGCTGAGATAATACAGCCTCACAGACCACTCCAGTCTGGACTTGACCATAATCCTAAATTTTCTTTGTGTCCCCATAAGACTACCAGTGTCCCCAATCAGCAGGATGTATCCTAGAAAACTATGTCCAGATTCCTGAAAAATGGATTATAGTGTTTGTCTTTGTTTAGGGTTTGGTTATAAATTGTGATTGGTCATAGTCAATCTCTTTCTAAAAGAAGAAAAGAGGATGTGATATAGAAATGTATTATATAGAAATGATAGGATAAAAATTAGATTATTTAATCTACTAAAAAGATACAGAAATAATAGGATAAAAGGATAGATTATTGAATCTACTCTAAAAAGAAAAAAGGGAGAATATGGATATAAGACAAAAAAGTAGATTGTTGAATCTACTTTTAGAACAATACTACTTGTTTTAAATATTTTACATTGGATTGGATTTTTGTATATTGTATACAAATTTTGTATATTGATACAAATTTGAGATTATTTTTGTTAGGATATACTGTATATATACTTCTGATCTCATTTAAGGTATTGTACCTATACAGTTCATTTAACAATGTAATGCAAATTGCTTGTCCTTGAAAGTTATTACCAACTAATTAGGACATAAAGAAATGCAAGTTAGTAGTTAGTCACCTATTATAACCAAACTTGTAGTCATATTAGGTATGTTTCCAAGGTCAAGCAGATATATTTTTGATAGACAGGTCATCTTCAAACATTTCAGAGATCTACAGAATATGGCATTTAAGATGTTTTAATAACACAGTTCTTTTTATTTTTATGACAATGAGGCATGTCTGCTCCTGGCAGCACCAATATACTTCAGAGAGGATGATGGGCATCTAAGAAACTCCTTATGGAGTTTACTTTGTGGCAAAAGTTAGCCACTGGGAAAGAAAGTACCCTTGCTTTGACTACTGAGAGTGTGCTGTCTAAATGGACAAGCAGGACACAAAAGAAAAGACTGCTGAACCTTGCCAAGACAAAGTAGGACAGCCCTTCAGAAAATCCTGCTTCACAGATGAGTCTGTCAGACATGCTAGGCCTGTAGGCTGAAGATAGATGCCCCAACATTGCAGAGGAACCTTGGGTGACTGTCCAGGCAGACAGATGTTTCTGTCATTTCTCACATTTTTTGGAAGTTGCTTGCTTGCACTTCCTGCTTACTCAGTTAATATTACTTCCTTCTTTGGTCTCTGAGGGAGTTGAAGATTAGATAGCTATTGTTTTCCTTGTTAACAAATTCAGAAAATAAACACACTGAAGAGGTGTAAAATGTATAAGTTTGAAAGATATCAAAAGATAGTTTTGGCTTGGTAATACAAGTTAGGATAGAAAGTGAATTAGGTACAACATTTTGGACTCATCAAAATAGGATAAATAATGGAATATTTTCTCTGAATCTGTCAAATGTTAATGGACTGGACATTGTTAGTGTAATTCTTGAATGTATATATTGTATATACTTATTGTACTTGTTGTATATAGTTTTTCTTATATTAGTTATAACCTTCTTTTATTATTTTAGACAAAAAAAGGGAAATGTGATATATTATGTACCCTAATAAAATTTGTCTGAAGATCAGAGAGCGGAACAAGCCACTAGATTAAACAGAGAAGCCAGGCAGTGGTGGCACACACCTTTAATTCTAGCACTCAGGAGGCAAGAGATTCATCTGGATCTCTGTGAGTTCAAAGCCACCCTGAACTACATGAGATTGACTCAGTCTAGGAGAGAAACAGAGCCAGGTAGTGGTGACACACACCTTTAATCCCAGCACTTGAGATTTCATGCCTTTGCTTGGGAAGCACACATGCCTTTAATCCCAGGAAGTGATGACTGGGCAGAGAAAGGTATAGAAGTCGTGAGGAGACAGGAACTAAAGGCTTTTCGGCAGAAGCATCCCTTTCATCTAGAGGCTCTTTCAGGCTGAGGATTTGGTGAGGTAAGAGGTGGTGGCTGGCTGCTCTGCTTCTTTGATCTTTCAGATTTCATCTGATATCTGGGTCTGGGTTTTTATTTTAAGACCATTTAGGAATTTGTGTTATAGTTATTGAGTGATTTTTTTTTAATACATAGGATCTTTTTCATCCATTATCAGTTTGTGTCTGCAGATGGAGGCACAAGTATTTTTTCTCTTATGAGGATATCAAGTTGCCAGTAGATAACCTGCAGACCATCAAACAGAAAACTATAAAAATACAAGCCAGAGTATCCATGCTTGGTGGTCAGAAACAAAGGCAGACCAATATAAGGCAAAAAGGTGTCCCAAGAAAGTTTCTCTTCCAAGCCGTACATCCAGGGACTTTTCCTAAATGAAAAAATTTGCCTTGCATTCCGTGACCATTCTGTGGCTGGGTCCTGGACTTGCTGGCTGTCAAGGCTGCTAAAATGCCTGGGTTCTCCGTGGGGACAGAGAAGTGGGGAGGGGGGTCTGCCTTGTTTGCGTTTCTGGTTCCATGGTTTCCGCAGTCACTGTTTGCCTTTTGGACAAGCTGACCCAGCTGGGACATACTCTTGACTTTATGGCCTATTTCCCAAGGATTTGGGGAGCCTTTTGGGGGAAGGCGATGGAACTTAATAAAGTTCGTGCTCTGGGAGAGGTTGCAAGCTGAGCAAGCTGAACAGCAGGGATTGGAAGGGTTAAGATGAGCTGGAGTTATGTGGTGGGAAGGGTCTGAGACCCTTCTCCACACTGTCTTATGAATTTATCTAAATCAGCTTAGATATTAAAATCGAAAATTTCACATTTGGGCCAGTGGTGGCCATTGTCCAATGTATACTGAGACCAGATTTGGACTAGGAGTCGAACAAGTATTGCTGATCTTAGGTCTTCTAAATGGAAGTTTTTTTAGGTTAACCCACAGAGAGACTAGGGTGATTTGGAATCCATGGTCGGTGCAGAACCAGGTAACACAGCCACCTGGAGGCATTCCTTGGGTTTCCGATAGACCAAAAGCGCCTAGAAAGTAGGAGGGCCGTCTCCAGACAAGTATATATTTTAGGAGTCAGGGGCTCCCAGGCTGTGGAAAGTTCTCATAACTTCCACCTGAGCAAGTCTTGCAGGAGCTGGGGAGAGTTCCCGGGACTCTCGAGGTTTGCGGGTGTATGGGAAGCTCCCGGAACCATCGACCTGGCAAGTCTCAAGATGAGACAGAGCGGTCCTCCCCTGAGCCTCTAAGAGCTAACGAGGGTGCTTCCGATTGGCTCCGGGAGGGACCCGAAACAGAGGTTAGAACCCAGACCGCTTCCAGCGACTGAGAGAAGGGGGAAGCTTGCACTCAGCCAGGAACCTAGTTACCGTAGCAACCATCGGGGAGCGTTGCCTCCGTCATGGCATCTCTATGGTTTCCGCGTCCTAGAAGGACCGAAGCGCACTTCCGGGAAGATGGAGACACCCAAGTCTGATGTGACACGTGCTTCCACGGAGAGGACCGCGGACTGAAGGTAAGGGGTTCGTTTTCCTCAGGGGTGGGAGCAAAGGCGAAGATCCGCCAGTAGTTCCACCCTGCTGACCGCGGCCGTGGGGCTTGGGTTTATAGCGGGAGGGAAAGGCTGCGGCCGGCCCTCTAGGCGGCTGCAAACCGGCAACTGGCTGGAGTGGAGACAGCGCCGCGGAGTGTGCTGGCAGCCCTCACACATCTGGCTGCGGCTGCCACGCCTGCCCTTTGCAAGTGCATGAAAGCGATTTCTACGGTGTCACTCAGTTCAACCCAGAAACGCTGAACGCCTTCTTGTTGTAATTGTCAAGGGCTGGGAAATAAAACTTGTCTCCGACTTCCGGGGAGTGTGATTTTGAATTACTGTGTGGAGGAATAGGAATGAGAATCTTATAGAGAGCACACGCTGTAAGAGCCCAGAAGTAGCGGCTTCTGGGATTCCTCACTGCCAGTCCTGGATCTGCTACTTGCCATTTTGGTTTCAGAGAGTAAAGTTACCAGTGCCCTATTTCTTCTTCATAAATTTTGGATAGGTAATACCCAATAAAGATTGTTGTCAGGCATAAACTGATGATCCCTGTGAAGCAGTTAATAGCAGGCTGGTGTTGAGTCAATGCACTACAAGTGTGGAGTATGATTATTATTACTGTTAAAATAGAATTTTTGAGAGGTGGTAGGTAGTTTTTTTCTTTTTGGCTTTTCGAGACAGGGTTTCTCTGTGTAGATTTGGTGCCTGTCCTGGATCTCACTCTATAGTTCAGACTGGCCTCGAACTCACAGAGATCTGCCTGGCTCTGCCTCCCGAATGCTGGGATTAAAGGCTTGCGCCACTACCGCCCTACTGAGAGGTGGTTGTTTTAAGGTGACCTCAGTATCTAAATTTTACTTGTGTTTCCATATCAAGAAGCAAGGTAGCACTCGGAAGAGAGAAGCAGGTGGATCTCTCACCTCGAGGTGAGGGTAGGATCACTTCACTCTGTGTTTCTGTTGCTGTTCTGATTCAGGTATCACTTGGGTATCATAGGATCATCCTTCCTAGTGGAAAGGTGGATAGAAAGGTGGTTTGTCCTGAATGTGCTCCTTACACCTGAGATGCCTGCTAACCACCACCCACCACCACCAAAAAAAGTTTTGTGAGCTTTGCTGGCTTTTAGCTATGCAGGAGAAGTTGGGGAATGTTCCTAGACACTAGATTACACAGTGTATATTCTCTCCACAGAGCAGTGTTCACTCGTGGTACCTGGGAACCACACAGTCTGTGCAGTCATAAGAAAGACAGGGAGAGGTAAAGTAACATGGGAGGATTTCTGAGAAAAGAGTTTGACCTCATGGTCCTCGGGAAACGTCTCACCCCAAAGGTCTGGTCATGTTTTGAGAAACAAATTTATTTGTTTGTTTGCTTGTTTGTTTGTTTGTTTGACATAGGTTCTCACTGTGTCCCCCTTTACTGGCCTGGTTGTGAGAACCACATTCATTTATTTGAGATAGTTTCTCACTGTGTCCCCCTTAGCAGCCTGGAACTCAGTATGTAGCTGGGCTGGCCTCCCTCACTGAGATCAGCTGGTCTCTGTTTCCTGTGCATCACCACACAGGTCTGCCAGAACTGTTTCATAATTTATTTTTTATTTTATGTGTACAAGTGTTTTGCTTGCTTGCATGTATGTGCATCTGGTCCATGCTGCTGCCTGTAAGAGGGTATTGGGAGTTGTAAGCTGCCTGTGCTTGCTGGGACCCAAACCCCTATTCTCTTCAAGAGCAGCAAGTGCCTTAATCAATGAACCATCTCTCCAGGCTCCTAAACTTTTCGTTTTATACATATCAGTAACTTCATCTTCTCTAACAGCCTCTAGTCAGTCATAATCCCATGCATCAGCTTCATTGCTATGTAAAAAACCACCACAGATTTAGTGGCTTGATTCAGTAAATAAATAATAAATCTAAAAAGAATTTATGGGGGCTGGAGAGATGGCTCAGCAGTTAAGAGCACTGACTGCTCTTCCAAAGGACCAGGGTTCAACTCCCAGCACCCACATGGCAGCTCACCACTGTGACTCCAGTTCCAGGAGATCCAATTCCTTCACACAGACATATATGAAGGCAAAAAAAAAAAAAAAAAAGCATATAAAATTAAAATAATTAAAAATTATTTTAAAAAAATTATGTGTATGGGTGTTTTGCCTGCTTGTATGTCTGTGTGCTACATGTGTGCCTGGGTTCCTTGAGACCAGAAAAGGGTGCCTGGGACCCTGGAACTTAAGGTTGTGAGCTGCTATGTGGTTGCTGGGAATCAAACCCAGGTCCCCTGGAAGAGCACTCAGTTCTCAAAACCACTGAGCCATCTCTCCAACCTCTAGGGCTTTTTTTTTTCCTCATGTGTGTGTGAGTGCATGCATGCATGTGTGGGCATGTACACGTGTGTTTGGGTGTTCATGCATATGGAGGTCAGGGGTCAACCTTAGGTGGAATTTCTCAGGAATTAATCACTTGTTTTTTGAGACAGCCTCTAACTGATTAGGCTAGGTTGGCTGGCCATAAAACCCTGGAGATCTTCCTATCTCCATCTCCCAGCACTGCCCTTACAAGTGCACACCACTGTGCCTGGCTTTTTACATGCTAGTGTTGCTTTTAAAGTCCTGTCCTAAACTCCTGACCACATTTTACCTTTTATCCTGGTATCTTCAGTTTTGGAGGAGTTATGTTGCTTTGGTGTTTTGTGTTCCTTGAGATTTCTGCCTCAGAGAGTTGGGTCATTGGTGGAGTTTATATAGTGGGCTGGAGAGATGGTCGGGGTTAGGAGTACTCACTGCTCTTCCAAAGGACCTGAGTTAGTTCCCATCACCCACATGGTGGCTTACACCATTTATAATACCAATTCCAGAGCATCTAACACCCTTCTGGTTTTTGAGGATACTGTATGCACATGGTACACATACATACAGGCAAGACACACATACAATTAAAGTTCAAAGAATTGTTTTTTTAAAACTTCTTTATTCTTTCAGAAGTGTTTACAGTGTTCAAGAGGACCTAGGCTGTTCTAGGGTTGAAGTGTTGTTTTCCATGCTAGACTGATGATCAGGACATCCATCCTGATCCCCATTGCTCCCCTGAAATTAGAATACTCTCTGCACAAACAGCATCAAAGAATAGGCCTCGTATGAAGTACAGTCACAGCCACGGAAGCACCAATCATTTTAGGAAGTGACGGAACAGTGTGCATGGGGGAAAATCTCGGGGTAGAACGTGTGATTTAGTCCTGGGTTGGCAGAGAGAGAGGAAGGAAGGAAACCTATCAAAGAAGGAATGATAGGGTTAGAGTGAGGCCCTACCAGGGGGTAAGGCTGCCTGAAAAGAAAAACAATCACAACCAAGAACAGTCCCAGCTCCCAGGAGCCTGAAACACAGGGAGGCTTGGAGAGACTTGGGAGAGAGGAGAACAGGACAGAGCTGGCTGAATTAACACCAGGTATGAGAGAGGAATGTTAGTGGGAAGAGTGTGAAAGCAGTCTGGCCTTTGGTTGGCTTCCTGATTCAGTCTTGAGTTTGAGTCTCTTTAGGTTCCTTTCAGGATCCCAGAAGTCAGCCCTTGGGAGCCAGTGTTACAATCATGGTCTGGGCGGTGTTTCACAGGTGAAGTCTCAGGTACAGTTTACACCTCCTTCAGGTTCCCAGTTGCAAGTGCTGGGCCTGCCCTGTATGCTTCCTGCTTCATCAGCATTGCTGGACATGCGTGTTTAAGTTCCCCTGCAGATTCTGGTCCCACCAAGTTTCCACACCGATGACTAATGAGTCAAAGACCTTTCCCTGAAGTCTGGAAGCTCTTCTGTCACTTGCTGTGTTACTGTGTGTGTGTCCCAAGAGTGCATCCACAAGAAGGAGCCCCTTTGAAATGGTGTTTACAGCTGTTCTAGCAGTGCCTGCTGGCACCTCAGGACCCACTGAGGTGTTCTTGTGTGGTTTCTGTCTCACTCTGCTCTTTCAAGTGTCTACTGTAGTATGGCGCAGGTTTTCCAAGCCTCTCTCTTGAGCCATGGCTCCTACTATCTGGTGCTGAGGCTACTGCTCACTAGGAGTAGGAAGCGCCCAGATCAGACCCTGGATTTCTTTCTCCTACTTTGTAAAGTTCTCAATTTGCTATTATAGATAGAAACATTCAGGTGTCTCCCGCATCTTATACTTATTAAACACCTTTCTCTAGTTTATTCCTTGGGAGACTTGGACAACCTGTGCCTGGATGTTACCTGTCACCTTCTGTTGGCTAGAAATTCTGCTCATCATTCTTAAACCTAATATATAATTTTTAAGAAGCTCCAGCTTTACCCCAGTAGTCAGGGTGGTGGCGTACAGCATTGTTCCCAGCACTTGGTAGGCAAGCAGATCTCTGTGAGTTTGAGGCCAGCCTGGTCTACATAGAGAGTTTCAGGCTAATGAGGGATACATAGTCTCAAAACAAAAACAAAAAGCAGTGGTCTCCTACGCCTATAACAAATGATCTTAGCACAAATTGACACTGGTAGTCTGTGTTTTCGGTGTGATGTGCCATCTTAACTGTTTTGGAGGCAAATTTAGTGTACGAGTTGAATATGCCATTCTTTAGCGTACAAGTTGGGTCCAAAAGGAAGTGTGTGTGAGTTACTGTAAAGAAATGCAGTACTTTAAATCATGCAATTTGGGCTAGTGTTCAAATTGCCTGAAACCCGGGTCCTTTTTTTCTTACTTGTAGGATGAGGATACTACCTATTGAACAGGACTATCTACGAAGTAGAATGAGGTGATTTGATATGATAAATGAGGTGATAGTGTATGACACCATGTTGTAGAATGTTATTTTAAGGAGTGTTACTTTTGTTTATGTCTTATTTGTTTAACTCTGTGAGGCTGTGTTACTGTGCCTGTCTAAAACACCTGATGTTCTAATAAAGAGCTGAACAGCCAATAATAGCGAGGAGGAGAAAGTATAGTTGGGGCTGGCAGGCAGAGAGAATATATAGGAGAAATCTTGGAGGAAAGAAAGAGGTAGCCAAAGGAGGAGGACTCCAGGGAGATACCCAGCTACATAGCAAGCCATGGAGTAAGAGTAAGATTTACAGATGTAAGAGAACAGGAAAAGCCCAGAGGATAATTTAAGAAAAGCTGGCAAGAAACAAGCCAAACTAAGGCTGGGCATTTATAAGTAAGAAAAAGCCTCTGTGTGTGATTTATTTGGGAGCTGGGTGGCAGGCCCCCCAAAAGAGTAAAAAACAGGGCTAGAGAGGTGGCTCAGAGGTTAAGAGCACCGACTGTTCTTCCAGAGATCCTGAGTTCAATTCCCAGCAACCACATGGTGGCTCACAACCATCTATAATGAGATCTGGCACCCTCTTCTGTATACATAATAAATAAATAAATCTTTTATAAAAAAAAAGAGCAAAAAACGAACAATAAGAATACCCATCTTTGTTTCTTTAGTGTTCAGTTAGCATCCCCTTCCTAAGCTGGACAGTTTAAAGGGAAGCTTTTGAAACCTGAACTAAACCAGTAATGTGTAAACGGAGGCTTTCCTCTGTCCTGCTCCGTTCCACAGCTGCTTCCAAATAATCACTCAGAGGCTTAATATTTATAAATGCTTGGCCATTAGCTCAGGCTTGTTACTATTTCTTACACTTAAATTAACCCATAATTCTTATGTGTGTTTAGTCATGTGGCTTGTTACCTTTTCTTTTTTGGTTTTTCGAGACAGGGTTTCTCTGTAGCTTTGGAGGCTGTCCTGGACTCGCTTTGTAGACCAGGCTGGCCTTGAACTCACAGAGATCCACCTGCCTCTGCCTCCCGAGTGCTGGGATGACAGGCTTGCGCCACCACCACCCGGCATTACCTTTTCTTAATAGGGAATTCTCATCATGCTTCCTCTGTATCTGGAGGGTGACTCTCTGACTCCACCCTCCTTATTCCCATCATTCTCAGTTTGGCTTTCAGGCCAGCCTTATTCTGTCTGGCTATAGACCAAAACAAATGTATGACCAACCAATGAGAGAATCACATATTCACAGTGTACAGGACATCCCACAGCAGTAATGTGGGAGGAAGGTTGGTTCCCACATCAAGACAGTACAAATGCTGCACCATAGATAGTAGGCTTTTTGTTGTTGTTGTTGTTGTTTTTGTTTTTGTTTTTTGAGACAAGGTTTCTCTGTAGCTTTGGAGGTTGTCCTGGACTAGCTCTGTAGACCAGGCTGGCCTCGAACTCACAGAGATCCACCTGCCTCTGCCTCCTGAGTGCTGGGATTACAGGTGTGGGCCGCCACCACCACCACCCGGCCAGATGGTAGGCTCTCTTAAATAACAGTTGCTAGCTCAAGTTACTAGATACCTCATAGCTTTTTTTTTCGTGGTAATATATTTGGGGAGATCGTACAGATGCTGCAGACAGGCTTCCTGGTTTAAGTTCTCCATGTTAGTTGTGTGACCTCTAGCAAGCTACTCATGATAGTTTACATTTGTGTGTGCGCGCGCACGCGCGCTCGCTCATGCATGGGTATGGAGGTCTAAAGACAGCCCATGGAAGTCAGTTCTCTCCTTCCACTAAGTAGGTCTCTAGGATCAAACACAGGTCATGGGTTTGGCAGGAAGCATCTTTACCCACTGATCTATCTCTCTAGCCATAACTTCCTATACTCTAGGAGCCAAGGCCAGTGAACGGTGCTGGGGATTGAACCCAGGGCCTCATGCAGGCTGGGCAAGCATTCTGCCTACTAAGATAGATCCACACTACCTCCCTTTTCTTTTTCACTCACTTAGGATCTCATATAGCACAGACTGGCTTCAACCTTTCTTTACAGTTGCGAATGATAGAACTTCTGATCCTCTTGTCTCCACGTTCCAATGCTAGGATTATACATGTGCTCCATGATGCTGGGGGTTGAAACTGGGGCTTTATGTGTACTACACAGGCACTCTGCTGTCTAAGGTGCATCTCCGGTCCTTCCTTTCCCTATTCAAAGGATGATGCCACATCTTCTTCCCTGGTGAGAACCTGAGGACAGAGCCTCTCTGCCCACCATGAGTGTCACCCCAGAGGTTAAGAGTCGTGGGATGAAGTTTGCTGAAGAGCAGCTGCTGAAACATGGATGGACTCAAGGTGTTCTGGGGTCCTCCATACCCTCACAATCCCCTCTTCCTCTACCCTGTGTCAGTTCAACCAGAGGAGAAACTAGTTTAAAGGGAAAACTTCAGAAGCATAAATTTCTGCTCTATCTGGAAAAGGGAAGAATGGGTGAATTCTCATTCTTGGATAATGGAGGATAATGAGGGACAAGTAGTTGGGCAGACTGGAGGAGGCAGTCAGGAGGAAATGAGACAAAAAAAAGATCATTCTGGGTCAGACTTGTGGAGCAGTACTAGAAAGAATGGAGTGAGGTAGATTTCTGAAAGGTACATGGTCTACCCAGTGATCACTGAAAGAAATGGCAGTTAGCCCAGGAAGACTTGGTGAGGGCTCAGGGCAGGCTACAAAATAAATCACTCCCTGTCCTCTACAGGCAAGGGCCTGGGCCGGAGAGAGAATGGCATCACTCAGGCCCTCAAGGTGACACTGAAGCAAGATACCCATGGGGTAAGCCTGGGAAGTGACCGGCATGAGTGGGAGAGAGCCCGTGGGGGCCGTGGGCGGTGCTTAGACCGTGACTTTCATTTCTCACTTACCTGGAGGTGGGACACGACCCTGCCAAGGAGTTTACAAACCACTGGTGGAGTGATCTCTTCAACAAGACTGCAGCCAGCTTGGTAGTGGACACAGGGAAGGTATGAGCTTGTCATGTAGATTGATGAGTGAGTGTCTGTCTGGGATAGGGCAGGGAGGTCCAGCTTTCTCACCCATGCTATCCAACAGGACGGAGTGCAGATAAGGCGCCTTTCCAAGGAGACCACCCGGCGTAATCACACCAAGCCCAGTTTGCTGTATCAGAAGTTTGTGAAGGTACCAGAGTGAGAGATCCAGCCCTTTATTGCTCCCTTATTTCCCCAGGTCCTGATCAATTGCCTTGTGTGCCCAACTAATTCTCAGGATATCCTAGCACATGGAGATCCTGTGTCCAACTGTGCTGTGCTTAAACTAAGGCCCATGCCTCCATCCAGAATTGCGATGTGAAGGTTCCAGGGACCCTACTGTCTGCTGGGGAGGCAGCACTGAACAGTGGCAGGGGGCCATCATTTAGATAGGAGCTGCTGGTGAGATGTGTTGGTGTCTAATTCAAGAAGATTTAGAAGCCAGAAGAGTCCTGAGAGGTCACCTGGTCTGTCTTTACATATGTGAACAAAAGGGTGAAAAACGGACTACTAAAGAACCCACAGCTGGCTAGTACAGGTAAAAGAATAGAGCCCAGGCTTTCAGCTTCTTCCACTCTAGCACAGAAAGTTTACCTAGCAATCCTTCCCAGTTCCTCCGTTTGTTGGCATCTACTATTTTAGTTCAGGCAGTCCTTGCCTCTCTCAGAAACTCTTTGTCTCTGCTCTCATTCTCCACCCTAGTCAGCTGACCTTCTACAAAACACCCATAGGCTTCTCTCTGAAACAAATTATATCATGATCCTTTTTGTTTTTGTTTTCCGAGATGGATTCTTGTAGCAGGAATATTAAATGGTCTTTTAATAAAATCAAACCTGAGGCCAGGTATTGGGGTGAACGCTGGAAGATCAGAGACACAGAACAAGCCACAGCCATCTCACCTCGTCAGTTCCTCAGATGGTCTTGTTTCCTCAGACTGGAAGCTTCTGAGTCCTCATCCAAATGGAACTCAGCTGAACTGCTGCTCAAAAGTCTGAATGCTTAACCAGCCAAATGCTGAACCAGCCAAATGCTTCTAGTTTCTGGTCTTTACACGTTATATAATCTTTCTCTTTCTGCCCCCACTCCCTGGGGTGGCACCATGCCTGGCTGTTTCCAATGTGGCCTTGAACTCACAGAGACCCACATGGCTCTGCCTCCCAAGTGCTGGGATTAAAGGCGTGCAGTACTACTGTGTGCCCCCCCCCCCCAATTTTTAATAAGATTGGCTTCCATGGTCCTTTAAGCTTCTTGTCTCGCTTCTACCTGTTCTCTCTGGGACAGAAGCAGGTCAGTTTCTTCTCCTTCAAGAAGCTGTGTTCTGGGCTGGAGAGATGGCTCAGAGGTTAAGAGCACTGACTGCTTTTCCAGAGGTTCTGAGTTCAATTCCCAGCAACCACATGGTGGCTCACAGCCATCTATAATGAGATCTGACGCCCTCTTCCAGAATGCAGCCATACATGCACGCAGAACACTGTATCCGTAAAAAATAAATCTTAAAAAAAAAAAGGCTGTGCTTTCCCATTTCCCATCTGCCCTTTACCTGCCAACCATTTCTTGACTTTCAGATTGAGATTATATATAAACACTTTCTAGAAACCACTCCCAAACCCTGGCCTGAGTTATCTGTTGGAAAGGCAGAATTCATCCTAACTGCCCATGTAATTACATCTGGACTGGACCCATCTCATTTTTTTGTGTGTGCGTGTACACATGTTCATATATATGGTACACATGTGTGCAGATGCTCATGCAGGTGTATGCATATAGAGGCCAGAGGTTGACATTAGGTATCTTTCTTCCTCTCCACCTTATATACTGAACTAGGGTCTCTCACTTGAATCCACTCGCCAGTTTGTCTAGTTTAGTTACCTGGCTAGCTTGCTTCCCTCTCCACCTCTTGCACTGCTAGGACTGCAGGTGGGTAGCCATGCCTGCCCAACATTTACGTGGTGCTGGAGATCCGCACTGAGGTTCTCCTGCTTGCATGGCAAGTGTGGCTGTCTCCCCACCTGGTCCCATTTCTCAGTCTGTCCTTCTCCTCTACCCTGCGTTCTGCTCATCTGAGCAGACACTGGGACTAGGAGCTCGGCCTTCATTGTCATTACTGACGCCGCTCCACTACGAGAACTTGACTCAGAACCCTTTTCCCTACTTGTTCTACAATCAGCCGCTGTGGGCCAGAGAAGCCCTGGCTGCCCCACTCCCACTAACTGGCCCATCTCCTGCCCAAACTGAAATATGCAGGCTGCAGGGCTCTGGGAGGGACCGTGGCGAAGGCTGTCAGATTCATGCCTTGGGCAGTGAGTTCCTGGGGCTTCTGAAAGGGAGGAGAGTTGGTAATGGTGTTGGGTTGGCTTTATCCATCTCCGCGATCCTTTTCCTCTAGACAGCCACACTAACCTCAGGCAAAGAGAAGCCAGACAGAGACTTGGAGAACAGCAGTGATGATGACGATCATGAGCCCACGCCTCCGAAGATGTGAGACTTTATTCTGAAGTGAGGGCATGTGGGAGGAGATGCCTTGGGATCGTAAGAGAATGAACAAGGAAACCTAATGCCTGACTGGGCTCTTCAGAGGGTGTTGTAGAATTAATTAGATCCTGTTAATCTTTATATTCTTAGAACTTCAAAAAGTGCCAGGTTATGAACAAGAAATAGTGAAGATGTACGTTTTTAGACAGAAAAAAAAAAAAAGGATCAAGCCTTTTCACCATCTGTGACTTGTCATCTGCCCTTACAGTCTGACTGATGAGATGCTACTCAAAGCTTGTGAGGGGCGAACAGCACACAAGTAAGTTGTGGTCGCTTTCTGGGTCTCCTTTTCTGCCTATGCTTTAGAACAGTCTGTGCCGCTCCCACTTGTTTTCATTATTCCAGGGGTAATCCTGCTGTTGACACTTATGGGTGAAGTCAGGCAGCTCCCTCCCTCTAGCCCCAGCTTTCTGTGTAATACCCGTACTGATTTGGACCCATCTCTTAGGGCTGCCCGGGTTGGAATCACAATGAAGGCTAAGCTTGCTCGCCTGGAGGCCCAAGAGCAGGCCTTCCTGGCTCGGCTCAAAGGCGCAAAGGATGTGGGCACCTCTCAACCACAGACTGAGAGGGAGCCCTCCAAAAAAAAGAAAAAGAAGAGGAAGCAGGAGGAGGAGGAGGAAGAGGCTGCAACAACTGAAAAGAACGTAGACGAGGAGCTCTTAGAACACACTGACCAGAACGTTAGGAAAAGCAGGAAGAAGAAGAGGAGGAAACAGAAAGATGAGAGAGAGGGAATGGCTGGAGGAAGTAGGGAGGAAGAGGCTGAAGGAGCAAGTGGACCTGGAGAACTGAGCACAGAGCAATCGGATCAGTCTCCTAGGAAAAGGAAGAAAAAGAGGAGGCGACACCCTGAAGAAGAGGGGAGGATGCAAGTCTGTGATAAAGGAGGCAGAGATGTGACAGGCAGGCCAAAGGCAGTGGACAGTGGAGCAGGCACAGACCCGTGGAGAAGCAGCAAGAAGCCATGGCAGTGTGGGGAGGACTTGGACACCCAAGATGAAGAAGGGAAGGAGGGCCTAATGGAAGGAGAGAGAAGGGTCAGACGAGGCAAGAAGAAAAGACAGCAGTGTCGTGAGGAGGCGGTCTTGGATGTAAGCAATAAGGGTGATGATGGCAGGACCGGGGAAGCTGAGAATGAAGGGCGAGAGAAGCCAGCCACACCAAAGGAGAGAGCCACAAAGAAGAAGCGGAAGAGGGACAGAAGCCCTACAGTGTAGCTCTGCTGATTCCTTTTCCGGGGCAGCCTGGGTTTGGGCAGGGTTTCTTCAGACCACTCTGCAAGTAGCTCAGGAGCACCAGTCTGCTGAGGAGAGCCAAAGCATTCAATGCTAGCTGAGGGGGTGAACGTCCCCCGTTCAAAATGTATAGCCCTGGTGTGCCTAGCAGCTCGCTAGCTAAAGGATGGTGGAAGAGGCATCGGGGCAGAGGAGCCTTCATTTGAAGACGTGTCTGCTAAGTCTGAAAATGTACTTACGTGAAAAGACTTTTGTCTGGTTTCTTGAGACAGGATTTCTCTAATATGGCTCTAGTTTTCCTAGAACTCAGAGATCCACCTGCCTGTTCCTCAAGAGTGCTGGAATAAAAGGCCTGTATTACCATACCCGCATGTCTTCATTTTTAAATACTGTGAAGATTAAGCTGAGTTTGTTTGGAGGTACCATCTACCTCTCTGTGTCTCTATCACAATAAGGAAGCATTCCTAGATAAAGGCTATCTATCATACCTGATGTAGCGATGGAGTTATTTCCCATTGCTTACAAATGCCTCGTCTGTTTCCCCAAAGAAAGTGTAACCCACTGATAATTAAGGCCAGAAAATTCCAGTTTGCAGAGAGAAGGTACCAAGTCTTTATTAGAAACCTGCCCGCCCACCTCTCTTACTGTAGACGGTAGACACACTCTGTGTCAGGGTAGGATGGCAGATTCAGCTGGTACTTCTTTTCTAGAGCAGGTGGTACAAAACGACCCCCCAGGTAATGATATCGGCCAGTAAACTGGGCTGCAGACTTCTTGGGTGCTGTCAGTGAGATGAGTAAGTCTGGTTGGATTCCTCCCGGGTTTCCCTTCTCTACATCCCATCCTGAAGAGAGAAAGTAGTATGAGGAAGTACAGAAGGCCCAGTCCTAGAGAAGAAGGAAGCTCAGTCCCAGTACTGTCAGGCTCAGGTTTTCCCACAGGGCCAACATGAACCTCGCTCCCCAGCCCTAGTGTGGGCCATGGAAAGGTACATTCAGATTAGTTTAGACCTGGTCTATACTGTGGATCAAGAATCCAGTCCCCTGGGTTCGAGTCCCCCAACCATCTGGGTCCCAGCACCTGAGGGAATGTCGATGCTAGCAATGGGCACGGTAAGTCCACTCAGGACACTCAGGATGCTGTGGAACGGTTCCCGAACGTCACCCTTGAAGCTGAAGCCAAAGATGGCATCCACTACCAGCTCATATAGCTCATCCACCATCATGGGCTGTGGGGGGAGCAGGAAGAATGTCAGGAACTGCTGTCACATAGGGAGGGCTGTCCCTGCACCCACAGACCACAGAGGCATGGATATAATTGCTTCCTAAGGTACAGAGTAAGGTCATTCCTTTTCTGAGTGCCTGCCTGCCCACCTTGCTGCCACTGCGGAGAAAGGAGAAAGGGACTGACCGTGTAGAGGAGCCTGAGACTGAAAGCCAGAAAGGACCAATTCTGTCTTAGCTTTGCCTTGCTCCAATTCTGTGATTTGGGGCAAACCATTTCTCTGCATTCATCTATAGAATAAGTTAATTCTCTTTTTAAATTTCAGATTTCCCACCCCCAAATCCGTGCGTCTACAGTAAAGGGTTAGGGTCTCTCTGAGGACCAGATGAGTGTTAAATGCATGTTGGGGGAGACAGGTGTCTGCAGAATAGGGGTGCCTAGAGCTGTGTTGGGAAGCCGTGAAGCACTCAATGTGGAGGAGCTCCTGTACCACTGCTATTCAGAGAGCAGCTTTTATGGCAGGCAGACAGGAGGCAGGCTAGCTTGGTCTGAAAACATGAAGGGAAGGGCAGAGGCAGTACTTACTGGGGAGATGAAGGATCAAGCCACCTACCTCTGGGGGCATTTCACTAAGGAAAGGAATGTCCATTTTCTGACATTGAGTCACTAGCCCAGTGAAGAGTGGTTTGTTAGGTCTTTTGGGGTAATAGATAGTTGGCTGGTAACCCTAATTGAAAAGGAAAGTAGCCGTTCAATTTCTGCTCCCAAACTCCATGTACCTTCCCAAGAAGCCTCGGTTCACATACTCACAAAAAGTTTGAGGTGTCGCGCGCAGACCAGGCCGTCCCCTCCGTTATTCCCGGGGCCACAGATGACCAAGACGGTAGGGGGGCTCCTGGACATGGACGTGGGGGGATACGCCTGAAGGCAGAGGCGCAAAGGGTCTGGCAGTCACTGCTGTCTGCTCCACCGCGGGAGGCTTCCCCGCCCGTTCCCCACCAAGGCTCTGCACCGCGCCACCTACCTTGGCGATGGCCGTGGCACAGCTCAGCCCGGCCAGCTCCATGAGTTGATCCACGCTGAACTGGTATTCGTTAAAGAGCTCCTCGTCCACGGCCCGCGCCTCCTCCTGGCTGGGGGAAGCCCTGGCCTGAGTCCGCCACCTGGGTGCCGGGGGCGCGGCCTGCCCCGCCCCGCCCCCGCGGGAGAGCGCGGCCGTACCTCAGGAGCTTCACCGGCGTGCTCGCCATGGTCTCCGAGCCCCGGCGCTGCGTTCCCCACCACGTAGGCCCTGCACGGCACACGCTCTGCCGGCTTGCGACCCGGGGCAGGCGCGAGCCGGCAACCAGCAGCCCGAGCCCGAGCAGCGCCCGCAGCCCGGACATTCGGCACGCAGAGCGCCGCCCGCCCGCCCGACCGCCCCAGCGCCGATTGCAACGAGTTTTAGGTTCCGAGTCCTGCGCGTACCGCGCACTTCCGTTCCGCCTTGCATTCTCGCCTTTCCCCAGCGCTGCAGGAGTTCACACTTCTATACAGAAGTCGGCTTCGCTTGCTACGTAGCACAGGCTGGCCTCGAACTCAAGCAGTTCTACCTTCAAGCCTCCTTTGTGGGAGGCTCAGATCACACGCATGTACCATCATGCCCAGCTCTTTTTTAATTATAAGAGAATTATCTCTTCTAGGGCATATCTTTGACCTTCCACTATGCCTATTTTTTATTTTTAAACATTTAAAAATGTGGCGAGGGGGTGGTGGAGGTGAGGAGGCGTGCACATGCCCTGGTGCACATGTAGAGTTCAGAGGACAATTTGTGGGTGTCCGGTCTCTCCTCCATGTGGGATACAGGGATCGATCTCAGGTTGTCAGGCCTGGCAGCCAGTGCCCTTGCCCTCCGAGAAGTTTTGTGGGCCCCTGCCATGCCTATTTTACTTATGTAGGAAATAGAATTTCTAAGTGATAGTGGCTGGATTTAGATAGCTCTTCTAATTTTACTTCAAGTCCAAGGTTCCGAGGTCTTATTCAGGACCTCACTAGCTTTATCTTCTGACCTCACTAAGCATGTAAGGGGGCTCACTTTTACATGTTACTCCACTCCTTACAGAATTGCCGAAGAAAATTAATTTGGTCTTTGGTTGTTAGTCGTTTGGGTTTTTGTTTGTTTGTTTTTGTTTTGTTTTGTTCCCCCCCCCCCCGAGTGTTTCTGAGTGTGGGTCTGTGCACATGAGCTTAGGGGCCCACAAGTCACATCCTCTGGAGCTACAAGCTGTATCATGTGGCCTAAGCTGTCCTTGAACTGATGCTGCCAAAAATGGCCTTAAATTCCTGACCCTCCTGACTTCACCTACCATGTGCTGAGATTCTGGGTCTGGGTCACTATGACTGGCTTGAAGTTTGGTGATTCTGAAGACTCATTTTGAAAATGCAACATGAAACGTGTTTATTTGACATAGTCTAGCATGTTGGCCACTTACACATGCCAGGTGCTAACATGAACCACCTCATTTCACAGCAAACCTATTATTCCCATTCCAAAGGTAAGAAAGCGTGACCTGCCCAGTGAAAGTGATGTTGGGAGCAGGGGTCTCATCAGGTGGACCTACAGTCTATATGGAAGACTTATCCTGTATTCACCAGTTACAGAAACACGTAAATCACAGCTTAACCCTTCTCTCAGGTATATACCAAAGGACTCTACATCCTGCTACAGAGACACTTGCTCATCTATGTTCATTACTGCTTTACTCATAATAGCCAAAAAATGGAAAGAGCCTAGATGTCCATCAACAGATGAATGGATAGTGAAAGTGTACATTTACACAATGGAATATTATTCAGCTGTTTAAAATATGAAAATTGAAGGTAATTGGACAGAAATAGAAAAGAATCACCCTGAGTGAGGTAACCCAGACCCCCAAAAACCGAACATGGTATGTTGTCTTCTTAGGTATGTCGTCTTAGGTATGTTGTCTTAGTTAGGGTTTACTGTTTCTGTCAGGAGACACTGTTGGAGAATATTATTTTTAGGTGTATTACTTTTGTTAATGTGGCATTTGTTTAACTCTGTGAAGCTGTGTTACTTTGCCTGTCTAAAACACTTGGTGGTCTAATAAAGAGCTGAACAGCCAATGGCGAAGCAGGAGGAAGGACAGGCGGGGCTGGCAGGCAGGGAGAAGAAATAGGAGCAATCCAGGAGAAAGGGAGAAGATGAGAGAACCAGGGGAGGAGGACCTCAAGGCCAGTCACCCAGCTACACAGCCAACTGTGGAGTAAGAAATAATGAAATGTATACAGGAACAGAGAAGATAAAAGTCGAGTGGCAAGAGATAAACAGGATAGTTTAAAGTGAAGACAAGCTGGCTAGCAACAAGCCAAGCTAAGGCCGGCATTTATAATTAAGAATAAGCCTCCGTGTGTGATTTATGTGAGAGCTGGGTGGTGGGCCCCCTAAAAAAGAGCAAAAACAACCAACAAGACACCATGACCACTGCAATTCTTATAAAGAAAACATTTAATTGAAGGTGGCTCATTTACAGTTTCAGAGGTTCTGTCCATTATGATCATGAAGGAGAGCATAGCATCATGGAGCTTGAGCTAAGAATGCTACATCTTGCAGGCGACAGGAAGTTGACTGACTGACAAACTGAGGGAAGCTTGAGAAAGAGCCCTCAAAGCCTGCCCCACAGTGACACACCTCCCCCAACAAGTCCACACCTCCTAATAGTGCCACTCCCTTTGGGGGCCATTTTCTTTCAAACCACCACATACGTGTTCTCTTACATGTGGGTGTTAGCTTTTAAGCCTTCAATAAGTATATCAGTATAACCACAGAGGTTAGGCATAGAGTAAGCAACTAGGTGGGAGGGGAGGTTCTTCTTGGAAGGATCTCCCAAGGAAGGAGGAATAGAATATATAGGGAGAGAGAGACTGGCCGGGCAGTGGTGGCTCACGCCTTTAGTCCCAGCACTCAGGAGGCAGAGCCAGGTGGATCTCTGTGAGTTCGAGGACAGCCAGGAATATAGAGTGGGTTTCCAGGAAAGGTGCAAAGCTACACAGAGAAACCCTGTCTCGAAAAACCAGAGAGAGAGAGAGAGAGAGAGAGACTGGGGGCGGGGCAGGAACAGGAGGATTAAGCAGTAGGAGAGAGGAAGGGAGAGACTATAGGGGGGGACAGCTAACCCCAGGGGTCACTTGAGTTGTCATATGGAACCCAATGAGAGCAGAAGCTTCTTAAATACATACATATATGAAAGAAATCTAAATGGAATCACCAAATAGAAGGAGAGACAAGGCCCCAGCCAGACACCTTTTACCACCAATTGAAACCTTCAGCACCAGGAGTGGGTTACATCTAACTGACTTGTTGGCCAAAGCCCATGGAACCCCCCAAACAACCTGGATTTTCGTCAAGGATATTTGTTGCTCTCCACAAACTGATGTAAGGACCTATTGCTGAACATAACTGTAGCTGGAGTTTTCCTCCATTTCCCTGCCAAGCCCTCACAGTCCCACAACCCACGTATAAAATAATCACTCAGACGCTTATTACACTTATAAACTGTATGGCTGTGGCAAGCTTCTTGTTATCTTACCTTTTTTATCTTAAATTAACCCAGTTCTATTAATCTATACTTTGCAACGTGGCTCATGGCTTACCGGTACCTTACATCTCTCTTGTCATGGTGGTGGCTGGCAGTATCTCCCTCCTCAGCCTTCCACTTCCCCCAATTCCCTTCTCTGCTTGTCCCACCTATACTTCCTGCCTGGCTACTGGCCAATCAGTGTTTTATTTACTAACCAATCAGAACAACACATTTAACATACAGAACATCCCACAATGCACAACATTTACATATTTCTTTGAACACAGAGAAGCTGAACTAGATGCTAGGTGCCTCCGTAGAGCATTCACTCCTACTGACTAGTGTTCATGGTACTAGGAGGTACTCTGTATGCTACCAGAGAAGAAAGATAACCACCAAAAATCAGTTACAAAACCATCCATCTACAGTGCTGGTACTGCCTGCATGGTACTCTGACGTCATAGTGGTATAAACATTGTGGGAGTAACCAACCACTATCTGATTGAATTTAAGGCCCAATTCATGAGATGGAACCTATGTCTGACACTGCTCAGACCAAGAAACTGAGACTAGATAGGCCATGGCTGTAGGTGAAAACCAAATACTATCATACTGTTTAAGGAATACAATAATAAGATGACTCCTAATGACATTCTGCTATCGCCATAGATCAGTGTCTTGCTCAGTCATCATCAGAGAAGCTTCTCCTTTTGTGGTAGATGGGAGACATTGGAACACTCAGTCCTAAATAGGATGTCTTCATCAACTCCCCCTCCTCAGGGCCTATGCAGAAGAGGCAGAAAGATGGTAAGAGCCAGAGTTGATGGAGGACACCAAGGAAAACAGTGTCTTTCTGATGTAGCAGGACTAATACACATGTGAACTCAGAGACTGGTAGTGTGCAGCACAGGTTCAAGTCAGATAGGGCCCCAGTGCTGAGAAGGGGAAGTGGACATGATCTCCCATCCCTAATCAAGATGTTATCTCCAATTGACGACTACTTGCATGTGGGGGACCAGCTCCCACCTTTTCCAGGGTTCCTATGGGGGAGGAGAGAGGAATAAGGAACTTGTAGATAGAATGATATGCCTACCCAATGAGAGGAAAGACAGAAACACAGCATAGCTTCAGGAGGACCTGGGTCAATACCCAATGGCCCAGAACTTTATTCAAAAGGGATTTTTATAACAATGCCAAGGGGCAAGGCAAAAGACTTTCCCCTTGTGAGATAAAGCCAATTGTAGACCCTTCCAAACACCTGGTACCCAAGCCCATGGTCCAATTATCCTTTTATGCAGTCCTATTGGGGAAAGCAAGCTCAGATCTCACTAGGAAACCTCTGTGGGCTCCCACACTTGCAAAGAAAAATTAGTTTTCTCCAGTGGAATCTCACTGGATTTATTAATGGCAGGCCTTATGCCCAGCAGTAGATGGCCAACACAAAATGAACTCAGTGCTGTTTTTGTAGACTTTCTGTCTTACATTGCTTTGTTTGGACACTTTTTCACCTTACTTGTCTTTTGCTTATAAATTATGGTTTCCAATTTTGTGTTTTTATGGGGCTTGTGTGCATGCGTGGTTTTTTGTTTTTATTTATTTGTGTGTTGTTTTTTGACTGAGAGAGAAAGAAGATACAGAATTGAATGGGTGGGAAGGGTCTGGAAGAAGACATGGGAATTGGAATGGGAAACCATGATCAGAAAATATTATATGAATTAAAAAAAAAGATGGACATGGTGGTGCAAACCTTTAATCCCAGCACTCAGGAGGCAGAGGCAGGTCACTGTGATTTTGAGGCCAGCCTTGTCTACATTGATGGTTCCAGACCATCCAGGGCCACAAAGAGACACCCTGTCTTAGAGGGGAAAACAATATACATGTTTCTCTATGAAACTGTGCTGGGATTATGACTCCACCTAGTCATATTCATGTTTTTTTTTTGTATAAACCTTAACAGTTACCTGTCACCCACAATTTCCAGTTCACTTCTTTTAAAAATAATTTTTTCTTTTTAGATTTATTTCTTTAAGTGTATGAGTGTTTTGCCTACATTTATGTCTGTGAATCACATGTGTGCCTGATGCCTTCAGGTCAGAGGAAGGCCTCAGATTCCCTGGAATTAGAGTTGCAGATGGTTGTGAGTCACCATGTGGATGCTGGGTATTGAACCCTGGTCCTCTAGAACAACAGATGCTCTTAACCATCTCCCCAACTGCCCTCCACCCCATTTTGCAATTGGGGTGTCAGATTACTCTGGACTCTTAGGGTTTGAGGCACTTTGTAAAACCCTCCTTGCTTATATCCAATTCAACAGCAGGTTTTCAAAGTGATGAACCCCGGCCTGGAACCGGCGCTTGCTTAGCAAAGGCCCTGGGTCCCTAACTGCAACCGAAATAAACAGAAGCAACCAGAACAGTGACTTAAGTTGAATGAGCCTTTTAAGGATCCAACTCAGCTTTGTAGAGCAAGGCTTCTTTTCACCCTTAGGTTCTAGAGTTGCGTTTTAAGCTAAGGCTGAGCATTCAGAATTAATAGTAAGTCTCCATGTCATGATTTAGGGGCTGGCAGTCCAAGAAAGCCTGCTACACCCTAGTTGTTTTGTTGTTTTTTAAGATAAATCTCGTAAAACATCAGAAGCGGGGTTGGGGATTTAGCTCAGTGGTAGAGCACGCAAGGCCCTGGGTTCAATCCTCAGCTCAAAAAAAAAAAAAAAACAAACAAACAGAAGTGAACTTCTGCCCTCAGGGTTCTCCCATTGTGCTGTAAGCCTGTATTTAAGACCTTCTCCCAGCTGGGCGGTGGTGGTGCACGCCTTTAATCCCAGCACTCGGGAGGCAGAGCCAGGCGGGTCTCTGTGAGTTCAAGGCCAGCCTGGGCTACAAAGCAAGTTCCAGGAAAGGTGCAAAGCTACACGGAGAAACCCTGTCTTGAAAACCAAAGACCTCCTCCCTCCTTCAATAATCGATCGGCATTCAGCATTCAAAAGAAAGAAAGGCAGGCAGATTTTAGCCCACTTGATCGTAAACATGCTTAATCCCAGCACTCAGGCAATCAGATTTCTGTGGGTACTAAACCAGTTTGGTCTAGTGACAGGTACAAAGTAAGACCCTGTCTCAGATAAAATTTTAAAAAAAAAGAAAAAGGGTCGGGGGAAGAAAAAAGGAAAAGGAAAAAGGAGGAGGAGGAGGAGGAGAAAAGCAGGTTTTCCATGTCTTAAAATGATTAGAATCTTATAAAGTGAAATACATGGTTAGGATCTGGGCACAGAAAGGAAAGGTCTAAGGTCAGAGCTCTGTCTGCACACACAGGTAATGGGCAACAACAGATCTGGTCCTTGTATTCAGTAGCTTCAGTGTCTCCATGCTTACTCTTTTCTCATCTCCTGATTAGTTACAGGTGCTTTCCCACCCCCACCCTCCAAAAAAAAGATAAACCTCACTATGTAGCCCAGGCTGGCCTTAAAGTGATCTTCCTGCCTTCTTCTGAGTATCAGGACCATAGGCCTGTGCCACCATGCCCAGCTCTCTCTTTTTCTCACATGCTCTTGTAAGGAAATACCTGTAAAGTGCTTAGGGTTTGGAGTAGGCTTAATAAATGTCACATCATTATTGCTGCTGTGACCTGTAGTGTCCTGTAGGGGGCGGTGATGTCTGTTCTTTCATATCTTCTGTTCTATGTATGACATTCCTGTCTCTCACATGGAAAAGGGGGCATGGAGAAAGTCAGTGGTCCCAAAGTCACCTGAGCTAGGGAGTCATTTTTAGAATTAGTAAAGGCCTTAGCAATAATGACATCCTATTCCAGAGAAGCAAAGGTTCACCATTCACTTTCCAGTCTTTTGTTTACTGAGTTAAAGACTCCCAAAGAGGAGCAAAGAGAATCTCAATGCTGAGCCAGCACAGCCCTTGGCCTGCCTGCTCAGGAGTGCTATGTCCATACCCAGCTGAAGAGGCTCCTCCCCCAAAGCCCCTAAATGCATATATTGGGAAGTTCTTGCAGAGGTAAGGGCTGTGGTCAGCAGCTATAGGTCACATGACTGTGCAGAAGCCAGAATGGGTACATGTCCTCTGGGGGCTCCTCTTGAGGGCTTCCTTGGTCCATGTGGATGGCCTAAAAGAGGCAGAGGGGCTGCCATGGGCAACTGGGGAAGCATAGGAGGCGGTCTCCCTGTTTACAACTTCTCATCCCTGTTTTCTTTAGGATCCTGTTTTCCCCAGGCCTGCAGGGATACAGCAGGAGCCTTCCTTCCCTCAACCTGATAGTGGTCACGCTCACTCAAAACCACCATAAGCTGCGTCTTTTACCTGCACTGTCTGCCCTGCAGGCCTCCCTAGGACCTACCTATTGACTTGGAGCTGGTTGGGTGCTGTGATGACAGGGTGCTCCACTCCATTGGGTCTGAGGCCTCCAGAACACACTAAGCCTGGATGCAGAGGGTTGGGTACATTCATCCCAGACCTCTTCATAACCAGGACAGCACAGTGGGGAAGAGGAAGAAGGGGCGGGGACAGTGGGGTGGACGTCCAGGCACAGATTGGTCACTCATGAAGGATGCCTTGTACAGGCCAGGTACTTGGTAAACACGGGCCACCCAGTGGCATTGGTATGAGCTCCTGTGCCAGAAGGGAACACACTGAAAAGAACATGTCAGTGATTCAAGCCGGCTCACCAAGTAGCAAGGCCTTTGGGACAGCCTGATCAGAATCAAGGCCTGGCACAGTGCCTGACATGGAGCGGGCACTCCACAAACCCTGTGCTCTAAGTTTAAGGTGTTAGGAAATGAAAACAGAACAGGAGGGGACACACACACCTGGGAAGGGCTTGGAGGAGATGGACAAGCAGGAATGTGGAAGGCAACCTGGGAGCCAGGGGGTGGGTGGCAGGCATGGGTGGGGGACGGGGAGAGAGAGACGAGAGTTCTGACTCCAGGTGGGGCATGTTCCTCCCAACCCCTCCACTCACGGTCTACCGAAGCAGTCATGTTCACCAGCCCCTCCGTCTCTTTCTCCTCATGGCCCTGTTCTGGTTCGTCATCTTCCCAACTACTGAAAGGTTTTCAGGGACAGAGGACTGAATGTGGCCCAGCTGTGGGACACCCCAGTGGCCAGCTCCCCACCCCTGACCCACAGTGACCCCTCTTCTACCTACCCAGGCCTGTTTGGCTCACCTGTCCTGGGTATCTCCTGCACTGCTTTGTACCCTGGCAGAGGTCCTTGCCACCAGGGAGGCCTTCCACTTGGCCTGGAGCCTTCCAGGAGCAGAGGTCTGGGAATGAGGGAGTACAAAGTGTGGCATGGGGAAAATGCCCACCTAGTTATCACATTGCCCTTCCAGCTGCCTTCAAGAAACCAGGAGGGTTCTGAGAATCATATGCTGGAGTGAGGTCCTTTGCTCTATAAAGGTCCATCTTCTAAATCTTAGGTTACAAACTGGGTTTGCTGACCGGATCATAACCTGAGCACTGCCCTGTGACACCTAGAGCCTCTCTGGTACTGTCAGAGTTGGTGGAAGACTGTGGCTGAGCCCAAGTCTTTTGACTTTTAATCCAAGCCCCTGCCTGGTTCAGGATAACTACCCCTAACCCGCAGTGTGGTAACTGAACTTAGAGCCTCTGCTGTGGGATATTAGAACACACTATGAACCCTGAGTTTGTGTTAATTAGATAAAATCATAGAGATCATAGGGTGTCTATGTGAGAGAGAGAGAGAGAGAGAGAGAGAGAGAGAGAGAGAGAGAGAGAGAGAGAGATGCACAGGAAGCAGTAGGGAGGGACTTACTGCAGCTCTGTTTTGGCAGAGCAGAAGGACACCCTCAGAGACACCGGAAAAGAGAGAAGGTCAGCTAGTCGCTACTCAACCTCTCTGAGCTGGCAGGTTTTCACCCCAGCCTCTGACTCCCGAGTCTTGCTGATAAATAGAACAATAGAGATTTAATTAAAAGCTCTGTTTGGCAGCAATGACAGAGCCAGTGCCTGTAGGAGCAGAACCCCACCAGGCCACAGCCTGAGCGGCCGGACCACTACCAGAGAAGCAGGCCAGTAACTGCACAGCCACATCTGCTAACTAAAACAGCCTCTGTGTCGATGGAAAAACAACAGGTCTCACACAGGCTGGGCAAGTATTCTACCACTGCGCCACACCCCCGGCTTCAGGTGAATTTAATTGTGCTCAAAGATTGTACAGTGTCCTGGTCTTTAAAACAAGAGGGCATTCAACCCAGTCAGTCCCTATAATAAAGCATACACTTCAATTCTTGGGGTGAGAGGAAGTTTCCTACGGAGGAAAGCATTTGGAGGGCCCATGACCTGTGGACAGAGACTAGGAAGCAAAATGAACTGGAGGCTGAGTCTAGGGAAAACCTGGCGCATCCCCACCAATGCAGCTCCTGGAGCTTTCTTGGAGCACCACCCCCCTCCTGTGGCCATTCAGGGAACTGCAGCCAAGGATCCACTTCTTCACATACATGGCTAAAAGGCTTTGGCACTCAGCCAAAGTTGTGGGACAGCCCTTGTACAGACATAATCTCCGCCCACCTCCTCCCCCCCCCCCCGCCCCAACCTGATATACATGCATCCCTCATGCAAGCCCAGAGGCAGATGAACACAAGAACAGTTAAGTGTAGCATCCCTGAGAAATCCTTTCTGAGCAATTTGTTCCCACTCCCACTTCCTGGTCTCAGGCGTCATATTACCAGGATATGAGCCTGGGCTAGCCTCTCCTGAGCCAAAAAGGTCCGCATGGCATCCGCCAGCTTGGCCACAAGCCGCTCTCGTACAGAACCTGGTTCATCCTGGAGAGAGGGGGCACGGTGGGGGGGGGGGATGAGAACAGACAGGGCTGTGCAGTCTACAGAAAGAAAAAGGGACAGAAGGAAAGGGCAAGAAAGAACTCCACTTGCCTCTTTCTGTGCCATGCCCCCATATTCCCATGCCCCCATCCTCACATGCCCCCATCCCCCTATGCCCCCGAGCCTAGAACTGTGGGAGACTGCCTCTTCCTCTGGGACCTGGGATGGATGGCGTTTCTAGTCAGTAACTAAGAGGAGGAAGCAAGGAACAAGGGCAGCAGTGTCAGCTGGGAAGAGTCAGGGGCCGGCATGGAGGGTCTCACCTGACACTGAGCCAGCGCTTGCTTATAGTATTTCAAGGCCTGGTCATGTTGACCCAGTCTGACTGCCGCCGCTCCAAGGCCCTCACAGGCCTGCCACTGTCCCTTCGTGTCCCCTAAGGAAGAGAGCTTGAAAGATCTTCCTGTTCCAGACCCTTCCAGCACTGTGCACCCTTGCATCCCGCCCCTCCAGGTTCCACACTAAACCCCTCATTCTTACCAGTGTCTTGGGCAGCCTGCAGGGCATGCAAATAGCTTTCCAAAGCAGCCCTGTGGTCCCCCAGCTGGCTCAATGAAAACGCCAGACCGCCAAAGCTCCGACCTTGCTCCAACCGCTGGCCCACAGAGCCTGAAACCAGAACACGTCCATTTGTGTGGAGACTTGGTTGCTGGGGCATCGAGACCCTGCCCCCAACAAGGGAGGGTCCCAGGGGTCCCAGAGCCCAGCCTCAGAGGCTCTAGGTGACCCATAAAGGCCTAAACTGTCCAGGTTTAGCCTCTCCCACCTCAAGTTTTACCCCAAATGCCTCCCTGGCCAGTTGGAGCCAGTGGGTCAGTCAAGGTTCGATTACTAGTTTGAGAGGGGGGGCGGAATTCTTACTATATAGGACTGTCTGGTGGAATTCACAGAGATCTGTCTCTACCTCTAGAGTTAGGCTTGAAGCAGGGGTTTTCCATCATACCCAGCAGGAAAAAGTTAGTTAGCACTAGGCACCCGGGTCATAGTTACAGTCCCACTTATGTGATGTAGATGCTATGTTTAATTTGTTTGTTTTTGTAGCGCTGGGAATGGAAGCCAGGGCCCTGTGTATGCCAGGAAAGCACTTTACCGCTGAGCCACGCCCCCAGATAGCTGTTGTTTTTTTCTTTCCACATTTAGTTTTATAGGTATGTGAGTGTGCATGGGTGGGAGTCTGAGGACAACTTCCGGGAATAGGTGTGCTCTCCTTCATCCACATGGGCTCTGGGGACTGAACTCAGGCCGGCATGCTTGGCGGCAAGTCCCCTTACCTGCTGAGCCATCTCACCAGCCCCTCATAGTCTTGTGTGTGTGTGTGTGTGTGTGTGTGTGTGATTTTTCAAGACAGGGTTTCTCTGTAGCTTTGGAGGCTGTCCTGGACTAGCTCTGTAGACCAGGCTGGCCTCGAACTCACAGAGATCCACCTGCCTCTGCCTCCTGAGTGCTGGGATTAAAGGCATGTACCACTGCCCCGCTGCTTCTGCTCTTTTAATCTTTAGTCTCAGGCCAATGAGCCCACAACCTTCTGCTCCCTCCCTCCTCCCACTTCAGGTGTCCCAGCACAATAACTGATCCCAAAGATCCATCCATCCACAGCCCCACTGATCCCAAAGATCCATCCACCCACGGCCCCTGGGTGTACAGCTGTACAGGTACAGCTCCCGACCCCACTCCTCCAGGTTCCCCAGGCCCCTCCCAGCCCTCAGGACACCACCAGTCCCATTGGAAACATTTTAGTCTTTTTCTTTTTTGATGGGATACCATGTAACCCAAGCTGGCCTTGAATTTGATGTGTAGCTAAGGATGACTTTAAGCTTCTGAGTCTCTTGCCTCCGCCTACCGAGTACCGAAACCACAGATGTGTAGCGCTACACTTGGTTTATGTTGTGCTGGGAATCAAACCAGGGCTTTGAGTACACTAGGCAAGCACGCCAGCTGCATCTATCCCCAGTCCTGAAACCTCTTCTTAATCCTTTAGTCTGGCTCCACTCCCCAACCCCAGGCACCCACCATGCAGATCGGCAGCCTTCCGGTGAAACTCCTGGGCTTCCTGATAGTTGCCCAGGACGTTGTAGGTCATTCCAAGGTTTTGGAGCACAGTTGCCTGCTCTGCCGGCTGTCGACACAGGGCTAGGGCCTGCAGGAAGACCTCTGCTGCCAAAGGGAAGACTTGAAGTTGGAAGTAACCCATGCCCAGATCATTGTAGAGTGGCCCTGCAGAATACAGTCACCGGCGCTCAAATGACCCACGATGAAGGCTGTACAGGTACAGCACCTGACCCGCTCCTCCAGCTTCCAGCCCCCTCCCAGCACTCAGGGCACCACCAGACTCAGGCTCAGCACATCCTCAGACCCTACACCTTCTTTACTGAGGCTCACCCAGCAATCCCTGGTCAGTGCTCCGGTCAGCATCAGCAAGCTTACGGCTCTCCTCCAGAGCCTGCAGCACCTCCCTCAGTCCATGCTGCCCACTGCTCAGCATACATCTTACTGCAGCCAACCGAGCCAGGGCTGCATCCCAGAGCTGGCCTGCATGGGCATAGGCCCGGCTTGCTTCCTGTAAACTGTAGGCTGCTTGCTCAGGCCATCCCAGGGCCTGGTAGCAGGCTCCCATTTTTGCCTGTGTTTCCCCATGAATCCCCTGTGGCTGGTAATGGCCCAGAGCCCTGCGGTACCAGTCCAAAGCTTGGGTCAATTCACCGAGGGCATGATAGGCCAAAGCCACATTGAAACACTGGTCACCCCGACACCAGCCTTTGGACTTCCCTTCAGGACGGGCTCTCAGAAGCAGCTCAAGTCCTGTGGCCGGGTCCCCAGTCTCCACATAGGCAGCCCCCAGGTTGAAGGCACAGGCTCGAAGAACAGGGCTATCTCTGGTGGACGGAACCTTGGAGGCCAGCAAGAAGGCCTTCTGGAAGCTGCCCAAGGCCTCCTGAGTCTGCCCAGCCTGCAAGGCCTTGAGGCCAGCCCTGGTGAGGGTCTGGATGTCGACTTTGTGGATGTTAGCTTCTTGCTGCAGCTGCCTCCTTTTCTCCTTTTTCTTCCTGCAGTTCGAAGGTTTGGGCACAGGCTTGAGCTTCAGGCGGCTATCCTTGGGGACAGGGGAAGACCTAGGGTTGATACCAGAGAACCGAGGGGTCAGCATGCCAGCCTTTGCTCTCCCCCTCCACCCCTCCAGGAAGATCCCTTAAGGGAAATTTGAGCTCAGGGCACCAAGGATTTCCCTCCGACCTCTCTCACCTTGCTTCCTGTGTCCCGTTGGGCAGCATTGTGACTCCTACTTTTTAAAGAACGCTTCCTGTGTTCTTTGTCAGCACTCAGATCAAGCGAAGGCCGCTTCCTGAAAGCCCCCTTCCGTCAATTCAATCCCCCATGCTACAAAAACCAAACACCAAACAAACAAAAGTCCCTGCAAACTTCTATAATTCCATAGGGTTTTTCTCCCAAAGCTTTCCCCCGAACCCCACCCCAGAACTGAGGATTGAAGCCAGCCTTCCAGACAAGCACTCTGCCGCTGCGCTGGACCACTGGCCTCATTTATCACACAGTAGGGTTAGCAAGGTTGACTCTCTTGTCTTCCACTAGCCTGGGAACAAGTGGAAGGCAATTAGATTAATTACATTAATTAAAGTGTACTGAAGGGTTGGGGCTGGAGCAATGGCCCAGCAGTTAAGAGCACTTGCTGTTCCTGCAGGGGGCTCAGGTTTGGTCCTCAGCACCCACGTGGTGGTGGCTGACAACTACCTGTAACTCCAGCTCCAGGAGTCCAAAGCCTCTGGTTTAGTCACTTCTGTGACTCCCTCTTTGGCTTCTGCAGGCACACACACACACACACACACACACACACACACACACACACAATTTTAAAAATAAATATTTTTAGCCGGATATGATGGTGCATGCCTTTAATCCTAGCACTTGGGAGGCAGAGACAGGCAGATCTCTTGAGGTCGAGGCCAGCCTGGTCTTCCAGAACAGCCAGGGCTACACAGAAAAACTCTTATCTTGAAAAACCAATATATATACAATTTAAAAGCATCGTCAAGAGTCCAGTTCAATGACATTACATGAATTCAAGTGTGCAGCCATCATCCAACATTCCTAGGGGGTTTTCATCTCCTTTGGTCAACTTCTAAAGAATTTCTGTTTGTTATTTTGAATTATGTATATGTGTGTGCATGTGGGTAGGTGCACCAGAGGCTTTAACTGCACTGGAGCTAAAGTTATAGGTGGTTATGAGCTACCCGATGTGGATGCTGGGAACTGAGCTCAGGTCTCTGCAGGAGCAGAAAGTACTCTGAATTGTCTTTTCAGCCTCCTGGCCTAGTAGTCTTGAGGCCCAGGGTTTGAACCCCAGCATTTCCATTAAAACTAAATGATGTCATTGCAGCCCACATCTTTAATTCCAGCACTCAGAAGGTAAAGACAGGCGGATCCAGGTGAGGTTGAGGCCAGCCTGGTTTGCTCAGTTTGTTACGTATGAAGACACTCTCAAAATACAAAACCCAGCCAACTAAAAACCAAACAGCATGCACAGGGCTACCCTCCCGCCTCCTTCTCACTGCACCTGTGCACACAGCTGCCCTCTCATGGTCTGTGTGCTGCTGCATCTTTTTTCATATGAGGCAGAAGGCAAGCCTCTCTTCAAAGAAATTGTCTCCAGGACTGGGGATTTAGCTTAGTGGTGGAGGGGGGGAGGGAGGGAGGGAAGGAGGGAGGGGGGAGGGAGAGAGGATGGAATCCAGGGGGCCGGGAAGGAGGGAGCATTACTTCTAGAACACATGAAAGCCTGACTTGGCAGTGTCGCCAGCCTCGAGGCATTCCCTCTGTGCCCACACAGTCCTGGGGACCCATCTCAAGACTTCTCACCTCTGAGCTTTTCCCTCTGCGGTTGGCTTTCTGGAATGGTTCCTCTGGCTTGGGTTACTTCTTACTAGCTTTTAGCTCAGAGCTCTGTTACCAGACACCTGGGTGCTGCTCTCTGCTCCCGGGGAATCCTTTGAATGACAGTTGTGGTGGCCTATCTTAGTGCAGGAATTTGATGGTGCTCAGGCACAGCCAGCTAAGGCCTACTCCTCTTCCTGCTCAGCTGCTGCTCCACTTCTGCAGACACACCCTGAGTTCCTTCAGATAATCAAAGCACCGGGGGACTATTAATCAATTATAGCCACAAAGATTATCTATCCCTTCTTCCCACTTCTTCTTGTTAATTTATATTTATTTTTCATTTTAAAGTAGGTTCACATGATCCTCTTTCCTCAGGCTCCTGAGTGCTGGGATTACAGATAGGTGTCACCATGCCCTGCTCAGTCTCTCCCTTTCAAAGAGGAGGTGATAGGCCAAAGAGTTCCATCTGCTACAGTATGACTATAAGCTTTAGTGAGGCATAGACTATTCCAGAAGTGGACCTTTTCATGTGTTTACATACTACCTTGCATACATAATTGCATACACACGTGCACATATACACGCACACTCACATGCATACATAAATGTGCACTGAATGGCATTTTTACAGTTGGTAACAGGATGGCAGGTGATGATCATAAGAAGCCTGAAGAATAGAAGAACTTCCTTGTCCCTGGACTCTTTAACCTCCAGGTTCTATTTAATGAGAGGACAGGAGGCCCCACAATAACCAGGACTCACCAACCCACCAACTCCTAACCCACCATCAATGGCTGCATCTGAAAGTAGATGTCCTCACTGCCTAGGGAAGAGCCTCTTGGAGAAGAAAGGCCATGGCCAGGAACAAACTCATGAAGTAGTTGTGCCGAGCACAGTTGCAATGCAGTGTTTGGAGCAGGCCTGGTACCCGGTGCCATATTTGTGCTCCAGACAGGCTGAAGCCTCTGCTCTGGCCTGGGCTTTCAGAGGTGCTAGCACAGGCAGCCCAGGCCTATTAGACCAACAAATCCCATATTCAGCAGGCTTCCCTTCAGGAGGATAATCTGGGGAGGAGCAGGGCCTGAAAGTGCTCTTAGCCAAGGTCTCGAAGGAGCTCCCTGTAACCAAGGTCATTTCCAAACCATTGTTCAGTTCCTTCTCTGGCTTGCCCACCACATCCTTGCAACTCCCTCTGTAATTATTAAAACACAGAATACCCCTGAGGATGCAAACAACAGAATGGTCACAATCAACAAGTTCATTTCAGTAATAACTTAAATACCAGTGGCCTCAATTCTCCAATCAAAAGACTGAATTAATCAAGAAAAAATCCATCTATCTGTTACCTCCAAGAAACACAGCTTTAACTATGGATGCCATCTTAGGGTAAAAGGATAGACAAAAGTACTCTAATCAAATAGAACAGCAAGTAAGCAGGTATCACTGTCCTGATATCTGACAAAACAGACTTCAAACTAAAACAAGTCAGAAGAGATAAAGAGGGACATTTCATTCTAATCAAAGGAACGATTAACCAAGAAGACATTACTGGGGTTGGGGATTTAGCTCAGTGGTAGAGCACTTGCCTAGCAAGTGCAGGGCCCTGGGTTTGATCCTCAGCTCCGGAAAGAGAAAAAAAAAAAAAAAGAAGACATTACTATCCTAAACATGTATGCATCAAATTCTGGGGTGCCCAATTTCATAAGAAATCTACTACTGGACTTAAAGACACAAATTAACTTCAATCCATTAATAGCTGGTGACTTCAGTACCCTACTTTCTCCAATAAACAGGTCATCTGGACAAGAAATAAACAGAGAAACATCATCATTAATGGACATCATACATCAAATGGACTTAACAAATATCTACAATTTCACCCAAACATCAAAGAAAATACATGAGTAGCAGCACATGAAAGCTTTTCTAAAGTAGACCACATCTGGGACACAAAACAAACTTTACAAAGTCAAGAAGATTGAAATAACTCCTTGTATCCTATCTGAACACAATGCAATAAAACTTGAAAAGCAAAAAAAACAAAAAACAAAAACAAAACTCTAGTCAATATGCAAACTCCTAGAGACTAAACAGCTCATTACTGAATGATCAGTGGGTCAAGAAGAAATCAAGAAAGAAATAAAAAGCTTCCTGGAACTGGGACTGGCAGTAATCTCAGCACTCAGGAGGCAGAGTCAGGCGGATCTCTGTGAGTTCAAGGCCAGCCTGGGCTACAGAGCGAGATCTAGGACAGGCACCAAAACTACACAGAGAAACCCTGTCTTGAAAAAACAAAAAACCAAAACAAGAACAGCAAAAACCTCCTGAAACTAAATGAAATGAAAGCACAACCAATGAAAAGTCTGGGACACTGAAAGCAGCCTGCGAGGGGAATTTACAGCTCTAAGTGTTGGCTTAAAGCATCAGGAGGAGCACAAATAAATGGCTTCATAATGCAGCCCAAAAGCTAGAAAGGTAAGAAGAGCTAAAAAATTTTAAAAGTCCTAGGCCAAATGGATTCCCAGCAGATACTACCAAAAGATACTACTATACTCAAAGAAGATCTACAGCCAGTCCTTCTTAAATATTAATAAATAAATAAACAAATGAACAGAAGGAGCACTCCCAGACTTCTATAAACCCAGTATCACTCTCATATCCAAACCAGGCAAAGACACAATTAAAAAAGAAAACTATAGTCCAATAGCCTTGATGAACACAGACTCAAAAATACTCAAAGAATATTTACAAACAGAATACAGACATATATAAAAGACTTTACACCAAGACCATGTTGGCTTTATCCCTAAAATGAATGCAGGGACGGTTCAACACATGCAAGTCCCTAAATGTAACATGTCACATAAATGGACCTAAAGAAAAAAAATGGCCGGGTGGTGGTGGCACATGCCTTTAATCCCAGCATTCGGGAGGCAGAGTCAGGCGGATCTCTGTGAGTTCGAGGCCAGCCTGGGCTACAAAGTGAGTTCTAGGACAGGCTCCAAAGCTATACAGAGAAACCCTGTCTCAAACCCCCCCCCCAAAAGAAAAGAAAAAAATGATCATCTCAATGGATGCAGAAAGGACTCAACAAAATCCAACATGTCTTGCGATGAAAGTCCTAGAGAATGCAGGGCTAGAGGGAACACATCTCAACACAATTAAAGCTATATATGGGAAACCCACAGCCAACGTCATCCTAAATGGAGAAATGTGTACAGCAATGCCACTGAAGTGAGAAGTGAGACAGGGCTGTTCACTTGCCTACTCCTTTTCAACTTCACTAGAAGTGCAAGCTAGAGCGACCAGGCAAGAGAAAAAAAAATAAAGGGGTACAAATAGGGAAAGAAGAAGTTAAACCATTTCTATATGCAGATGATATGATACTATACATTAGAGATCCCAAGTTTCTACCAGAAAACTTCTAGAAAAATGATAAACAAATTTAGCAACGTGGCAGAATGCAAAATCATCTCGCACAAGTCAATAGCTTTTCTACACACCAACAACAACCATATAGAGAAGGAGATCATGGACACACTCCCATTCACAATAGCCTCAAAGAAAATAAAGGATCTAGGAAAAAACCTAACTAAGGAAGTGAAAGACCTCTCCAATGAAAACTTCAAACCTCTGACAAAAGAGATAACGACACTAGAAAATGGAAATGCATCCATTCCATGCTCACAGATTTATAGAATTAATATTGTGAAAATGACCATTTTTTTTTTTTTTTTGAGACAAGGTTTCTCTGTGCAACAGTGCTGGCTGTCCTGGAACTTGCTTTGTAGACCAGGCTGGCCTTAAATCCACAGAGATCCGCCTCCAGAGTGATGGGATTAAAGGCATGCGCCACTACTGCCCATTATACTAAAATTTATATGGAACCACAGAAGACCCCAGACAGCCAAAACAATGCTGAGCAAAAAAGAACAATGCAAGGCCAGCCTGGGCTACAGAGCAAGATCCAGGACAGGTACCAAAGCTACACAGAGAAACCCTGTCTCGAAACAAACAAACAAAAAGGAACAATGCTGGCAGGGTCACCCACCACTCTAGATCTTAAGATATACTACAGAGTCATAATAACAAAAACAACATTGTGCTGGTACAGAAACAGATACACAGAGCAATGGAGAAAAGTTGAAGACCCAAACATGGGTACAGGTAACTTCAGCCACTTAGTATTTGACAAAGATTCCAAAATCACACACTAGAGAAAAGAAAGCATCTTCAACAAATGGCGCTGGGAAAACTGAATTCCACATGCAGAGAATGAAATTAGACTCATATCTATCACCTTGCACAAAAATAAATTCCAAATGAAACAAATACCTTGATGTGAAACCCGAGGCTGTTAGAAAAATACATAGGCAGTACCTACCTGATAGAGGAGCAGGAAAGGCCTTCTGAACAGGACTCCGTTTGCCCAGGAATTAAAGTCAACATCAGACAAGTTAGGAAGCTAAGGCCAAGAAACACCTCACAACTAAGGAGAGAATCTCACAGAACTGAAGAGAATCTTTCCAGCTAAGACAGAGGGTTAATAGCTAGCATATACCAAGAACTCAAAAACAAGAGTGAAAAAACCAAATGACACGTTCTCAAGAAACAGACCTGGAACTTGAGTACCGAGTTCTAAAAAGAAGGAGAACAACTGGCCAGGAAATATCTCAAAGATGTTCCTTGTCCCTAATAATCAGGGAAATGCAAATCAAAACATCTCTGAGATTTCGTCTTACCCCGGGCAGAATGGCAAATATCAACACAAACAACAAACACTGGAGAGCAGGAGGGGAGAGGCAATCCCCATTCACTGTTGTCGAGATTGTAAACTGTTACAGCCACCATGAAAATCAGCATGGAGAATTCTCAAAAAGCTAAAACTAAGTCGACCATATGACAGAGCTATGTGACTGCTTGGCATGTGCCCACATGGCTCCACATCATACTCTCCAGACACTTGCTCAGCCACGTTTACTGCTGCTCTGTTCACAATGGCTGAAACGGAAACCACCTTACTGTCCTTCAATGACAAATGGATAATGAAAATGTGCTGCATACGCACTATGGAATACACACTACCGCTCAGCAGTGAAGAGAAATGAAATCATGAATTTTGCAGGTAAACGAATGGAGCAAGAAAAGATCTTACTGAGGGAGGTTAACTGAGACCCAGAAGGACAAATGTATTATGTTCTCTCTCTCGAGGCTCCTGGCTCCAAATCTTCAGATGTGAGTACATTGCTTGACGTGATTGCAGAAACCTGGAGAGTAGAGCAGGACCATTGCCTGGATAGGGGTGGGGATGTGGGGTTGAGAGAGGG
This sequence comes from Onychomys torridus, assembly GCF_903995425.1. Taxonomy (NCBI): domain Eukaryota; kingdom Metazoa; phylum Chordata; class Mammalia; order Rodentia; family Cricetidae; genus Onychomys; species Onychomys torridus. The sequence goes on from NC_050448.1 coordinate 65,104,541, forward strand.
GAACAGCAGGGTACAAGTGACCTGACCAGGGAAAGGAAAGAGGGGGCTCTTTAGGGATGGGGGGGGTACACGAGAAGTTGGGAAGAGGTCCAGGGGACCCTGTAGAAGAAGGGGTAGAAAGGCTGCAAGAACCAGAAGTTCAGGGAGTGTTCTGTCAGATTGGGTCTCCCAGGAATGTCAGAAGCTACACCCATAAAATCTCACCAATGTAACTGTTCAAACATGAGCTGAACACAGACAACACCAATGGGCATACCAAAATGGATGGGGGAAAAGGCCATGAGTGATAGACAATTACACGGTTGGGCTTGCCCGGGGGACCGCCTAACTATTTCCGGTGTAGAATAGCCATCTCCGGGTCAGACATCTCGTGGGACCGGGACTCTGTGGCCTTACGTGGTTGCGTAAAGCGCGCGCGCAGCCATGTAATCTACACGCATGCGTGGAGTACCCACAGGAGTCCCTGTACGCATGCGCGGCCCAACCTTTAAAAAGCCGGCGCCATCTTGCGCGAGGCTCTCAGTCTCTCTCTGTCTCTCTCTCCCCACGTGTGTTTCACACAGGCCTGTCACCTCTATCCTCTTTAATAAAACTCTCCAGTGGTTCTGTCGTGTTCGGGACGTGTTCCTAGCGCCGCATATATACTAACAATGAGGCCTCACCTTTACACAAAAAAACTAGGCAACCAAGGAAAGCTTAGAGCAAGAGACGGTCTTCCCCAGGGAAGAGCTCACCAATCGGTCGTCCAGTGCCAAATGGTCAGTCCTGAAAACAAGCACATAGAGAACATTATCCAGACTGGGTGGGTTGTATTTAGGAATATACATGCGTGTACATAAACATATGAATGCAATGGCAATTAGTAAAAGAAAAGGCCATGCATTTGAAAGAGAGTAAGGGGGCATTTGGAAGGCTTTGGAGGGAGGAAAGGAAGGGAGAAATGTGATCATAATCTCAAGAAAGCATTCATAGGTATCATTTTTAGAAAAGCAACTGAAGAGAGAAAGGATTTATATGAGCTCATAGTTCAAGGTACAGTTCATCATGGTCTGAAAGAGCAGCAGGATCTGGAAGTAGCTGCGTCTATGGTCAGGAAACAGTAAGGGCCGAATGCAAGGCTGTCTGCTCAACTCCGCTTTATGCAGTCCAGGAGCCCCTGTCCAGGGAGTGGTCCCACCTACAATTTAAAAAGGTCTTCCTGCATCAATTAACATAATCAACACAACCCCCAGAGGCACGGCTAGAGGCCTATCTTCCAGGAGATTCTACCCAGCTGACATTTAACAATAACCACCATAGAGCCTTTTCAAACGTCTGCCATGAGGCTTTGAGGCTCGGCCACCGCTGTTTGCCTGGCATGTGGAGAAGGGAGAAAATGTAGGTCGGAGAAGCCTAGCACACGCTATGCCCGCCCACTCCCTTTCTTATAATTGTCTTTATTAGTGAAGCTGTATTATCTGTCCTCTGTGCCACCGAAGTAGCTTCCCAATTAGTCTCTGCCCAGTCTCCCTCTCTCCAAGCCCCTGCTGTCATCTTTTCTAAAGCATAAGGCTGCTCTGACCTGTGTCTAAAGGGTTGGTAGTTGCTCACCAGCTGTGATCTCCGTGCCTTGGCAAGGTGCCTACGGACATGCCCTTCTCCCTCCATGACCTTTTTCCACATCACTAAGACAAGCTGAAGGTCCCTAAATATTGTTGCCCATGCTGTTTCCACTGTGTGGGACGCCCCTCACCTTGAATCTGGTAAATTCTTCCGCTTTCAGCTTTAATTATCAGGGGCCAGAGGCACAGCGCCATGTTGCCACTGTAGCAGCCTGAGTTCGTTTCAGAGACCTCTACCAGGTGAAGCCAGGATTCTGATTTTGCTGCAGAAAAGAATTTCAGGACGAGTCAGAATGAAGCAGAATTGGAGATTTATTAATAGGAGCTTTGAACATAAATTTAAGCACAGCTGTTAATAGGGAAAAGAGAGAGTAGACACCCAAGCATGGGCGTGGGCTTCTGGGGAGTCATGCTTTTTGTGCCTTTGTAATAACCATATATCAGATTTCGATGGCTTCTGAAGTTACACCTAAGGTTGCCAAGGAACCTAAGGGATCATAGGTTGGTTGTCAAGGTGCATGGGACAAGGTCACATGGAGAAGGGAAAGCCATAGGCAGACATGAAGATTGCACAAGACAGTTGAACTATTTTTTACTGTAAACAATGATCATATTCTTATTTATGAGATTCTCAGAAAAGGGGCTTGGCCTTTGTGGCAGGGGCTGCCCAGAGCACTGCTCTGTGGGAGTCTGCAGGCAAACGTGCCTGCTGTCTTGAGCTGCAGAGCCTTCAAAGGGCACTCTCCTGTATTCCCAGGTTTTGGGGCTCCAGGGTCAGAGGAATGTAGACTTAGATGCCCCTTACAATTCAGCACTTACCAAAGACACCACAGGATGGGATCCCTAAGGGACTTGGGGAATGCTTCACTCCACATTGCAGGTACATATCTGGAAAAGGAGGAGTAAGGCCAGATTGGAAGACCCACATATGCTTAGGTCTTAATCATCATGGTTCACTGGAATTTAAAGATTTTTTTTTCTTTTTTTCTTTTTTTCCATTTGGCAATTTCATATATGTATATAATGTGTTGTGATCAGTTCATTCCTCATATTGTGTCATTCTTACTTGAAATATTTCTGTATAAAAAGAATATTATCTTGGCTGGAGAGATGGCTCAGAGGCTATGAACACTGGCTGTTCTTCCTGAGGTCCTGAGTTCAATTCCCAGCAACCACATGGTGGCTCACAACCATCTGTAGGGAGATCTGGTGCCCTCTTCTGGCCTGCAGGGATACACTCCTGAACACTGTGTGCATAATAAATACATCTAAAAAAAAAAAAAAAAAAAGAATATTATCTCTGTAGGTAGTCTTCACATCAATTTTGTTAGTTGTGTAGAAGTCTTTTTGTTTTAATGATTTATTTAGTTTAATTTTATGTGCATTGGTGTTTTGCTTGTGTGTATGACTGTGTGAGGTTGTCAGATCCCCTGGAACTGGAGTTACAGACAATTGTGAGCTACATGTGGATACTGGGAATTGAACCCAGGTCCTCTAGAAGAGCAGCCAGTGTTTTTAACTGCTGACCCATCTCTTCAGCTCCAGGTAGGAAGTCTTAACTCTTAGCAGGTGAGAGATTTCAACCAGACTCCACGGTGAGGTGCCCCATTTGTAGGTTTTTTTTTAATTATTTTTATTTATTTTTTTTACTCTTTTGGATCTTTGGGGCCTGCCACTCAGCTCCCAAATTAATACACAGAGGCTTATTCTTACCTATGAATGCCTGGCCTTAGCTAGGCTTATTTCTAGCCAGCTTTTCTTAAATAATTCTGTCAACCTTTTGCCTCTAGGCTTTTCCCTTCATCTTTTATATACCTTTCTTTACACCCCCCCCACCCTCCACCCCCCAGACAGGGTTTTTCTGTTTAGCTTTGTGCCTTTCCTGGAACTCGCTTTGGAGACCAGGTTGGCCTTGAACTCACAGAGATCCGCCTGCCTCTGCCTCCCAAGTGCTGGGATTACAGGCGTGCGCCACCACCGCCCGGCCTTTCTTTACTTCTTACTCCATGACTTGATGTGTAGTTGGGTGGCCGGCCCCAATCCCAACATCCTTCTCTCTTTCTCTTGCTCCTTGATCTCCTCTTCCCAGATTTCTCCTCCTATTTATTCTCTCTGCCTGGCAGCCCCGCCTATCCTTTCTTCTGCCTTGTTATTGGTCGTTCAGCTCTTTATCAGACCATCAGGTGTTTTAGTCAGGCAAAGTAACACAGCTTCACAGAGTTAAACAAATGCAACATAAAAGAATGCAACACAGGTTGGGGATTTAGCTCAGTGGTAGAGCGCTTCCCTGGGTTTGATTCTAAGCTTAAAAAAAAAAAAAAAAAAAAGGAAAAAGAATGCAACACATCTTTGCATCATTAAACAAACGTTCTACAGCATAAACAAATACAACACATCTTCAGCTAATATTCTACAACACGATTCCCTACCCATGCCCTTTTAATTAGATCTGTTTTTCTATCTTGCCTCAAGATCAGCTGCAGCCTCCACTAGGAAGGTCTCTGCTTTCCACCCAGCGGTTCTCTCCCTCAGTGCAGCACTGACCTCCAAGCTTTTTGACTGTGTCTAACACTTGTTATAACAGCACTTTCTAGAGAGCATGTATACACCTGTATTTGTCACCTACTAAGAAAGGGCAGCGGCAGGGACTATTTGATAAAGACAATTGAGTAGAGAAGGGGCCTTGTAGAAAGAGCAAATCCAGGAACTGCCCCAAAGCGATCCCTAGTGTCCCCACCTGGGAGAAACTACGAAACCCAGGATTCCCCGCGGCAGGACCGGAAGCGTCCCATCCCGGTGTGACCGCGATGAGGGGTGGTGTCCCAGAGGCGGGAGATTCAAAACTGGCAGGAGAAGGAACATGGAGCCGTGTGCGGCAGGCCGGGCTCGGACAGCCTGTGAGTTCGAGAGGGATCTGAGGGGAGTGGAGCGGGGGTGCTGCTGGTGGGGCCTTCGCGGGAGGGGCTGCCCGGAGCTGGGCTCCGTGGGAGTGGGCCGGTGTGCGCGGGGTATCCGCGCTGCCCAACCTTCTTAGGGCGCTCTCCCTTACAGGTTCTGGGGCCCCAGGGTCGGGGGATGTAGACGATCTAGATGGCCCCTTAAAATTCTGCAGTTACCATACTCGCCAAAGGGTGTCACGGGATGGGATTCCGCACTGAGACACCCCCTCTCAAACTTCTTGCTTCCTGATCACCTGGCCACTTGTTTAAAATGCAGAACCTGGAGGGCGGGCTTGGTGGCGCACTCCCTCCGGTAATTCCAGCAGTTGGAAAGTGGAGGTCAAGAGTTCATGGCCATTCTTAGCTGCATAGTACTTGGAGGTCGGCGTGGGCTACCTGAAACACTGCTCACTTGGAGAGAAACCCAGGTTCCTGGGAAGGATCAGCGGAATGAAAAACAAAACCTGCTTTCTTTACCCCATCACCACTAGGACACAAAGAGCAAAATCGGTGTCCACTCACCTCATGAGGAAATGCTAGTTCCAGAAAAACCATTCTGTGATGGCTGTTGTTTTTGAGTGTGTGTGTGTGTGTGTGTGTGTGTACACACGCGTGTGCGCTTAAGGCCCCGCCCATCCCATCCTGCTGAGTCCCCAACTCATAGCTCTGAGGTGATGTCACTCACTTACCGGTTCATTTTCCATTCTCGAACAGCCAACTCTTGTTCCTTGTAAATTCCCTCCGAGGAATTCATGAGTTTTCTGCCGTTGGCCAGTACTTTCAAATCTGTATTTGGAAGTGTGTGCCTGTGGGGTTGAACTTTTATAACTGCCAATTCAAATAAGCCCAGCCCTTCCTGAAATCATACAGCAGGCTCTCCAAGATGAGGAAATAGGATAAAGAGTGGAAATGACTACTGCCCAGTCAGACAAGCCCACCAAGCTGTCTCCTGCATGTCCGCCAGGCTCCTCTGCCGTGCATGCACGCAGCTTTCGCTCACCCTGTTTAATTTGGTGTTGTGCTCCCCATGAGAAACAGAGAGCTAGAGACTGGCTAAGGCAGAAAAGAAGCGCTCTCCCATTTAAGGCGTTCCCTGTTGTTGAGTTTGGAGGCAGAGTGTTGTCTACATTTTGTTCAGCTTGAAGATTGCTTTCCTCCTCGGTGAGCTGTAGAAAAAAGGATAGTGATGGTGCCTGTGTGGTCTTTTAAAATTCCCTTTGTCCTTCCCTTAATCTCATGTATAGCTTGGATCCCTCTCTTGGGCCGCCTGATCTTCTTCAACCTGCCTGTCATGCTACGAAGCTCAGAACAGTTTGCTTCCTCTGCTAGCCCGAGATCTTACTCAAGGCTATAACTGCACCCCTCACTTTGGGTTGGAGTTACTTACTTACATGGTTTTTTCTCTCCTAATAATTGTCTCTGTGTTCTCTCTCTGTCTTCTTCCCTTCATCCCCTTCCTCCATCTCTCTCTCTCTCTCTCTCTCTCTCTCTCTCTCTCTCTCTCTCAGTAAATATGATGTTTTGCTTGCATGCATATCTTGTTTTTGGTTTGTTTTTTGTTTTTCGAGACAGGGGTTCTCTGTGTAGCTTTGCGCCTTTCCTGGAACTTTAGCCCAGGCTGGCCTCGAACTCATAGAGATCCGCCTGGCTCTGCCTCCTGAGTGCTGGGATTAAAGGTGTGCACCACCACTGCCTGGCGTCTATCTTTTATATTGAAAGAATGCCTGGGGCCAGTGGAGGCAAGAAGAAGGCATCAGGTCCCTGGAACTGGAGTTACAGACAGTTGTGAGACACCACATTGGTGTGGAGAATTTAACCCAACTCCACTGCAAGAGCAGTATTTTTCTTCCTTTGTTTTTTGTTTTGTTGTTGTTGTTGTTTTTGATGTTGATTGTTTGTCTTTGGTTTTTCGACACAGGGTTTCTCTGTAGTTTTGGTGCCTGTCCTGGATCTCATTCTGTAGACCAGGCTGGCCTTGAACTCACAGAGAGTTCTGTCTGGCTCTGCCTCCCAAGTGCTGGGATTAAAGGAGTATGCCACTACCACTCGGCTACAGTCAGTGATCTTAACTGCTAAGCCATCTCTCCAGCACCCATCTTTATCTTTCTTTTCTTTTTTAAGAAAGGCTCTCACTATGTAGACATAGCTATACTAGCTCTATAGACCAGGCTGGCCTTGAACTCACAGAGATTTGTCTGCCTCTGTCTCCCCAGTGCTGGGATTAAAGGCGTGCCACCACACCAGGCTTGTATTTTTTTAAGAGTAGAGGTTCACTAGCCCAGGGCCAGACAGAAAGATATTGAGTGAATGAATGACCGTGCTTAATCATTGACTGCATTAGCCATACTTCCAAGGGAGCCCATGTGACAGCATGTCTTTGAGAAGTTAGCATGTAATGAAGGGTAAGACTCGAAGCTAAGGTCCCAGCTGAGGAGGGCTTTGGATAGCCCTGCTGGTGGCACTGAAGGGCGTTCTTGAGGCAGACTTGGGAAAGGGGAGAAAGACAGGAAGATGGCTGCAAAGGAAAGGAGGTGTCTCTGACAAAGAAGGATGCTCCCTGATAATGGGTGAACTGGGACGTGGAGAGGGAGTGCTTCTGTGCTTGAGAGGGGCTGCCTGGGGGGGTATGTTCAAAAACAGCTTCAGAGCTCAGGTTCCTGTCTATTTTTGCTCTTTAAGATTTATTTTTACTTATGGGTGTGTGTCTGTGTGTATATATGCCTTGTGTGTGTGGGTGCCCACAGAAGCCAGAAGAGGGCGTTGGCTTCCCTGAAGCCGGTTGGTTACAAGTAGTTGTGAGCTGCCCAGTGTGGGTGCTGGGATCCCTAGCTGAGGCTGCGTTCCTTGACTGTGTCCCCTCACACTTTAGATGAACGCCTCACGGCCGAGGAGATGGACGAGCAGAGGCGACAGAATGTTGCCTATCAGTACCTGTGCCGGCTGGAGGAAGCCAAGCGGTAAGCAGGGTCCAGAAAAATGGACTCCTTTTGTCCCCCTTTCTACCTCTCCTATTCCAGAGCAAATGCAAACAGACAAGGGGCTGTGCTGTGGGGAAGGGCACATTAAAACATTTTGTCTGGCTGGAGAGATGGCTCAGAGGTTAAGAGCACTGACTGCTCTTCCAGAGGTCCTGAGTTCAATTCCCAGCACCCACATGGTGGCTCACAACCACATGTAATGAGATCTGGCGCCCTCTTCTGGCTTGCAAGGATACCTGCAAGCAGCATACTGTATACATAATAAATAGAAAATAATTGATCTTTTAAAAAAAAAAAGAAAACGAAAAACATTCTGTCATGCCGGGCATGATGGTGCAATCTCATGTGCTTAGAGGGTAAGAGAGTAAAAAGTTCAAGGCCAGCAGCAGGGAGATGGCTCAGTTGTCAAATGTCCACTGTGTGAGCATGAAGACCTGAATTCAGACCCACAGCACACATGAAAAGTCAGGTATAACAACACGTGCCTGTAATCCCGGGGCTGGGAAGCAGAGGCAGGCAGGCAGATCTGTAGCGTTCCTTGGCTGTCCAGCCCAACCAATCAGTGAGCTCTGGGTTCAAAGGAGAGAAATGAGAGGGATGGGAAGTAATCATGGAAGATGCCTTATGTCAGCCTCTGGCTTCTGCATGCATATACACACAATTGCAGTGTGTACCTATGTGAATAGGCGCGCGCACACACACACACACACAGAGTTCAAAGTCTGCCTGTACTACTTAGCAAGCCTGAGGCCAGTCTGGACTTCATGAAACCCTGTCTCAAAACAAGACAGAAAAGAAAAATAGCATTTTCTGTTTTTTAAGGCCCAACTATTACAGTCTTTCCCCATATCCTTCATATATAGTTCTGTAGTCTTTGGGTACCTCTTTACCTACCACACTGTCATAATGCTCAACTAAATTACCTGTTGAGAAATCAGGAACCAGGCCGTTTCCAGTTTCACTCATTGTCAAGAAGAAAAACCTGTCTTTCTGTAATAAAGTACCATGTACAATGACTGTGTAAAGTGGAAATTTTAAATTAAAAAGAAGTAAATCTGTTTAATTAAAAAGAAGAGTCTAGCCAGGCGGTGGTGGCACATCCATTTAAGCCCAGCACTCGGGAAGCAGAGGCAGGAAGATAATCTGAGTTCGAGGCCAGCCTGGTCTACAGAGTGAGTTCCAGGACAGCCAGGGCAACACAGAGAAGCCCTGTCTCAAAATGCACCCCCACCTGTATCAGAAGTTTCTCCAGTCCCACCCGGTCCTGAAGTCCCGTGTTTCTCTGGTCCCTGCCCTGCCATGCAGGCAGATCTCTGTGAGTTGGAGGCCAGCCTGGTCTACAGAGCGAGATCCAGGACAGCCTCCAAAGCTACAGAGAAACCCTGTCTTGAAAAACCAAAAAAAGAAAAAAAAAGAAAAAAGAAAAAAAAACAAAGAAAGAAACTGGATCACTGACATTCTGGCTTCATTAGCTTCCTACGTCATTCAGCTTGTGCCCCCAAGCCCCATATTTCCTATAATGGATGTTGGCTCTTAGGGCTTGATTAGTGTCGGGGTCAGTGGCAGACTTCTTGGTGGTAGCATGTGCTTCACATCACACCTTGCAGGAGGAATATGGCACCTCCTTATGCTGCCTCTAGCAATTCAAAGCTCATGTGAGAGTTCATGTGATGGTGATCTCTATCTCACAAATCTCCCCATCAGCTTTCACCACGTGACTTCTTGTTGGCCCTCATTGGAGCCCGTTATTGAGGATGCAAGATATGCCTGTTGGTTTTTTTGTTTGTTGGTTTGGTTTCCCCCAGTGCTAGAGATAGAATCCAGGGCTTTATGCAAAACAAAATGACTATTTTCCAATGCTCTCATGTCTTCTTCATTAATTAGCTGAAGTTTTTTCTTGAGAAATGGCTTCCCAGGCTGGAGTGGTGGCTCAGTGGGTAAGAACACTTGCTATGAAAATAGGAGGACACAGCATGCAAAAAGTCAGACACGGCTTATGCATGCCTTAGCCTCAGCAATGAGGCATTGGAGGTGGGTGGATCCCAGGAGCTCACTGGCCTGGCAGCTTAGTCGAAACAGTCAGCTTCCGGTTCAGTGAGAGACCCTGGCTCCAGGGAATAGGGCAGAGAGCAATAAAGGAAGACACCCAGTACACTTCTGGCCTCTGCTTATGTAGAGATTTGTATTATGCATCCCTGCACACACTTAAATACCACACAGCACACATGCAGCTTTATTCTTTCATCATCTGAGGGCTGTTTGCTTACCTTATGATTCATTTTACCAAGGAAGGGCATGACAAATTCGTGTGTGTGTGTGTGTGTGTGTGTGTGTGTGTGTGTGTGTGTGATTTATTGTGTGTTTGTGTATGTATGTGAGGTGTGTATAGACATCAGAAGAGGATGTAAAATGTCCTGGTGTGTCTATCTCCACTTTATTTCCCTGAGACAAAACTAAACCTGGAGCTAGTCTAGTGGCCAGCACACCCCAGCCACCTTCTGGGGTTTTATGTGGGTGCAGGGGATTTGAGCTCAGGCCTATGTAGCGAGCACTCTGACCTAATGAGTAATGAGTCATTTCCCCAGTCCCTTTTTTTTCCTTTAAATTTTTTTAAGATTTATTTTTATTTATCATTATTATTATTATTATGGTTTTTGGTTTTTTGGTTTTTTTTTTTTTTGAGACAAGGTTTCTCCATTTAAGAGTCCTGGCTGTCCTGGAACTTGCTTTGTAGATCAGGCTGGCCTTGAACTCACAGAGATTCTCCAGCCCCTGCCTTCCAAGTGCTGGGATTAAAGGCGTGGGCCACCACCGCCCTTTTTTTTTTTTTTTCTTCCCTATGGCTGGGTGAGTTCCAGAACAGCCAGGGCTACACAGAGAAACCCTGTCTTGAAAAACCAACCAACCAAATAAATAAATAAATCGGGTGTCCAGCAGGGTTAGCGTGAAGCAAGGTATACTTGGCTCTCTTTGGAAACATATCTGTAGACCTCAGTATCTGGAGATTCTACCCAAGGAGTCATTATGCCTGCCCTGTATAGCCACCAGCAGTAAAATACGTTTATATTCAAAGTGTGCTCAGAATACCAGCTCATTGATCCTGGCAGCTGCCCACTGAAGCCGGCAGTTCCAGTGATGTTGGCCTCATTTTGCCGAATGCATTTGAGTCTCAGAGTCAAAGTGAGGGGGATGGGTTGGAAAGTCTGATTCTAAGAGGTCTGGCCTTTCTGTCCCATGTGCTGTTCCATCAACCCACAGGGCCCCTAATGCCCCTGTTATCCTCAGAACTGAACTGTGAACTGTGGAGATCATTCCATCAGACACAGCTTTCTGCACCTAAGTTTTCAGAACCATGCCGAATGAGAGGGGTGGCAGATTCCATTTGGGTTGAGTTGGGTATGTAGCCAGACAGTGGGGGGTTCCCTTACACAACAGGGTAAGAGTCTGGCTACACCTCCTTGAAGACAGGCAGGTGTGGAAGCCACTCAGGGAGACTTTCCCAGGATGAATGAGGCCAAGGTTGGCTTGTTTGGGCATCTGTAGCAGCTTGGGGAAAGTGGGGAGCAGTGAAGCAAGAGGGGGAGAGGGGAATTTTGGGTAGGGAAGGAATGGTGCACCAGGGCACTTGAGGGATGGGCGGGTCCTCCAAGTCCCTGTGGCCTGCCAGTGGGTAAGAATGGCTGTCCTGCTCACAGCTGGATGGAGGTGTGCTTGAAGGAGGAGCTTCCTGCCCCAGTAGAGCTGGAGGAGAGCCTCCGGAATGGAGTGCTACTGGCCAAGCTGGGCCACTGTTTTGCACCCTCTGTGGTCCCCCTGAAGAAGATCTATGACATGGAACAGCTGCGGTACCAGGTGGGCACAGTGTAGTTGATCCCTTGCCCTCTCTCCCCCCCAAGATGCTCTTCTCACAGCTCTGAGGGTTTAGTGACCCTGTAACTTGAGAGTCCGTACATGACCACTTTTGAGGCTGAAAATAAGTATAAGTCATGGTAGCAGAGCAGTGGGTATTCGCCAGGGTCACTCTGCCGGCAGCAAGAGGTACCGCTGCATGGGCCTTAAGATGCCCTGAGGTGCAAATGGTGCACCCTGAAGGGCCTTTCTGGGCATGTGTCCTTTTTCTGTATTCTAGCCAGCCCAAGCTCCTATCCTATGCCACCTTGGAAGCCTTTAATGTATGGACGGCCCTCCCCTACGCCAGCCTTCCCATTATCCAGCTGGCTCACCCATTCCTGGTGGTTTCTGCTGTTTTTCTGTTCCGTTGGGTGGGGGATCCACAGGGTGGGGTCCTTTGGCTCTGTCTACCCTTCCCCCATGAATTTTTGAACTGGTATCTGGGTTCCACCCATAGGGAACCCTGAGAACTGTAGAAACAGTCTCTTTTTCTCCCTTCAGGCAACGGGCTTGCATTTCCGTCACACAGACAACATCAACTTTTGGCTTTCTGCACTAGCGCACATCGGCCTGCCTTCGGTAAAACGGGGTGCCAAGATGATTATCTGTCTGCTCTAAGGGCACCGTTCCTGGGGCTTCTGTGCCCTTGAACCAGGTTGCTCAGTCTCCGCCTTCACCTTCCGTGGATCCTGGGCTGAGAAGTATCAGCACTGTCATGTAGTGGAGAAAGGAAGGGGGAGAGAAGGGTTAAGAGCATGGCTACCCTTGCAGAGGATCCAGATTCAATTCCCAGCCCCTACAGCAGGGCGCTCACAACTGTCTATACCTCCAGTTCCAGGGTATCCAGTGCCCTCTCCTGCCCTCAGTGGACACTTGCATACAGATGATGTCCATACAGACAAGCAGACAGGCTGGGGAGATGGCTCCGTGGTTAAGAGCACTGACTGCTCTTCCAGAGGACCTGAGTTCAATTCCCAGCACCCACATGGCAGGTTACAACTGTCTGTGATTCCAGTTCCAGGGGACCCGACAAGCAGACACAAACACACATAAATCTTTAAAACAAACAAACAAACAAACAAACAAGAAGGAAAAAGGGACCGGAGAGACGGCTCTGAGGTTGAGAGCAACGGCCGCTCCCCAAGAGCTTGGGTTGTACTCACACTGTGATGTCCAACCATCTGTAATTCCAGTCAGAGGGACCCAGTGCTGTCTTCTGCTCTCTTTGTGCATCAGACACACATGATACACAAACATACATGCAGGCAAAACACCCATACACATTTAAAAAAAAAATCTTTAAAAAAAAAAGGAAAAGAAAAAGACAGTTTAGGGCAGGGATGTAGCTCAGTGGTAGAGCCCTTGCTCAGCTGTGTGAGACCCTGGACTCCTCCCAGTTTTACAGAAAAAAGAAAAAAGCTGAGCTCAGTGGTGTATTTCTGCTTTCAGCATTTGGGAGGGCAAGGCAGGAGAGTTGGGAGTTTCCAATAGGACCTGGGTTATTCAAATTTGATGGCAGCTTGGGTTATACAGTGAGACCTCATTTCAAAAAAAGTGAGAGGCTAGAGAGATGACTTAAAGGTTAAGTGTACTTACTGTACTTGTGGAGAATCCAGGTTCAATTCCCAACATCCACATAGTGGTTCATAACCATCTACACTCTGGTTCCAGAAACCCCTGTTCCCTGTCCTGATCTCCGCAGGCACCAGGCAGGCATGTGGTGCACATAAATGCATGTAGGCAAAACACTTGTGCACATAAAAGAAATAAATCTAAAAATTTTTTTTTGTTGTTGTTTTTTCTTTTCGAGACAGGGTTTCTCTGTAGCTTTGGAGCCTGTCCTGTACTAGCTCTGTAGACCAGGCTGGCCTCGAACTCCCAGAGATGCACCTGCCTCTGCCTCCCGAGTACTGGGATTACAGGCGTGTGCCACCACCGCCCAGCTAAATTGTTTTTTAAAAGCAAGAGAGACCGACATTTTGGTGGGAGACAGAAGCAATGGAGGACACTGCTTCTGTGTTGATGCACCTGGGACAACTCTCTGGCTTTGGTCCCTTGTTAAGAAGCTGAAGTAATGCCAGGCGGTAGTGGCATACGCCTTTAATCCCAGCACTGAATGTAGTGGAGGATGTGCTGAGCTTAGGTTTCAGCTCTTAAAGTGATGTCTAGAGATCAGAGACCTCTGCCTTGGCAATCCATGCTTCATTGGACCTTCCCTGGGAGCATTGTCAACTCCCCAGCACATCATGTATGTGGTGGAAATCTCAGGTCAAGGACCGGGTTCATGGAGACTGAGTGCCTGGGGCGTGTTTCCTGGAGGCTGTAGCCTGCATCCTATAGCCCCTGAGGTCTCACCTAGTGGTCAGCTAACCCTGGATACTATGACTATGTCACTGGCTGTGTCTTGGCCCAGTAAGCCTTTTTCACATTGGACTGAATGGGGATGGTTATAGAAACTGGCTTAGAAGCCTGGGCTGTGGGTGCTCACAGCTCTGGTTGGAGAGAGAGATGCAATGCTCAGCCCAAACCTCCTGTCCTGCACCAGCTTGGAAGCCTTACTGCACTACCTTCCTCTGTACGGCCACTGTCTGGTTTCTCCTCTAGATCTTCCTCCCAGAGACCACGGACATCTACGACAAGAAGAATATGCCTCGGGTGATCTATTGCATTCATGCTCTCAGGTGAGACACCCCTGACTTTAGTCAGCCAGGTTCCTCTAGGTCACTGCTTCTCAATCTTCCTAATGCTGCGGCCCTTTAAATCCTGTCCCTCGTGTGTGGTGACCCCCAACCGTAACACTATTTTGTTGCTACAAAACTGTCATTTTGCTACTGTTATGAATTATAAATATCTGTGTTTTCTGATCATCTTAGGCGACCCTGTGAGAAGGTCATTCAACCCCTAAAGGGGTCACAACACACAGGTTGAGAACCACTGCTCTAGGTAGATCAATCAATAGCAATAAATATAATAGAAAGGGAGAATAGCCAAAAGAGCAGCTTGGGGGAGGGTGAGATTTTGGATCTGCATGGGTGTTTACATTCACATGTATGTTTGTGGGCACATTCACATGTGAGCCTTGGAAATGAAGGAACAGCAGGATAAAGTCCATAGTTTGTGACTGGGACATGAATGATTCAGAACCAGGACCCATCAAGAGCATCACACGCAAGCCACTTATTACAAGTAGGGAAGGCTACTTGGTGCTACTCACAGGCAGGTATACCAGTTGGCTGAATCATAGGATGGGAGCGTCCAGTTCCTGTGTCCACTGTGTCATCTCTTTATCCCTTCCCTTCCCATGGCCTTCTTCACCTCCATCCCTGGCTTCAGCAGCTTTGTTTACTGTTTCTTCCTCTTGTCCACCTTGTGACGTTCTATTGCAGTGTGTCCTCTGTGGAACCATCCCAGTGACAGAGCTCCCTGTGGCATCTTATTTCCATTCTGTAGCTTTTTTTTTTTTTTTTTTTTAAGACTTATTTATTTGTATACAGTGTTCTGCCTACATGCATCCTTGCACACCAGAAGAGGGCACCAGATCTCATTACAGATGGTTGTGAGCCACCATGTGGTTGCTGGGAATTGAACTCAGGACTTCTGGAAGAGCAGCCAATGCTCTTAACCTCTGAGCCATCTCTCCAGCCCCATTCTGTAGCTCTTGTCTTGGCTGGCTCTCCCTGTGTGCTAGAGTGACTAGGGGCAAGCGCTAAGTGCTCTTCACCTCTTGGTCTCCATTGCAATTTTACATACCTGTTATGGACAAGGTGTGGAAGTCAGGAGATCCCAGTGTGCCCTTATCCTTCCGTTCTTTCCAGTCTCTTCCTCTTCCGGCTGGGATTGGCCCCTCAGATCCATGACCTGTATGGGAAGGTGAAATTCACAGGTAAGCCAGCTCCTTCCTCTGGTCCATAGACTAAGCAGGGGCATGGGGATTCTGAGCCTAATGAAGAACACCTCTGGTACCTTTGCAGCTGAGGAACTCAGCAACATCGCCTCTGAACTGGCCAAATATGGCCTCCAGTTACCAGCCTTCAGCAAGATCGGGGGCATCCTGGCCAATGAGTTTTCAGCCGATGAGGCTGCAGGTAGGGCTCTGCCCTAGAGTAGGACATGGGATGGGACAGTGACAAGGCTCGTAGCCCTTGGATGGGCTTTGGCATCTCCTGTATCCACGGGCAGAAGGGTCAGGCTCCCTGGCACTACAGCTGTGCTCTGGTTTGGGTCCCTTCTGGCCTCTTCACTTTGCCGTCCTGCCCCTCCAAGTCCACGCAGCTGTTCTTGCCATCAACGATGCAGTGGAGCGAGGGGTGGTGGAGGACACGCTGGCTGCCTTGAAGAATCCTAATGCTCTTCTGGGGAATCTTCGGGAACCTTTGGCGGCTGTCTACCAAGAGCTGCTGGCCCTAGCCAAGATGGAGAAGGCTGCCAATGCCAGGAACCACGTAAGCAGAAGCCTTGGGATACAGGGGGAGTAAGTTGAGAGGCCTGGGGAGGGTCAGGTCGAACGAGGACTCGGTTTGTCCTGCCTTGAGTTCCAAAGATACGCCCATGACTTAGAGAAGTAGGGAGGAGCCTGGAGTGATGTCTGTCGAGCAAGAAGGCTGGAGAAGAGTCTGGATGGCTGAACTGGCTCTGGAATGAAACACGAGATGAGCCTAGCCTGGGGAGTCCACAGGCTGACTGGTTAACTGTTGGTGCCAGGGCTTAGCCCCCAGGGCTCCTCAGTCCTAGACTGGTCTTTGGTCTGGCCGTTGTCTGCAGAAGTGAGTGTGACAAGGATGGGGAGGAAGAATGGGAAGTGTCTCAAGTCTCTCCATCTTGCTTTTGCAGGATGATGGTCAAGAACAGGACATCTATGAGTCCTGCCTCACCCAGGCAGAGATCCAGGGCCACATCAACCTTGCCAATGGTAAGAGATGACTGGGAGAGCCTGGGAAGCTTGGAGATGGCTGCTTTAATAAGCCCCGTGACCTTGTGTGAGCTAGATCCTGCCCTAGGGAAAACTCATAGGCCAGGGATTCTATGCCCTGCTCTGGCCACAGCAAAGAGGTTCATACCAGGGAGCTCCTGTGGGAGCGGAAAATTATTAAGACAGAGGCAAGTGGACAGGCCTTTCAGCTCCCAGGGCTGGGGTGGAGATTTGGATTAGGGTCCTTCAAGAAGGAAGTGTAGCTGGGAGTAATACCACACACCTGTGATCCCAGCTGTCAGGGGCTAAGGCAGGAGAGTTAAGAGTTCAAGGACTCAGAGGGCCATCTTGTGAGACTTTCTCAAAGGAAAAGGAAGCAGGTAGAAGAACAGAAGGAAGTATGAGGATAGATGGAGTAGGGAAGGTGGTGGACAGAGCCTCACACCGAGGGGCCGTTTGCCTGCCAGGATCCGGGTATTCTCAGGGTCTGGAACCGTGAGATGGGAGGAAGATGTAAGCTGGACCACAGGAGCTCACTGTGTCAGAGGTCAAGGACAGAGGCAACTTTTGGGAGGCAGGAAGAAGGCAAGTTCCCAGGATTGGCTGGGGATGGTACGAGGTAGCTCTCACACACCTGGAGTTTTGCTGTTTTTCAGTCCAAGGGGCTCTAGAAGTTGTTGATGATGCTCTGGAGAGACAAAGCCCTGGAGCCTTGCTTGAGGCTCTTCAGGACCCTGTCCTGGCCCTGCAAGGGGTGAGAAGAGATTTGGCTGACTGGTACCTGGAACAGCTGAGTTCGGACAGAGAGCAGAAGTCACAGGTCAGGCTCTGATTAGCACCTGTCTGCCTGCAGGGTAGGAAATGGCCTCTTATGTGCATTTCATCACTGACTCCATGTTTAAATGGCTGAATCATCCCCCAAAGCATAGTGGACCAGGCTGTCTGGTCTGCTTAGAGTCTCAAACTGGGAGGGAAGGATCAGGCCAGTCCATTAGGTAACAATATCCTCCTCATTGCTGAATTGGGGTCTTGATTTATCAACTTTATTTTCAATACTTTGACCCCCTCCTCCTGCATTTTTCATGCATATGTGGTATAAGTGTATGTCCCTATGTGTTCACACGGGTGAGCGTGTGTATAAGAGGTCCAGCATTGATAGCAAGAATCATCCGACACTCGGGAGGCAGAGGCAAGCGGATCTCTGAGTTCGAGGCCAGCCTGAGCTACCAAGTGAGTTCCAGGAAAGGCACAAAGCTACACAGAGAAACCCTGTCTCGAAAAACAAAAACAAACAAACAAACAAAAAAGAATCACCTGAAACCACTCCTCTACCATATTCACCGAGGCAGGTTCTCTTAATTGAACCCAGAGCTCACCAAGATGGCTAGTCTCACTATCCAGCTTGATCTGGGACTGTCTCTGCATCTAAGGCTGCAATTACAGGCAGGACTTGCATGGGTTCTGGATCCATTCTCCAGTCCTTGTGCTTACATGGGAAGCACTTTAACCAGGGAGTCATCTCTAGCCCTTAATGCGCTGACTTTCTGTTTGATGTTATTTATACTCATATCTAGTCTGTTGTTATTTTAGACATATGCTGGGTTTTAAAAAAAAGAAAAAGACAGAAAGGTAGGCCAGGTCCTTCCACCTGACGGGAGAGGCAGGACTGAGTCCTGGCAGCTCCTGATGCACGTTCATGGCCTGGGGACTCTCTTCTACTGCACCTCTGCCCTCTTGCAGGAGCTGGGTCTGGTGAGGCTTCTAGAAAAGGAGGAGGTCCAGGCCGGGGTGGCTGCAGCCAATGAGAAGGACGACCAAGAGCAAGCCAGTAAGTCATGCGGGGCTCCTGGGAATATTTTTTGCTCCTTTACTGGCATATGTATTGGATGAAGCAAACAGCCATCCAGTAGCAGGCCTAACAAGGAACTTTACCCTTCACCTCCTCTGCCCTCTGCACACTTAGAGGGACGCATCAAAGGAAAGATAGTGACGTCCTGCTGCCAGTCAGGGCCAGGCTCCTTCTGGGGAGTTTGCCTGTAATTTTGTTTCTGCCTGTTTATATTTCTTTGGCTTTGAAATGTGATTTCTCAGGTTAAAAAACAACAACAACAAAAAACACATTCTAATTCAGTGTCCTTTAAAAAAACATTATATAAGCCGGGCAGTGGTGGCACACGCCTTTAATCCCAGCACTTGGGAGGCAGAGGCAGGTTCATCTCTGTGAGTTCCAGGTCAGCCTAGTCTACAGAGTGAGTTCTAGGACAGCTAGGGCTACACAGAGAAACCCTGTCTCAAAAAATCAAAAAACAAAACAAAACATTGTATGTAAGGCTGTAATGGCTCAGTGGTTAAGAACACTTGTTGCTCTTGCAGAGGTCCCGGGTTCAATTCTTAGTACCCACATGGTAGTTCACAATCATCTGTAACTCTAGTTCCAGGGGATCCAAAGCCTTTTCTGACCTCTGCAGGCATGAGACACATGTGTGATACACACACATACAGGCAGAACAATCCTACATGGGTGATAAACTTAAAACAACAACAACAAAAAATGATATGCAACTGTAACTGTGTATTCAGGGTGTGGGTGAAGACAGGGTCCTGGGGCAGCAGCTCCTGGGTCTGTAGTTTGGCCTCCGTGTCAGGTGCGAAGTCACTCAGTCACCATTTACCTCTGAGTAACAGCCTTCAGGGTCAGTCGAAGCCTCCTGGGACTGCTCCCGGCTGCTGCCTGCCCTGGGAGCCCACTTCATGTCTGATGGTTGTTGCCAGAGTGATCTTGGTGCAGATCTCTTAGTAGAAAAGCTTCGGCTCTCCACTCTTGGTTTGTTTTTGTCTTTTGAGATAGGGTCTTACTGTGTAGCTCAAGCTGGCCTGGAGCACAGTGTGATAGTTACTTAGCTTCCCGAGGGCTGACCCCGAGTGCTTCTGTCACAGGTGTGAGCCGCCACACCCAACTGGCTCTTCCGTTCTTTTTTGAAGATTTGTCTATGCCGGGCGGTGATGGCACAGGCCTTTAATCCCAGCACTCAAGAGACAGAGGCAAGTGGATCTCTGTGAGTTGGAGGCCAGCCTGGTCTACAGAGCTGGGGCTATACAAAGAAATCCTGTCTTGAAAAACAAACAACCAAGATTTACTTATTTTGTTTTTTTATATCTTTAAGTCTATGAGTGATTTGCCTGCGTGTCTGTCTGCACCGTATGCATGCAGTGCCCAGGGAGACCGGAAGTGGAGTTATGGGTGACTATGTGCCACTGTGTGGGTGCTAGGAACCGAACCGCCCCTCGCAAGAGCAACAAGTGTTCTTAGCGGCGGAGCCGTCTCTCCAGCTCTGGCTCTTTAATTCTTTACCTCACACTTTGGTTCCACCTTCTGGGCCTGGCAGGTGAGGCCTTCCGGGTGATCCCCCCTTGCTGCCGAGCCACACAGGCTGCACTTCCTTGCTCCCTTCCCAGCCCCTGGCCTCCAGGCCTCTGAATGACATCCCTCCCACATTTCACCTGTCAAGCAGGTGGAGACGCCTGCAGAGCTGTCTCCAAGGCTTCTCTGTAAAGCTGTCTGCCTGCTCCCAGGCAGAACCCCTCCTCAGCACTGCCATAGCTGGGTGGGGCCTCTTCAGCTGGGCACTGTAGGCCTCCACGTGTCCTCCCCACATGGTTCTGTGCTCCTCGGAGCGGGTGTCCATCTCTGATGGCACTTTACCAGAGTATGTCAACTAACCGCACTTGTGTGCTATGGCCCTTTAGCTTTCTCTACCCACTCTGGTGTAAACGGAGCTGGCTCTGTTCCTCTGCACTGTCACCAAGGTTTGGTCCCCAGAGCCCTTTGACTTACTTCATCGGAGTTATGCACCATTACCACCTGTCAATCTGTGCTCGCTGCCTTAGGAACTCACCGCTGCGGTGACAGCCACTTCCTGCTGCTTTCTAACCCACGCAACTTCTGGGCCCAACACATTGCCTTTCACAGAACATCTCTCTCTCTCTCTCTCTCTCTCTCTCTCTCTCTCAGTTTTTCAGGATGGAATTTCACTGTGTAGTTCTGGAACTCACTCTGTAGACCAGGCTGGCCTCCAACTCACACAGCTCTGCCTGCCTCTGCCTCCCAAGTGCTGGGATAAAGGCCTGCACCACCACGGCCTAGCCAGAGCCTCTCTTTTAAAGTACCCCATCCACCTTTCCTCCGGAACGTTTAGAAATGCATTTTGGGGCTGGAGAGATGGCTCAGAGGTTAAGAACACCGACTGCTCTTCCAGAGGTCCTGAGTTCAATTCCCAGCAACCACATGGTGGCTCACAACCATCTGTAATGAGATCTGGTGCCCTCTTCTGGCCTGCAGGCATACATGCAGGCAGAACACTGTATACATAATAAATAAATAAATCTTTAAAAAAAAAAGAAAGAAAGAAAGAAAGAAAGAAATGCATTTTGATCTAGTAGAATGGTGGTCTAGAAGTGTTACCAAGCCATTTCCCTTAGAGATCCCAGCAGAGCCTGGTTGATAAGGAGGGCAGAGATGACAGGGAGCACTCAGCCTGTGAGATTCCTTGCTGTCCTCTGCAGTGCTCCAGGCAGTGTGGAGAATCAACAGAGCCATCCAGAGGGGGGTGGCCACAGACACTGTGAAGGAGCTCATGTGCCCAGAAGCTCAGCTGCCCCAAGTGTATCCCTTTGCCGCTGCTGTGTACCAGCAGGAGTTGGCTGTGCTCCAGAAGCAGCAGCAGGGGGTAAGTTCCGGGGCTCCCAAGCAGCTGGGGTGGAGGTGGGGGCAGACAGTAGAATGGATAGGGCTGCTTCCTTAGGAGCATCATGGCAGCCAGTAGCACCGCACACAGCAGCCCTTCCAGGTAAGTGCTGGTTTTCTACTTTGGAGGTAAGAAGAGGGTCGCAGACATTGAGTGCTTGCCTGCTCAGCTGACTGGCAGCGCTGTGGCTGAATTCAGAGCTGAATACACTGGCAGGACAGGCTTTAACCACGAGGCTGCCCCCCACCTCACTCCTGTCCACACAGATCTTCTGATAGTGAGGCATGAGCTTTGCTTCAGGTCAGCCTGTCAGCTGCAGAAGTCAGAGTCCACCCAAGGGTGGGGCCAGGCAGAGGTGGAGAGAAGAGCAGATGATGTAGGTTGAAGAAGACTGTGCAGCAGTGACCAGGAAAATGGAGCCAGCAGTGCTGGGGGAAGTCTGGGAAGGCTTCCTGGAAGAGACTCCGTAGTGAATCCCCCCAACAGCAGGTGTTTATAGAACACTTAATTTCAGACATGACCTGCACACAGCACTGTCCTCAGCAAGGGCACAGGATAGCACCACAGAAATATGAGGTGAAAGCATAGTACTGAAGGTTGACCGGAGAGGCCTGAGTTCAAATCTAGCTCTGCTACTTCTTAGATATGTGACATTGTGGTTCATTACTTTCTCTGCTTCTCCGTTTCTTCATAAATGGTACCAACCTCACAGGACTGTTTCAAGGACTTGTGAGTTAGGATATGTTGCTTAGCGAAGTGCCTAGCAAGTAAGTTTTAGCTGTCATTATTGTAGTTTGCAGCTCTACTTGTAGAATGTAGGAAGAAATGCTCCAGGAAAAGGGAACAGTCCAGCAGATATTTGAAGGGAAGCCAGAAAGAAAGTGGTTGAAAAATGGGGCCAGGGCCGCATGGTGTGCAGCATACTGTGAGATGGCCGCTTGGTCTGCTCTGCCTGGGGCCCTGTGCAGTTCTCTCTCTCTCTCTCTCTCTCTCTCTCTCTCTCTCTCTCTCTCTCTCTCTCTCTCCTTCTGGGCTTTTTGAGAGATAGGCTCTTAGCTCATGCTGGCCATGAACTTGCCATGGAGCTGATTATTCTGCCTCTGCCTCCTGAGTACTGGAACCACAGGCGTTCATCCCTGCAACTGGTTTCATGCACTTCTTGATAGGACATGGGACCAGAAGGCTGTTGGCAGGGGTCACATGTTGAGTGTGGGCTCTGCAGTTGGGCGGCACTGTTTAACCCACATTACTAGCTATGAGCCTGGCTGGGAAGTGGGGCTATCGATGGTACGTACCTCATTTGGCTTTGTCACGGACATTAAGACAACGCTGTGTGTGGTCTTCATGGTTGTGTTCACAGTAACGTCCCCGGGTGTAAAGAATAAACGTTGGTGAATGAATGCTTCCTAGGTGCTGAGCATGAGTGGTGTCGGTGCATGACTGTGGCCCAGATGTGGCCCAGGTGTTGACATGAATGGTGCTGTGGAGTAAATGGAGCTCCTGAACTTTAGGAGTGGAGATGGGACACTGGAGAGTTTGGGGTGGGCTGGCGCCAGGAGTCTCCCAGCTCCCTCCAGCTCTCTTCCTCTACAGGAGCTGGGCCAGGAGGAGCTCTTCGTGGCTGTGGAGATGCTCTCAGCTGTGGTTCTGATTAACCGTGCTCTGGAGACTAGAGATGCCTGTGCCTTCTGGGCCAGTCTAGTGAACCCTGCTACTGGCTTGGCCCAGGTCGAAGAAGAAAATGCTCAACGGTGAGCCACATGTCAGAAGTGGAGGAGTGTGGCTGACACCGGACAGCAGCCTTCTGCCCGGCACCCATTCTGGTCCCAGCCCCCAGTCATGTCCACAGTTGCCTCCCCTGTGCTTCTTCCCCAGTAGGGGAGCACATGGTCATCCCGTTTCCTCTCCACTGTTTCAGAGCAAATGTTTGAGTGCCTACACGCTGCCAGATGCCATCCTAGGTGTTGAAAACAGGACAGGGTGGGGTGGGGCAGTTTTCCTAGTCACATGATGCAGTTATAGATGGCTTTTGAGAGAGAGGTTCATATGGAGAAGGACCTAAGGAGCCTGAGTTATTCCCAGGACGCTCGTCAGGACAGGAGAGTATCCTTGACGCACTCACAGAACATCAGGAAGAGCTTAGGAAGAGCTCAGTGGTAGAGTGCTTGTGTGACATGTCTGAGGCTCTGGTTTAACTTCCCAAAGTTTCAAAAAACTAAAAATGAAGACTACCAGGAAGTCAGAGTGGCCAAATGGAGTGAGTGACATGGGAAGGGAGTGGGCTAGCAGAGACGAGCCCATGTCCTAAAGCATGGAAGGAAGCTAGGGGGCGTTCAGCAAGGAAGGAGCCCATCAGACCTGCTTACCAAGATCATTCTGGCTGTGTGCTGAGACTCCACCATGGGGCCCGGGCCAGGGCAGAGCAGTGGGGATGCCTTTTAGGAGCGCTGCTAGACCAAGGGGGAAGTAGAGGGAGTGAGAAGGCGGCAGCAATGTGAATGTGTTCTGAAAGCAGAATTGATGGGACTCGGTGGCAGAGGGAACAAGGGGGAGATGAATCAACAGATGTTTATCCAGAAGGGACAGGCCGAGGCACAAAGATAGGCGGAGGGGATGGGGAGTTCAGATATGAGCTGGTGTGTTTGAGACCCTGTCTGGCATTCAGGGAGACAGCCTCAGCAGTCCCTGAGGCCTATGAGGGATGTAAGTATGCTTTTGGGATTCGTTAGTGTAAGTCATGAAAGGCCTGGCGAATGGCCGAGATCTGGGGTGAGGGCACAGAGGGAGAAGAGGGCTGAAGCTTGAAGAACTCCACGTTCCACACAGGGGGCTCAACAGCCTGCAAAGGGAGAAGCCCCCATGGAAATTAAGGTGGCCCGGGGAGGAGCCTACTCAAAGCTTCTCCGCTTGTGGCTGCTCCCACACCACCCACATCGCTGTTCACACCGCTCTTCTCTGCTGCTAGTTACTTCGATGCCCTGGTGAAGGTACAGCAGCTTCGAGGACTGGGCAGAGGCTTCCTGAGCTGGAACGACCTGCAGGCCGCCGTGTGCCAGGTCAACGCACAGGTCCAGGAGGAAACGGATCGTGAGTCCCCCTCAGACCGCTTTGCCCTCCGTCTGGAGTCTGGGGCTGCTGCTCACCTAGTTGTCTTCCTCAGAGGTCCTCGCCATCAGCCTCATCAACGAGGCTCTGGACCAGGGCTGTCCTGAAAAAACTCTGTCTGCCCTGCTGCTTCCAGCAGCTGGCCTGGAAGACGTCAGCCTCCATGTCGCACCTCGGTATCATCTCCTCCTCACGGCAGCCAAGAGGAAGAAAGCCAAGGTAAGGTTAGGGATAGATGGCCGGGTTAGACACCACAGTAAGGGCACTGCCGGCGTGGGCTCTGAGACTGTTTCAGCCTCGCGGATACAGACTGAACCAGGTGAGGCACAGGCAGGATCTGACTGTCACGGGAAAGTGCGGACTTCATTCCAGGACAGTGGGGGAAAAGACTGGAGTCCCCACTCTGATCCCCAATGATCACCCGATCTTGAGCAATCCCTCAGTATCCCTGGGGTGTGTGTCCTTATCTGTAAAGCTCTACATGTTCCGCCCTTGTACCCCGTGCGGCGTGAGCTAACAGTGGAGCAGGGGGTTCGAACTGACACACCCTGGGCCGAGCCTCCCTGTGCTGCCTTTTCCCCCCGCAAACCCGTGACAGGAACGAGCTTCCCTCACAGCTGTGGGGGTTGAGTCAGGTACCATGGCCGCCGGAGTGCTAGCCAGCACTCTGAGTCTTCACTCTGCCCGGGGTTGCTTGATGCGCCTCACACACAGGTACTGATTCCTGAGGCTGGAGAGATGGCTCAGAGGTTAAGAGGGCTTGATGCTGTTCCAGAGGGTCTGAGTTCAGTTCCCAGCACCCGCCTCGGGTGGCTCACAACCCCAGATACAGGGGATCGGATCCCCTCTTCAGGACACTTCATTCCCATGTACACACCTCCACACAGATACATACATATACACCTAACTAAAAATAAAGTCCTTTGAAAAAATCAATTCACGGGCTGGAGGGATGGATGGCTCAGAGGTTAAGAGCACCGACTGCTCTTCCAGAGGTCCTGAGTTCAATTCCCAGCAACCACATGATGGCTCACAACCGTCTGTAATGGGATCTGGTGCCCTCTTCTGGCCTGCAGGCAGAACACTGTATACATAATAAATAATTTTTTTTAAATTAATTCACATGAAAAGTCCTAGGAACAATACCTAATAGCTCACACCTGCAGTGAGTGTGAGGCTGGCTTGGCCTACAGACCCTGTTAGAAAGAAAAGACAGGCAGGCAGGCAGGCAGCTGACACAGTGCTCCATAAAATGCTGGTTTACAGAGTCCATTTATTTCCTTTTTTTTTTTTTTTTTTGAGACCGTTTCTCTGTAGCTTTTTGGAGCCTGTCCTGGACTAGCTCTGTAGACCAGGCTGGCCTCGAACTCACAGAGATCCACCTGCCTCTGCCTCCCGAGAGCTGGGATTAAAGGCATGCGCCACCACCGCCCAGCTCAGAGTCCATTTCTGATGAGGAGAAGAGCACATTGAGTTGGGTTAGGTTCAGACTGACCACAGCAAACACAGGCTTCCTTGACCTGTGCACACAGTCTTCCTACTACTTTTTGGTGACAAGAAATGTGTAGCCAGGAGCCACAGAGTCAGAGATCTGGCTAAGGGCTGTGAACTGAGGTAGAGGGAGATGGGGAGGGCTGCAGGGTAGGTGTCCCCAGGCGTGGCTGAGGCACAAAGACAAGCAATAGAGCTTTCAGAAGGTGCTGAGTACCGAGGGCGTGGAAGCTAAGGCTGCCCAGAGCCCAGAGGCCATGCTGAGCCTATGCTGATTCTGAAAGCAGGGTAAGAAAAGAGCCTCTGAGCCTGGCAGCCAGATGAGGGGCCATGGGGGTCATGACTCCACAGGGGAGGGAGAAGGGAGCCTTCCCAGCCATGTCTGGTATCTCCTCTACTTTAGTTCCCTGCTGGGCTTGTAGGAGCCTGGAGATAGCAGTTTGGGATCTCATGTTTTTTCATCTTCCTTTTTAATTTGCCAGGTGACAGGAGATCCTGAGGCTGTACTGTGGCTGGAGGAGATCCGCCAGGGAGTGGCCAGAGCCAATGATGACACAAGCACAGCCCAGAGAAGTAAACAGCTGGGCACTGGCAGGGCAGAGTGGAGCCCCACCCCTGCCTCACTTTAGCCATAGGAAGCAGCTTTGCTGGCTTTCTATTGCTGGATAACACCGAGGCTGAGAGCACCCTGGGGTTTATTTTTACAATTCCACAGTCCATCATCAAAGGAAGTCAGGGCAGGAATTCAAGACAAACCAAAGCCAAGGGCATGGAGGAGTGCTGCTTACTGGCTTGCTCCTCATGGCTTGTTCAGTTTGTTTTCTTACATACCCCAGGACCAGCAGCCCACAGGTAACACGGTCCACCGTGGATTTCCACATCAATCATTAATCAAGAAGATGCCCTATGGGTTGGGGATTTAGCTCAGTGGTAGAGTGCTTGCCTAGCAAGCACTAGGCCCTGGGTTCAGTCCTCAGCTCAAAAAAAAAAAAAAAAAGAAGAAGAAGAAGATGCCCTACAGGCTTGCCCATAGGCCAGCCCAGTGGGAGCATTTTCTCAACTAAGATTCCCTCTGCCCAGATATGTCTAGATTCATGGCAAGTTGACCAAAACCAGTAAGCACAGCGGGGCAGGACAGAACTGGAGCAGGAGGGTTCTTTGACCATAGGGTAGATTTCCTGGCACACAGCTGGACAGGCAGTACTCAAGAGTTTAGAACTTAGCTCCCACAGGAGCCCGTCCTAACTGCCCCCTCTTCTCCTCAGTGCAGCTGCCTGCTGCTGCTTCCCGAGTACAGCTGCGCCACCCTTGACACTCCCCGTGCCCTCCAGCAGCCATGGCAGCTGTGTGTCTCCTGAATCCGACCCCACTGGACAGGGCAGGGCTCACGGGAGGGACTCCAGAGCACTGAGTTTTCTCTCCTGATGCCCATCAGTAGCCCTGGGCGTGGCTGCCATCAATCAGGCCATCAAGGAGGGCAAGGCAGCCCAGACAGAGCGGGTGTTGAGGAACCCCAACGTGGCTCTCCGAGGGATAGTTCCCGACTGTGCCAACAGCTACCAGCGGGCTCTGGAAGAAGCGGTGGCGAAGAAGCGCCGTCCTGGTAAGGGCCCTGGCCCGACCGACAACCTTCCTCTAGGCTGCCTCTGGCCTCCTTTGAGCCCTCCTGGCTGACTTGAGTTTCTACTCAGGGGACACAGCCTTCTGGGTCCAACACGACATGAAGGACGGCACGGCCTACTACTTCCATCTGCAGACCTTCCAGGGCACTTGGGCGCATCCTCCCAGCTGCCACCTCAGTACCTCCCATCTAACCTGGGAGGAGATCCAGGTTGGCAGGGTTCCTGCCAGGGTCGGGGATGGTGCGTCGTGGGGAGAGGCTTCTACACACCAAAGGACTCCTGTCTCCACAGGCGGTCATCACCAAGGTCACTGCCGCCCGTGACCGCCAGCTGCTCTGGAAGGCCAATGTTGGCTTCATCATCCAGCTTCAGGCCCGCCTCCGGGGCTTCCTTGTCCGCCAGAAGTTTGCTGAGCGTTCCCACTGCCTCAGGACCTTGCTCCCAGCCATCATCAAGATTCAGGTGGCAGCCTTGGCTTTTCCCCATGCCTGAGAAGATTGGAAACACAGGGTGTCCCCCTCCTTCCCTTCCCCTGGGTGGGGTTGGGATGATTCTTGGACCTCTGAGCAATAGCGATGAAAGGTGTGGACTCTGTAGCCAGACTGCTGTGGTTAGAAGCCCAACTCCCTGACCTGTTAGCCATGTGGCCTTGTAAGCTATTCTTTTTTTTCGTGCCTCAGTTTACTCCCTTCTCCCCGCCAAAAATGGGAATGGCAGTACTACATTACAAGGTGGCAAGGACAGTTCAGTAAGTCAATGTCTAGAGTGTTTCTGTACAGAAAAGCAGGACATGAGCACCAGTTATTGGCACCGTGGTCACCATCGGGGGAGAGTGAAGGAGTCGTCCCTCTTCTGCTTGGCAGGCTCACTGGCGGGGTCACAGACAACGGAAGACTTACCAGGAGTGGCTGCAGTTCTTTAAAGCAAACCTGGCTGCGATAATCAAGGTAATGATCGCGGTCAAGATGGTTCCTTCCTCTTGAGGGATCCTGAGAGCACTTCTGTCTTCCCTTCCCTCACCCTGGACTTGATTGCATCAGCGAGGCTCTGAGGGTGGGTCTCTTGTCTTTTCTCTCAGATCCAGGCCTGGGCCCGAATGTGGGCAGCCCGGAGGCAATACCTCAGGCGCCTTCGATACTTCCAGAAGAATGTGAGTGCTGCCCCCCCCTCCCGTCTTTACTCACAGATCAGAACAAAGTGACTAGGACAGCCACCCTCTTCTCTTGTGTCCATGGTAGGTTGACTCTGTTGTGAAGATCCAAGCATTTTTCCGAGCCAGGAAAGCCCGTGACGACTACAGGATGTTAGGTATGCTGGAGGAGATGGAGACCTGGAGCCAGACAGGTCCAGGGGGATCCCTCTGGGGGATGCAGGCAAGGGCAAGGCTGTCACAAGTTGTCTGAGGTGTGCAGAGCCCCCTCCTCCCAGTACCAGATAGTTTTGTCATAGGCAAGACCCCTCTAACCAGGTGCTTTCTGAGCAGGCCTAGCATTTCCATCCCCCTGTGGTAGGTTCTTTTCCCTCCCCGAGCTTCCAGCTGTGCTGTTTGCCTTGAACTCCCACCTCTTGGCCTCTGTAGCATAGGCACACAGGCCTGGCCATCTTTCTGCTGGAGCAGCAGAGGGTCACCAGCTTCTGCCCTCTGTTTTCTATAGTTGGGCACACATGTAAAATCTTAAGGAGGGGTGCGTGCGTGCGTGCGTGCGTGCGTGCGTCTGTGTGTGTGTGTGTGTGTGTGTGTGTGTGTGTGTAAGCCAGAGATTAATGTCAGGTGTCTTCCTCTATTGCTCCCCACTTTATCTTTTGAGACAGGGTCTCGCTGACTCTGGAGCTTACTGATTGAGTAGGCCTGATGGCCAGAAAGCACCCAGGATCCTCCTGTCTCCACCTCCCAGCCTGAGATTACAGGTCCTTATGTGTGTGCAGCAAGAACTTTCCAGTAGAGTCCTTTCCCCGTCTAGTCCTTGTCCTGCAAGTCTGGAGTCCCAGCCTTGTGTGGGAATTAGCACACTGGTCCATCTCCATGTTCATCTACTCTGGATTCCTGGAGCAGTTTCCCACTACTTAGCCCTCCTCTGGCCAGTGGCCTCTGGCAGTCAGCACAGGCTGCTCTCCTCCCTCCTTCCCTCCCTCCCTCCGACCATCCGCCCTTCTGTGACCCTGAGCTCACTGCTCTGCCTGCCCTTTATCTTTCTTCCTTCCCTTCGGTTCTTAGTGTTTCTGGGGGAAGTATTCTTCCAGTGCCTCCTCCGACTTCCTCGGCCCCCAGAATCGGCCACTTCCTGTGTGGCTTGGTGGCTTCTGTGTTGAGGATTCCTTCCCATCAGAGACACTGTCACCTGCCATCATTTCTGCGGCCATTGTAATCTACTAATCCCGAGTCTAAGCCGATTCTCATTGGCTGGTCTTGGTGTCCATTGGTTTGAGGTCCTGCTCCTCGGTGCCGATTGGAGTGGGCTGTCCAGCTGAGCAGTTCTGTTTCTTGTCTCTTCCACTAACCCCTTGTGGCTCCCATTGCCTGAGGTCCAGCCACAGCACCCTCCAGCCCCTCTGCCCTCGATGCCCGGAACTCTCACACCTTGTATTAGGTTCCTATGGCTATCATAAACACCATCACCAAAGGCAACTTGGGAGGAAAGGGTTTATTTCGGCTTACACTTCCATGCCACAGTCCAGCATTGAGAGAAATCATGGTAGGAACCTGAGGCAGGATTCTGGAGGTGGGAACTAAAGCAGACGCCATGGAGGAGTGCTCCTTACTGGCTTGCTCACTTGGTTACTTATATACCCCAGGACCACCTGCCCACAGTAGATGGGAGCCTTCCACATCAGTCATTAGTCAAGAAAACGCCCACGGACTTCCCTACAGGCCAGTCTGGCGGGGCGTCTTCTCAGTTGAGGTTCCTTCTTCTTGCATGGCTCTAGCTTGTGTCAAATTTACAAAAAGCAAGCTTGCCCTCATTGTGCCCTACTGCAGCCACAGGGCACTTTGAGCTTCTCCTGACCTCTGCTGTTGCCCTTTCTCACCTCTCACCAGGTCGTAGGTGGGGCCACCAACTCTGGCAGTGTTTCTTTGCTGTCCTGTAGGAGTAGGGGCCACTTTTGTTTCCCCAAGATCCCTCATGCTTGCCCCTCTCAAAGCAACAGCCATCATCTGCCGAGACCCCTAACTAGATTCCCCCTAGCCACAGGGTCTAGATTTGTTTAGCCTCCAAATCTGACTGTTTCAGTCATTAACCAGCTGAGTAACCCAGGCCAAGTTACCTGCCCTCTCTCTGCCTTTGGAAGCTCACCGGTAAGCTGGATTCTATAGTGTTTGACCCATTGACTTAAAACAAACAAACAAACAAACAAAAAACAAACCACTTAGGTTTGGGGCTGGAGAGATGGCTCAGTGATTAAGAGTACTAGCTGCTCTTCAAGAGAACTCATGTTTTCTTGTAGCTCCAGTCCCAAGGGATCTGATGCCTTTTGGCTTTTGCATAGTGCACAGACATATATGCATACCCATACACATAAAATAAGATCAAAACAAAAACACTCAGACTGGGGCCTGGTGGCACCTGCCTGTAAGCCAGCACTTGGGAAGGGGGGGGGGGGGGCGGTATCCTGGCTGGGCTGCATAGCAGTACCAAGCCAGCAACAAGACACAGGAACCCTGCCTGTCTCGGTATTACATGTCTTGTCTTGTTTCCATGAAGCTCAGCTCAGAGGCTTCTTTGGGGGGTTTTGTTTTTTCTGACCTCTCCATTATAAAGTGACCACCTTAGCTACCTATGCCCCATCCCAGCCGTGGACACTCCACACAAATGCTACACAAAGCTGTCAGGGCTGTGTCTGACATGGCATGAGGAGCAGGTCAGCCCAGCAGGAAGAGGAATGGGCGAGATAGAATGAGGATGCCTTCGAAGAGCATGAAAAAAGTGCAGGGGGACCTGGTTTTGGTGGGGGAAGTCACTGGGGAGGCCCACATGTGGGGTGCATGAGGGACAGAGAGGGACAGCTGTGTCCTAGGTGGGAGACGAGCCCAGAGACAGACCTGGCGGTTAGAGGAGGCTGGGATCGGGCACAGGGGATCCTCGTGGGGCAGGTACTGGCCAAGAGGCTTTATGACAGATAGCCCCTGATCAACATCTCCCTTCCCGGCAGTGCACGCACGCCACCCTCCCCTCTGTGTGGTCCGCAAGTTCGCCCACCTCTTGAACCAGAGTCAGGAGGACTACTCAGCTGAAGCAGAGCTGCTGAAGCTCCAGGAAGATGTGGTCAGGAAGATCCGGACTAATCAGCGCCTGGAGCAGGACCTCAACCTCATGGACATCAAGATTGGCCTGCTGGTCAAGAACCGGATCACCCTGCAGGTGAGAGGCCCCCAGGCCACCTCTTTCCCAGTCCAGCTGCTCCTGAGAGAGAGTCCTTACCGCTCTTCAACTGGTAATGCGGTCCTTCCCAAATGTGTCAGGTCCCACCTGGCTCAGGTCCCCGTGCCCTTGTGATCATTGGATGTGTGTCGTGCAGAGCCTGTGGGGAGGATGGGAGTGACTGGCTCTGCTGACTTCTATCAAAGGGGCTGTAGGTGATCAGTTAGCCTTGAAGTCTGTTTCCTCTTTAGCTCGCTGGAATAAGGAGTTAGAATCACTGCCGCCCCCCCCCCCCCTACACACACAGAGAGAATGCAGAGACAGATATGAAAGCTCTATAAATTACATTCAGATAAGGAGTAGCAGGCCAATGATGCTGTGGTGTCTCCACCCCCAAGATTGTACATTCGTCAGTAAGAAATATTAGCAAGCCAGGCAGTGGTGGCGCATGCCTTTAATCCCAGCACTCGGGAGGCAGAGGCAGGTGGATCTCTGTGAGTTGAGGCCAGCCTGGGCTACAGAGTGAGATCCAGGAAAGGCGCAAAACTACACAGAGAACCCCTGTCTCGAAAAACCAAGAAAGAAAGGAAGAAAGAAAGAGAGAGAGAGAGAGAAAGAGAAAGAGAGAGAGAGAAATCCAACCACTGCCACCCTGCAGTACCCTACATTTGTTTTTGTTGTTGGGGTTTTTTTTTTGCTTTTGTTTTTGTTTTTTTTTTTTGTTTTTATGTGCATTGGTGTTTTGCCTGCATATATGTTTGTATAAAGATGTCAGATATCTTGGAGTTACAGTCAGTGTTGAGCTTCCAAGTGGTTGCTGGGAATTGAACCCGGGTTCTTTTTTTTTTAATTTAAAGATTTATTATGTATATAGCATATATATATATATATATATATATATATATATATATATATATATACTATAGAATTGTATTACATGAAATATATAGAATATACAAATTCATAGAGACAGGAAGATTAGATGTTACCTTAAGATGGAGAAGAAGGGAATATAGAGCAAAGATTTCCTAAGTACAGAATTTCTGTTTTGTGTGATAGAAAAGCCCCACAAATGGACAGTAGTATCAGGACATAATATCATGAATGTAATAAATCAATACAATTAATGTAATTAATGAATATCATAAATGTAGTTATTGAATGAATACTGTGAGTGTAATCAATGAATACCACAAATGTAATTAATATCATGAGTGTAATTAATGAATATCATGAGTGTAATTTTAAAAATTCTTAGTTAAATCAGATTACTCACTATAGAAATATGCTAACTTTTTTAATAAACATTCAGTACAAAAAAAAAGGGCTGAGACTCAGTTGGCAGGAACCCAGGGTCTGAGGGCAGCCGAGCACATGCCCGGCCATTGAGGTAGGCAGATGGAGCGCTCAGTTGACTACTTGGTTGCAGAAATACACACTGCTCCTCGCTGGTCTCCAAACCCTGTGAGCGACTTACAGAAAACTCTTGAACTTTGGCTCCCATTGGTTCACTTTTACTGTATACTTACTGAGTCTCAGCTATGTGCCCTGACAGGTTTCTGGAAGTTGTGGGTGTCAATGTGGCTATATAACTTAATCGGACATTACATAATCTAGTAGCATGAAAGTGGGATGCCGAATTCTTTAGATAATTTAAGGACAAATGTCCTTTTAAAATTACTGTTGAGGGTGGTTGGAGATTTAGCTCAGTGGCAGAGTGCTTGTCTAGCAAGCGCAAGGCCCTGGGTTCAATCCTCAACCTAAAAAAAAAAAAAAAATCCCAGCACTCGGGAGGCAGAGGCAGGTGGATCTCTGTGAGTTGGAGTCAAGCCTGGTCTACAGAGCGAGATCCAGGACAGGCACCAACGTTGCCCTCTCCACATATGAAAGCAGAGGTGCCAGATGGAGTTGTAGGGCTCGCTCCTCTCGTGAGCCCTGCTTCTTCCAGACTGAGTCTGGACCATACACCTCATGGTTGGTACCAGTCTGGACTGGTCTGTTTGCCCTTGCTTCTGCATCCAGGAGGTAGTATCCCACTGCAAGAAGCTGACGAAGAAGAATAAGGAGCAACTGTCAGACCTGATGATCCTGGACAAACAGAAGGGATTAAAGTCCCTGAGCAGAGAGAAACGGCAGAAGCTGGAAGCCTACCAGCACCTTTTCTACTTACTGCAGGTGAGCAGGCCTCGCCGAGGTGAGGCCTTGGTGAGGTGCAGCGCAGAAGGTAGATTGCCTTCCTTGTACACACAACACTGGCGGGGGGGTGGGGGGGTGGGGGAGGATATGGAACAAAAAAACAACTTAAAAAGCCAAGAAGTCTCCATCACCTCCTGAACTTGAGGCCTTCTCTTTGCCCTGCTCCATGCCCTGGGTCATGCCGTCCCCAGGGACAGCCTACTTCTCCCCATTTGTATGGAATATTTCCAGTGCCCTGGGAGGGTGATATTTTCTCCATGTCAGGAAAACCTTTGTAACTGATCTGATCGCTAGTTCTCCAAGACCGTTCCCAGTCCCCTGTCTCCCCGATTGTTCGCAGACTCAGCCCATCTATCTGGCCAAGCTGATTTTTCAGATGCCTCAGAACAGAACCACCAAGTTCATGGAGGCTGTGATTTTCAGTCTGTACAACTATGCCTCCAACCGCCGGGAGGCATACCTTCTACTCCAGCTCTTCAAGACGGCACTCCAGGAGGAAATCAAGTAGGTTCTCCTGACTCAGGAGCAGGGGTGGGGATAGGGAGGGTGGATCCATCAGAGATGGCAGCTGTATACACCTTAGAATGGCATCAGGTTGGACTGGAGAGATGCCTCAGGGGTTAAGAGCACTGGGTATTCTTCCAGAGGTCCTGAGTTCAATCTCCAGCCACCACATGGTGGCTCACAACCATCTGTAATGAGATCTGGTGCCCTCTTCTGGCTTGTAGGTGTATATGCAGACAGAACACTGTGTACACAATAAATAAATCCTTAAAAAAAAAAAATGGCATCAGAAGGCCATTCTTCTCTTCAGCTTATAGGAGGAATGTAAGACAGCTCTGGAACAGCATGGTGGAAGGGTGTGGGCTGGCCTAGCAGGACGACACCCAGACAGGGACCTCCCTTAGATACTAGAGTAGGCTTGAAAAGACAAAACTCTGGAGAAGGAAAGACAGCTACATCCTCCTTAAAGTAGGAGGCCAGTAACCTATTGCCCACAGGTCAAAGGTGGAACGGCCCCAGGATGTGGTGACAGGCAACCCGACAGTGGTGAGGCTGGTGGTGAGGTTCTATCGCAATGAGCGGGGACAGAGCGCTCTGCAGGAGATCCTGGGTAAGGTTGTCCAGGATGTGCTGGAAGACAGGGCAGTCAGCGTCCACACAGATCCTGTCCACATCTATAAGAGCTGGATCAACCAGGAGGAGGCCCAGACCGGGCAGCGCAGGTGAGCCAGCAGTGGGGAGCACATGCTTTGATCAGAAGCCTGGGTGTGTTAGAAGGGGACATACACAGGACTTATGCAGAGACGACACAGGCCCTGGCTTTCTCTCACCCCAGCTGCCAAGGATGATTTCATGGTAGCACCTTGTTATCTCCTTTTGAGCCTGGCATGTCTCCCTGCACTTTTCCAGCTGCTCTGTGGCTCCTGAGTCCCCCCCCCCCCCCCCCCCCACCCCGAGTATCCTCACGGCTGCAGTCCTGCCCTGTGTGTCCTCACGGCTGCAGTCCTCCTCCCCTGTGTGTCCTCACGGCTGCAGTCCTCCCCCGTCCTCCATCCCCCACCACCGTATGGCCATTGCTGTAGTCTTACCCCCATCCCCCCACTCCATGTGTGTTCACCTCTGCAGTCCTTCAGGTTCTGCCCTTTTCTCTGGCCCTTCCTCTTGGTGCCCTGGTGTGTCTCAATCCTCTCTTGGTGCCCTGGTGTGTCTCAGGCCTCTCTTGGTGCCCTGGTGTGTCTCAGGCCTCTCTTGGTGCCCTGGTGTGTCTCAAGCCTCTCTTGGTGCCCTGGTGTGTCTCAAGCCTCTCTTGGTGCCCTGGTGTGTCTCAAGCCTCTCTTGGTGTGTGGGCGTGTCTCAAGCGTCGCAGTGGGAGAACGTATAGTTTGAGAGGAGCTGGCGGGAAGTGTGGGAAGGAGACAATAAAGAGGACACCAGCTTTACCATCTCTCTCTGCCCACAGCTGTCTCCCCTACGACGTCACTGTTGAGCAGGCTTTGAGCCACGCTGAAGTCCAGAGACGGCTGGACATCTCCCTACGCAATCTCCTCGCCATGACTGACAAGTTCTTTGTCGCCATCAATTCATCCGTGGATCACATCCCGTAGGTGTCCCTGCCCCCCCCCCCCCCAGGGCTAGGCCAGTCTGGAAGGGGAGAGCAGAACAAGTGACCTCTGAGGGGAGGGATAGCGAGGAGGAGACAGAGGTGCCGGTAGGTCGTGGTCAGATGTGTTGCAGCCCTTGCCAGGGAACTGAGCTGGGATGCTACAGGCGGGTCTGTGTGGCTGGTCACTGGTCAAAGAGAAACCCAGAGTGGTGACAAATACTATTGTCTGAGAGCAAGTGAAGAAAGGACAGGGCTCTTTGGCCCACAAAGCCAAAAACGGGTAATATTATGTTTTAGACTACAGTACTTCGTAATTACGGTCCTTCCTCTTCCTCCCATGCTTGCTTGCTTCTTCTTTCTTTTTTTTTTAGACAGGGTCTCTCTACATAGCCCTGGCTGTCCTGGAACTTGCTCTGTAGTCCAAGCTGACTCAAACTCACAGAGATCCACCTGTTTCAGCCTCCCCAACGCTGGGATTAAAGGGATGCACCACCATGCCTGGCCCTTTTTAATTCATCCTTCCTTCCTTCCTTCCTTCCTTCCTTCCTTCCTTCCTTCCTTTCTATCTATCTATCTGTCTGTCTATCTTGGATTTTGGGGCACAGGGTTTCTCTGTGTAGCCCTGGTTGTCCTGAAACTCACTTCTGTAGACCAGGCTGGCCTCAAACTCAGAGCCTCACCTGCCTCTGCCTCCTGAGTGCTGGGATTAAAGGTGTGTGCCACAATCTCCTGGCTTGGCCCTTTTTTATTGTAAAGATTTTTTTTAAACGTGTATGGTGTTTTGCATGCATATCTGTGCACTGTGTTTGTGCCGGATGGCCTCAGAGACCAGAAAAGGACAATGGATCCCCTAAGGCAGGACTCAGATGGTTGTGATCTGCCTTGTGGGCAATGGGAATCTTTCTCTGTAAGAGCAGCCACATATAACCACTGATCCAGCTCTTCAGCCCCCAGTTTTCTTCTTTCTTAAGAAAGATTTTTAACTTTGTTAACTGGCCACTAACTTGGAGGTAGAGGCAGGTGGTCAGAACTATAAACAAGCCTTATACTTCTCAGTTTGAGTCCAGCCTATTGAGACCCTGTATCACAACAAACAAGCAAACAAAAGTCCTTGAATAAATGTTTTGTTGAAAACTATCTGAAGCCAGGTGGTGGTGGCACACGCCTTTAATCCCAGCACTCCGGAGGGAGAGGTGGGTAGATCTCTGAGGTCAAGGCCAGCCTGGTCTATCCAGTGAGTTCCAGGACAGCCAGGGCTACACAGAGAAACCTTGTCTCGAAACAAAACAAACAAACAAACAAACCTTGTCTAATGAAAATGTGAGAATGTAGGTGTCCTCTAGATCCAGCATCCAGCCACCAGCCTCCGTTCTCAGCGCTGAGGGCAGCTGAGAACCAAAGGGGAAACAACCCCAAACTGGAGAGCTGGACTGAGGCTTGGCTACTGGGAGTAAGAGAAGATTGTCTGATGTCTAAGAAGGAGATACACAGTGAGTGATAAATCTGCAGGCCGCTGGTAGTGGAAATAGCTTTTTTTTTTTTTTTTTTTTTTTTTAAGATTTATTTATTTATTATGTATACAGTATTCTGCCTGCATGTGTCCTTGCAGGCCAGAAGAGGGCACCAGATCTCATTACAGATGGTTGTGAGCCACCATGTGGTTGCTGGGAATTGAACTCAGGACCTCTGGAAGAGCAGTCGGTGCTCTTAACTGCTGAGCCATCTCTCCCACCCTGCGGAAATAGCTTTTATTTTTACCAGGACAGATTTATAGATGGGAAAGAAATGGCTGAGAGTGGGTCTCTGGTAGGCAGGCAGACAGGCAGGCCCTGCCCCAGCCCAGACACGCTACTCAGGACCTCCGGGAGCTGGCAAAGTTGGCTACCCTGGAGCCTCCTGGGCCGTCAGGTACCCAAGAGACAGAAGAACGTGTGTCTGTAGAGAAGGTGGGACTACGATAAGCGGAGGTGGTCTGTGAGGAGCAAGAGGGCCTCAGAGGAAAGGGTCCTGAGCTGGATGTGCTGGCACACAACTGTAGCAGAGGCACTTGGAAGGCAGAGGTTGAGATCCTGAGTTTGAGGCATGCATGTACTCACTGCACTGCACTGCAAGACCCTGTCTCAGAAATGAGGCGTTGGAGACAGGGAGAGCTTCAAGGGGCCAGCAGGGCCCTGAACCTGCTCTAGACACCAGGATGGGGACGGGCAAAGGCCCAGGGGTGAGGCCCGCAGCAGGGAGCACCAGGAAGAAGAGGGAATGTGTGGGCTCTGTCCTGGTGTGGCTGAGACGGGGAGAGGCAGCCAGGCTCTCATACCGGGAGACGGGACAGGGACGGGAAGGGCCACATGTGCCTGTTTTGTTCCTGAGGTATGGGATGCGGTATATGGCCAAAGTCCTGAAGACAACCCTGGAGAAGAAGTTCCCCAGTGCCACGGAGAGTGAAGTCTATAAGGCAAGTGTGGTGTCCCCTACCACCTCCAAGACCCTCCTTTGCCCAATTTTGTTGGTGATGCCCAGACAGACAGGATGACAATCTATGCTATAAACATCCAAAGAAAGAAGTGGGTCCTGTCCTGTGAACAGAGCCTGGCCTACCACTGTGGACTGTGGAGCTATGGCTGACAAGGTGGCTTCTAGAACTTTCTGGAAGGTTCTCCTCTGCACTCAGGTGGTTGGGAACCTCCTGTACTACCGCTTCCTGAACCCAGCTGTGGTAGCCCCTGACGCCTTCGACATTGTGGCCATGGCAGCAGGCAGCCCGATGGCCGCCCCACAGCGCCATGCCCTCGGGGCTGTGGCTCAACTCCTTCAGCATGCTGCCGCCGGCAAGGTCCTCTCCGGGGAGAGCCAACACCTTCGAGTCCTGAATGCCTACCTGGAGGACATGCACCTCAAATTCAGGTCTCAGCCCTGGCACCCTGGCCCTCCCTGACCCACTCTCCACTCCTCATGGTTCACATCCTGCTCTCCTCTCTAGAGTCTGAGGGAGAAAAACCCAGAGGTACAGGGAATAGGGAGCCTGGGGGCCTCCCAGGGGACAGAGAAGACCATCAAAAGCTATTTTTGGATGGCACACGGAGACAGAGGGAGGACCAGATAAAAGCAGGGCAGGGACTGAGACGAGCAGGAGATGGACTAGTGGGCTAGTCCTGGTCCACTCTGACTTACCCTCTCTCTGGGATAGGAAGTTCATCTACAGAGCCTGCCGGGTACCAGAGCCAGAGGAGCGCTTCGCCATAGATGAGTACTCCGATATGGTAGCTGTGGCCAAACCTGTGGTGTACATCACTGTAGGGGAGCTGATCAGCACGCACAAGGTAAGGGGTCAGCACTGGAGGGCTAGGCTGACAGTCCGAGAAGATCCCTGACCCCCAGAGCCAGGCCCGGTCCAACCCTGCACCTCTTTCCGTCTACCATCCATAGCTCTTGCTGGAACACCAAGACCAACTGGCCCCGGATCACCAAGACCCTCTGCACCAGCTCCTAGAGGACCTTGGGGAGCCACCCACCATCTCTGACCTCATCGGTGTGTGCCTTGTTGGCATGTGGAGCCAGCTAGGCCTTTCGAGGATGACTGTCGACAGGCAGTTCATCACGGGGGACCCCTCTGTCGTTCTCTGTGACTCTGATGGACACAGCCTTGTGGCCTTGTGTGGACAGTGCACAGATATTGATGCTTGAGGGGACCAAACTATGACAATGACCAGTGCAGTCATACACAAGAGATGCGGCGGGAGAGGGCCTCTGGGGTCCTGCTAGGTCTAGATGTCTAGCTCTAGAGCTCTGGCAGTGGGAGGGCAGTGTCGGCGGGGTGCCAGGACCCCTAAACTGCAAGGCCCAGCTGGCACCCAGGTTGAGATCATACAGAATCCCAGTAGTAGTAACTCAAGTCCTTCCATGGGTGTCAAGGTTGGGGGCATGGTGTGGTCCCTTGGCTGTGGGAGGGCTTCCTGAAAGATGTTTGCAGAGGACCACTTGTGCTGTGACCCCCATCTTCGTGGGCCTGTCCCACTCATCTCTTACCCCATCTCAGGTGAGAACATAGGCACAGATGGGCAATTGGATCTGAGCAGGCTCGAAGTGTCCCTGACCCTCACCAACAAGTTCGAAGGGCTGGAGGCAGATACTGACCACACCAGCAACCAAAGCCTGCTTCTGAGGTGGGTGTGGGGGCTCTCCCAGGGCTCAGTATCCCTGCTGCCTATACAGTGGTCCCACTCAGAGATGGCCATCAGACCTTCTCATTGCCCTACCCACCCCGTTCCTCTCAAAGTTCTCCCTGAAGCCCAGTCACATTGGTCTCACTGAGAATGGCATCCGTCATCTTTTGGAGGCACAGCTGGAGGCACAGGGATGATCGGGATCCTGGGGCAGCAGAGGTTTGCGGATTGTGCTGTTGCCCCAGTGCTTTGGTTTATTTACCTTTTTGTCAGGATCTCCCATTGTAGCCTCCCGAGGCCTAGATTTGCTCTGTAGTCCAGGCTGGCCTCAAACTCCAGGTAATTCTCCTGTCTTAGCTGAGATTACAGACGTGAGCCACCGTGCGTGGCTTGACCAAAGGCTTTTTAGGTTAGCGTTTCACCTTGGGCTCAGGCTACTCCAGGAGAGGAGGAGGCTCAGATGGAAGTCTCCTCTAAAGTCCACAGCCCAAAGTCCACAGCCCGTGGGAGGTGGGACCAGATTGTCAGGCCTGCTCTAATGATGGTCAGAAGAAAAGCTGAAACTTCTTTCTCTAATTTATTTATTGTTGTTATGTATGTGCATGAATGGGGGAGCACATGTCATGACACATGTATGGAGTTCAGGACAGCTTTGTGGAATCAGTTCTTTCTAAAGAGTTCCATCTTCACATGAGTTCTGGGGGCGGAACTCAGCTCAACAGGCTTGCATAGCAAGGGCCTTTACAACAACCATCTTACCAACCCAGGCCAGGGACTCACTCTTCACACTTCTGCAAAAACCAGTCAGGAAGACCACACAGGGCCGGGCTGGTCACCTGGGCCAGTTAGCGGCACCGGCGGCGCCGGCGGCACCATCCCCTAGGCAGCTCCTCCGCTCATTCATACACTGTCAGTGAGGCGCCTGTTCCCTCAGCAAAGGTCTTAGAGTGGGTAACATAAGCAGAAAGCTACCCAGAGGAGGGGTCAGGTGCCTGGAGAATCAGTCATGGGGGCTAGCAGGAGGAGGTGAATACTTGGGCTGAAGGATCAGAGGAGGCCAGCTTGACCGAAGGTATTCTAGCACCTCCCCTGGAGCTTCTCACATTTCAGCTTGGGCATCCCTAACAGCCCAGGGGCAGGATCCACTTCCCCTTAGTTCTTTGGCCACATGTCTGGACCCTTCCTGAGCCTCACCCTGTCCTCCCTTGTAGCACCAAACAGATGCTGGCTGACCTCATCCAGTTCCACCCTGGGGATTCCCTTGAGGAGATCCTGTCCTTCTCTGCTCCCAGAGAGCAGGTGAGTACCCAGGACAGCCCGTAACAGCTGAGTCTGTATCCCCCCTCTCCCTCAGCACTGCCTGTTCCTCTCAGCCTGCTGCAGAGGCCCCGGGGCTCATAAAGCCAAGCCTCTGACCTTGACCCCAGAGGCCACAGGCTGAGGGGAAAGCCTAGACAGCCGCTCTCTTCCTGCCCTCCACATGCTGGGGTTAGGACAGTGCTGAGGGGCAGTCTGTTCTGAGAACCACATAAAGGAATTGCTCTGGAGACAGGGCATGTTGGAGGGTCTGGAGGCAAGAAAGGATGACAGGTGGGTTCCTTGTTGGGTCTGGAATAAGGGCAAAGCCAGGAGTCCCCTGAGTAAAGGTGGCAATGACATGCAGAGGCGTGTCCCAAAGCAGCTAGGCAAGCCCCACACACACCTCATGCCCATAGGATGCCACGGTGGGTTTGGGAGGCTGTCAGCAGCCAGAGACTCCTTGGTCCCCCCAGGGAAAAGTATGTGTCCTTTGGGGCCACCTGTGATCCACAAGGCACTTCCGTGTGTCATCGCCTGTGTGATCTCCACCTGCCCCCACCCCCAGAAGCTAGGCTGGGAAGGTGGCACCTTTTCTGACAGCACACAGGAGTGTGCACAGGACCCCCAAGCTCTGGGGTTTGTCCTGGTTTGCAGTAGGATGGTAGGGCCTGGGACCTCCTCAGCGTCTCTGCCCACTCGCCCTCCCCAGGAAGAGGCCCATCATCGGCTGATGTGTTGGCGTCAGGCGTGTGACACCCAGAAACCAGAGTCACTTGGACGACACCACTCGATGATGTCACACTCCCTCCTGCCACTGGCAGAGAAGCAGCGACGTGTCCTGCGGAACTTGCGTCGGCTACAGGGCCTTGGGCTGGTCAGGGCCAGTGACTGCTATCAGGGACTGGTGGATGAGCTGGCCAAGGTGATAACCCAGGCCAGGACTACATGTGGCCAAATGCAAAGCCACTGTGCTGGCATTACAAAGGCAGACTTTTCCCTGGGGGGTGCCAACCTCAAATTGCCACCAATTTGTGGAAGGCCCAGGGTTCTTTTTCAAGGAATGGTCCTAAGGTTAAGTGGGCAGATTTTCTCCAAGCTCTCTTCCACTAAAGCACAGTAGCCTTAGCCAGACGTAGTAGCACATGCCTTAATTTTCCAGCACTTGGGTTCCAGGACAGCCAGGGTTGCTACGTAGAGATACCCTGTCTCAAAAAAAAAAACAAAAAAAAAAAACCAGCAACAAACAGATATGGTAGGCCTGGGAAGAAGCGCTGAG
The DNA here is from genome assembly GCF_903995425.1 of Onychomys torridus. Taxonomy (NCBI): domain Eukaryota; kingdom Metazoa; phylum Chordata; class Mammalia; order Rodentia; family Cricetidae; genus Onychomys; species Onychomys torridus. The sequence goes on from NC_050448.1 coordinate 65,147,218, forward strand.
TTTGTGCCCTGGGTGTTAGGTGTGGTGTCCTTGGATTGTCTCCGGTAAACAGCGTTCCTGGTACTAGGAATGGAATATGCTACCCCAAGCCACTCCGGCCCCAGGCCCTCTTCCTGTTTTCTCAGACGTCTTCACTGAGAGCTAGGGGGGTGTTCTAGGACTTAGGGAAGGCTGCTGACCTGCTTCTGCACCCCCATCTGCAGGACATCTGCAACCAGCGCAGGCACCGGCAGCGGCGGAAGGCAGAGATACTGAGACTCCGGGCCACACTGCAGGGCCTGGATGCAAAAACCACCTTCTATGAGGAACAGGGCGACTACTACAACCAGTACATCCAGGCCTGCCTCGACCACCTGGCCCCCAAAGCCAAGTAGGCGTTGTGAACCCCACCCGAACCCCTGGCTCCCTCACCACCACTCTCTGTCCACCTTGGTCCTGCTGTCTCCCAACCCTGCTAGGAATCACCCCCAATACAGCACTGCCTGCTGCTAACTCTGGTGTTGGTGGCTCCCTCCTCACCTTCCACAGCAGAGAGGCTCCTCGGGGCCTGGCATCTTCCTGCCAGCCACCAAGAGCTGGCAGCCAGTATTGAGAGTTTATCGGACAAACTGTCTGGGGCCTTCTTTTAAACAGGAGTTCTGGGAAGGGGAAGAAGCAGCCGTGTCTTCATTACACAGCCGCCCAGCTCCTGGAAAAGGGCGTCTTGGTGGAAATTGAAGATCTCCCTGTCTCTCAGTATGTGTCTTTGGGGGGCAGAATGTCAGACCCTTCCTGTCTCCTGGGAGGGACAAGGCTGGGATGAAGCTCTGAGCAGGGAACCGGGTTGGAAGGAAGGAGGTGTTGCTTGCTGGAAAAAAGGTGGGGAGATGGGACATCTTCAAGCAGAGGGGAGGGTAGTAGACATGTTCTAGCACTGGGAAGGATACCGGGAAAGCTTCCTGGAGGTGAGGCCAGCTTGGGAGGGCCAGGCAAGTAAGAAGAGATTAAATAGATGGAATTCAAACCAGGAGAAGACAGAGAGCAGGACCCCCAGGAATGGGGCACAAGGAGAAGCCGGGACTGTCAGTGATGCACACGACCATGAGCATCTACAGGAGTGGGGGTGGGGCTCTAAAAAGAGGAGCCCTGTGTTCACTCCTGTTCCTTACAGCTTCAGGAACGTCATCTTTGACATCACCCCTGGGGATGAGGCAGGGAGGTTTGCCGTAAATGCCAAGTTCCTGGGTGTGAACATGGAGCAGTTTCAACTCCACTACCAGGTGAGATGCTTACAGCCCCTACTGGAGGTCTGTAATCCAAGCACCTAAGAGGCTGGAGGCAGAGGGACCAAAAGTTCAAAGCCCAGGGCTGGCAATGGCTCAGCTCATGATACCACTTACCACAAAAGCCTGTGACTTGCCTTTTGATCCCTAAGGTCCACCCACATGGTGGAGGTAGAGAACTGAGTCCTGCAGGTTGTCCTCTGACATCTGCACATGTACTGTGGTGTGCGTGACCATACACACACACACACACACACACACACACACACACACACACATACACAAATATAATTAAGTAAATAAATCTAAAACAAAAAAATGTTTTTCATTTTAAGGCCAAACTTGAACTACAGAGTTTAAGAGCAACCTGGGGAATTTAATAAGACATTGTTTCAAAACAAAAATTAAAGCTGGGATGGTGGTACACTCTTTTAATCCCAGTTCTGGGAAGCAGAGGCAGGTGAGTTCCAGGCCAGCCAGTACTACATCATGAGAATCTGTCAAAATAAAGGTGCAAGTGAAAGATTAAAGAGAGAAGCCAGGCAGAGGCGACGGCAGCGCACGCCTTTAATCCTAGCAAGGCAGAGCCAGGCAGATCTCTGTGAGTTCGAGGCCAGCCTGGTCTACACAGAGAAAACCTGTCTCAAAAAAAAAAAATTAAATTAAATTAAAAAGAGAGCTGGGAATACATCTCAGTGGTAGAGTACTTGCCCTAGGTCAAATCCCAACACTGAAAAACAGAATACCCACCCCCCACTGCCGCGCCCCGACTGCCGCGCCCCCCCAGGCGTTTATTAGGCGGCAGCTCTCTGCACTGCCTTGTTTAATCCCTAGCCACTCTGCAGTGTTTATCCGTTTTATAGGCTCTGAGGCGAAAAGGTAAAGAAGCTGACCTCAGTCCTAGCTAATGCTCAGGGAAGCAGTGATTTCATTTTTATTTGAAATGTCTCCTGTAGCCTAGAATGGCCTTCGCTGCTGAGGGTGACCTTCAATTTATGACTGTCTTTATCTTGCTTCCTCCCAAATGCTAGGATTACAGTGTGCACTACAGCACCTGACTTCTGGGGTACCAGGGCTTCACACAGTTTAGGCAAGTACTACTCCAACTGAGCTACAGCCCCAATCCCGTATTTTAAAGAAATTATTATTTTTACATGGGTTCTGGGAACCCAAATTAGGTCCTTGACAAGCATTTTGCCAACTGTATTATATCCAGCCCTGTTTTCTGTTGCTGTTATCAGGGGGTTTGGGGCTGCATGTGTGGAGGTGTACTCACATGCACATGTGGAAACCAGATGTTGACATTTGGAGTCTTCCTCTACCATTTTTTTTAAAGAGGCAGGGTCCTGAACCTGGAGCCTGCTAGGTCACCGTTTTGAGTACAATGGCTAGCCAGTGAGCCTCTGGGGTCTACCTGTCTCGGCCCTCCCGTGCCAGGGTTATTTATATAGCACACACCTCCACGGGTGCTGAAGATCCAAACTCAGGTCCTCACTCAGCATGCGCTTTCTCTGCTGAGCCACACCCTTAGCCCCCCCTTATTTTTTTAAAAGTGTATTTGATTGATTTGTGGGAGGAGGAGTGTCTACACCTGTGTGTGTGCAGAGTCCAGAAGAGGGATCAGATGGATCCCTTGCAGCTGGAGTTATAGGCACTTGTGGGACATGGGTGCTGGGATCTGAACTTTGCTCCTCACGGCTGAACAGCAAGTACTCTTGATTCCTGAGCTATCTTTCCAGTCCATATTTTGTTGTTTGTTTGTTTGTTTGTTTGTTGAGGTAAAATCTCCCTCTGTAGGTCAGGCTGGTCTTAAACTCAAAGCAACCTTCCTGTCTCAGCTTCCTGGCTTACAGGTTTGTGCCACCACATCCAGTGAATCAGTGGTTTTATCTTATTATTTATTTATTTAGCTTTCTTGTTGGCGGGGGGGGGGGGGGGGGAGACAAAGTTTCTTTGTGTAGTCCTGGCTGTTCTGGATATCGCTCTGCGCTCTGTAGACCAGGCTGGCCTCGAACTCTCAGATAACCACCTGCCTCTGCTTCCTGAGTGCTGGAACCAAAGGCATGCGCCACCATTGCTTGGTTTTAGCTTTATTTATTTATTTTTTTTTAGATGGGGTTTCACTCTGTAGCTCAGGCTAGCCTCAAATACACAGAGCTTTGCCTTCTCTGCCTCACAAGTGCTAGAATTAAAGTCATATACTACCGCCGGGTCCAGGACAGGCTCCAAAGCTACAGAGAAACCCTGTCTCGAAAAACAAAACAACAACAAAGTCATGTGCTACCATGCCCAGCCCTGTTTACTGCTTGGCTCTTTTTTTTTTTTTTTTTTTAAGATTTATTTTATTTTTTATTTGTATATATGTGTGTGCACACTCATTCAGATGCCCAGGAAGGCCAGAAGAGGGTGTTGGATCCCCTGGAACTAGAGTTACAGATGGTTGTGAGCCACCTGGATGTGGCTGCCGGGATCAAACCTAGATTCTCTACAAGAGCAGCAGGTGCTCTTCACCAGGAGCCATCTGTCCAGACCTTGTTATTGTTTTTCTGCCTGTTTGTTTCTGAGAAAGGGTCCTATTCTATAGCCCAGGCTGGCCAGGGATTTGTCACTATCCCCTTGCCTCATTGTCCCATGAGCTGGAGTTACAGGTGTGTGCCAGCACAACCTGATTCAGAGCAGTGATTCTCAGTACAGATCTCTGTTGTTTGCCCTGTGAACGAGAAACCTGGTTTCAAGTCCTGGCTCCCTTGGCTTGGCATTTGGTCAAGTCAGTGGGCCTGTTTTTCTCATTTGCAGAGTGGGCTTTCTTTCCACGGCCTGCCCCAGTGGCCAGTGCTCCTGGCAGCTGCACAGCTTCACGACAATGTTTCATAGGCTGGCTGGGCCACTCCCAGAAGCTCATACCCCCTCCCTGTCCCTTCCCTCCTAGGACCTCCTGCAGCTGCAGTATGAGGGTGTGGCTGTCATGAAGCTCTTTAACAAAGCCAAAGTCAATGTCAACCTCCTCATCTTCCTCCTCAACAAGAAGTTCCTTCGGAAGTGATGGCGGCAGCGGTGGCGCTGCCTGGCCCGGCCTCTTAGCTGACAGGCTGCTGCTAGGCCCTAACATTAACCTGCTGTGCTCCTGCAGACCAGGCTCAGGCCTGCTCGTGACTCACGGTTCTCCACCCTTCCTGCCCAAGAGGACTTGTCCTGCTTGGCTACAAACACTAGTGTTTCTACCCAGGTGAAGTGGGCCTTGCTTCCAGGTCCAGCTGTGTGGCTTTTCCCACACATCTGGCCCCTTTTCTGTGACCCAGAAGCCTGGAAAAGCCTTTGAGTGCTCATCCCAGTATTTCAAGTCCCTGCAGCACTGCCGAACAACCTGTCTCCCTTCCTTTCCACAGACTTCCCAAGCCAGGGTCAGGCTGTGTGCCCTGCCTCCCGTTAATAGCCCTGGGCATTGCTGTCCGTACAGCCCAGGGCCTCTGTGCTGTGCTCCCCACAAGCTCTCCTCTTCACATCTCTGACTCGAGTGCAGCATTTGCTGGTGTCTTTCATGGCAGCTAGATGCACACCTCAAATCTCATTCCTTCATTTATGGTCTGTTTCTTATATGTATGTGTCAGTGGGGTATTTATTCTAGCCTGATTGTTGTGTAGCCTTAATCATGGTTTTAATTCTGACTTTTGAACTCAGAGTTCTCCTTTCCACCTCCAGGCTAATGTCCATTCCATTTTCTTCTCCCTTATATTCAAGTCTCTTGGGGTTTGAGCAGGGAGGCTCCTGGCTGCAGGGGAGAGCTCATTGTCTCGGCTTTCTGCAGGACAAAGGCAGTCTTACCATCTTGTCACCTCAGAGCTGACTTCCAGGTGGTTCCCATAGATCTGCAGGCCTGCCTTGGCCACTCTCTGTCCACCCCACACTTTCCAGCTTCTTGCCCTTTCTGCCCTCTAAACTTCCTCTCAATAAAGCCAGCTGTTAACCCACATCTGTTAACCCCTGTGTCATCTCCTGTGGTACAGCCCTCAAGTTCCGGGGTGCAGTTTCAGAGAACTTGGGGGTGTATCCCTCGGCAGCCTTCTACCTGCCGTGGGCACATGCCCATTATGCCTGCCTGCCCAGGCTTGTACAAGTGGAGGATGTGGCATTTCTTTCTTCTCACCCTGGGGGACAGAGAGAAGGAAAAATGCTTAGGTTGATTCTGTTTCCATTGGCTACTCTAGCAGCTCAGGCTGAGACGAGCCCAGTCCAGACTCCATCCACCCATTTACACAGCTCCCACTGGTGCTGTGCCTAAGCCTGGACATAACATCTGAGCCACAAGTCCCCTTGCCATGGAGAAAGCGTCTCTGCTTTCAGGAAGCAATGGGGGAGGGGGACAGCAGACACCTGCCTGACATTCCACAGCATCTCTTGGGCCCCCACATTTTCCTGGCACGGCCTGCCTGCTTCTACTCCATCCCATTCTGTCACTCAGTATCTGTCTTGCTGTCACATTCAATCTCACTCAGAGCCTCTTCCCCCTTAACATGTCACAGTAAAAACTTCAAGTGCTGCTGGGTGACAGTGACATATACCAGGATCCTAGTTTCTATGCATGCACAGTCATTAAAAATCTCACACTCACCAAGTTGCTCTGATGTTATCCTGCTGCAGGACCAGTGAGCTTGTGTGTGTGTGCGTGCACACACACACACACAGTCACAAGCTCAGCCACACATACCACATGGAGAAATGTCACAGTAGCTAAGCTGTAAAGGTCATCACAGGACTCCATCAGGGCAGTCCCTTGCATCTGTCCTTGAGACATGTCACTCACCCCACACTCCTTCACCTGGTAACAATCCCTAATAAACTCAAGTTAATCAATGTCCTTTCCAACTTCCAAGGCCCAATTTGAGATACAGGGGCTGAGCCTCTGGGTGGGAATATCAGAAATTTAAATATAAAGTGCTAGCAAGCAGAAAAAGTATTCTAATCCAGGCATCTCAGCACAGGACAGTAGAGGCAGTATATTCAAAGTCAGCCCTGGCTACACACCACATTCAAGCCCCAGTGGCTAAGGACGTAACTCAGAGGGGCATTGTCTACTATACCCAAGGTCTTGGGCTGAATCCTCAGCACTAATGGGGAAAGGTGGGTGACTTCAGTAGGTGGTCCTGAGAAAAACCAGAAATTCACACTTTTCTAAAAATGGCCCCTGTCTTATACCATATGCAGATACTGGCCTTGAACTTGTGGTCTTCCTGCCTTAGCCACCCCAGTGTTGGGGTGGGGGGATTCACTCAAAGGTTCATGAAATCTAAATGAATAAAGAAAGAAAGAAACTCTAGAAGAAAACAGACTGGGCATGGGCTCAGTAGGGAGCCTGCCTAGGAAACACAAAGCTCTGGGTTTGATTCCCTGCACTGCATAAAACCAGGTGTTCAAATAATGCTGACATTAATACTTATGGAAGACTTTTGAAACATACATGAAAATACATGTTTTCAATATTCTTTTTAAAAAATTTTTTTCTTTTTATCTTCTGGAACTGAGGACCGAACCCAGGGCCTTGTGCTTGCTAGGCAAGCAGGAGAATCAAAAGTTTGTGTTAACTACATACCAAGTGCAAAGCTACCCTTGCTGTGGATATCGCTCTGTGTAAATAAAATTCTGATTGGCCAGTGGCCAGGCAGGAAGTATAGGCGGGACAAGAGAGAAGAGAATTCTGGGAAGTAGAAGGGCGGAGGGGGACACCGCCAGCCGCCGCCATGAGAAGCAACATGTAAAGACACTGGTAAGCCACAAGCCATGTGGCAAAGTATAGACTAACAGAAATGGGTTAATTTAAGAGAGAATAAGTAGATAACAAGCAGCCTGCCACGGCCATACAGTTTCTAAACAATGTAAGTCTCTGTGTGCTTTCTTGGTTGGGTCTGAGCGACTGTGGGACTGGTGGGTAAGAGAGATTTGTCCTGACTGGGCCAGGCAGGAAAACTCTAACTACAAATGGCGCCCAATGTGTTGGCAAGAATTTCCACCTAAAACCTGAGAAAAAAAGATTCTAAAACAGAGCTAAAAACAGCTTCCTAGTTGTCTCTCTCAAGTTAGCGGCAGCCTACAGGTTTGAGCTACTGTGGCGGGTTCCTGGCGTGTGCGTCTGACCTGCAGTGTGGCGGGAATGAGGAATCTACAAGAGACACTGTACTCTGCTGCGTGGTGGATTTAGCCTTTGCTAGTTAAAAAAAAAAAAAAAGTTTCTGGGCTATGCACTGCTTTGATAGAACTGCTTCTGAGAGTTGATGGTACACATGGCTCCAGACCCAAAGCTGGCCGTAAACTGTACCACTGCCATGTTGGGAAGCTGAGGTGGGCGGAGCCAGCAGCCACAGTGGTGTTTCAATCTTACAAAGATGGATATTACACAGAGAATCTGGTTTATGTTGTCTTTGGGATTTTTAACTACAGAAAAAGATTTGATCATAAAAGCTGTTGAGTTAAACAAATATGTAAATTTTAAAGATAGCTTGACTTCAAAATTTGGATATAAGGATATATTGCTTTGGAAAAGAGTCTCTGCTTTTGTTTCCACAGAAAACCAGAGGCTATGGGTTTGTTCCAGATTAAGATACATCAGGTTTGATCAGCCAAGACCACCTGAAAGGTCTCCGATGACACCATGGCCCAGATGATCTGCCATCCAGAATGGTTTCAAGGCAACTGGCTCAGAGGTTCACCCTAATGGACTACTCCATAATCCTAAAATTTTCTTTGTATCCCCATAAGATACAGCGCCCCCCTCCAGCAGGAAGTAGTAAGAAGAACTACACCCACATTCCCAAAATTATCAAGCTGGCTTTAGAGATGGAATTGGCTCACTCCTTCTCTAAACCCAGACGTATTGTTAAAAGAAAAGGTTAAGAGATTCTTATGTCCCAAATCAGAAGAGCCCTCTGGTGTGGGACAAGAAAAAACAATATTTTTCTTTAAAGCAGGTTGATTATAAATGCGATCTCTTTCTAAAGAAGAAAAGGGGATATGATATAGATATAATAGGATGAAAGGGTAGATTAAGGAAGGAACTTATTTCTAAAGAGCAACAACTTGTTTAAAATGTTTTACATTGGTATAGATTTTAGTCTATTGATACAAAGTTAAAGTTAATTTTGTTATACTATGTATATATTTCTACTCGTGTTTAAGGTATTGTGTTTGTATAGCTCATTTAAAATTGTAATGGATAAAAATAGATTAATAATTAATCATCTATGATAATCATACTCATAGCCATGTTAGTTAAGTCTTCTAGGTATACAAAGAGATATTTCAGATAGATAGGTAATCTTCAAATACTTCAAAGACCTTCAGAATATGGCATTTAAAATATTTTTAAAATTTAGACTTTCTGGACAGTGAGACATGTCTGCTCCTGGCAGCACTGATTTACTTCAGAGAGGAGGATGGGCATTGAAGACACTTCATACGGAGTTTATCTTCACTTTGGCAAAAATAGCCATTTGGACAAGAAACTGTTCTTGCCTGGACTGCTTGATCGACTGGACATGCAAGACCCATAGAAAGGTGACCACTAAACTTTGCTTGACAAAATGGTCCTTCAGGTTCCTGCTTCACAGAGGAAACTGCCAGACATTCTACAGGACACTGAAAGAAGTGACCAAGAGACTCTAGCCCTGTGGGCTGAAGACAAATGCCCCAACTTTACAAAGGAACATTAGGTGACTGTCTAGGCTGCCAGCTGTCTCTGTCTACTCTTGCAAGACTCCTGAAAAATGCTTATATCCTTCTCCCAGTTCTCAGACCTCCTTCTGAGGTCTTTGATGTGGTTGAAGACTAGATAGTTACAATTTCCTCAGTTATGATAAAAGATAAGTTAGATATAAAACCTTAGACTCACAAATATAAGATAGATAGGATATCTTCTGTAATATTGTAACTGTAATTCTTGCTTGATAATTGTTTTGTTATATGTAATTATACTATGTAAAAGTTAAAACCTTTCTTAAAAAAAAAGAAAAAGGGGAAGTGCTGTGGATATCGCTCTGTGTAAATAAAGTTCTGATTGGCCAGTGGCCAGGCAGGAAGTATAGGCGGGACAAGAGAGAAGAGAATTCTGGGAAGTAGAAGGGCGGAGGGAGAGACACCGCCAGCCGCCGCCATGAAAAGCAACATGTAAAGACACTGGTAAGCCACAAGCCATGTGGCAAAGTATAGACTAACAGAAATGGGTTAATTTAAGAGAGAAGAAGCAGATAACAAGCAGCCTGCCACGGCCATACAGTTTCTAAACAATGTAAGT